>NC_072446.2:2560000-3197500 GCF_028878055.3 Symphalangus syndactylus
TCCAAATGTCCAGTTGCATTTTCTACAGAAAGAGTGTTCAGATCTGCTCAATCAAAAGTATGGTTTAACTCTGTTAGCTGAATGCACAGATCAGAAAGAAGTTTCACAGAATGATTCTGTGTAGTTTATATTTGGAGACATTCCTTTTTCCACTATTACCCTCTTAGCGCTCCGAATCTCCACTTGCATTTTCTACAGAAAGAGTGTTTCAGAACGGCTCAATCAAAACTAAGGTTCAACTCTTTTAGTTGGACAAACAGAACAGAAAGAAGTTTCACACAATTCTTCTGTGTAGTTTTTATTTGTAGACATTCTTTTTCCCAATATAGGCCTCTTAGCGCTCAGAATGTCCAATTGCAGTTTCTACAGAAAGAGTGTTTCAGAACGGCTCAATCAAAAGTAAGGTTCAACTCTGTTAGTTGAATGCACAGAACAGAAAGAAGTTTCATACAATGCTTCTGTGTAGTTTATATTTGAACATATTCTTTTTTCCACTATTACCCACTTAGCGCTACGAATGTCCAGTTGCATTTTCTACAGACAGAGTGTTTCAAAACTGCTCAATCAAACGTATGGTTTAACTCTGTTAGCTGTATGCTCAGATCAGAAAGAAGTTTCACAGAATGCTTCTGTGTAGTTTATATTTGAATATATTCCTTTTTCCACTACTACGCTCTTAGCGCTCCAAATGTCCAGTTGCATTTTCAACAGAAAGAGTGTTCAGATCTGCTCAATCAAAAGTATGGTTTAACTCTGTTAGCTGAATGCACAGATCAGAAAGAAGTTTCACCGAATGATTCTGTGTAGTTTATATTTGAAGACATTCCTTTTTCCACTATTACCCTCTTAGCGCTCCGAATCTCCACTTGCATTTTCTACAAAAAGAGTGTTTCATAACTGCTCAATCAAATATATGTTTTATCTCTGTTAACTGAATTTACAGATCAGAAATAAGTTTCACAGAATGCATCTGTGTAGTTTTTATTTGAAGATATTCTTTTTCCCAATGTAGGCCTCTTAGCGCTTAGCATGTCCAATTGCAGTTTCTACAGAAAGAGTGTTTCAGAACGGCTCAATCAAAGTAAGGTTCAACTCTGTTAGTTGAATGCACAGAACAGAAAGAATTTTCACAGAATGCTACTGTGTAGTTTATATTTGAATATATTCCTTTTTCCACTATTACCTCTTAGCGCTCCGAATGTCCACTTGCATTTTCTACAGAAAGAGTGTTCAGAACTGCGCAATCAAAAGTATGGTTTAACTCTGTTAGCTTAATGAACATATCAGAAATAAGTTTCACACAATGCTTCTGTGTAGTTTTTATTTGAAGATATTATTTTTCCCAATAGAGGCCTCTTAGCGCTCAGAATGTCCAATTGCAGTTTCTACAGAAAGAGTGTTTCAGAAAGGCTCAATCAAAAGTAAGGTTCAACTCTGTTAGTTGAATGCACAGAACAGAAAGAATTTTCACAGAATGCTTCTGTGTAGTTTATATTTGAACATATTCTTTTTTCCACTATTACCCACTTAGCGCTACGAATGTCCAGTTGCATTTTCTACAGACAGAGTGTTTCAAAACTGCTCAATCAAAAGTATGGTTTATCTCTGTTAGCTGAATGCTCAGATCAGAAAGAAGTTTCACAGAATGCTTCTGTGTAGTTTATATTTGAATATATTCCTTTTTCCACAGCTACTCTCTTAGCGCTCCAAATGTCCAGTTGCATTTTCTACAGAAAGAGTGTTCAGATCTGCTCAATCAAAAGTATGGTTTAACTCTGTTAGCTGAATGCACAGATCAGAAAGAAGTTTCACAGAATGATTCTGTGTAGTTTATATTTGGAGACATTCCTTTTTCCACTATTACCCTCTTAGCGCTCCGAATCTCCACTTGCATTTTCTACAGAAAGAGTGTTTCAGAACGGCTCAATCAAAACTAAGGTTCAACTCTTTTAGTTGAACAAACAGAACAGAAAGAAGTTTCACACAATTCTTCTGTGTAGTTTTTATTTGTAGACATTCTTTTTCCCAATATAGGCTTCTTAGCGCTCAGAATGTCCAATTGCAGTTTCTACAGAAAGAGTGTTTCAGAACGGCTCAATCAAAAGTAAGGTTCAACTCTGTTAGTTGAATGCACAGAACAGAAAGAAGTTTCATACAATGCTTCTGTGTAGTTCATATTTGAACATATTGTTTTTTCCACTATTACCCACTTAGCGCTACGAATGTCAAGTTGCATTTTCTACAGACAGAGTGTTTCAAAACTGCTCAATCAAAAGTATGGTTTAACTCTGTTAGCTGAATGCTCAGATCAGAAAGAAGTTTCACAGAATGCTTCTGTGTAGTTTATATTTGAATATATTCCTTTTTCCACTACTACGCTCTTAGCGCTCCAAATGTCCAGTTGCATTTTCTACAGAAAGAGTGTTCAGATCTGCTCAATCAAAAGTATGGTTTAATTCTGTTAGCTGAATGCACAGACCAGAAAGAAGTTTCACCGAATGATTCTGTGTAGTTTATATTTGAAGACATTCCTTTTTCCACTATTACCATCTTAGCGCTCCGAATCTCCACTTGCATTTTCTACAAAAAGAGTGTTTCATAACTGCTCATTCAAAAATATGTTTTATCTCTGTTAACTGAATTTACAGATCAGAAATAAGTTTCACAGAATGCATCTGTGTAGTTTTTATTTGAAGATATTCTTTTTCCCAATGTAGGCCTCTTAGCGCTTAGCATGTCCAATTGCAGTTTCTACAGAAATAGTGTTTCAGAACGGTTCAATCGAATTAAGGTTCAACTCTTTTATTTGGACAAACAGAACAGAAAGAAGTTTCACAAAATTCTTCTGTGTAGTTTTTATTTGTAGACATTCTTTTTCCCAATATAGGCCTCTTAGCGCTCAGAATGTCCAATTGCAGTTTCTACAGAAAGAGTGTTTCAGAACGGCTCAATCAAAAGTAAGGTTCAACTCTGTTAGTTGAATGCACAGAACAGAAAGAAGTTTCATACAATGCTTCTGTGTAGTTTATATTTGAACATATTCTTTTTTCCACTATTACCCACTTAGCGCTACGAATGTCCAGTTGCATTTTCTACAGACAGAGTGTTTCAAAACTGCTCAATCAAACGTATGGTTTAACTCTGTTAGCTGTATGCTCAGATCAGAAAGAAGTTTCACAGAATGCTTCTGTGTAGTTTATATTTGAATATATTCCTTTTTCCACTACTACGCTCTTAGCGCTCCAAATGTCCAGTTGCATTTTCAACAGAAAGAGTGTTCAGATCTGCTCAATCAAAAGTATGGTTTAACTCTGTTAGCTGAATGCACAGATCAGAAAGAAGTTTCACCGAATGATTCTGTGTAGTTTATATTTGAAGACATTCCTTTTTCCACTATTACCCTCTTAGCGCTCCGAATCTCCACTTGCATTTTCTACAAAAAGAGTGTTTCATAACTGCTCAATCAAATATATGTTTTATCTCTGTTAACTGAATTTACAGATCAGAAATAAGTTTCACAGAATGCATCTGTGTAGTTTTTATTTGAAGATATTCTTTTTCCCAATGTAGGCCTCTTAGCGCTTACCATGTCCAATTGCAGTTTCTACAGAAAGAGTGTTTCAGAACGGCTCAATCAAAGTAAGGTTCAACTCTGTTAGTTGAATGCACAGAACAGAAAGAATTTTCACAGAATGCTACTGTGTAGTTTATATTTGAATATATTCCTTTTTCCACTATTACCCTCTTAGCGCTCCGAATGTCCACTTGCATTTTCTACAGAAAGAGTGTTCAGAACTGCGCAATCAAAAGTATGGTTTAACTCTGTTAGCTTAATGAACATATCAGAAATAAGTTTCACACAATGCTTCTGTGTAGTTTTTATTTGAAGATATTATTTTTCCCAATAGAGGCCTCTTAGCGCTCAGAATGTCCAATTGCAGTTTCTACAGAAAGAGTGCTTCAGAAAGGCTCAATCAAAAGTAAGGTTCAACTCTGTTAGTTGAATGCACAGAACAGAAAGAATTTTCACAGAATGCTTCTGTGTAGTTTATATTTGAACATATTCTTTTTTCCACTATTACCCACTTAGCGCTACGAATGTCCAGTTGCATTTTCTACAGACAGAGTGTTTCAAAACTGCTCAATCAAAAGTATGGTTTAACTCTGTTAGCTGAATGCTCAGATCAGAAAGAAGTTTCACAGAATGCTTCTGTGTAGTTTATATTTGAATATATTCCTTTTTCCACAGCTACTCTCTTAGCGCTCCAAATGTCCAGTTGCATTTTCTACAGAAAGAGTGTTCAGATCTGCTCAATCAAAAGTATGGTTTAACTCTGTTAGCTGAATGCACAGATCAGAAAGAAGTTTCACAGAATGATTCTGTGTAGTTTATATTTGGAGACATTCCTTTTTCCACTATTACCCTCTTAGCGCTCCGAATCTCCACTTGCATTTTCTACAGAAAGAGTGTTTCAGAACGGCTCAATCAAAACTAAGGTTCAACTCTTTTAGTTGAACAAACAGAACAGAAAGAAGTTTCACACAATTCTTCTGTGTAGTTTTTATTTGTAGACATTCTTTTTCCCAATATAGGCCTCTTAGCGCTCAGAATGTCCAATTGCAGTTTCTACAGAAAGAGTGTTTCAGAACGGCTCAATCAAAAGTAAGGTTCAACTCTGTTAGTTGAATGCACAGAACAGAAAGAAGTTTCATACAATGCTTCTGTGTAGTTCATATTTGAACATATTGTTTTTTCCACTATTACCCACTTAGCGCTACGAATGTCCAGTTGCATTTTCTACAGACAGAGTGTTTCAAAACTGCTCAATCAAAAGTATGGTTTAACTCTGTTAGCTGAATGCTCAGATCAGAAAGAAGTTTCACAGAATGCTTCTGTGTAGTTTATATTTGAATATATTCCTTTTTAAACTACTACGCTCTTAGCGCTCCAAATGTCCAGTTGCATTTTCTACAGAAAGAGTGTTCAGATCTGCTCAATCAAAAGTATGGTTTAATTCTGTTAGCTGAATGCACAGACCAGAAAGAAGTTTCACCGAATGATTCTGTGTAGTTTATATTTGAAGACATTCCTTTTTCCACTATTACCATCTTAGCGCTCCGAATCTCCACTTGCATTTTCTACAAAAAGAGTGTTTCATAACTGATCATTCAAAAATATGTTTTATCTCTGTTAACTGAATTTACAGATCAGAAATAAGTTTCACAGAATGCATCTGTGTAGTTTTTATTTGAAGATATTCTTTTTCCCAATGTAGGCCTCTTAGCGCTTAGCATGTCCAATTGCAGTTTCTACAGAAATAGTGTTTCAGAACGGTTCAATCAAATTAAGGTTCAACTCTGTTAGTTGAATGCACAGAACAGAAAGAATTTTCACAGAATGCTACTGTGTAGTTTATATTTGAATATATTCCTTTTTCCACTATTACCCTCTTAGCGCTCCGAATGTCCACTTGCATTTTCTACAGAAAGAGTGTTCAGAACTGCGCAATCAAAAGTATGGTTTAACTCTGTTAGCTTAATGAACATATCAGAAATAAGTTTCACACAATGCTTCTGTGTAGTTTTTATTTGAAGATATTATTTTTCCCAATAGAGGCCTCTTAGCGCTCAGAATGTCCAATTGCAGTTTCTACAGAAAGAGTGTTTCAGAAAGGCTCAATCAAAAGTAAGGTTCAACTCTGTTAGTTGAATGCACAGAACAGAAAGAAGTTTCATACAATGCTTCTGTGTAGTTTATATTTGAACATATTCTTTTTTCCACTATTACCCAGTTAGCGCTACGAATGTCCAGTTGCATTTTCTACAGACAGAGTGTTTCAAAACTGCTCAATCAAAAGTATGGTTTAACTCTGTTAGCTGAATGCTCAGATCAGAAAGAAGTTTCACAGAATGCTTCTGTGTAGTTTATATTTGAATATATTCCTTTTTCCACTACTACTCTCTTAGCGCTCCAAATGTCCAGTTGCATTTTCTACAGAAAGAGTGTTCAGATCTGCTCAATCAAAAGTATGGTTTAACTCTGTTAGCTGAATGCACAGATCAGAAAGAAGTTTCACAGAATGATTCTGTGTAGTTTATATTTGGAGACATTCCTTTTTCCACTATTACCATCTTAGCGCTCCGAATCTCCACTTGCATTTTCTACAGAAAGACTGTTTCAGAATGGCTCAATAAAAACTAAGGTTCAACTCTTTAGTTGGACAAACAGAACAGAAAGAAGTTTCACACAATTCTTCTGTGTAGTTTTTATTTGTAGACATTCTTTTTCCCAATATAGGCCTCTTAGCGCTCAGAATGTCCAATTGCAGTTTCTACAGAAAGAGTGTTTCAGAACGGCTCAATCAAAAGTAAGGTTCAACTCTGTTAGTTGAATGCACAGAACAGAAAGAAGTTTCATACAATGCTTCTGTGTAGTTTATATTTGAACATATTCTTTTTTCCACTATTACCCACTTAGCGCTACGAATGTCCAGTTGCATTTTCTACAGACAGAGTGTTTCAAAACTGCTCAATCAAACGTATGGTTTAACTCTGTTAGCTGTATGCTCAGATCAGAAAGAAGTTTCACAGAATGCTTCTGTGTAGTTTATATTTGAATATATTCCTTTTTCCACTACTACGCTCTTAGCGCTCCAAATGTCCAGTTGCATTTTCAACAGAAAGAGTGTTCAGATCTGCTCAATCAAAAGTATGGTTTAACTCTGTTAGCTGAATGCACAGATCAGAAAGAAGTTTCACCGAATGATTCTGTGTAGTTTATATTTGAAGACATTCCTTTTTCCACTATTACCCTCTTAGCGCTCCGAATCTCCACTTGCATTTTCTACAAAAAGAGTGTTTCATAACTGCTCAATCAAATATATGTTTTATCTCTGTTAACTGAATTTACAGATCAGAAATAAGTTTCACAGAATGCATCTGTGTAGTTTTTATTTGAAGATATTCTTTTTCCCAATGTAGGCCTCTTAGCGCTTAGCATGTCCAATTGCAGTTTCTACAGAAAGAGTGTTTCAGAACGGCTCAATCAAAAGTAAGGTTCAACTCTGTTAGTTGAATGCACAGAACAGAAAGAAGTTTCATACAATGCTTCTGTGTAGTTTATATTTGAACATATTCTTTTTTCCACTATTACCCAGTTAGCGCTACGAATGTCCAGTTGCATTTTCTACAGACAGAGTGTTTCAAAACTGCTCAATCAAAAGTATGGTTTAACTCTGTTAGCTGAATGCTCAGATCAGAAAGAAGTTTCACAGAATGCTTCTGTGTAGTTTATATTTGAATATATTCTTTTTCCACTACTACTCTCTTAGCGCTCCAAATGTCCAGTTGCATTTTCTACAGAAAGAGTGTTCAGATCTGCTCAATCAAAAGTATGGTTTAACTCTGTTAGCTGAATGCACAGATCAGAAAGAAGTTTCACAGAATGATTCTGTGTAGTTTATATTTGGAGACATTCCTTTTTCCACTATTACCCTCTTAGCGCTCCGAATCTCCACTTGCATTTTCTACAAAAAGAGTGTTTCATAACTGCTCATTCAAAAATATGTTTTATCTCTGTTAACTGAATTTACAGATCAGAAATAAGTTTCACAGAATGCATCTGTGTAGTTTTTATTTGAAGATATTCTTTTTCCCAATGTAGGCCTCTTAGCGCTTAGCATGTCCAATTGCAGTTTCTACATAAAGAGTGTTTCAGAACGGCTCAATCAAAAGTAAGGTTCAACTCTGTTAGTTGAATGCACAGAACAGAAAGAATTTTCACAGAATGCTACTGTGTAGTTTATATTTGAATATATTCCTTTTTCCACTATTACCCTCTTAGCGCTCCGAATGTCCACTTGCATTTTCTACAGAAAGAGTGTTCAGAACTGCGCAATCAAAAGTATGGTTTAACTCTGTTAGCTTAATGAACATATCAGAAATAAGTTTCACACAATGCTTCTGTGTAGTTTTTATTTGAAGATATTATTTTTCCCAATAGCGGCCTCTTAGCGCTCAGAATGTCCAATTGCAGTTTCTACAGAAAGAGTGTTTCAGAAAGGCTCAATCAAAAGTAAGGTTCAACTCTGTTAGTTGAATGCACAGAACAGAAAGAAGTTTCATACAATGCTTCTGTGTAGTTTATAATTGTACATATTCTTTTTTCCACTATTACCCACTTAGTGCTACGAATGTCCAGTTGCATTTTCTACAGACAGAGTGTTTCAAAAGTGCTCAATCAAAAGTATGGTTTAACTCTGTTAGCTGAATGCTCAGATCAGAAAGAAGTTTCACAGAATGCTTCTGTGTAGTTTATATTTGAATATATTCCTTTTTCCACAACTACTCTCTTAGCGCTCCAAATGTCCAGTTGCATTTTCTACAGAAACAGTGTTCAGATCTGCTCAATCAAAACTATGGTTTAACTCTGTTAGCTGAATGCACAGATCAGAAAGAAGTTTCACAGAATGATTCTGTGTAGTTTATATTTGGAGACATTCCTTTTTCCACTATTAACCTCTTAGCGCTCCGAATCTCCACTTGCATTTTCTACAGAAAGAGTGTTTCAGAACGGCTCAATCAAAACTAAGGTTCAACTCTTTTAGTTGAACAAACAGAACAGAAAGAAGTTTCACACAATTCTTCTGTGTAGTTTTTATTTGTAGACATTCTTTTTCCCAATATAGGCCTCTTAGCGCTCAGAATGTCCAATTGCAGTTTCTACAGAAAGAGTGTTTCAGAACGGCTCAATCAAAAGTAAGGTTCAAATCTGTTAGTTGAATGCACGGAACAGAAAGAAGTTTCATACAATGCTTCTGTGTAGTTTATATTTGAACATATTCTTTTTTCCACTATTACCCACTTAGCGCTACGAATGTCCAGTTGCATTTTCTACAGACAGAGTGTTTCAAAACTGCTCAATCAAAAGTATGTTTTAACTCTCTTAGCTGAATGCTCAGATCAGAAAGAAGTTTCACAGAATGCTTCTGTGTAGTTTATATTTGAATATATTCCTTTTTCCACTACTACGCTCTTAGCGCTCCAAATGTCCAGTTGCATTTTCTACAGAAAGAGTGTTCAGATCTGCTCAATCAAAAGTATGGTTTAATTCTGTTAGCTGAATGCACAGACCAGAAAGAAGTTTCACCGAATGATTCTGTGTAGTTTATATTTGAAGACATTCCTTTTTCCACTATTACCCTCTTAGCGCTCCGAATCTCCACTTGCATTTTCTACAAAAAGAGTGTTTCATAACTGCTCAATCAAAAATATGTTTTATCTCTGTTAACTGAATTTACAGATCAGAAATAAGTTTCACAGAATGCATCTGTGTAGTTTTTATTTGAAGATATTCTTTTTCCCAATGTAGGCCTCTTAGCGCTTAGCATGTCCAATTGCAGTTTCTACAGAAAGAGTGTTTCAGAACGGCTCAATCAAAAGTAAGGTTCAACTCTGTTAGTTGAATGCACAGAACAGAAAGAATTTTCACAGAATGTTACTGTGTAGTTTATATTTGAATATATTCCTTTTTCCGCAATTACCCTCTTAGCGCTCCGAATGTCCACTTGCATTTTCTACAGAAAGAGTGTTCAGAACTGCGCAATCAAAAGTATGGTTTAACTCTGTTAGCTTAATGAACATATCAGAAATAAGTTTCACACAATGCTTCTGTGTAGTTTTTATTTGAAGATATTATTTTTCCCAATAGAGGCCTCTTAGCGCTCAGAATGTCCAATTGCAGTTTCTACAGAAAGAGTGTTTCAGAAAGGCTCAATCAAAAGTAAGGTTCAACTCTGTTAGTTGAATGCACAGAACAGAAAGAAGTTTCAGACAATGCTTCTGTGTAGTTTATATTTGAACATATTCTTTTTTCCACTATTACCCACTTAGCGCTACGAATGTCCAGTTGCATTTTCTACAGACAGAGTGTTTCAAAACTGCTCAATCAAAAGTATGGTTTAACTCTGTTAGCTGAATGCTCAGATCAGAAAGAAGTTTCACAGAATGCTTCTGTGTAGTTTATATTTGAATATATTCCTTTTTCCACAACTACTCTCTTAGCGCTCCAAATGTCCAGTTGCATTTTCTACAGAAAGAGTGTTCAGATCTGCTCAATCAAAAGTATGGTTTAACTCTGTTAGCTGAATGCACAGATCAGAAAGAAGTTTCACAGAATGATTCTGTGTAGTTTATATTTGGAGACATTCCTTTTTCCACTATTACCCTCTTAGCGCTCCGAATCTCCACTTGCATTTTCTACAGAAAGAGTGTTTCAGAACGGCTCAATCAAAACTAAGGTTCAACTCTTTTAGTTGAACAAACAGAACAGAAAGAAGTTTCACACAATTCTTCTGTGTAGTTTTTATTTGTAGACATTCTTTTTCCCAATATAGGCCTCTTAGCGCTCAGAATGTCCAATTGCAGTTTCTACAGAAAGAGTGTTTCAGAACGGCTCAATCAAAAGTAAGGTTCAACTCTGTTAGTTGAATGCACAGAACAGAAAGAAGTTTCATACAATGCTTCTGTGTAGTTCATATTGGAACATATTCTTTTTTCCACTATTACCCACTTAGCGCTACGAATGTCCAGTTGCATTTTCTACAGACAGAGTGTTTCAAAACTGCTCAATCAAAAGTATGGTTTAACTCTGTTAGCTGAACGCACAGATCAGAAAGAAGTTTCACCGAATGATTCTGTGTAGTTTATATTTGAAGACATTCCTTTTTCCACTATTACCCTCTTAGCGCTCCGAATATCCACTTGCATTTTCTACAAAAAGAGTGTTTCATAACTGCTCATTCAAAAATATGTTTTATCTCTGTTAACTGAATTTACAGATCAGAAATAAGTTTCACAGAATGCATCTGTGTAGTTTTTATTTGAAGATATTCTTTTTCCCAATGTAGGCCTCTTAGCGCTTAGCATGTCCAATTGCAGTTTCTACAGAAATAGTGTTTAAGAACGGCTCAATCAAATTAAGGTTCAACTCTGTTAGTTGAATGCACAGAACAGAAAGAATTTTCACAGAATGCTACTGTGTAGTTTATATTTGAATATATTCCTTTTTCCACTATTACCCTCTTAGCGCTCCGAATGTCCACTTGCATTTTCTACAGAAAGAGTGTTCAGAACTGCGCAATCAAAAGTATGGTTTAACTCTGTTAGCTTAATGAACATATCAGAAATAAGTTTCACACAATGCTTCTGTGTAGTTTTTATTTGAAGATATTATTTTTCCCAATAGAGGCCTCTTAGCGCTCAGAATGTCCAATTGCTGTTTCTACAGAAAGAGTGTTTCAGAAAGGCTCAATCAAAAGTAAGGTTCAACTCTGTTAGTTGAATGCACAGGACAGAAAGAGTTTTCACAGAATGCTACTGTGTAGTTTATATTTGAATATATTCCTTTTTCCACTATTACCCTCTTAGCGCTCTGAATGTCCACTTGCATTTTCTACAGAAAGAGTGTTCAGAACTGCGCAATCAAAAGTATGGTTTAACTCTGTTAGCTTAATGAACATATCAGAAATAAGTTTCACACAATGCTTCTGTGTAGTTTTTATTTGAAGATATTATTTTTCCCAATAGAGGCCTCTTAGCGCTCAGAATGTCCAATTGCAGTTTCTACAGAAAGAGTGTTTCAGAAAGGCTCAATCAAAAGTAAGGTTCAACTCTGTTAGTTGAATGCACAGAACAGAAAGAAGTTTCATACAATGCTTCAGTGTAATTTATATTTGAACATATTCTTTTTTCCACTATTACCCACTTAGCGCTACGAATGTCCAGTTGCATTTTCTACAGACAGAGTGTTTCAAAACTGCTCAATCAAAAGTATGTTTTAACTCTGTTAGCTGAATGCTCAGATCAGAAAGAAGTTTAACAGAATGCTTCTGTGTAGTTTATATTTGAATATATTCCTTTTTCCACTACTACGCACTTAGCGCTCCAAATGTCCAGTTGCATTTTCTACACAAAGAGTGTTCAGATCTGCTCAATCAAAAGTATGGTTTAACTCTGTTAGCTGAATGCACAGATCAGAAAGAAGTTTCACCGAATGATTCTGTGTAGTTTATATTTGAAGACATTCCTTTTTCCACTATTACCCTCTTAGCGCTCCGAATCTCCACTTGCATTTTCTTCGAAAAGAGTGTTTCATAACTGCTCAATCAAAAATATGTTTTATCTCTGTTAACTGAATTTACAGATCAGAAATAAGTTTCACAGAATGCATCTGTGTAGTTTTTATTTGAAGATATTCTTTTTCCCAATGTAGGCCTCTTAGCGCTTAGCATGTCCAATTGCAGTTTCTACAGAAAGAGTGTTTCAGAACGGCTCAATCAAAAGTAAGGTTCAACTCTGTTAGTTGAATGCACAGAACAGAAAGAATTTTCACAGAATGCTACTGTGTAGTTTATATTTGAATATATTCCTTTTTCCACTATTACCCTCTTAGCGCTCCGAATGTCCACTTGCATTTTCTACAGAAAGAGTGTTCAGAACTGCGCAATCAAAAATATGGTTTAACTCTGTTAGCTTAATGAACATATCAGAAATAAGTTTCACACAATGCTTCTGTGTAGTTTTTATTTGAAGATATTATTTTTCCCAATAGAGGACTCTTAGCGCTCAGAATGTCCAATTGCAGTTTCTACAGAAAGAGTGTTTCAGAAAGGCTCAATCAAAAGTAAGGTTCAACTCTGTTAGTTGAATGCACAGAACAGAAAGAAGTTTCATACAATGCTTCTGTGTAGTTTATATTTGAACATATTCTTTTTTCCACTATTACCCACTTAGCGCTACGAATGTCCAGTTGCATTTTCTACAGACAGAGTGTTTCAAAACTGCTCAATCAAAAGTATGGTTTAACTCTGTTAGCTGAATGCTCAGATCAGAAAGAAGTTTCACAGAATGCTTCTGTGTAGTTTATATTTGAATATATTCCTTTTTCCACTACTACTCTCTTAGCGCTCCAAATGTCCAGTTGCATTTTCTACAGAAAGAGTGTTCAGATCTGCTCAATCAAAAGTATGGTTTAACTCTGTTAGCTGAATGCACAGATCAGAAAGAAGTTTCACAGAATGATTCTGTGTAGTTTATATTTGGAGACATTCCTTTTTCCACTATTACCCTCTTAGCGCTCCGAATCTCCACTTGCATTTTCTACAGAAAGTGTGTTTCAGAACGGATCAATCAAAACTAAGGTTCAACTCTTTTAGTTGAAAAAACAGAACAGAAAGAAGTTTCACTCAATTCTTCTGTGTAGTTTTTATTTGTAGACATTCTTTTTCCCAATATAGGCCTCTTAGCGCTCAGAATGTCCCATTGCAGTTTCTACAGAAAGAGTGTTTCAGAACGGCTCAATCAAAAGTAAGGTTCAACTCTGTTAGTTGAATGCACAGAACAGAAAGAAGTTTCATACAATGCTTCTGTGTAGTTTATATTTGAACATATTCTTTTTTCCACTATTACCCACTTAGCGCTACGAATGTCCAGTTGCATTTTCTACAGACAGAGTGTTTCTAAACTGCTCAATCAAAAGTATGGTTTAACTCTGTTAGCTGAATGCTCAGATCAGAAAGAAGTTTCACAGAATGCTTCTGTGTAGTTTATATTTGAATATATTCCTTTTTCCACTACTACGCTCTTAGCGCTCCAAATGTCCAGTTGCATTTTCTACAGAAAGAGTGTTCAGATCTGCTCAATCAAAAGTATGGTTTAACTCTGTTAGCTCAATGCACAGATCAGAAAGAAGTTTCACAGAATGATTCTGTGTAGTTTATATTTGGAGACATTCCTTTTTCCACTATTACCCTCTTAGCGCTCCGAATCTCCACTTGCATTTTCTACAGAAAGAGTGTTTCAGAACGGCTCAATCAAAACTAAGGTTCAACTCTTTTAGTTGAACAAACAGAACAGAAAGGAGTTTCACACAATTCTTCTGTGTAGTTTTTATTTGTAGACTTTCTTTTTCCCAATATAGGCCTCATAGCGCTCAGAATGTCCAATCGCAGTTTCTACAGAAAGAGTGTTTCAGAACGGCTCAATCAAAGTAAGGTTCAACTCTGTTAGTTGAATGCACAGAACAGAAAGAAGTTTCATACAATGCTTCTGTGTAGTTCATATTTGAACATACTCTTTTTTCCACTATTACCCACTTAGCGCTACGAATGTCCAGTTGCATTTTCTACAGACAGAGTGTTTCAAAACTGCTCAATCAAAAGTATGGTTTAACTCTGTTAGCTGAATGCTCAGATCAGAAAGAAGTTTCACAGAATGCTTCTGTTTAGTTTATATTTGGAGACATTCCTTTTTCCACTATTACCCTCTTAGCGCTCCGAATCTCCACTTGCATTTTCTACAAAAAGTGTGTTTCATAACTGCTCAATCAAAAATGTGTTTTATCTCTGTTAACTGAATTTACAGATCAGAAATAAGTTTCACAGAATGCATCTGTGTAGTTTTTATTTGAAGATATTCTTTTTCCCAATGTAGGCCTCTTAGCGCTTAGCATGTCCAATTGCAGTTTCTACAGAAAGAGTGTTTCAGAACGGCTCAATCAAAAGTAAGGTTCAACTCTGTTAGTTGAATGCACAGAACAGAAAGAATTTTCACAGAATGCTACTGTGTAGTTTATATTTGAATATATTCCTTTTTCCACTATTACCCTCTTAGCGCTCCGAATGTCCACTTGCATTTTCTACAGAAAGAGTGTTCAGAACTGCGCAATCAAAAGTATGGTTTAACTCTGTTAGCTTAATGAACATATCAGAAATAAGTTTCACACAATGCTTCTGTGTAGTTTTTATTTGAAGATATTATTTTTCCCAATATAGGCCTCTTCGCGCTCAGAATGTCCAATTGCAGTTTCTACAGAAAGAGTGTTTCAGAAAGGCTCAATCAAAACTAAGGTTCAACTCTGTTAGTTGAATGCACAGAACAGAAAGAAGTTTCATACAATGCTTCTGTGTAGTTTATATTTGAACATATTTTTTTTCCACTATTACCCACTTAGCGCTACGAATGTCCAGTTGCATTTTCTACAGACAGAGTGTTTCAAAACTGCTCAATCAAAAGTATGGTTTAACTCTGTTAGCTGAATGCTCAGATCAGAAAGAAGTTTCACAGAATGCTTCTGTGTAGTTTATATTTGAATATATTCCTTTTTCCACTACTACGCTCTTAGCGCTCCAAATGTCCAGTTGCATTTTCTACAGAAAGAGTGTTCAGATCTGCTCAATCAAAAGTATGGTTTAACTCTGTTAGCTGAATGCACAGATCAGAAAGAAGTTTCACACAATGATTCTGTGTAGTTTATATTTGGAGACATTCCTTTTTCCACTATTACCCTCTTAGCGCTCCGAAACTCCACTTGCATTTTCTACAGAAAGAGTGTTTCAGAACGGCTCAATCAAAATTAAGGTTCAACTCTTTTAGTTGAACAAACAGAACAGAAAGGAGTTTCACACAATTCTTCTGTGTAGTTTTTATTTGTAGACTTTCTTTTTCCCAATATAGGCCTCTTAGCGCTCAGAATGTCCAATTGCAGTTTCTACAGAAAGAGTGTTTCAGAACGGCTCAATCAAAAGTAAGGTTCAACTCTGTTAGTTGAATGCACAGAACAGAAAGAAGTTTCATACAATGCTTCTGTGTAGTTCATATTTGAACATATTCTTTTTTCCACTATTACCCACTTAGCGCTACGAATGTCCAGTTGCATTTTCTACAGACCGAGTGTTTCAAAACTGCTCAATCAAAAGTATGGTTTAACTCTGTTAGCTGAATGCGCAGAACAGAAAGAAGTTTCACAGAATGCTTCTGTGTAGTTTATATTTGAATATATTCCTTTTTCCACTACTACGCTCGGAGCGCTCCAAATGTCCAGTTGCATTTTCTACAGAAAGAGTGTTCAGATCTGCTCAATCAAAAGTATGGTTTAACTCTGTTAGCTGAATGCACAGACAGAAAGAAGTTTCACCGAATGATTCTGTGTAGTTTATATTTGAAGACATTCCTTTTTCCACTATTTCCCTCTTAGCGCTCCGAATCTCCACTTGCATTTTCTACAAAAAGAGTGTTTCATAACTGCTCAATCAAAAATATGTTTTATCTCTGTTAACTGAATTTACAGATCAGAAATAAGTTTCACAGAATGCATCTGTGTAGTTTTTATTTGAAGATATTCTTTTTCCCAATGTAGGCCTCTTAGCGCTTAGCATGTCCAATTGCAGTTTCTACAGAAAGAGTGTTTCAGAACGGCTCAATCAAAAGTAAGGTTCAACTCTGTTAGTTGAATGCACAGAACAGAAAGAATTTTCACAGAATGCTACTGTGTAGTTTATATTTGAATATATTCCTTTTTCCACTATTACCCTCTTAGCGCTCCGAATGTCCACTTGCATTTTCTACAGAAAGAGTGTTCAGAACTGCGCAATCAAAAGTATGGTTTAACTCTGTTAGCTTAATGAACATATCAGAAATAAGTTTCACACAATGCTTCTGTGTAGTTTTTATTTGAAGATATTATTTTTCCCAATATAGGCCTCTTCGCGCTCAGAATGTCCAATTGCAGTTTCTACAGAAAGAGTGTTTCAGAAAGGCTCAATCAAAAGTAAGGTTCAACTCTGTTAGTTGAATGCACAGAACAGAAAGAAGTTTCATACAATGCTTCTGTGTAGTTTATATTTGAACATATTCTTTTTTCCACTATTACCCACTTAGCTCTACGAATGTACAGTTGCATTTTCTACAGACAGAGTGTTTCAAAACTGCTCAATCAAAAGTATGGTTTAACTCTGTTAGCTGAATGCTCAGATCAGAAAGAAGTTTCACAGAATGCTTCTGTGTAGTTTATATTTGAATATATTCCTTTTTCCACTACTACTCTCTTAGCGCTCCAAATGTCCAGTTGCATTTTCTACAGAAAGAGTGTTCAGATCTGCTCAATCAAAAGTATGGTTTAACTCTGTTAGCTGAATGCACAGATCAGAAAGAAGTTTCACACAATGATTCTGTGTAGTTTGTATTTGGAGACATTCCTTTTTCCACTATTACCCTCTTAGCGCTCCGAATCTCCACTTGCATTTTCTACAGAAAGAGTGTTTCAGAACGGCTCAATCAAAACTAAGGTTCAACACTTTTAGTTGAACAAACAGAACAGAAAGAAGTTTCACTCAATTCTTCTGTGTAGTTTTTATTTGTAGACATTCTTTTTCCCAATATAGGCCTCTTAGCGCTCAGAATGTCCAATTGCAGTTTCTACAGAAAGAGTGTTTCAGAACGGCTCAATAAAAAGTAAGGTTCAACTCTGTTAGTTGAATGCACAGAACAGAAAGAAGTTTCATACAATGCTTCTGTGTAGTTTATATTTGAACATATTCTTTTTTCCACTATTACCCACTTAGCGCTACGAATGTCCAGTTGCATTTTCTACAGACAGAGTGTTTCAAAACTGCTCAATCAAAAGTATGGTTTAACTCTGTTAGCTGAATGCTCAGATCAGAAAGAAGTTTCACAGAATGCTTCTGTGTAGTTTATACTTGAATATATTCCTTTTTCCACTACTACGCTCTTAGCGCTCCAAATGTCCAGTTGCATTTTCTACAGAAAGAGTGTTCAGATCTGCTCATTCAAAAGTATGGTTTAACTCTGTTAGCTCAATGCACAGATCAGAAAGAAGTTTCACAGAATGATTCTGTGTAGTTTATATTTGGAGACATTCCTTTTTCCACTATTACCCTCTTAGCTCTCCGAATCTCCACTTGCATATTCTACAAAAACAGTGTTACATAACTGCTCAATCAAAAATATGTTTTATCTCTGTTAACTGAATTTACAGATCAGAAATTAGTTTCACAGAATGCATCAGTGTAGTCTTTATTTGAAGATATTCTTTTTCCCAATGTAGGCCTCTTAGCGCTTAGCATGTCCAATTGCAGTTTCTACAGAAAGAGTGTTTCAGAACGGCTCAAACAAAAGTAAGGTTCAACTCTGTTAGTTGAATGCACAGAACAGGAAGAATTTTCACAGAATGCTACTGTGTAGTTTATATTTGAATATATTCCTTTTTCCACTATTACCCTCTTAGCGCTCCGAATGTCCACTTGCATTTTCTACAGAAAGAGTGTTCAGAACTGCGCAATCAAAACTATGGTTCAACTCTTTTAGTTGAACAAACAGAACAGAAAGAAGTTTCACACAATGCTTCTGTGTAATTTTTATTTGTAGACATTCTTTTTCCCAATATAGGCCTCTTAGCGCTCAGAATATCCAATTGCAGTTTCTACAGAAAGAGTGTTTCAGAACGGCTCAATCAAAAGTAAGGTTCAACTCTGTTAGTTGAATGCACAGAACAGAAAGAAGTTTCATACAATGCTTCTGTGTAGTTTATATTTGAACATATTCTTTTTTCCACTATTACCCACTTAGCGCTACGAATGTCCAGTTGCATTTTCTACAGACAGAGTGTTTCAAAACTGCTCAATCAAAAGTATTTTTTAACTCTGTTAGCTGAATGCTCAGATCAGAAAGAAGTTTCACAGAATGCTTCTGTGTAGTTTATATTTGAATATATTCCTTTTTCCACTACTAAGCTCTTAGCGCTCCAAATGTCCAGTTGCATTTTCTACAGAAAGAGTGTTCAGATCTGCTCAATCAAAAGTATGGTTTAATTCTGTTAGCTGAATGCACAGATCAGAAAGAAGTTTCACAGAATGATTCTGTGTAGTTTATATTTGGAGACATTCCTTTTTCCACTATTACCCACTTAGCGCTCCGAATCTCCACTTGCATTTTCTACAAAAAGAGTGTTTCATAACTGCTCAATCAAAAATAGGTTTTATCTCTGTTAACTGAATTTACAGATCAGAAATAAGTTTCACAGAATGCATCTGTGTAGTTTTTATTTGAAGATATTCTTTTTCCCAATGTAGGCCTCTTAGCGCTTAGCATGTCCAATTGCAGTTTCTACAGAAAGAGTGTTTCAGAACGGCTCAATCAAAAGTAAGGTTCAACTCTGTTAGTTGAATGCACAGAACAGAAAGAATTTTCACAGAATGCTACTGTGTAGTTTATATTTGAATATATTCCTTTTTCCACTATTACCCTCTTAGCGCTCCGAATGTCCACTTGCATTTTCTACAGAAAGAGTGTTCAGAACTGCGCAATCAAAAGTATGGTTTAACTCTGTTAGCTTAATGAACATATCAGAAATAATTTTCACACAATGCTTCTGTGTAGTTTTTATTTGAAGATATTATTTTTTCCAATATAGGCCTCTTCGCGCTCAGAATGTCCAATTGCAGTTTCTACAGAAAGAGTGTTTCAGAAATGCTCAATCAAAAGGAAGGTTCAACTCTGTTAGTTGAATGCACAGAACAGAAAGAAGTTTCATACAATGCTTCTGTGTAGTTTATATTTGAACATATTCTTTTTTCCACTGTTACCCACTTAGCGCTACGAATGTCCAGTTGCATTTTCTACAGACAGAGTGTTTCAAAACTGCTCAATCAAAAGTATGGTTTAACTCTGTTAGCTGAATGCTCAGATCAGAAAGAAGTTTCACAGAATGCTTCTGTGTAGTTTATATTAGAATATATTCCTTTTTCCACTACTACTCTCTTAGCGCTCCAAATGTCCAGTTGCATTTTCTACAGAAAGAGTGTTCAGATCTGCTCAATCAAAAGTATGGTTTAACTCTGTTAGCTGAATGCACAGATCAGAAAGAAGTTTCACAGAATGATTCTGTGTAGTTTATATTTGGAGACATTCCTTTTTCCACTATTACCCTCTTAGCGCTCCGAATCTCCACTTGCATTTTCTACAGAAAGAGTGTTTCAGAACGGCTCAATCAAAACTAAGGTTCAACTCTTTTAGTTGAACAAACAGAACAGAAAGGAGTTTCACTCAATTCTTCTGTGTAGTTTTTATTTGTAGACATTCTTTTTCCCAATATAGGCCTCTTAGCGCTCAGAATGTCCAATTGCAGTTTCTACAGAAAGAGTGTTTCAGAACGGCTCAATAAAAAGTAAGGTTCAACTCTGTTAGTTGAATGCACAGAACAGAAAGAAGTTTCATACAATGCTTCTGTGTAGTTTATATTTGAACATATTCTTTTTTCCACTATTACCCACTTAGCGCTACGAATGTCCAGTTGCATTTTCTACAGACAGAGTGTTTCAAAACTGCTCAATCAAAAGTATGGTTTAACTCTGTTAGCTGAATGCTCAGATCAGAAAGAAGTTTCACAGAATGCTTCTGTGTAGTTTATACTTGAATATATTCCTTTTTCCACTACTACGCTCTTAGCGCTCCAAATGTCCAGTTGCATTTTCTACAGAAAGAGTGTTCAGATCTGCTCATTCAAAAGTATGGTTTAACTCTGTTAGCTCAATGCACAGATCAGAAAGAAGTTTCACAGAATGATTCTGTGTAGTTTATATTTGGAGACATTCCTTTTTCCACTATTACCCTCTTAGCTCTCCGAATCTCCACTTGCATATTCTACAAAAACAGTGTTACATAACTGCTCAATCAAAAATATGTTTTATCTCTGTTAACTGAATTTACAGATCAGAAATTAGTTTCACAGAATGCATCAGTGTAGTCTTTATTTGAAGATATTCTTTTTCCCAATGTAGGCCTCTTAGCGCTTAGCATGTCCAATTGCAGTTTCTACAGAAAGAGTGTTTCAGAACGGCTCAAACAAAAGTAAGGTTCAACTCTGTTAGTTGAATGCACAGAACAGGAAGAATTTTCACAGAATGCTACTGTGTAGTTTATATTTGAATATATTCCTTTTTCCACTATTACCCTCTTAGCGCTCCGAATGTCCACTTGCATTTTCTACAGAAAGAGTGTTCAGAACTGCGCAATCAAAACTATGGTTCAACTCTTTTAGTTGAACAAACAGAACAGAAAGAAGTTTCACACAATGCTTCTGTGTAATTTTTATTTGTAGACATTCTTTTTCCCAATATAGGCCTCTTAGCGCTCAGAATATCCAATTGCAGTTTCTACAGAAAGAGTGTTTCAGAACGGCTCAATCAAAAGTAAGGTTCAACTCTGTTAGTTGAATGCACAGAACAGAAAGAAGTTTCATACAATGCTTCTGTGTAGTTTATATTTGAACATATTCTTTTTTCCACTATTACCCACTTAGCGCTACGAATGTCCAGTTGCATTTTCTACAGACAGAGTGTTTCAAAACTGCTCAATCAAAAGTATTTTTTAACTCTGTTAGCTGAATGCTCAGATCAGAAAGAAGTTTCACAGAATGCTTCTGTGTAGTTTATATTTGAATATATTCCTTTTTCCACTACTAAGCTCTTAGCGCTCCAAATGTCCAGTTGCATTTTCTACAGAAAGAGTGTTCAGATCTGCTCAATCAAAAGTATGGTTTAATTCTGTTAGCTGAATGCACAGATCAGAAAGAAGTTTCACAGAATGATTCTGTGTAGTTTATATTTGGAGACATTCCTTTTTCCACTATTACCCACTTAGCGCTCCGAATCTCCACTTGCATTTTCTACAAAAAGAGTGTTTCATAACTGCTCAATCAAAAATAGGTTTTATCTCTGTTAACTGAATTTACAGATCAGAAATAAGTTTCACAGAATGCATCTGTGTAGTTTTTATTTGAAGATATTCTTTTTCCCAATGTAGGCCTCTTAGCGCTTAGCATGTCCAATTGCAGTTTCTACAGAAAGAGTGTTTCAGAACGGCTCAATCAAAAGTAAGGTTCAACTCTGTTAGTTGAATGCACAGAACAGAAAGAATTTTCACAGAATGCTACTGTGTAGTTTATATTTGAATATATTCCTTTTTCCACTATTACCCTCTTAGCGCTCCGAATGTCCACTTGCATTTTCTACAGAAAGAGTGTTCAGAACTGCGCAATCAAAAGTATGGTTTAACTCTGTTAGCTTAATGAACATATCAGAAATAATTTTCACACAATGCTTCTGTGTAGTTTTTATTTGAAGATATTATTTTTTCCAATATAGGCCTCTTCGCGCTCAGAATGTCCAATTGCAGTTTCTACAGAAAGAGTGTTTCAGAAATGCTCAATCAAAAGGAAGGTTCAACTCTGTTAGTTGAATGCACAGAACAGAAAGAAGTTTCATACAATGCTTCTGTGTAGTTTATATTTGAACATATTCTTTTTTCCACTGTTACCCACTTAGCGCTACGAATGTCCAGTTGCATTTTCTACAGACAGAGTGTTTCAAAACTGCTCAATCAAAAGTATGGTTTAACTCTGTTAGCTGAATGCTCAGATCAGAAAGAAGTTTCACAGAATGCTTCTGTGTAGTTTATATTAGAATATATTCCTTTTTCCACTACTACTCTCTTAGCGCTCCAAATGTCCAGTTGCATTTTCTACAGAAAGAGTGTTCAGATCTGCTCAATCAAAAGTATGGTTTAACTCTGTTAGCTGAATGCACAGATCAGAAAGAAGTTTCACAGAATGATTCTGTGTAGTTTATATTTGGAGACATTCCTTTTTCCACTATTACCCTCTTAGCGCTCCGAATCTCCACTTGCATTTTCTACAGAAAGAGTGTTTCAGAACGGCTCAATCAAAACTAAGGTTCAACTCTTTTAGTTGAACAAACAGAACAGAAAGGAGTTTCACACAATTCTTCTGTGTAGTGTTTATTTGTAGACTTTCTTTTTCCCAATATAGGCCTCTTAGCGCTCAGAATGTCCAATTGCAGTTTCTACAGAAAGAGTGTTTCAGAACGGCTCAATCAAAAGTAAGGTTCAACTCTGTTAGTTGAATGCACAGAACAGAAAGAAGTTTCATACAATGCTTCTGTGTAGTTCATATTTGAACATATTCTTTTTTCCACTATTACCCACTTAGCGCTATGAATGTCCAGTTGCATTTTCTACAGACAGAGTGTTTCAAAACTGCTCAATCAAAAGTATGGTTTAACTCTGTTAGCTGAATGCTCAGATCAGAAAGAAGTTTCACAGAATGCTTCTGTGTAGTTTATATTTGAATATATTCCTTTTTCCACTACTACGCTCTTAGCGCTCCAAATGTCCAGTTGCATTTTCTACAGAAAGAGTGTTCAGATCTGCTCAATCAAAAGTATGGTTTAACTCTGTTAGCTGAATGCACAGATCAGAAAGAAGTTTCACCAAATGATTCTGTGTAGTTTATATTTGAAGACATTCCTTTTTCCACTATTACCCACTTAGCGCTCCGAATCTCCACTTGCATTTTCTACAAAAAGAGTGTTTCATAACTGCTCAATCAAAAGTATGTTTTATCTCTGTTAACTGAATTTACAGATCAGAAATAAGTTTCACAGAATGCATCAGTGTAGTTTTTATTTGAAGATAATCTTTTTCCCAATGTAGGCCTCTTAGCGCTTAGCATGTCCAATTGCAGTTTCTAAAGAAAGAGTGTTTCAGAACGGCTCAATCAAAAGTAAGGTTCAACTATGTTAGTTGAATGCACAGAACAGAAAGAATTTTCACAGAATGCTACTGTGTAGTTTATATTTGAATATATTCCTTTTTCCACTATTACCCTCTTAGCGCTCCGAATGTCCACTTGCATTTTCTACAGAAAGTGTGTTCAGAACTGCGCAATCCAAAGTATGGTTTAACTCTGTTAGCTTAATGAACATATCAGAAATAAGTTTCACACAATGCTTCTGTGTAGTTTTTATTTGAAGATATTATTTTTCCCAATAGAGGCCTCTTAGCGCTCAGAATGTCCAATTGGAGTTTCTACAGAAAGAGTGTTTCAGAAAGGCTCAATCAAAAGTAAGGTTCAACTCTGTTAGTTGAATGCACAGAACAGAAAGAAGTTTCATACAATGCTTCTGTGTAGTTTATATTTGAACATATTCTTTTTTCCACTATTACCCACTTAGCGCTACGAATGTCCAGTTGCATTTTCTACAGACAGAGTGTTTCAAAACTGCTCAATCAAAAGTATGGTTTAACTCGGTTAGCTGAATGCTCAGATCAGAAAGAAGTTTCACAGAATGCTTCTGTGTAGTTTATATTTGAATATATTCCTTTTTCCACGACTACTCTCTTAGCGCTCCAAATGTCCAGTTGCATTTTCTACAGAAAGAGTGTTCAGATCTGCTCAATCAAAAGTATGGTTTAACTCTGTTAGCTGAATGCACAGATCAGAAAGAAGTTTCACAGAATGATTCTGTGTAGTTTATATTTGGAGACATTCCTTTTTCCACTATTACCCTCTTAGCGCTCCGAATCTCCACTTGTATTTTCTACAGAAAGAGTGTTTCAGAACGGCTCAATCAAAACTAAGGTTCAACTCTTTTAGTTGAACAAACAGAACAGAAAGGAGTTTCACACAATTCTTCTGTGTAGTGTTTATTTGTAGACTTTCTTTTTCCCAATATAGGCCTCTTAGCGCTCAGAATGTCCAATTGCAGTTTCTACAGAAAGAGTGTTTCAGAACGGCTCAATCAAAAGTAAGGTTCAACTCTGTTAGTTGAATGCACAGAACAGAAAGAAGTTTCATACAATGCTTCTGTGTAGTTCATATTTGAACATATTCTTTTTTCCACTATTACCCACTTAGCGCTATGAATGTCCAGTTGCATTTTCTACAGACAGAGTGTTTCAAAACTGCTCAATCAAAAGTATGGTTTAACTCTGTTAGCTGAATGCTCAGATCAGAAAGAAGTTTCACAGAATGCTTCTGTGTAGTTTATATTTGAATATATTCCTTTTTCCACTACTACGCTCTTAGCGCTCCAAATGTCCAGTTGCATTTTCTACAGAAAGAGTGTTCAGATCTGCTCAATCAAAAGTATGGTTTAACTCTGTTAGCTGAATGCACAGATCAGAAAGAAGTTTCACCAAATGATTCTGTGTAGTTTATATTTGAAGACATTCCTTTTTCCACTATTACCCACTTAGCGCTCCGAATCTCCACTTGCATTTTCTACAAAAAGAGTGTTTCATAACTGCTCAATCAAAAGTATGTTTTATCTCTGTTAACTGAATTTACAGATCAGAAATAAGTTTCACAGAATGCATCAGTGTAGTTTTTATTTGAAGATAATCTTTTTCCCAATGTAGGCCTCTTAGCGCTTAGCATGTCCAATTGCAGTTTCTAAAGAAAGAGTGTTTCAGAACGGCTCAATCAAAAGTAAGGTTCAACTATGTTAGTTGAATGCACAGAACAGAAAGAATTTTCACAGAATGCTACTGTGTAGTTTATATTTGAATATATTCCTTTTTCCACTATTACCCTCTTAGCGCTCCGAATGTCCACTTGCATTTTCTACAGAAAGTGTGTTCAGAACTGCGCAATCCAAAGTATGGTTTAACTCTGTTAGCTTAATGAACATATCAGAAATAAGTTTCACACAATGCTTCTGTGTAGTTTTTATTTGAAGATATTATTTTTCCCAATAGAGGCCTCTTAGCGCTCAGAATGTCCAATTGCAGTTTCTACAGAAAGAGTGTTTCAGAAAGGCTCAATCAAAAGTAAGGTTCAACTCTGTTAGTTGAATGCACAGAACAGAAAGAAGTTTCATACAATGCTTCTGTGTAGTTTATATTTGAACATATTCTTTTTTCCACTATTACCCACTTAGCGCTACGAATGTCCAGTTGCATTTTCTACAGACAGAGTGTTTCAAAACTGCTCAATCAAAAGTATGGTTTAACTCTGTTAGCTGAATGCTCAGATCAGAAAGAAGTTTCACAGAATGCTTCTGTGTAGTTTATATTTGAATATATTCCTTTTTCCACGACTACTCTCTTAGCGCTCCAAATGTCCAGTTGCATTTTCTACAGAAAGAGTGTTCAGATCTGCTCAATCAAAAGTATGGTTTAACTCTGTTAGCTGAATGCACAGATCAGAAAGAAGTTTCACAGAATGATTCTGTGTAGTTTATATTTGGAGACATTCCTTTTTCCACTATTACCCTCTTAGCGCTCCGAATCTCCACTTGTATTTTCTACAGAAAGAGTGTTTCAGAACGGCTCAATCAAAACTAAGGTTCAACTCTTTTAGTTGAAAAAACAGAACAGAAAGAAGTTTCACTCAATTCTTCTGTGTAGTTTTTATTTGTAGACATTCTTTTTCCCAATATAGGCCTCTTAGCACTTAGAATGTCCAATTGCAGTTTCTACAGAAAGAGTGTTTCAGAACGGCTCAATCAAAAGTAAGGTTCAACTCTGTGAGTTGAATGCACAGAACAGAAAGAAGTTTCATACAATGCTTCTGTGTAGTTTATATTTGAACATATTCTTTTTTCCACTATTACCCACTTAGCGCTACGAATGTCCAGTTGCATTTTCTACAGACAGAGTGTTTCTAAACTGCTCAATCAAAAGTATGGTTTAAATCTGTTAGCTGAATGCTCAGATCAGAAAGAAGTTTCACAGAATGCTTCCGTGTAGTTTATATTTGAATATATTCCTTTTTCCACTACTACGCTCTTAGCGCTCCAAATGTCCAGTTGCATTTTCTACAGAAAGAGTGTTCAGATCTGCTCAATCAAAAGTATGGTTTAACTCTGTTAGCTGAATGCACAGATCAGAAAGAAGTTTCACAGAATGATTCTGTGTAGTTTATATTTGGAGACATTCCTTTTTCCACTATTACCCTCTTAGCGCTCCGAATCTCCACTTGCATTTTCTACAGAAAGAGTGTTTCAGAACGGCTCAATCAAAACTAAGGTTCAAATCTTTTAGTTGAACAAACAGAACAGAAAGGAGTTTCACACAATTCTTCTGTGTAGTGTTTATTTGTAGACTTTCTTTTTCCCAATATAGGCCTCTTAGCGCTCAGAATGTCCAATTGCAGTTTCTACAGAAAGAGTGTTTCAGAACGGCTCAATCAAAAGTAAGGTTCAACTCTGTTAGTTGAATGCACAGAACAGAAAGAAGTTTCATACAATGCTTCTGTGTAGTTTATATTTGAACATATTCTTTTTTCCACTATTACCCACTTAGCGCTACGAATGTCCAGTTGCATTTTCTACACACAGAGTGTTTCAAAACTGCTCAATCAAAAGTATGGTATAACTCTGTTAGCTGAATGCTCAGATCAGAAAGAAGTTTCACAGAATGCTTCTGTGTAGTTTATATTTGAATATATTCCTTTTTCCACTACTACGCTCTTAGCGCTCCAAATGTCCAGTTGCATTTTCTACAGAAAGAGTGTTCAGATCTGCTCAATCAAAATTATGGTTTAACTCTGTTAGCTGAATGCACAGATCAGAAAGAAGTTTCACCGAATGATTCTGTGTAGTTTATATTTGAAGACATTCCTTTTTCCACTATTACCCACTTAGCGCTCCGAATCTCCACTTGCATTTTCTACAAAAAGAGTGTTTCATAACTGCTCAATCAAAAATATGTTTTATCTCTGTTAACTGAATTTACAGATCAGAAATAAGTTTCACAGAATGCATCTGTGTAGTTTTTATTTGAAGATATTCTTTTTCCCAATGTAGGCCTCTTAGCGCTTAGCATGTCCAATTGCAGTTTCTACAGAAAGAGTGTTTCAGAACGGCTCAATCAAAAGTAAGGTTCAACTATGTTAGTTGAATGCACAGAACAGAAAGAATTTTCACAGAATGCTACTGTGTAGTTTATATATGAATATATTCCTTTCTCCACTATTACCCTCTTAGCGCTCCGAATGTCCACTTGCATTTTCTACAGAAAGTGTGTTCAGAACTGCGCATTCCAAAGTATGGTTTAACTCTGTTAGCTTAATGAACATATCAGAAATAAGTTTCACACAATGCTTCTGTGTAGTTTTTATTTGAAGATATTATTTTTCCCAATAGAGGCCTCTTAGCGCTCAGAATGTCCAATTGCAGTTTCTACAGAAAGAGTGTTTCAGAAAGGCTCAATCAAAAGTAAGGTTCAACTCTGTTAGTTGAATGCACAGAACAGAAAGAAGTTTCATACAATGCTTCTGTGTAGTTTATATTTGAACATATTCTTTTTTCCACTATTACCCACTTAGCGCTACGAATGTCCAGTTGCATTTTCTACAGACAGAGTGTTTCAAAACTGCTCAATCAAAAGTATGGTTTAACTCTGTTAGCTGAATGCTCAGATCAGAAAGAAGTTTCACAGAATGCTTCTGTGTAGTTTATATTTGAATATATTCCTTTTTCCACGACTACTCTCTTAGCGCTCCAAATGTCCAGTTGCATTTTCTACAGAAAGAGTGTTCAGATCTGCTCAATCAAAAGTATGGTTTAACTCTGTTAGCTGAATGCACAGATCAGAAAGAAGTTTCACAGAATGATTCTGTGTAGTTTATATTTGGAGACATTCCTTTTTCCACTATTACCCTCTTAGCGCTCCGAATCTCCACTTGTATTTTCTACAGAAAGAGTGTTTCAGAACGGCTCAATCAAAACTAAGGTTCAACTCTTTTAGTTGAAAAAACAGAACAGAAAGAAGTTTCACTCAATTCTTCTGTGTAGTTTTTATTTGTAGACATTCTTTTTCCCAATATAGGCCTCTTAGCACTTAGAATGTCCAATTGCAGTTTCTACAGAAAGAGTGTTTCAGAACGGCTCAATCAAAAGTAAGGTTCAACTCTGTGAGTTGAATGCACAGAACAGAAAGAAGTTTCATACAATGCTTCTGTGTAGTTTATATTTGAACATATTCTTTTTTCCACTATTACCCACTTAGCGCTACGAATGTCCAGTTGCATTTTCTACAGACAGAGTGTTTCTAAACTGCTCAATCAAAAGCATGGTTTAAATCTGTTAGCTGAATGCTCAGATCAGAAAGAAGTTTCACAGAATGCTTCCGTGTAGTTTATATTTGAATATATTCCTTTTTCCACTACTACGCTCTTAGCGCTCCAAATGTCCAGTTGCATTTTCTACAGAAAGAGTGTTCAGATCTGCTCAATCAAAAGTATGGTTTAACTCTGTTAGCTGAATGCACAGATCAGAAAGAAGTTTCACAGAATGATTCTGTGTAGTTTATATTTGGAGACATTCCTTTTTCCACTATTACCCTCTTAGCGCTCCGAATCTCCACTTGCATTTTCTACAGAAAGAGTGTTTCAGAACGGCTCAATCAAAACTAAGGTTCAAATCTTTTAGTTGAACAAACAGAACAGAAAGGAGTTTCACACAATTCTTCTGTGTAGTGTTTATTTGTAGACTTTCTTTTTCCCAATATAGGCCTCTTAGCGCTCAGAATGTCCAATTGCAGTTTCTACAGAAAGAGTGTTTCAGAACGGCTCAATCAAAAGTAAGGTTCAACTCTGTTAGTTGAATGCACAGAACAGAAAGAAGTTTCATACAATGCTTCTGTGTAGTTTATATTTGAACATATTCTTTTTTCCACTATTACCCACTTAGCGCTACGAATGTCCAGTTGCATTTTCTACACACAGAGTGTTTCAAAACTGCTCAATCAAAAGTATGGTATAACTCTGTTAGCTGAATGCTCAGATCAGAAAGAAGTTTCACAGAATGCTTCTGTGTAGTTTATATTTGAATATATTCCTTTTTCCACTACTACGCTCTTAGCGCTCCAAATGTCCAGTTGCATTTTCTACAGAAAGAGTGTTCAGATCTGCTCAATCAAAATTATGGTTTAACTCTGTTAGCTGAATGCACAGATCAGAAAGAAGTTTCACCGAATGATTCTGTGTAGTTTATATTTGAAGACATTCCTTTTTCCACTATAACCCACTTAGCGCTCCGAATCTCCACTTGCATTTTCTACAAAAAGAGTGTTTCATAACTGCTCAATCAAAAATATGTTTTATCTCTGTTAACTGAATTTACAGATCAGAAATAAGTTTCACAGAATGCATCTGTGTAGTTTTTATTTGAAGATATTCTTTTTCCCAATGTAGGCCTCTTAGCGCTTAGCATGTCCAATTGCAGTTTCTACAGAAAGAGTGTTTCAGAACGGCTCAATCAAAAGTAAGGTTCAACTCTGTTAGTTGAATGCACAGAACAGAAAGAATTTTCACAGAATGCTACTGTGTAGTTTATATTTGAATATATTCCTTTTTCCACTATTACCCTCTTAGCGCTCCGAATGTCCACTTGCATTTTCTACAGAAAGAGTGTTCAGAACTGCGCAATCAAAAGTATGGTTTAACTCTGTTAGCTTAATGAACATATCAGAAATAATTTTCACACAATGCTTCTGTGTAGTTTTTATTTGAAGATATTATTTTTTCCAATATAGGCCTCTTCGCGCTCAGAATGTCCAATTGCAGTTTCTACAGAAAGAGTGTTTCAGAAATGCTCAATCAAAAGGAAGGTTCAACTCTGTTAGTTGAATGCACAGAACAGAAAGAAGTTTCATACAATGCTTCTGTGTAGTTTATATTTGAACATATTCTTTTTTCCACTGTTACCCACTTAGCGCTACGAATGTCCAGTTGCATTTTCTACAGACAGAGTGTTTCAAAACTGCTCAATCAAAAGTATGGTTTAACTCTGTTAGCTGAATGCTCAGATCAGAAAGAAGTTTCACAGAATGCTTCTGTGTAGTTTATATTAGAATATATTCCTTTTTCCACTACTACTCTCTTAGCGCTCCAAATGTCCAGTTGCATTTTCTACAGAAAGAGTGTTCAGATCTGCTCAATCAAAAGTATGGTTTAACTCTGTTAGCTGAATGCACAGATCAGAAAGAAGTTTCACAGAATGATTCTGTGTAGTTTATATTTGGAGACATTCCTTTTTCCACTATTACCCTCTTAGCGCTCCGAATCTCCACTTGCATTTTCTACAGAAAGAGTGTTTCAGAACGGCTCAATCAAAACTAAGGTTCAACTCTTTTAGTTGAACAAACAGAACAGAAAGGAGTTTCACACAATTCTTCTGTGTAGTGTTTATTTGTAGACTTTCTTTTTCCCAATATAGGCCTCTTAGCGCTCAGAATGTCCAATTGCAGTTTCTACAGAAAGAGTGTTTCAGAACGGCTCAATCAAAAGTAAGGTTCAACTCTGTTAGTTGAATGCACAGAACAGAAAGAAGTTTCATACAATGCTTCTGTGTAGTTCATATTTGAACATATTCTTTTTTCCACTATTACCCACTTAGCGCTATGAATGTCCAGTTGCATTTTCTACAGACAGAGTGTTTCAAAACTGCTCAATCAAAAGTATGGTTTAACTCTGTTAGCTGAATGCTCAGATCAGAAAGAAGTTTCACAGAATGCTTCTGTGTAGTTTATATTTGAATATATTCCTTTTTCCACTACTACGCTCTTAGCGCTCCAAATGTCCAGTTGCATTTTCTACAGAAAGAGTGTTCAGATCTGCTCAATCAAAAGTATGGTTTAACTCTGTTAGCTGAATGCACAGATCAGAAAGAAGTTTCACCAAATGATTCTGTGTAGTTTATATTTGAAGACATTCCTTTTTCCACTATTACCCACTTAGCGCTCCGAATCTCCACTTGCATTTTCTACAAAAAGAGTGTTTCATAACTGCTCAATCAAAAGTATGTTTTATCTCTGTTAACTGAATTTACAGATCAGAAATAAGTTTCACAGAATGCATCAGTGTAGTTTTTATTTGAAGATAATCTTTTTCCCAATGTAGGCCTCTTAGCGATTAGCATGTCCAATTGCAGTTTCTAAAGAAAGAGTGTTTCAGAACGGCTCAATCAAAAGTAAGGTTCAACTATGTTAGTTGAATGCACAGAACAGAAAGAATTTTCACAGAATGCTACTGTGTAGTTTATATTTGAATATATTCCTTTTTCCACTATTACCCTCTTAGCGCTCCGAATGTCCACTTGCATTTTCTACAGAAAGTGTGTTCAGAACTGCGCAATCCAAAGTATGGTTTAACTCTGTTAGCTTAATGAACATATCAGAAATAAGTTTCACACAATGCTTCTGTGTAGTTTTTATTTGAAGATATTATTTTTCCCAATAGAGGCCTCTTAGCGCTCAGAATGTCCAATTGCAGTTTCTACAGAAAGAGTGTTTCAGAAAGGCTCAATCAAAAGTAAGGTTCAACTCTGTTAGTTGAATGCACAGAACAGAAAGAAGTTTCATACAATGCTTCTGTGTAGTTTATATTTGAACATATTCTTTTTTCCACTATTACCCACTTAGCGCTACGAATGTCCAGTTGCATTTTCTACAGACAGAGTGTTTCAAAACTGCTCAATCAAAAGTATGGTTTAACTCTGTTAGCTGAATGCTCAGATCAGAAAGAAGTTTCACAGAATGCTTCTGTGTAGTTTATATTTGAATATATTCCTTTTTCCACGACTACTCTCTTAGCGCTCCAAATGTCCAGTTGCATTTTCTACAGAAAGAGTGTTCAGATCTGCTCAATCAAAAGTATGGTTTAACTCTGTTAGCTGAATGCACAGATCAGAAAGAAGTTTCACAGAATGATTCTGTGTAGTTTATATTTGGAGACATTCCTTTTTCCACTATTACCCTCTTAGCGCTCCGAATCTCCACTTGTATTTTCTACAGAAAGAGTGTTTCAGAACGGCTCAATCAAAACTAAGGTTCAACTCTTTTAGTTGAAAAAACAGAACAGAAAGAAGTTTCACTCAATTCTTCTGTGTAGTTTTTATTTGTAGACATTCTTTTTCCCAATATAGGCCTCTTAGCACTTAGAATGTCCAATTGCAGTTTCTACAGAAAGAGTGTTTCAGAACGGCTCAATCAAAAGTAAGGTTCAACTCTGTGAGTTGAATGCACAGAACAGAAAGAAGTTTCATACAATGCTTCTGTGTAGTTTATATTTGAACATATTCTTTTTTCCACTATTACCCACTTAGCGCTACGAATGTCCAGTTGCATTTTCTACAGACAGAGTGTTTCTAAACTGCTCAATCAAAAGTATGGTTTAAATCTGTTAGCTGAATGCTCAGATCAGAAAGAAGTTTCACAGAATGCTTCCGTGTAGTTTATATTTGAATATATTCCTTTTTCCACTACTACGCTCTTAGCGCTCCAAATGTCCAGTTGCATTTTCTACAGAAAGAGTGTTCAGATCTGCTCAATCAAAAGTATGGTTTAACTCTGTTAGCTGAATGCACAGATCAGAAAGAAGTTTCACAGAATGATTCTGTGTAGTTTATATTTGGAGACATTCCTTTTTCCACTATTACCCTCTTAGCGCTCCGAATCTCCACTTGCATTTTCTACAGAAAGAGTGTTTCAGAACGGCTCAATCAAAACTAAGGTTCAAATCTTTTAGTTGAACAAACAGAACAGAAAGGAGTTTCACACAATTCTTCTGTGTAGTGTTTATTTGTAGACTTTCTTTTTCCCAATATAGGCCTCTTAGCGCTCAGAATGTCCAATTGCAGTTTCTACAGAAAGAGTGTTTCAGAACGGCTCAATCAAAAGTAAGGTTCAACTCTGTTAGTTGAATGCACAGAACAGAAAGAAGTTTCATACAATGCTTCTGTGTAGTTTATATTTGAACATATTCTTTTTTCCACTATTACCCACTTAGCGCTACGAATGTCCAGTTGCATTTTCTACACACAGAGTGTTTCAAAACTGCTCAATCAAAAGTATGGTATAACTCTGTTAGCTGAATGCTCAGATCAGAAAGAAGTTTCACAGAATGCTTCTGTGTAGTTTATATTTGAATATATTCCTTTTTCCACTACTACGCTCTTAGCGCTCCAAATGTCCAGTTGCATTTTCTACAGAAAGAGTGTTCAGATCTGCTCAATCAAAATTATGGTTTAACTCTGTTAGCTGAATGCACAGATCAGAAAGATGTTTCACCGAATGATTCTGTGTAGTTTATATTTGAAGACATTCCTTTTTCCACTATTACCCACTTAGCGCTCCGAATCTCCACTTGCATTTTCTACAAAAAGAGTGTTTCATAACTGCTCAATCAAAAATATGTTTTATCTCTGTTAACTGAATTTACAGATCAGAAATAAGTTTCACAGAATGCATCTGTGTAGTTTTTATTTGAAGATATTCTTTTTCCCAATGTAGGCCTCTTAGCGCTTAGCATGTCCAATTGCAGTTTCTACAGAAAGAGTGTTTCAGAACGGCTCAATCAAAAGTAAGGTTCAACTCTGTTAGTTGAATGCACAGAACAGAAAGAATTTTCACAGAATGCTACTGTGTAGTTTATATTTGAATATATTCCTTTTTCCACTATTACCCTCTTAGCGCTCCGAATGTCCACTTGCATTTTCTACAGAAAGAGTGTTCAGAACTGCGCAATCAAAAGTATGGTTTAACTCTGTTAGCTTAATGAACATATCAGAAATAAGTTTCACACAATGCTTCTGTGTAGTTTTTATTTGAAGATATTATTTTTCCCAATAGAGGCCTCTTAGCGCTCAGAATGTCCAATTGCAGTTTCTACAGAAAGAGTGTTTCAGAAAGGCTCAATCAAAAGTAAGGTTCAACTCTGTTAGTTGAATGCACAGAACAGAAAGAAGTTTCATACAATGCTTCTGTGTAGTTTATATTTGAACATATTCTTTTTTCCACTATTACCCACTTAGCGCTACGAATGTCCAGTTGCATGTTCTACAGACAGAGTGTTTCAAAACTGCTCAATCAAAAGTATGGTTTAACTCTGTTAGCTGAATGCTCAGATCAGAAAGAATTTTCACAGAATGCTTCTGTGTAGTTTATATTTGAATATATTCCTTTTTCCACTACTACTCTCTTAGCGCTCCAAATGTCCAGTTGCATTTTCTACAGAAAGAGTGTTCAGATCTGCTCAATCAAAAGTATGGTTTAACTCTGTTAGCTGAATGCACAGATCAGAAAGAAGTTTCACAGAATGATTCTGTGTAGTTTATATTTGGAGACATTCCTTTTTCCACTATTACCCTCTTAGCGCTCCGAATCTCCACTTGCATTTTCTACAGAAAGAGTGTTTCAGAACGGCTCAATCAAAACTAAGGTTCAACTCTTTTAGTTGAACAAACAGAACAGAAAGGAGTTTCACACAATTCTTCTGTGTAGTGTTTATTTGTAGACTTTCTTTTTCCCAATATAGGCCTCTTAGCGCTCAGAATGTCCAATTGCAGTTTCTACAGAAAGAGTGTTTCAGAACGGCTCAATCAAAAGTAAGGTTCAACTCTGTTAGTTGAATGCACAGAACAGAAAGAAGTTTCATACAATGCTTCTGTGTAGTTCATATTTGAACATATTCTTTTTTCCACTATTACCCACTTAGCGCTATGAATGTCCAGTTGCATTTTCTACAGACAGAGTGTTTCAAAACTGCTCAATCAAAAGTATGGTTTAACTCTGTTAGCTGAATGCTCAGATCAGAAAGAAGTTTCACAGAATGCTTCTGTGTAGTTTATATTTGAATATATTCCTTTTTCCACTACTACGCTCTTAGCGCTCCAAATGTCCAGTTGCATTTTCTACAGAAAGAGTGTTCAGATCTGCTCAATCAAAAGTATGGTTTAACTCTGTTAGCTGAATGCACAGATCAGAAAGGAGTTTCACCAAATGATTCTGTGTAGTTTATATTTGAAGACATTCCTTTTTCCACTATTACCCACTTAGCGCTCCGAATCTCCACTTGCATTTTCTACAAAAAGAGTGTTTCATAACTGCTCAATCAAAAGTATGTTTTATCTCTGTTAACTGAATTTACAGATCAGAAATAAGTTTCACAGAATGCATCAGTGTAGTTTTTATTTGAAGATAATCTTTTTCCCAATGTAGGCCTCTTAGCGATTAGCATGTCCAATTGCAGTTTCTAAAGAAAGAGTGTTTCAGAACGGCTCAATCAAAAGTAAGGTTCAACTATGTTAGTTGAATGCACAGAACAGAAAGAATTTTCACAGAATGCTACTGTGTAGTTTATATTTGAATATATTCCTTTTTCCACTATTACCCTCTTAGCGCTCCGAATGTCCACTTGCATTTTCTACAGAAAGTGTGTTCAGAACTGCGCAATCCAAAGTATGGTTTAACTCTGTTAGCTTAATGAACATATCAGAAATAAGTTTCACACAATGCTTCTGTGTAGTTTTTATTTGAAGATATTATTTTTCCCAATAGAGGCCTCTTAGCGCTCAGAATGTCCAATTGCAGTTTCTACAGAAAGAGTGTTTCAGAAAGGCTCAATCAAAAGTAAGGTTCAACTCTGTTAGTTGAATGCACAGAACAGAAAGAAGTTTCATACAATGCTTCTGTGTAGTTTATATTTGAACATATTCTTTTTTCCACTATTACCCACTTAGCGCTACGAATGTCCAGTTGCATTTTCTACAGACAGAGTGTTTCAAAACTGCTCAATCAAAAGTATGGTTTAACTCTGTTAGCTGAATGCTCAGATCAGAAAAAAGTTTCACAGAATGCTTCTGTGTAGTTTATATTTGAATATATTCCTTTTTCCACGACTACTCTCTTAGCGCTCCAAATGTCCAGTTGCATTTTCTACAGAAAGAGTGTTCAGATCTGCTCAATCAAAAGTATGGTTTAACTCTGTTAGCTGAATGCACAGATCAGAAAGAAGTTTCACAGAATGATTCTGTGTAGTTTATATTTGGAGACATTCCTTTTTCCACTATTACCCTCTTAGCGCTCCGAATCTCCACTTGTATTTTCTACAGAAAGAGTGTTTCAGAACGGCTCAATCAAAACTAAGGTTCAACTCTTTTAGTTGAAAAAACAGAACAGAAAGAAGTTTCACTCAATTCTTCTGTGTAGTTTTTATTTGTAGACATTCTTTTTCCCAATATAGGCCTCTTAGCACTTAGAATGTCCAATTGCAGTTTCTACAGAAAGAGTGTTTCAGAACGGCTCAATCAAAAGTAAGGTTCAACTCTGTGAGTTGAATGCACAGAACAGAAAGAAGTTTCATACAATGCTTCTGTGTAGTTTATATTTGAACATATTCTTTTTTCCACTATTACCCACTTAGCGCTACGAATGTCCAGTTGCATTTTCTACAGACAGAGTGTTTCTAAACTGCTCAATCAAAAGTATGGTTTAAATCTGTTAGCTGAATGCTCAGATCAGAAAGAAGTTTCACAGAATGCTTCCGTGTAGTTTATATTTGAATATATTCCTTTTTCCACTACTACGCTCTTAGCGCTCCAAATGTCCAGTTGCATTTTCTACAGAAAGAGTGTTCAGATCTGCTCAATCAAAAGTATGGTTTAACTCTGTTAGCTGAATGCACAGATCAGAAAGAAGTTTCACAGAATGATTCTGTGTAGTTTATATTTGGAGACATTCCTTTTTCCACTATTACCCTCTTAGCGCTCCGAATCTCCACTTGCATTTTCTACAGAAAGAGTGTTTCAGAACGGCTCAATCAAAACTAAGGTTCAAATCTTTTAGTTGAACAAACAGAACAGAAAGGAGTTTCACACAATTCTTCTGTGTAGTGTTTATTTGTAGACTTTCTTTTTCCCAATATAGGCCTCTTAGCGCTCAGAATGTCCAATTGCAGTTTCTACAGAAAGAGTGTTTCAGAACGGCTCAATCAAAAGTAAGGTTCAACTCTGTTAGTTGAATGCACAGAACAGAAAGAAGTTTCATACAATGCTTCTGTGTAGTTTATATTTGAACATATTCTTTTTTCCACTATTACCCACTTAGCGCTACGAATGTCCAGTTGCATTTTCTACACACAGAGTGTTTCAAAACTGCTCAATCAAAAGTATGGTATAACTCTGTTAGCTGAATGCTCAGATCAGAAAGAAGTTTCACAGAATGCTTCTGTGTAGTTTATATTTGAATATATTCCTTTTTCCACTACTACGCTCTTAGCGCTCCAAATGTCCAGTTGCATTTTCTACAGAAAGAGTGTTCAGATCTGCTCAATCAAAATTATGGTTTAACTCTGTTAGCTGAATGCACAGATCAGAAAGATGTTTCACCGAATGATTCTGTGTAGTTTATATTTGAAGACATTCCTTTTTCCACTATTACCCACTTAGCGCTCCGAATCTCCACTTGCATTTTCTACAAAAAGAGTGTTTCATAACTGCTCAATCAAAAATATGTTTTATCTCTGTTAACTGAATTTACAGATCAGAAATAAGTTTCACAGAATGCATCTGTGTAGTTTTTATTTGAAGATATTCTTTTTCCCAATGTAGGCCTCTTAGCGCTTAGCATGTCCAATTGCAGTTTCTACAGAAAGAGTGTTTCAGAACGGCTCAATCAAAAGTAAGGTTCAACTCTGTTAGTTGAATGCACAGAACAGAAAGAATTTTCACAGAATGCTACTGTGTAGTTTATATTTGAATATATTCCTTTTTCCACTATTACCCTCTTAGCGCTCCGAATGTCCACTTGCATTTTCTACAGAAAGAGTGTTCAGAACTGCGCAATCAAAAGTATGGTTTAACTCTGTTAGCTTAATGAACATATCAGAAATAAGTTTCACACAATGCTTCTGTGTAGTTTTTATTTGAAGATATTATTTTTCCCAATAGAGGCCTCTTAGCGCTCAGAATGTCCAATTGCAGTTTCTACAGAAAGAGTGTTTCAGAAAGGCTCAATCAAAAGTAAGGTTCAACTCTGTTAGTTGAATGCACAGAACAGAAAGAAGTTTCATACAATGCTTCTGTGTAGTTTATATTTGAACATATTCTTTTTTCCACTATTACCCACTTAGCGCTACGAATGTCCAGTTGCATGTTCTACAGACAGAGTGTTTCAAAACTGCTCAATCAAAAGTATGGTTTAACTCTGTTAGCTGAATGCTCAGATCAGAAAGAATTTTCACAGAATGCTTCTGTGTAGTTTATATTTGAATATATTCCTTTTTCCACTACTACTCTCTTAGCGCTCCAAATGTCCAGTTGCATTTTCTACAGAAAGAGTGTTCAGATCTGCTCAATCAAAAGTATGGTTTAACTCTGTTAGCTGAATGCACAGATCAGAAAGAAGTTTCACAGAATGATTCTGTGTAGTTTATATTTGGAGACATTCCTTTTTCCACTATTACCCTATTAGCGCTCCGAATCTCCACTTGCATTTTCTACAGAAAGAGTGTTTCAGAACGGCTCAATCAAAACTAAGGTTCAACTCTTTTAGTTGAACAAACAGAACAGAAAGAAGTTTCACACAATTCTTCTGTGTAGTTTTTATTTGTAGACATTCTTTTTCCCAATATAGGACTCTTAGCGCTCAGAATGTCCAATTGCAGTTTCTACAGAAAGAGTGTTTCAGAACGGCTCAATCAAAAGTAAGGTTCAACTCTGTTAGTTGAATGCACAGAACAGAAAGAAGTTTCATACAATGCTTCTGTGTAGTTTATATTTGAACATATTCTTTTTTCCACTATTACCCACTTAGCGCTACGAATGTCCAGTTGCATTTTCTACAGACAGAGTGTTTCAAAACTGCTCAATCAAAAGTATGGTTTAACTCTGTTAGCTGAATGCTCAGATCAGAAAGAAGTTTCACAGAATGCTTCTGTGTAGTTTATATTTGAATATATTCCTTTTCCCACTACTACGCTCTTAGCGCTCCAAATGTCCAGTTGCATTTTCTACATAAAGAGTGTTCAGATCTGCTCAATCAAAACTATGGTTTAACTCTTTTAGCTGAATGCACAGATCAGAAAGAAGTTTCACCGAATGATTCTGTGTAGTTTATATTTGAAGACATTCCTTTTTCCACTATTACCCTCTTAGCGCTCCGAATCTCCACTTGCATTTTCTACAAAAAGAGTGTTTCATAACTGCTCAATCAAAAATATGTTTTATCTCTGTTAACTGAATTTACAGATCAGAAATAAGTTTCACAGAATGCATCTGTGTAGTTTTTATTTGAAAATATTCTTTTTCCCAATGTAGGCCTCTTAGCGCTTAGCATGTCCAATTGCAATTTCTACAGAAAGAGTGTTTCAGAACGGCTCAATCAAAAGTAGGGTTCAACTCTGTTAGTTGAATGCACAGAACAGAAAGAATTTTCACAGAATGCTACTGTGTAGTTTATATTTGAATATATTCCTTTTTCCACTATTACCCTCTTAGCGCTCCGAATGTCCACTTGCATTTTCTACAGAAAGAGTGTTCAGAACTGCGCAATCAAAAGTATGGTTTAACTCTGTTAGCTTAATGAACATATCAGAAATAAGTTTCACACAATGCTTCTGTGTAGTTTTTATTTGAAGATAATATTTTTCCCAATAGAGGCCGATTAGCGCTCAGAATGTCCAATTGCAGGTTCTACAGAAAGAGTGTTTCAAAAAGGCTCAATCAAAAGTAAGGTTCAACTCTGTTAGTTGAATGCACAGAACAGAAAGTAGTTTCATACAATGCTTCTGTGTAGCTTATATTTGAACATATTCTTTTTTCCATTATTACCCACTTAGCGCTACGAATGTCCAGTTGCATTTTCTACAGACAGAGTGTTTCAAAACTGCTCAATCAAAAGTATGGTTTAACTCTGTTAGCTGAATGCTCAGATCAGAAAGAAGTTTCACAGAATGCTTCTGTGTAGTTTATATTTGAATATATTCCTTTTTCCACTACTACTCTCTTAGCGCTCCAAATGTCCAGTTGCATTTTCTACAGAAAGAGTGTTCAGATCTGCTCAATCAAAAGTATGGTTTAACTCTGTTAGCTGAATGCACAGATCAGAAAGAAGTTTCACAGAATGATTCTGTGTAGTTTATATTTGGAGACATTCCTTTTTCCACTATTACCCTCTTAGCGCTCCGAAACTCCACTTGCATTTTCTACAGAAAGAGTGTTTCAGAACGGCTCAATCAAAACTAAGGTTCAAATCTTTCAGTTGAACAAACAGAACAGAAAGAAGTTTCACACAATTCTTCAGTGTAGTTTTTATTTGTAGACATTCTTTTTCCCAATATAGGCCTCTTAGCGCTCAGAATGTCCAATTGCAGTTTCTACAGAAAGAGTGTTTCAGAACGGCTCAATCAAAAGTAAGGTTCAACTCTGTTAGTTGAATGCACAGAACAGAAAGAAGTTTCATACAATGCTTCTGTGTAGTTTATATTTGAATATATTCTTTTTTCCACTATTACCCACTTAGCGCTACGAATGTCCAGTTGCATTTTCTACAGACAGAGTGTTTCAAAACTGCTCAATCAAAAGTATGGTTTAACTCTGTTAGCTGAATGCTCAGATCAGAAAGAAGTTTCACAGAATGCTTCTTTGTAGTTTATATTTGACTATATTCCTTTTTCCACTACTACGCTCTTAGCGCTCCAAATGTCCAGTTGCATTTTCTACAGAAAGAGTGTTCAGATCTGCTCAATCAAAACTATGGTTTAACTCTGTTAGCTGAATGCACAGATCAGAACGAAGTTTCACCAAATGATTCTGTGTAGTTTATATTTGAAGACATTCCTTTTTCCACTATTACCCTCTTAGCGCTCTGAATCTCCACTTGCATTTTCTACAAAAAGAGTGTTTCATAACTGCTCAATCAAAAATATGTTTTATCTCTGTTAACTGAATTTACAGATCAGAAATAAGTTTCACAGAATGCATCTGTGTAGTTTTTATTTGAAGATATTCTTTTTCCCAATGTAGGCCTCTTAGCGCTTAGCCTGTCCAATTGCAATTTCTACAGAAAGAGTGTTTCAGAACGGCTCAATCAAAAGTAGGGTTCAACTCTGTTATTTGAATGCACAGAACAGAAAGAATTTTCACAGAATGCTACTGTGTAGTTTATATTTGAATATATTCCTTTTTCCACTATTACCCTCTTAGCGCTCCGAATGTCCACTTGCATTTTCTACAGAAAGAGTGTTCAGAACTGCGCAATCAAAAGTATGGTTTAACTCTGTTAGCTTAATGAACATATCAGAAATAAGTTTCACACAATGCTTCTGTGTAGTTTTTATTTGAAGATATTATTTTTCCCAATAGAGGCCTCTTAGCGCTCAGAATGTCCAATTGCAGTTTCTACAGAAAGAGTGTTTCAGAAAGGCTCAATCAAAAGTAAGGTTCAACTCTGTTAGTTGAATGCACAGAACAAAAAGAAGTTTCATACAATGCTTCTGTGTAGTTTATATTTGAACATATTCTTTTTTCCACTATTACCCACTTAGCGCTACGAATGTCCAGTTGCATTTTCTACAGACAGAGTGTTTCAAAACTGCTCAATCAAAGTATGGTTTAACTCTGTTAGCTGAATGCTCAGATCAGAAAGAAGTTTCACAGAATGCTTCTGTGTAGTTTATATTTGAATATATTCCTTTTTCCACTACTACTCTCTTAGCGCTCCAAATGTCCAGTTGCATTTTCTACAGAAAGAGTGTTCAGATCTGCTGAATCAAAAGTGTGGTTTAACTCTGTTAGCTGAATGCACAGATCAGAAAGAAGTTTCACAGAATGATTCTGTGTAGTTTATATTTGGAGACATTCCTTTTTCCACTATTACCCTATTAGCGCACCGAATCTCCACTTGCATTTTCTACAGAAAGAGTGTTTCAGAACGGCTCAATCAAAAGTAAGGTTCAACTCTTTTAGTTGAACAAACAGAACAGAAAGGAGTTTCACACAATTCTTCTGTGTAGTTTTTATTTGTAGACATTCTTTTTCCCAATATAGGCCTCTTAGCGCTCAGAATGTCCAATTGCAGTTTCTACAGAAAGAGTATTTCAGAACGGCTCAATCAAAAGTAAGGTTCAACTCTGTTAGTTGAATGCACAGAACAGAAAGAAGTTTCATACAATGCTTCTGTGTAGTTTATATTTGAACATATTCTTTTTTCCACTATTACCCACTTAGCGCTACGAATGTCCAGTTGCATTTTCTACAGACAGAGTGTTTCAAAACTACTCAATCAAAAGTATGGTTTAACTCTGTTAGCTGAATGCTCAGATCAGAAAGAAGTTTCACAGAATGCTTCTGTGTAGTTTATATTTGAATATATTCCTTTTTCCACTACTACTCTCTTAGCGCTCCAAATGTCCAGTTGCATTTTCTACAGAAAGAGTGTTCAGATCTGCTCAATCAAAAGTATGGTTTAACTCTGTTAGCTGAATGCACAGATCAGAAAGAAGTTTCACAGAATGATTCTGTGTAGTTTATATTTGGAGACATTCCTTTTTCCACTATTACCCTCTTAGCGCTCCGAATCTCCACTTGCATTTTCTACAGAAAGAGTGTTTCAGAACGGCTCAATCAAAACTAATGTTCAACTCCTTTAGTTGAACAAACAGAACAGAAAGAAGTTTCACACAATTCTTCTGTGTAGTTTTTATTTGTAGACATTCTTTTTCCCAATATAGGCCTCTTAGCGCTCAGAATGTCCAATTGCATTTTCTACAGAAAGAGTGTTTCAGAACGGCTCAATCAAAAGTAAGGTTCAACTCTGTTAGTTGAATGCACAGAACAGAAAGAAGTTTCATACAATGCTTCTGTGTAGTTTATATTTGAACATATTCTTTTTTCCACTATTACCCACTTAGCGCTACGAATGTCCAGTTGCATTTTCTACAGACAGAGTGTTTCAAAACTGCTCAATCAAAAGTACGGTTTAACTCTGTTAGCTGAATGCTCAGATCAGAAAGAAGTTTCACAGAATGCTTCTGTGTAGTTTATATTTGAATATATTCCTTTTTCCACTACAACGCTCTTAGCGCTCCAAATGTCCAGTTGCATTTTCTACAGAAGGAGTTTTCAGATCTGCTCAATCAAAAGTATGCTTTAACTCTGTTAGCTGAATGCACAGATCAGAAAGAAGTTTCACCGAATGATTCTGTGTAGTTTATATTTGAAGACATTCCTTTTTCCACTATTACCCACTTAGCGCTCCGAATCTCCACTTGCATTTTCTACAAAAAGAGTGTTTCATAACTGCTCAATCAAAAATATGTTTTATCTCTGTTAACTGAATTTACAGATCAGAAATAAGTTTCACAGAAGGCATCTGTGTAGTTTTTATTTGAAGATATTCTTTTTCCCAATGTAGGCCTCTTAGCGCTTAGCAATTCCAATTGCAGTTTCTTCAGAAAGAGTGTTTCAGAACGGCTCAATCAAAAGTAAGGTTCAACTCTGTTAGTTGAATGCACAGAACAGAAAGAATTTTCACAGAATGCTACTGTGTAGTTTATATTTGAATATATTCCTTTTTCCACTATTACCCTCTTAGCGCTCCGAATGTCCACTTGCATTTTCTACAGAAAGAGTGTTCAGAACTGCGCAATCAAAAGTATGGTTTAACTCTGTTAGCTTAATGAACATATCAGAAATAAGTTTCACACAATGCTTCTGTGTAGTTTTTATTTGAAGATATTATTTTTCCCAATAGAGGCCTCTTAGCGCTCAGAATGTCCAATTGCAGTTTCTACAGAAAGAGTGTTTCAGAAAGGCTCAATCAAAAGTGAGGTTCGACTCTGTTAGTTGAATGCACAGAACAGAAAGAAGTTTCATACAATGCTTCTGTGTAGTTTATATTTGAACATATTCTTTTTTCCACTATTACCCACTTAGCTCTACGAATGTCCAGTTGCATTTTCTACAGACAGAGTGTTTCAAAACTGCTCAATCAAAAGTATGGTTTAACTCTGTTAGCTGAATGCTCAGATCAGAAAGAAGTTTCACAGAATGCTTCTGTGTAGTTTATATTTGAATATATTCCTTTTTCCACTACTACTCTCTTAGCGCTCCAAATGTCCAGTTGCATTTTCTACAGAAAGAGTGTTCAGATCTGCTCAATCAAAAGTATGGTTTAACTCTGTTAGCTGAATGCACAGATCAGAAAGAAGTTTCACAGAATGATTCCGTGTAGTTTATATTTGGAGACATTCCTTTTTCCACTATTACCCTCTTAGCGCTCCGAATCTCCACTTGCATTTTCTACAGAAAGAGTGTTTCAGAACGGCTCAATCAAAACTAAGGTTCAAATCTTTTAGTTGAACAAACAGAACAGAAAGAAGTTTCACACAATTCTTCTGTGTAGTTTTTATTTGTAGACATTCTTTTCCCCAATATAGGCCTCTTAGTGCTCAGAATGTCCAATTGCAGTTTCTACAGAAAGAGTGTTTCAGAACGGCTCAATCAAAAGTAAGGTTCAACTCTGTTAGTTGAATGCACAGAACAGAAAGAAGTTTCATACAATGCTTCTGTGTAGTTTATATTTGAACATATTCTTTTTTCCACTATTACCCACTTAGCGCTACGAATGTCCAGTTGCATTTTCTACAGACAGAGTGTTTCAAAACTGCTCAATCAAAAGTATGGTTTAACTCTGTTAGCTGAATGCTCAGATCAGAAAGAAGTTTCACAGAATGCTTCTGTGTAGTTTATATTTGAATATATTCCTTTTCCCACTACTACGCTCTTAGCGCTCCAAATGTCCAGTTGCATTTTCTACAGAAAGAGTGTTCAGATCTGCTCAATCAAAACTATGGTTTAACTCTTTTAGCTGAATGCACAGATAAGAAAGAAGTTTCACCGAATGATTCTGTGTAGTTTATATTTGAAGACATTCCTTTTTCCACTATTACCCTCTTAGCGCTCCGAATCTCCACTTGCATTTTCAACAAAAAGAGTGTTTCATAACTGCTCAATCAAAAATATGTTTTATCTCTGTGAACTGAATTTACAGATCAGAAATAAGTTTCACAGAATGCATCTGTGTAGTTTTTATTTGAAGATATTCTTTTTCCCAATGTAGGCCTCTTAGCGCTTAGCATGTCCAATTGCAATTTCTACAGAAAGAGTGTTTCAGAACGGCTCAATCAAAAGTAGGGTTCAACTCTGTTAGTTGAATGCACAGAACAGAAAGAATTTTCACAGAATGCTACTGTGTAGTTTATATTTGAATATATTCCTTTTTCCACTATTACCCTCTTAGCGCTCCGAATGTCCACTTGCATTTTCTACAGAAAGAGTGTTCAGAACTGCGCAATCAAAAGTATGGTTTAACTCTGTTAGCTTAATGAACATATCAGAAATAAGTTTCACACAATGCTTCTGTGAAGTTTTTATTTGAAGATATTATTTTTCCCAATAGAGGCCTCTTAGCGCTCAGAATGTCCAATTGCAGTTTCTACAGAAAGAGTGTTTCAGAAAGGCTCAATCAAAAGTAAGGTTCAACTCTGTTAGTTGAATGCACAGAACAGAAAGAAGTTTCATACAATGCTTCTGTGTAGCTTATATTTGAACATATTCTTTTTTCCACTATTACCCACTTAGCGCTACGAATGTCCAGTTGCATTTTCTACAGACAGAGTGTTTCAAAACTGCTCAATCAAAAGTATGGTTTAACTCTGTTAGCTGAATGCTCAGATCAGAAAGAAGTTTCACAGAATGCTTCTGTGTAGTTTATATTTGAATATATTCCTTTTTCCACTACTACTCTCTTAGCGCTCCAAATGTCCAGTTGCATTTTCTACAGAAAGAGTGTTCAGATCTGCTGAATCAAAAGTACGGTTTAACTCTGTTAGTTGAATGCACAGATCAGAAAGAAGTTTCACAGAATGATTCTGTGTAGTTTATATTTGGAGACATTCCTTTTTCCACTATTACCCTCTTAGTGCTCCGAATCTCCACTTGCATTTTCTACAGAAAGTGTGTTTCAGAACGGCTCAATCAAAACTAAGGTTCAAATCTTTTAGTTGAACAAACAGAACAGAAAGAAGTTTCACACAATTCTTCTGTTTAGTTTTTATTTGTAGACATTCTTTTTCCCAATATAGGCCTCTTAGCGCTCAGAATGTCCAATTGCAGTTTCTACAGAAAGAGTGTTTCAGAACGGCTCAATCAAAAGTAAGGTTCAACTCTGTTAGTTGAATGCACAGAACAGAAAGAAGTTTCTTACAATGTTTCTGTGTAGTTTATATTTGAACATATTCTTTTTTCCACTATTACCCACTTAGCTCTACGAATGTCCAGTTGCATTTTCTACAGACAGAGTGTTTCAAAACTGCTCAATCCAAAGCATGGTTTAACTCTGTTAGCTGAATGCTCAGATCAGAAAGAAGTTTCACAGAATGCTTCTGTGTAGTTTATATTTGAATATATTCCTTTTTCCACTACTACGCTCTTAGCGCTCCAAATGTCCAGTTGCATTTTCTACAGAAAGTGTTCAGATCTGCTCAATGAAAAGTATGGTTTAACTCTGTTAGCTGAATGCACAGATCAGAAAGAAGTTTCACCGAATGATTCTGTGTAGTTTATATTTGAAGACATTCCTTTTTCCACTATTACCCTCTTAGCGCTCCGAATCTCCACTTGCATTTTCTACAAAAAGAGTGTTTCATAACTGCTCAATCAAAAATATGTTTTATCTCTGTTAACTGAATTTACAGATCAGAAATAAGTTTCACAGAATGCATCTGTGTAGTTTTTATTTGAAGATATTCTTTTTCCCAATGTAGGCCTCTTAGCGCTTAGCAATTCCAATTGCAGTTTCTTCAGAAAGAGTGTTTCAGAACGGCTCAATCAAAAGGAAGGTTCAACTCTGTTAGCTGAATGCACAGAACAGAAAGAATTTTCACAGAATGCTACTGTGTAGTTTATATTTGTATATATTCCTTTTTCCACTATTACCCTCTTAGCGCTCCGAATGTCCACTTGCATTTTCTACAGAAAGAGTGTTCAGAACTGCGCAATCAAATGTATGGTTTAACTCTGTTAGCTTAATGAACATATCAGAAATAAGTTTCACACAATGCTTCTGTGTAGTTTTTATTTGAAGATATTATTTTTCCCAATAGAGGCCTCTTAGCGCTCAGAATGTCCAATTGCAGTTTCTACAGAAAGAGTGTTTCAGAAAGGCTCAATCAAATGTGAGGTTCAACTCTGTTAGTTGAATGCACAGAACAGAAAGAAGTTTCATACAATGCTTCTGTGTAGTTTATATTTGAACATATTCTTTTTTCCACTATTACCCACTTAGCTCTACGAATGTCCAGTTGCATTTTCTACAGACAGAGTGTTTCAAAACTGCTCAATCAAAAGTATGGTTTAACTCTGTTAGCTGAATGCTCAGATCAGAAAGAAGTTTCACAGAATGCTTCTGTGTAGTTTATATTTGAATATATTCCTTTTTCCACTACTACTCTCTTAGCGCTCCAAATGTCCAGTTGCATTTTCTACAGAAAGAGTGTTCAGATCTGCTGAATCAAAAGTATGGTTTAACTCTGTTAGCTGAATGCACAGATCAGAAAGAAGTTTCACAGAATGATTCTGTGTAGTTTATATTTGGAGACATTCCTTTTTCCACTATTACCCTCTTAGCGCTCCGAATCTCCACTTGCATTTTCTACAGAAAGAGTGTTTCAGAACGGCTCAATCAAAACTAAGGTTCAACTCTTTTAGTTGAACAAACAGAACAGAAAGAAGTTTCACACAATTCTTCTGTGTAGTTTTTATTTGTAGACATTCTTTTCCCCAATATAGGCCTCTTAGCGCTCAGAATGTCCAATTGCAGTTTCTACAGAAAGAGTGTTTCAGAACGGCTCAATCAAAAGTAAGGTTCAACTCTGTTAGTTGAATGCACAGAACAGAAAGATGTTTCATACAATGCTTCTGTGTAGTTTATATTTGAACATATTCTTTTTTCCACTATTACCCACTTAGCGCTACGAATGTCCAGTTGCATTTTCTACAGACAGAGTGTTTCAAAACTGCTCAATCAAAAGTATGGTTTAACTCTGTTAGCTGAATGCTCAGATCAGAAAGAAGTTTCACAGAATGCTTCTGTGTAGTTTATATTTGAATATATTCCTTTTCCCACTACTACGCTCTTAGCGCTCCAAATGTCCAGTTGCATTATCTACAGAAAGAGTGTTCAGATCTGCTCAATCAAAACTATGGTTTAACTCTTTTAGCTGAATGCACAGATCAGAAAGAAGTTTCACCGAATGATTCTGTGTAGTTTATATTTGAAGACATTCCTTTTTCCACTATTACCCTCTTAGCGCTCCGAATCTCCACTTGCATTTTCTACAAAAAGAGTGTTTCATAACTGCTCAATCAAAAATATGTTTTATCTCTGTTAACTGAATTTACAGATCAGAAATAAGTTTCACAGAATGCATCTGTGTAGTTTTTATTTGAAGATATTTTTTCCCAATGTAGGCCTCTTAGCGCTTAGCATGTCCAATTGCAATTTCTACAGAAAGAGTGTTTCAGAACGGCTCAATCAAAAGTAGGGTTCAACTCTGTTAGTTGAACGCACAGAACAGAAAGAATTTTCACAGAATGCTACTGTGTAGTTTATATTTGAATATATTCCTTTTTCCACTATTACCCTCTTAGCGCTCCGAATGTCCACTTGCATTTTCTACAGAAAGAGTGTTCAGAACTGCGCAATCAAAAGTATGGTTTAACTCTGTTAGCTTAATGAACATATCAGAAATAAGTTTCACACAATGCTTCTTTGTAGTTTTTATTTGAAGATATTATTTTTCCCAATAGAGGCCTCTTAGCGCTCAGAATGTCCAATTGCAGTTTCTACAGAAAGAGTGTTTCAGAAAGGCTCAATCAAAAGTAAGGTTCAACTCTGTTAGTTGAATGCACAGAACAGAAAGAAGTTTCATACAATGCTTCTGTGTAGCTTATATTTGAACATATTCTTTTTTCCACTATTACCCACTTAGCGCTACGAATGTCCAGTTGCATTTTCTACAGACAGAGTGTTTCAAAACTGCTCAATCAAAAGTATGGTTTAACTCTGTTAGCTGAATGCTCAGATCAGAAAGAAGTTTCACAGAATGCTTCTGTGTAGTTTATATTTGAATATATTCCTTTTTCCACTACTACTCTCTTAGCGCTCCAAATGTCCAGTTGCATTTTCTACAGAAAGAGTGTTCAGATCTGCTGAATCAAAAGTACGGTTTAACTCTGTTAGCTGAATGCACAGATCAGAAAGAAGTTTCACAGAATGATTCTGTGTAGTTTATATTTGGAGACATTCCTTTTTCCACTATTACCCTCTTAGTGCTCCGAATCTCCACTTGCATTTTCTACAGAAAGTGTGTTTCAGAACGGCTCAATCAAAACTAAGGTTCAAATCTTTTAGTTGAACAAACAGAACAGAAAGAAGTTTCACACAATTCTTCTGTGTAGTTTTTATTTGTAGACATTCTTTTTCCCAATATAGGCCTCTTAGCGCTCAGAATGTCCAATTGCAGTTTCTACAGAAAGAGTGTTTCAGAACGGCTCAATCAAAAGTAAGGTTCAACTCTGTTAGTTGAATGCACAGAACAGAAAGAAGTTTCATACAATGCTTCTGTGTAGTTTATATTTGAACATATTCTTTTTTCCACTATTACCCACTTAGCGCTACGAATGTCCAGTTGCATTTTCTACAGACAGAGTGTTTCAAAACTGCTCAATCAAAAGTATGGTTTAACTCTGTTAGCTGAATGCTCAGATCAGAAAGAAGTTTCACAGAATGCTTCTGTGTAGTTTATATTTGAATATATTCCTTTTTCCACTACTACGCTCTTAGCGCTCCAAATGTCCAGTTGCATTTTCTACAGAAAGAGTGTTCAGATCTGCTCAATCAAAAGTATGGTTTAACTCTGTTAGCTGAATGCACAGATCAGAAAGAAGTTTCACCGAATGATTCTGTGTAGTTTATATTTGAAGACATTCCTTTTTCCACTATTACCCTCTTAGCGCTCCGAATCTCCACTTGCATTTTCTACAAAAAGAGTGTTTCATAACTGCTCAATCAAAAATATGTTTTATCTCTGTTAACTGAATTTACAGATCAGAAATAAGTTTCACAGAATGCATCTGTGTAGTTTTTATTTGAAGATATTCTTTTTCCCAATGTAGGCCTCTTAGCGCTTAGCAATTCCAATTGCAGTTTCTTCAGAAAGAGTGTTTCAGAACGGCTCAATCAAAAGTAAGGTTCAACTCTGTTAGTTGAATGCACAGAACAGAAAGAATTTTCACAGAATGCTACTGTGTAATTTATATTTGAATATATTCCTTTTTCCACTATTACCCTCTTAGCGCTCCGATTGTCCACTTGCATTTTCTACCGAAAGAGTGTTCAGAACTGCGCAATCAAAAGTATGGTTTAACTCTGTTAGCTTAATGAACATATCAGAAATAAGTTTCACACAATGCTTCTGTGTAGTTTTTATTTGAAGATAATATTTTTCCCAATAGAGGCCTCTTAGCGCTCAGAATGTCCAATTGCAGTTTCTACAGAAAGAGTGTTTCAGAAAGGCTCAATCAAACTGAGGTTCAACTCTGTTAGTTGAATGCACAGAACAGAAAGAAGTTTCATACAATGCTTCTGTGTAGTTTATATTTGAACATATTATTTTTTCCACTATTACCCACTTAGCTCTACGAATGTCCAGTTGCATTTTCTACAGACAGAGTGTTTCAAAACTGCTCAATCAAAAGTATGGTTTAACTCTGTTAGCTGAATGCTCAGATCAGAAAGAAGTTTCACAGAATGCTTCTGTGTAGTTTATATTTGAATATATTCCTTTTTCCACTACTACTCTCTTAGTGCTCCAAATGTCCAGTTGCATTTTCTACAGAAAGAGTGTTCAGATCTGCTGAATCAAAAGTGTGGTTTAACTCTGTTAGCTGAATGCACAGATCAGAAAGAAGTTTCACAGAATGATTCTGTGTAGTTTATATTTGGAGACATTCCTTTTTCCACTATTACCCTCTTAGCGCTCCGAATCTCCACTTGCATTTTCTACAGAAAGAGTGTTTCAGAACGGCTCAATCAAAACTAAGGTTCAAATCTTTTAGTTGAACAAACAGAACAGAAAGAAGTTTCACACAATTCTTCTGTGTAGTTTTTATTTGTAGACATTCTTTTCCCCAATATAGGCCTCTTAGCGCTCAGAATGTCCAATTGCAGTTTCTACAGAAAGAGTGTTTCAGAACGGCTCAATCAAAAGTAAGGTTCAACTCTGTTAGTTGAATGCACAGAACAGAAAGAAGTTTCATACAATGCTTCTGTGTAGTTTATATTTGAACATATTCTTTTTTCCACTATTACCCACTTAGCGCTACGAATGTCCAGTTGCATTTTCTACAGACACAGTGTTTCAAAACTGCTCAATCAAAAGTATGGTTTAACTCTGTTAGCTGAATGCTCAGATCAGAAAGAAGTTTCACAGAATGCTTCTGTGTAGTTTATATTTGAATATATTCCTTTTTCCACTACTACGCTCTTAGCGCTCCAAATGTCCAGTTGCATTTTCTACAGAAAGAGTGTTCAGATCTGCTCAATCAAAATATGGTTTAACTCTGTTAGCTGAATGCACAGATCAGAAAGAAGTTTCACCGAATGATTCTGTGTAGTTTATATTTGAAGACATTCCTTTTTCCACTATTACCCTCTTAGCGCTCCGAATCTCCACTTGCATTTTCTACAAAAAGAGTGTTTCATAACTGCTCAATCAAAAATATGTTTTATCTCTGTTAACTGAATTTACAGATCAGAAATAAGTTTCACAGAATGCATCTGTGTAGTTTTTATTTGAAGATATTCTTTTTCCCAATGTAGGCCTCTTAGCGCTTAGCATGTCCAATTGCAGTTTCTACAGAAAGAGTGTTTCAGAACGGCTCAATCAAAAGTAAGGTTCAACTCTGTTAGTTGAATGCACAGAACAGAAAGAATTTTCACAGAATGCTACTGTGTAGTTTATATTTGAATATATTCCTTTTTCCACTATTACCCTCTTAGCGCTCCGAATGTCCACTTGCATTTTCTACAGAAAGAGTGTTCAGAACTGCGCAATCAAAAGTATGGTTTAACTCTGTTAGCTTAATGAACATATCAGAAATAAGTTTCACACAATGCTTCTGTGTAGTTTTTATTTGAAGATATTATTTTTCCCAATAGAGGCCTCTTAGCGCTCAGAATGTCCAATTGCAGTTTCTACAGAAAGAGTGTTTCAGAAAGGCTCAATCAAAAGTAAGGTTCAACTCTGTTAGTTGAATGCACAGAACAGAAAGTAGTTTCATACAATGCTTCTGTGTAGTTTATTTTTGAACATATTCTTTTTTCCACTATTACCCACTTAGCGCTACGAATGTCCAGTTGCATTTACTACAGACAGAGTGTTTCAAAACTGCTCAATCAAAAGTATGGTTTAACTCTGTTAGCTGAATGCTCAGATCAGAAAGAAGTTTCACAGAATGCTTCTGTGTAGTTTATATTTGAATATATTCCTTTTTCCACAACTACTCTCTTAGCGCTCCAAATGTCCAGTTGCATTTTCTACAGAAAGAGTGTTCAGATCTGCTCAATCAAAAGTATGGTTTAACTCTGTTAGCTGAATGCACAGATCAGAAAGAAGTTTCACAGAATGATTCTGTGTAGTTTATATTTGGAGACATTCCTTTTTCCACTATTACCCTATTAGCGCTCCGAATCTCCACTTGCATTTTCTACAGAAAGAGTGTTTCAGAACGGCTCAATCAAAACTAAGGTTCAACTCTTTTAGTTGAACAAACAGAACAGAAAGGAGTTTCACACAACTCTTCTGTGTAGTTTTTATTTGTAGACATTCTTTTTCCCAATATAGGCCTCTTAGCGCTCAGAATGTCCAATTGCAGTTTCTACAGAAAGAGTGTTTCAGAACGGCTCAATCAAAAGTAAGGTTCAACTCTGTTAGTTGAATGCACAGAACAGAAAGAAGTTTCATACAATGATTCTGTGTAGTTTATATTTGAACATATTCTTTTTTCCACTAATACCCACTTAGCGCTACGAATGTCCAGTTGCATTTTCTACAGACAGGGTGTTTCAAAACTACTCAATAAAAAGTATGGTTTAACTCTGTTAGCTGAATGCTCAGATCATAAAGAAGTTTCACAGAATGCTTCTGTGTAGTTTATATTTGAATATATTCCTTTTTCCACTACTACTCTCTTAGCGCTCCAAATGTCCAGTTGCATTTTCTACAGAAAGAGTGTTCAGATCTGCTGAATCAAAAGTATGGTTTAACTCTGTTAGCTGAATGCACAGATCAGAAAGAAGTTTCACAGAATGGTTCTGTGTAGTTTATATTTGGAGACATTCCTTTTTCCACTATTACCCTCTTAGCGCTCCGAATCTCCACTTGCATTTTCTACAGAAAGAGTGTTTCAGAACGGCTCAATCAAAACTAAGTTTCAACTCTTTTAGTTGAACAAACAGAACAGAAAGAAGTTTCACACAATTCTTCTGTGTAGTTTTTATTTGTAGACATTCTTTTTCCCAATATAGGCCTCTTAGCGCTCAGAATGTCCAATTGCAGTTTCTACAGAAAGAGTGTTTCAGAACGGCTCAATCAAAAGTAAGGTTCAACTCTGTTAGTTGAATGCACAGAACAGAAAGAAGTTTCATACAATGCTACTGTGTAGTTTATATTTGAACATATTCTTTTTTCCACTATTACCCACTTAGCGCTACGAATGTCCAGTTGCATTTTCTACAGAGAGAGTGTTTCAAAACTGCTCAATCAAAAGTATGGTTTAACTCTGTTAGCTGAATGCTCAGATCAGAAAGAAGTTTCACAGAATTCTTCTGTGTAGTTTATATTTGAATATATTCCTTTTTCCACTACTACTCTCTTAGCGCTCCAAATGTCCAGTTGCATTTTCTACAGAAAGAGTGTTCAGATCTGCTCAATCAAAAGTATGGTTTAACTCTGTTAGCTGAATGCACAGATCAGAAAGAAGTTTCACAGAATGATTCTGTGTAGTTTATATTTGGAGACATTCCTTTTTCCACTATTACCCTCTTAGCGCTCCGAATCTCCACTGGCATTTTCTACAGAAAGAGTGTTTCAGAACGGCTCAATCAAAACTAAGGTTCAACTCTATTAGTTGAACAAACAGAACAGAAAGAAGTTTCACACAATTCTTCTGTGTAGTTTTATTTGTAGACATTCTATTTCCCAATATTGGCCTCTTAGCGCTCAGAATGTCCAATTGCAGTTTCTATAGAAAGAGTGTTTCAGAACGGCTCAATCAAAAGTAAGGTTCAAGTCTGTTAGTGGAATGCACAGAACAGAAAGAATTTTCACAGAATGCTACTGTGTAGTTTATATTTGAATATATTCCTTTTTCCACTATTACCCTCTTAGCGCTCCGAATGTCCACTTGCATTTTCTACAGAAAGAGTGTTCAGAACTGCGCAATCAAAAGTATGGTTTAACTCTGTTAGCTTAATGAACATATCAGAAATAATTTTCACACAATGCTTCTGTGTAGTTTTTATTTGAAGATATTATATTTCCCAATATAGGCCTCTTAGCGCTCAGAATGTCCAATTGCAGTTTCTACAGAAAGAGTGTTTCAGAAAGGCTCAATCAAAAGTAAGGTTCAACTCTGTTAGTTGAATGCACAGAACAGAAAGAAGTTTCATACAATGCTTCTGTGTAGTTTATATTTGAACATATTCTTTTTTCCACTATTACCCACTTAGCGCTACCAATGTCCAGTTGCATTTTCTACAGACAGAGTGTTTCAAAACTGCTCAATCAAAAGTATGGTTTAACTCTGTTAGCTGAATGCTCAGATCAGAAAGAAGTTTCACAGAATGCTTCTGTGTAGTTTATATTTGAATATATTCCTTTTTCCACTACTACGCTCTTAGCGCTCCAAATGTCCAGTTGCATTTTCTACAGAAAGAGTGTTCAGATCTGCTCAATCAAAAGTATGGTTTAACTCTGTTAGCTGAATGCACAGACCAGAAAGAAGTTTCACCGAATGATTCTGTGTAGTTTATATTTGAAGACATTCCTTTTTCCACTATTACCCTCTTAGCGCTCCGAATCTCCACTTGCATTTTCTACAAAAAGAGTGTTTCATAACTGCTCAATCAAAAATATGTTTTATCTCTGTTAACTGAATTTACAGATCAGAAATAAGTTTCACAGAATGCATCTGTGTAGTTTTTATTTGAAGATATTCTTTTTCCCAATGTAGGCCTCTTAGCGCTTAGAATGTCCAATTGCAGTTTCTACAGAAAGAGTGTTTCAGAACGGCTCAATCAAAAGTAAGGTTCAACTCTGTTAGTTGAATGCACAGAACAGAAAGAATTTTCACAGAATGCTACTGTGTAGTTTATATTTGAATATATTCCTTTTTCCACTATTATCCTCTTAGCGCTCCGAATGTCCACTTGCATTTTCTACAGAAAGAGTGTTCAGAACTGCGCAATCAAAAGTATAGTTTAACTCTGTTAGCTTAATGAACATATCAGAAATAAGTTTCACACAATGCTTCTGTGCAGTTTTTATTTGAAGATATTATTTTTATCAATAGAGGCCTCTTAGCGCTCAGAATGTCCAATTGCAGTTTCTACAGAAAGAGTGTTTCAGAAAGGCTCAATCAAAAGTAAGGTTCAACTCTGTTAGTTGAATGCACAGAACAGAAAGAAGTTTCATACAATGCTTCTGTGTAGTTTATATTTGAACATATTCTTTTTTCCACTATTACCCACTTAGCGCTTCGAATGTCCAGTTACATTTTCTACAGACAGAGTGTTTCAAAACTGCTCAATCAAAATTATGGTTTAACTCTGTTAGCTGAATGCTCAGATCAGAAAGAAGTTTCACAGAATGCTTCTGTGTAGTTTATATTTGAATATATTCCTTTTTCCACTACTACTCTCTTAGCGCTCCAAATGTCCAGTTGAATTTTCTACAGAAAGAGTGTTCAGATCTGCTCAATCAAAAGTATGGTTTAACTCTGTTAGCTGAATGCACAGATCAGAAAGAAGTTTCACAGAATGATTCTGTGTAGTTTATATTTGGAGACATTCCTTTTTCCACTATTACCCTCTTAGCGCTCCGAATCTCCACTTGCATTTTCTACAGAAAGAGTGTTTCAGAACGGCTCAAACAAAACTAAGGTTCAACTCTTTTAGTTGAACAAACAGAACAGAAAGAAGTTTCACACAATTCTTCTGTGTAGTTTTTATTTGTAGACATTCTTTTTCCCAATATAGGCCTCTTAGCGCTCAGAATGTCCAATTGCAGTTTCTACAGAAAGAGTGTTTAAGAACGGCTCAATCAAAAGTAAGGTTCAACTCTGTTAGTTGAATGCACAGAACCGAAAGAAGTTTCATACAATGCTTCTGTGTAGTTTATATTTGAACATATTCTCTTTTCCACTATTACCCACTTAGTGCTACGAATGTCCAGTTGCATTTTCTACAGACAGAGTGTTTCAAAACTGCTCAATCAAAAGTATGGTTTAACTCTGTTAGCTGAATGCTCAGATCAGAAAGAAGTTTCACAGAATGCTTCTGTGTAGTTTATATTTGAATATATTCCTTTTTCCACTACTACGCTCTTAGCGCTCCAAATGTCCAGTTGCATTTTCTACAGAAAGAGTGTTCAGATCTGCTCAATCAAAAGTATGGTTTAACTCTGTTAGCTGAATGCACAGATCGGAAAGAAGTTTCACAGAATGATTCTGTGTAGTTTATATTTGGAGACATTCCTTTTTCCACTATTACCCTCTTAGCGCTCCGAATCTCCACTTCCATTTTCTACAGAAAGAGTGTTTCAGAACGGCTCAATCAAAACTAAGATTCAACTCTTTTAGTTGAACAAACAGAACAGAAAGAAGTTTCACACAATTGTTCTGTGTAGTTTTTATTTGTAGATATTCTTTTTCCCAATATAGGCCTCTTAGCGCTCAGAATGTCCAATTGCAGTTTCTACAGAAAGAGTGTTTCAGAACGGCTCAATCAAAAGTAAGGTTCAACTCTGTTAGTTGAATGCACAGAACAGAAAGAATTTTCACAGAATGCTACTGTGTAGTTTATATTTGAATATATTCCTTTCTCCACTATTACCCTCTTAGCGCTCCGAATGTCCACTTGCATTTTCTACAGAAAGAGTGTTCAGTACTGCGCAATCAAAAGTATGGTTTAACTCTGTTAGCTTAATGAACATATCAGAAATAAGTTTCACACAATGCTTCTGTGTAGTTTTTATTTGAAGATATTATTTTTCCCAATAGAGGCCTCTTAGCGCTCAGAATGTCCAATTGCAGTTTCTACAGAAAGAATGTTTCAGAAAGGCTCAATCAAAAGTAAGGTTCAACTCTGTTACTTGAATGCACAGAACAGAAAGAAGTTTCATACAATGCTTCTGTGTAGTTTATATTTGAACATATTCTTTTTTCCACTATTACCCACTTAGCGCTACGAATGTCCAGTTGCATTTTCTACAGACAGAGTGTTTCAAAACTGCTCAATCAAAAGTATGGTTTACCTCTGTTAGCTGAATGCTCAGATCAGAAAGAAGTTTCACAGAATGCTTCTGTGTAGTTTATATTTGAATATATTCCTTTTTCCACTACTACTCTCTTAGCGCTCCAAATGTCCAGTTGCATTTTCTACAGAAAGAGTGTTCAGATCTGCTCAATCAAAAGTATGGTTTAACTCTGTTAGCTGAATGCACAGATCAGAAAGAAGTTTCACAGAATGATTCTGTGTAGTTTATATTTGGAGACATTCCTTTTTCCACTATTACCCTCTTAGCACTCCGAATCTCCACTTGCATTTTCTACAGAAAGAGTGTTTCAGAACGGCTCAATCAAAACTAAGGTTCAACTCTTTTAGTTGAACAAACAGAACAGAAAGAAGTTTCACACAATTCTTCTGTGTAGTTTTTATTTGTAGACATTCTTTTTCCCAATATAGGCCTCTTAGCGCTCAGAATGTCCAATTGCAGTTTCTACAGAAAGAGTGTTTCAGAAAGGCTCAATCAAAAGTAAGGTTCAACTCTGTTAGTTGAATGCACAGAACAGAAAGAAGTTTCATACAATGCTTCTGTGTAGTTTATATTTGAACATATTCTTTTTTCCACTATTACCCACTTAGCGCTACGAATGTCCAGTTGCATTTTCTACAGACAGAGTGTTTCAAAACTGCTCAATCAAAAGTATGGTTTAACTCTGTTAGCTGAATGCTCAGATCAGAAAGAAGTTTCACAGAATGCTTCTGTGTAGTTTATATTTGAATATATTCATTTTTCCACTACTACGCTCTTAGCGCTCCAAATGTCCAGTTGCATTTTCTACACAAAGAGTGTTCAGATCTGCTCAATCAAAAGTATGGTTTAACTCTGTTAGCTGAATGCACAGATCAGAAAGAAGTTTCACCGAATGATTCTGTGTAGTTTATATTTGAAGACATTCCTTTTTCCACTATTACCCTCTTAGCGCTCCGAATCTCCACTTGCATTTTCTACAAAAAGAGTGTTTCATAACTGCTCAATCAAAAATATGTTTTATCTCTGTTAACTGAATTTACAGATCAGAAATAAGTTTCACAGAATGCATCTGTGTAGTTTCTATTTGAAGATATTCTTTTTCCCATTGTAGGCCTCTTAGCGCATAGCATGTCCAATTGCAGTTTCTACAGAAAGAGTGTTTCAGAACGGCTCAATCAGAAGTAAGGTTCAACTCTGTTAGTTGAATGCACAGAACAGAAAGAATTTTCACAGAATGCTACTGTGTAGTTTATATTTGAATATATTCCTTTCTACACTATTACCCTCTTAGCGCTCCGAAAGTCCACTTGCATTTTCTACAGAAAGAGTGTTCAGAACTGCGCAATCAAAAATATGGTTTAACTCTGTTAGCTTAATGAACATATCAGAAATAAGTTTCACACAATGCTCCTGTGTAGTTTTTATTTGAAGATATTATTTTTCCCAATATAGGCCTCTTAGCGCTCAGAATGTCCAATTGCAGTTTCTACAGAAAGAGTGTTTCAGAAAGGCTCAATCAAAACTAAGGTTCAACTCTGTTAGTTGAATGCACAGAACAGAAAGAAATTTCATACAATGCTTCTGTGTAGTTTATATTTGAACATATTCTTTTTTCCACTATTACCCACTTGGCGCTACGAATGTCCAGTTGCATTTTCTACAGACAGAGTGTTTCAAAACTGCTCAATCAAAAGTATGGTTTAACTCTGTTAGCTGAATGCTCAGATCAGAAAGATGTTTCACAGAATGCTTCTGTGTAGTTTATATTTGAATATATTCCTTTTTCCACTACTACTCTCTTAGCGCTCCAAATGTCCAGTTGCATTTTCTACAGAAAGAGTGTTCAGATCTGCTCAATCAAAAGTATGGTTTAACTCTGTTAGCTGAATGCACAGATCAGAAAGAAGTTTCACAGAATGATTCTGTTTAGTTTATATTTGGAGACATTCCTTTTTCCACTATTACCCTCTTAGCGCTCCGAATCTCCACTTGCCTTTTCCACAGAAAGAGAGTTTCAGAACGGCACTATCAAAACTAAAGTTCAACTCCTTTAGTTGAACAAACAGAACAGAAAGAAGTTTCACACAATTCTTCTGTGTAGTTTTTATTTGTAGACATTCTTTTTCCCAATATAGGCCTCTTAGCGCTCAGAATGTCCAATTGCAGTTTCTACAGAAAGAGTGTTTCAGAACGGCTCAATCAAAAGTAAGGTTCAACTCTGTTAGTTGAATGCACAGAACAGAAAGAAGTTTCATACAATGCTTCTGTGTAGTTTATATTTGAACATATTCTTTTTTCCACTATTACCCACTTAGCGCTACGAATGTCCAGTTGCATTTTCTACAGACAGAGTGTTTCAAAACTGCTCAATCCAAAGTATGGTTTAACTCTGTTAGCTGAATGCTCAGATCAGAAAGAAGTTTCACAGAATGCTTCTGTGTAGTTTATATTTGAATATATTCCTTTTTCCACTACTACGCTCTTAGCGCTCCAAATGTCCAGTTGCATTTTCTACAGAAGGAGTGTTCAGATCTGCTCAATCAAAAGTATGGTTTAACTCTGTTAGCTGAATGCACAGATCAGAAATAAGTTTCACACAATGCTTCTGTGTAGTTTTTATTTGAAGATATTTTTTTTCCCAATATAGGCCTCTTAGCGCTCAGAATGTCCAATTGCAGTTTCTACAGAAATAGTGTTTCAGAAAGGCTCAATCAAAAGTAAGGTTCAACTCTGTTAGTTGAATGCACAGAACAGAAAGAAATTTCATAAAATGCTTCTGTGTAGTTTATATTTGAACATATTCTTTTTTCCACTATTACCCACTTGGCGCTACGAATGTCCAGTTGCATTTTCTACAGACAGAGTGTTTCAAAACTGCTCAATCCAAAGTATGGTTTAACTCTGTTAGCTGAATGATCAGATCAGAAAGAAGTTTCACAGAATGCTTCTGTGTAGTTTATATTTGAATATATTCCTTTTTCCACTACTACACTCTTAGCGCTCCAAATGTCCAGTTGCATTTTCTACAGAAAGAGTGTTCAGATCTGCTCAATCAAAAGTATGGTTTAACTCTGTTAGCTGAATGCACAGATCAGAAAGATGTTTCACCGAATGATTCTGTGTAGTTTATATTTGGAGACATTCCTTTTTCCACTATTACCCTCTTAGCGCTCCGAATCTCCACTTGCATTTTCTACAGAAATAGTGTTTCAGAACGGCTCAATCAAAACTAAAGTTCAACTCTTTTAGTTGAACAAACAGAACAGAAAGAAGTTTCACACAATTCTTCTGTGTAGTTTTTATTTGTAGACATTCTTTTTCCCAATATAGGCCTCTTAGCGCTCAGAATGTCCAATTGCAGTTTCTACAGAAAGAGTGTTTCAGAACGGCTCAATCAAAAGTAAGGTTGAACTCTGTTAGTTGAATGCACAGAACAGAAAGAAGTTTCATACAATGCTTCTGTGTAGTTTATATTTGAACATATTCTTTTTTCCACTATTACCCACTTAGCGCTACGAATGTCCAGGTGCATTTTCTACAGATAGAGTGTTTCAAAACTGCTCAATCAAAAGTATGGTTTAACTCTGTTAGCTGAATGCTCAGATCAGAAATAAGTTTCACAGAATGCTTCTGTGTAGTTTATATTTGAATATATTCCTTTTTCCACTACTACGCTCTTAGCGCTCCAAATGTCCAGTTGCATTTTCTACACAAAGAGTGTTCAGATCTGCTCAATCAAAAGTATGGTTTAACTCTGTTAGCTGAATGCAAAGATCAGAAAGAAGTTTCACCGAATGATTCTGTGTAGTTTATATTTGAAGACATTCCTTTTTCCACTATTACCCTCTTAACGCTCCGAATCTCCACTTGCATTTTCTACAAAAAGAGTGTTTCATATCTGCTCAATCAAAAATATGTTTTATCTCTGTTAACTGAATTTACAGATCAGAAATAAGTTTCACAGAATGCATCTGTGTAGTTTTTATTTGAAGATATTCTTTTTCCCAATGTAGGCCTCTTAGCGCTTAGCATGTCCAATTGCAGTTTCTACAGAAAGAGTGTTTCAGAACGGCTCAATTAAAAGTAAGGTTCAACTCTGTTAGTTGAATGCACAGAACAGAAAGAATTTTCACAGAATGCTACTGTGTAGTTTATATTTGAATATATTCCTTTTTCCACTATTACCCTCTTAGCGCTCCGAATGTCCACTTGCATTTTCTACAGAAAGAGTGTTCAGAACTGCGCAATCAAAAGTATGGTTTAACTCTGTTAGCTTAATGAACATATCAGAAATAAGTTTCACACAATGCTTCTGTGTAGTTTTTATTTGAAGATATTATTTTTCCCAATATAGGCCTCTTAGCGCTCAGAATGTCCAATTGCAGTTTCTACAGAAAGAGTGTTTCAGAAAGGCTCAATCAAAACTAAGGTTCAACTCTGTTAGTTGAATGCACAGAACAGAAAGGAATTTCATACAATGCTTCTGTGTAGTTTATATTTGAACATATTCTTTTTTCCACTATTACCCACTTGGCGCTACGAATGTTCAGTTGCATTTTCTACAGACAGAGTGTTTCAAAACTGCTCAATCAAAAGTATGGTTTAACTCTGTTAGCTGAATGCTCAGATCAGAAAGAAGTTTCACAGAATGTTTCTGTGTAGTTTATATTTGAATATATTCCTTTTTCCACTACTACTCTCTTAGCGCTCCAAATGTCCAGTTGCATTTTCTACAGAAAGAGTGTTCAGATCTTCTCAATCAAAAGTATGGTTTAACTCTGTTAGCTGAATGCACAGATCAGAAAGAAGTTTCACAGAATGATTCTGTGTAGTTTATATTTGGAGACATTCCTTTTCCACTATTACCCTCTTAGCGCTCCGAATCTCCACTTGCATTTTCTACAGAAAGAGTGTTTCAGAACGGCTCAATCAAAACTAAGGTTCAACTCTTTTAGTTGAACAAACAGAACAGAAAGAAGTTTCACACAATTCTTCTGTGTAGTTTTTATTTGTAGACATTCTTTTTCCCAATATAGGCCTCTTAGCGCTCAGAATGTCCAATTGCAGTTTCTACAGAAAGAGTGTTTCAGAAAGGCTCAATCAAAAGTAAGGTTCAACTCTGTTAGTTGAATGCACAGAACAGAAAGAAGTTTAATACAATGCTTCTGTGTAGTTTATATTTGAACATATTCTTTTTTCCACTATTACCCACTTAGCGCTACGAATGTCCAGTTGCATTTTCTACAGACAGAGTGTTTCAAAACTGCTCAATCAAAAGTATGGTTTAACTCTGTTAGCTGAATGCTCAGATCAGAAAGAAGTTTCACAGAATGCTTCTGTGTAGTTTATATTTGAATATATTCCTTTTTCCACTACTACGCTCTTAGCGCTCCAAATGTCCAGTTGCATTTTCTACACAAAGAGTGTTCAGATCTGCTCAATCAAAAGTATGGTTTAACTCTGTTAGCTGAATGCACAGATCAGAAAGAAGTTTCACCGAATGATTCTGTGTAGTTTATATTTGAAGACATTCCTTTTTCCACTATTACCCTCTTAGCGCTCCGAATCTCCACTTGCATTTTCTACAAAAAGAGTGTTTCATAACTGCTCAATCAAAAATATGTTTTATCTCTGTTAACTGAATTTACAGATCAGAAATAAGTTTCACAGAATGCATCTGTGTAGTTTTTATTTCAAGATATTCTTTTTCCCAATGTAGGCCTCTTAGCGCTTAGCATGTCCAATTGCAGTTTCTGCAGAAAGAGTGTTTCAGAACGGCTCAATCAGAAGTAAGGTTCAACTCTGTTAGTTGAATGCACAGAACAGAAAGAATTTTCACAGAATGCTACTGTGTAGTTTATATTTGAATATATTCCTTTCCACACTATTACCCTCTTAGCGCTCCGAAAGTCCACTTGCATTTTCTACAGAAAGAGTGTTCAGAACTGCGCAATCAAAAATATGGTTTAACTCTGTTAGCTTAATGAACATATCAGAAATAAGTTTCACACAATGCTTCTGTGTAGTTTTTATTTGAAGATATTATTTTTCCCAATATAGGCCTCTTAGCGCTCAGAATGTCCAATTGCAGTTTCTACAGAAAGAGTGTTTCAGAAAGGCTCAATCAAAACTAAGGTTCAACTCTGTTAGTTGAATGCACAGAACAGAAAGAAATTTCATACAATGCTTCTGTGTAGTTTATATTTGAACATATTCTTTTTTCCACTATTACCCACTTGGCGCTACGAATGTCCAGTTGCATTTTCTACAGACAGAGTGTTTCAAAACTGCTCAATCAAAAGTATGGTTTAACTCTGTTAGCTGAATGCTCAGATCAGAAAGAAGTTTCACAGAATGCTTCTGTGTAGTTTATATTTGAATATATTCCTTTTTCCACTACTACTCTCTTAGCGCTCCAAATGTCCAGTTGCATTTTCTACAGAAAGAGTGTTCAGATCTGCTCAATCAAAAGTATGGTTTATCTCTGTTAGCTGAATGCACAGATCAGAAAGATGTTTCACAGAATGATTCTGTGTAGTTTATATTTGGAGACATTCCTTTTTCCACTATTACCCTCTTAGCGCTCCGAATCTCCACTTGCATTTTCTACAGAAAGAGTGTTTCAGAACGGCACTATCAAAACTAAAGTTCAACTCCTTTAGTTGAACAAACAGAACAGAAAGAAGTTTCACACAATTCTTCTGTGTAGTTTTTATTTGTAGACATTCTTTTTCCCAATATAGGCCTCTTAGCGCTCAGAATGTCCAATTGCAGTTTCTACAGAAAGAGTGTTTCAGAACGGCTCAATCAAAAGTAAGGTTCAACTCTGTTAGTTGAATGCACAGAACAGAAAGAAGTTTCATACAATGCTTCTGTGTAGTTTATATTTGAACATATTCTTTTTTCCACTATTACCCACTTAGCGCTAAGAATGTCCAGTTGCATTTTCTACAGACAGAGTGTTTCAAAACTGCTCAATCCAAAGTATGGTTTAACTCTGTTAGCTGAATGCTCAGATCAGAAAGAAGTTTCACAGAATGCTTCTGTGTAGTTTATATTTGAATATATTCCTTTTTCCACTACTACGCTCTTAGCGCTCCAAATGTCCAGTTGCATTTTCTACAGAAGGAGTGTTCAGATCTGCTCAATCAAAAGTATGGTTTAACTCTGTTAGCTGAATGCACAGATCAGAAATAAGTTTCACACAATGCTTCTGTGTAGTTTTTATTTGAAGATATTTTTTTTCCCAATATAGGCCTCTTAGCGCTCAGAATGTCCAATTGCAGTTTCTACAGAAATAGTGTTTCAGAAAGGCTCAATCAAAAGTAAGGTTCAACTCTGTTAGTTGAATGCACAGAACAGAAAGAAATTTCATAAAATGCTTCTGTGTAGTTTATATTTGAACATATTCTTTTTTCCACTATTACCCACTTGGCGCTACGAATGTCCAGTTGCATTTTCTACAGACAGAGTGTTTCAAAACTGCTCAATCAAAAGTATGGTTTAACTCTGTTAGCTGAATGCTCAGATCAGAAAGAAGTTTCACAGAATGCTTCTGTGTAGTTTATATTTGAATATATTCCTTTTTCCACTACTACACTCTTAGCGCTCCAAATGTCCAGTTGCATTTTCTACAGAAAGAGTGTTCAGATCTGCTCAATCAAAAGTATGGTTTAATTCTGTTAGCTGAATGCACAGATCAGAAAGATGTTTCACCGAATGATTCTGTGTAGTTTATATTTGGAGACATTCCTTTTTCCACTATTACCCTCTTAGCGCTCCGAATCTCCACTTGCATTTTCTACAGAAATAGTGTTTCAGAACGGCTCAATCAAAACTAAAGTTCAACTCTTTTAGTTGAACAAACAGAACAGAAAGAAGTTTCACACAATTCTTCTGTGTAGTTTTTATTTGTAGACATTCTTTTTCCCAATATAGGCCTCTTAGCGCTCAGAATGTCCAATTGCAGTTTCTACAGAAAGAGTGTTTCAGAACGGCTCAATCAAAAGTAAGGTTCAACTCTGTTAGTTGAATGCACAGAACAGAAAGAAGTTTCATACAATGCTTCTGTGTAGTTTATATTTGAACATATTCTTTTTTCCACTATTACCCACTTAGCGCTACGAATGTCCAGTTGCATTTTCTACAGATAGAGTGTTTCAAAACTGCTCAATCAAAAGTATGGTTTAACTCTGTTAGCTGAATGCTCAGATCAGAAAGAAGTTTCACAGAATGCTTCTGTGTAGTTTATATTTGAATATATTCCTTTTTCCACTACTACGCTCTTAGCGCTCCAAATGTCCAGTTGCATTTTCTACACAAAGAGTGTTCAGATCTGCTCAATCAAAAGTATGGTTTAACTCTGTTAGCTGAATGCACAGATCAGAAAGAAGTTTCACCGAATGATTCTGTGTAGTTTATATTTGAAGAGATTCCTTTTTCCACTATTACCCTCTTAACGCTCCGAATCTCCACTTGCATTTTCTACAAAAAGAATGTTTCATATCTGCTCAATCAAAAATATGTTTTATCTCTGTTAACTGAATTTACAGATCAGAAATAAGTTTCACAGAATGCATCTGTGTAGTTTTTATTTGAAGATATTCTTTTTCCCAATGTAGGCCTCTTAGCGCTTAGCATGTCCAATTGCAGTTTCTACAGAAAGAGTGTTTCAGAACGGCTCAATCAAAAGTAAGGTTCAACTCTGTTAGTTGAATGCACAGAACAGAAAGAATTTTCACAGAATGCTACTGTGTAGTTTATATTTGAATATATTCCTTTTTCCACTATTACCCTCTTAGCGCTCCGAATGTCCACTTGCATTTTCTACAGAAAGAGTGTTCAGAACTGCACAATCAAAAGTATGGTTTAACTCTGTTAGCTTAATGAACATATCAGAAATAAGTTTCACACAATGCTTCTGTGTAGTTTTTATTTGAAGATATTATTTTTCCCAATATAGGCCTCTTAGCGCTCAGAATGTCCAATTGCAGTTTCTACAGAAAGAGTGTTTCAGAAAGGCTCAATCAAAACTAAGGTTCAACTCTGTTAGTTGAATGCACAGAACAGAAAGAAATTTCATACAATGCTTCTGTGTAGTTTATATTTGAACATATTCTTTTTTCCACTATTACCCACTTGGCGCTACGAATGTCCAGCTGCATTTTCTACAGACAGAGTGTTTCAAAACTGCTCAATCAAAAGTATGGTTTAACTCTGTTAGCTGAATGCTCAGATCAGAAAGAAGTTTCACAGAATGCTTCTGTGTAGTTTATATTTGAATATATTACTTTTTCCACTACTACTCTCTTAGCGCTCCAAATGTCCAGTTGCATTTTCTACAGAAAGAGTGTTCAGATCTGCTCAATCAAAAGTATGGTTTAACTCTGTTAGCTGAATGCACAGATCAGAAAGAAATTTCACAGAATGATTCTGTGTAGTTTATATTTGGAGACATTCCTTTTTCCACTATTACCCTCTTAGCGCTCCGAATCTCCACTTGCATTTTCTACAGAAAGTGTGTTTCAGAACGGCTCAATCAAAACTAAGGTTCAACTCTTTTAGTTGAACAAACAGAACAGAAAGAAGTTTCACACAATTCTTCTGTGTAGTTTTTATTTGTAGACATTCTTTTTCCCAATATAGGCCTCTTAGCGCTCAGAATGTCCAATTGCAGTTTCTACAGAAAGAGTGTTTCAGAACGGCTCAATCAAAAGTAAGGTTCAACTCTGTTAGTTGAATGCACAGAACAGAAAGAAGTTTCATACAATGCTTCTGTGTAGTTTATATTTGAACATATTCTTTTTTCCACTATTACCCACTTAGCGCTACGAATGTCCAGTTGCATATTCTACAGACAGAGTGTTTCAAAACTGCTCAATCAAAAGTATGGTTTAACTCTGTTAGCTGAATGCTCAGATCAGAAAGAAGTTTCACAGAATGCTTCTGTGTAGTTTATATTTGAATATATTCCTTTTTCCACAACTACGCTCTTAGCGCTCCAAATGTCCAGTTGCATTTTCTACAGAAAGAGTGTTCAGATCTGCTCAATCAAAAGTATGGTTTAACTCTGTTAGCTGAATGCACAGATCAGAAATATGTTTCACACAATGCTTCTGTGTAGTTTTTATTTGAAGATATTCTTTTTCCCAATATAGGCCTCTTAGCGTTCAGAATGTCCAATTGCAGTTTCTACAGAAAGAGTGTTTCAGAAAGGCTCAATCAAAAGTAAGGTTGAACTCTGTTAGTTGAATGCACAGAACAGAAAGAAATTTCATACAATGCTTCTGTGTAGTTTATATTTGAACATATTCTTTTTTCCACTATTACCCACTTGGCGCTACGAATGTCCAGTTGCATTTTCTACAGACAGAGAGTTTCAAAACTGCTCAATCAAAAGTATGGTTTAACTCTGTTAGCTGAATGCTCAGATCAGAAAGAAGTTTCACAGAATGCTTCTGTGTAGTTTATATTTGAATATATTCCTTTTTCCACTACTACTCTCTTAGCGCTCCAAATGTCCAGTTGCATTTTCTACAGAAAGAGTGTTCAGATCTGCTCAATCAAAAGTATGGTTTAACTCTGTTAGCTGAATGCACAGATCAGAAAGAAGTTTCACAGAATGATTCCGTGTAGTTTATATTTGGAGACATTCCTTTTTCCACTATTACCCTCTTAGCGCTCCGAATCTCCACTTGCATTTTCTACAGAAAGAGTGTTTCAGAACGGCTCAATCAAAACTAAGGTTCAACCCTTTTAGTTGAACAAACAGAACAGAAAGAAGTTTCACACAATTCTTCTGTGTAGTTTTTATTTGTAGACATTCTTTTTCCCAATATAGGCCTCTTAGCGCTCAGAATGTCCAATTGCAGTTTCTACAGAAAGAGTGTTTCAGAACGGCTCAATCAAAAGTAAGGTTCAACTCTGTTAGTTGAATGCACAGAACAGAAAGAAGTTTCATACAATGCTTCTGTGTAGTTTCTATGTGAACATATTCTTTTTTCCACTATTACACACTTAGCGCTACGAATGTCCAGTTGCATTTTCTACAGACAGAGTGTTTCAAAACTGCTCAATCAAAAGTATGGTTTAACTCTGTTAGCGGAATGCTCAGATCAGCAAGAAGTTTCACAGAATGCTTCTGTGTAGTTTATATTTGAAGACATTCCTTTTTCCACTATTAACCTCTTAGCGCTCCGAATCTCCACCTGCATTTTCTACAAAAAGAGTGCTTCATAACTGCTCAATCAAAAATATGTTTTATCTCTGTTAACTGAATTTACAGATCAGAAATAAGTTTCACAGAATGCATCTGTGTAGTTTTTATTTGAAGATATTCTTTTTCCCAATGTAGGCCTCTTAGCGCTTAGCATGTCCAATTGCAGTTTCTACAGAAAGAGTGTTTCAGAACGGCTCAATTAAAAGTAAGGTTCAACTCTGTTAGTTGAATGCACAGAACAGAAAGAATTTTCACAGAATGCTACTGTGTAGTTTACATTTGAATATATTCCTTTTTCCACTATTACCCTCTTAGCGCTCCGAATGTCCACTTGCATTTTCTACAGAAAGAGTGTTCAGAACTGCACAATCAAAAGTATGGTTTAACTCTGTTAGCTTAATGAACATATCAAAAATAAGTTTCACACAATGCTTCTGTGTAGTTTTTATTTGAAGATATTATTTTTGCCAATAGAGGCCTCTTAGCGCTCAGAATGTCCAATTGCAGTTTCTACAGAAAGAGTGTTTCAGAAAGGCTCAATCAAAAGTAAGGTTCAACTCTGTTAGTTGAATGCACAGAACAGAAAGAATTTTCATACAATGCTTCTGTGTAGTTTATATTTGAACATATTCTTTTTTCCACTATTACCCACTTAGCGCTACGAATGTCCAGTTGCATTTTCTACAGACAGAGTGTTTCAAAACTGCTCAATCAAAAGTATGGTTTAACTCTGTTAGCTGAATGCTCAGATCAGAAAGAAGTTTCACAGAATGCTTCTGTGTAGTTTATATTTGAATATATTCCTTTTTCCACTACTACTCTCTTAGCGCTCCAAATGTCCAGTTGAATTCTCTACAGAAAGAGTGTTCAGATCTGCTCAATCAAAAGTATGGTTTAACTCTGTTAGCTGAATGCACAGATCAGAAAGAAGTTTCACAGAAGGATTCTGTGTAGTTTATATTTGGAGACATTCCTTTTTCCACTATTACCCTCTTAGCGCTCCGAATCTCCACTTGCATTTTCTACAGAAAGAGTGTTTCAGAACGGCTCAATCAAAACTAAGGTTCAACTCTTTTAGTTGAACAAACAGAACAGAAAGAAGTTTCACACAATTCTTCTGTGTAGTTTTTATTTGTAGACATTCTTTTTCTCAATATAGGCCTCTTAGCGCTCAGAATGTCCAATTGCAGTTTCTACAGAAAGAGTGTTTCAGAACGGCTCAATAAAAAGTAAGGTTCAACTCTGTTAGTTGAATGCACAGAACAGAAAGTAGTTTCATACAATGCTTCTGTGTAGTTTATATTTGAACATATTCTTATTCCACTATTACCCACTTAGCGCTACGAATGTCCAGTTGCATTTTCTACAGACAGAGTGTTTCAAAACTGCTCAATCAAAAGTATGGTTTAACTCTGTTAGCTGAATGCTCAGATCAGCAAGAAGTTTCACAGAATGCTTCTGTGTAGTTTATATTTGAATATATTCCTTTTTCCACTACTACGCTCTTAGCGCTCCAAATGTCCAGTTGCATTTTCTACAGTAAGAGTGTTCAGATCTGCTCAATCAAAAGTATGGTTTAACTCTGTTAGCTGAATGCACAGATCAGAAAGAAGTTTCACAGAATGATTCTGTGTAGTTTATATTTGGAGACATTCCTTTTTCCACTATTACCCTCTTAGCGCTCCGAATCTCCACTTGCATTTTATACAGAAAGAGTGTTTCAGAACGGCTCAATGAAAACTAAAGTTCAACTCTTTTAGTTGAAGAAACAGAACAGAAAGAAGTTTCACACAATTCTTCTGTGTAGTTTTTATTTGTAGACATTCTTTTTCCCAATATAGGCCTCTTAGCGCTCAGAATGTCCAATTGCAGTTTCTACAGAAAGAGTGTTTCAGAACGGCTCAATCAAAAGTAAGGTTCAACTCTGCTAGTTGAATGCACAGAACAGAAAGAAGTTTCATACAATGCTTCTGTGTAGTTTATATGTGAACATATTCTTTTTTCCACTATTACACACTTAGCCCCACGAATGTCCAGTTGCATTTTCTACAGACAGAGTGTTTCAAAACTGCTCAATCAAAAGTATGGTTTAACTGTGTTAGCTGAATGCTCAGATCAGAAAGAAGTTTCACCGAATGATTCTGTGTAGTTTATATTTGAAGACATTCCGTTTTCCACTATTACCCCCTTAGCGCTCCGAATCTCCACTTGCATTTTCTACAAAAAGAGTGTTTCATAACTGCTCAAACAAAAATATGTTTTATCTCTGTTAACTGAATTTACAGATCAGAAATAAGTTTCACATAATGCATCTGTGTAGTTTTTATTTGAAGATATTCTTTTTCCCAATGTAGGCCTCTTAGCGCTTAGCATGTCCAATTGCAGTTTCTACAGAAAGAGTGTTTCACAACGGCTCAATTAAAAGTAAGGTTCAACTCTGTTAGTTGAATGCACAGAACAGAAAGAATTTTCACAGAATGGTACTGTGTAGTTTATATTTGAATATATTCCTTTTTCCACTATTACCCTCTTAGCGCTCCGAATGTCCACTTGCATTTTCTACAGAAAGAGTGTTCAGAACTGCGCAATCAAAAGTATGGTTTAACTCTGTTAGCTTAATGAACATATCAGAAATAAGTTTCACAAAATTCTTCTGTGTAGTTTTTATTTGAAGATATTATTTTTCCCAATAGAGGCCTCTTAGCGCTCAGAATGTCCAATTGCAGTTTCTACAGAAAGAGTGTTTCAGAAAGGCTCAATCAAAAGTAAGGTTCAACTCTGTTAGTTGAATGCACAGAACAGAAAGAAGTTTCATACAATGCTTCTGTGTAGTTTATATTTGAACATATTCTTTTTTCAAGTATTACCCACTTAGCGCTACGAATGTCCAGTTGCATTTTCTACAGACAGAGTGTTTCAAAACTGCTCAATCAAAAGTATGGTTTAACTCTGTTAGCTGAATGCTCAGATCAGAAAGAAGTTTCACAGAATGCTTCTGTGTAGTTTATATTTGAATATATTCCTTTTTCCACTACTACTCTCTTAGCGCTCCAAATGTCCAGTTGCATTTTCTACAGAAAGAGTGTTCAGATCTGCTCAATCAAAAGTATGGTTTAACCCTGTTAGCTGAATGCACAGATCAGAAAGAAGTTTCACAGAGTGATTCTGTGTAGTTTATATTTGGAGATATTCCTTTTTCCACAATTACTCTCTTAGCGCTCCGAATCTCCACTTGCATTTTCTACAGAAAGAGTGTTTCAGAACGGCTCAATCAAAACTAAGGTTCAACTCTTTTAGTTGAACAAACAGAACAGAAAGAATTTTCACACAATTCTTCTGTGTAGTTTTTATTTGTAGACATTCTTTTTCCCAATATAGGCCTCTTAGCGCTCAGAATGTCCAATTGCCGTTTCTACAGAAAGAGTGTTTCAGAACGGCTCAATCAAAAGTAAGGTTCAACTCTGTTAGTTGAATGCACAGAACAGAAAGAAGTTTCATACAATGCTTCTGTGTAGTTTATATTTGAACATATTATTTTTTCCACTATTACCCACTTAGCGCTACGAATGTCCAGTTGCATTTTCTACAGACAGAGTGTTTCAAAACTGCTCAATCAAAAGTATGGTTTAACTCTGTTAGCTGAATGCTCAGATCAGAAAGAGGTTTCACAGAATGCTTCTGTGTAGTTTATATTTGAATATATCCCTTTTTCCACTACTACGCTCTTAGCGCTCCAAATGTCCAGTTGCATTTTCTACACAAAGAGTGTTCAGATCTGCTCAATCAAAAGTATGGTTTAATTCTGTTAGCTGAATGCACAGATCAGAAAGAAGTTTCACCGAATGATTCTGTGTAGTTTATATTTGAAGACATTCCTTTTTCCACTAATACCCTCTTAGCGCTCCGAATCTCCACTTGCATTTTCTACAAAAAGAGTGTTTCATAACTGCTCAATCAAAAATATGTTTTATCTCTGTTAACTGAATTTACAGATCAGAAATATGTTTCACAGAATGCATCTGTGTAGTTTTTATTTGAAGATATTCTTTTTCCCAATGTAGGCCTCTTAGCGCTTAGCATGTCCAATTGCAGTTTCTACAGAAAGAGTGTTTCAGAACGGCTCAATCAAAAGTAAGGTTCAACTCTGTTAGTTGAATGCACAGAACAGAAAGAATTTTCACAGAATGCTACTGTGTAGTTTATATTTGAATATATTCCTTTTTCCACTATTACCCTCTTAGCGCTCCGAATGTCCACTTGCATTTTCTACAGAAAGAGTGTTCAGAACTGCGCAATCAAAAGTATGGTTTAACTCTGTTAGCTTAATGAACATATCAGAAATAAGTTTCACACAATGCTTCTGTGTAGTTTTTATTTGAAGATATTAATTTTCCCAATATAGGCCTCTTAGCGCTCAGAATGTCCAATTGCAGTTTCTACAGAAATTGTGTTTCAGAAAGGCTCAATCAAATCTGAGGTTCAACTCTGTTAGTTGAATGCACAGAACAGAATGAAATTTCATACAATGCTTCTGTGTAGTTTATATTTGAACATATTCTTTTTTCCACTATTACCCACTTGGCGCTACGAATGTCCAGTTGCATTTTCTACAGACAGAGTGTTTCAAAACTGCTCAATCAAAAGTATGGTTTAACTCTGTTAGCTGAATGCTCAGATCAGAAAGAACTTTCACAGAATGCTTCTGTGTAGTTTATATTTGAATATATTCCTTTTTCCACTACTACTCTCTTAGCGCTCCAAATGTCCAGTTGCATTTTCTACAGAAAGAGTGTTCAGATCTGCTCAATCAAAAGTATGGTTTAACTCTGTTAGCTGAATGCACAGATCAGAAAGAAGTTTCACAGAATGATTCTGTGTAGTTTATATTTGGAGACATTCCTTTTTCCACTATTACCCTCTTAGCGCTCCCAATCTCCACTTGCATTTTCTACAGAAAGAGTGTTTCAGAACGGCGCAATCAAAACTAAAGTTCAACTCTTTTAGTTGAACAAACAGAACAGAAAGAAGTTTCACACAATTCTTCTGTGTAGTTTTTATTTGTAGACATTCTTTTTCCCAATATAGGCCTCTTAGCGCTCAGAATGTCCAATTGCAGTTTCTACAGAAAGAGTGTTTCAGAACGGCTCAATCAAAAGTAAGGTTCAACTCTGTTAGTTGAATGCACAGAACAGAAAGAAGTTTCATACAATGCTTCTGTGTAGTTTATATTTGAACATATTCATTTTTCCACTATTACCCACTTAGCGCTACGAATGTCCAGTTGCATTTTCTATAGACAGAGTGTTTCAAAACTGCTCAATCAAAAGTATGGTTTAACTCTGTTAGCTGAATGCTCAGATCAGAAAGAAGTTTCACTGAATGCTTCTGTGTGGTTTATATTTGAATATATTCCTTTTTCCACTACTACGCTCTTAGCGCTCCAAATGTCCAGTTGCATTTTCTACAGAAAGAGTGTTCAGATCTGCTCAATCAAAAGTATGGTTTAACTCTGTTAGCTGAATGCACAGATCAGAAAGAAGTTTCACCGAATGATTCTGTGTAGTTTATATTTGGAGACATTCCTTTTTCCACTATTACCCCCTTAGCGCTCCGAATCTCCACTTGCATTTTCTACAAAAAGAGTGTTTCATAACTGCTCAATCAAAAATATGATTTATCTCTGTTAACTGAATTTACAGATCAGAAATAAGTTTCACAGAATGCATCTGTGTAGTTTTCATTTGAAGATATTCCGTTTCCCAATGTAGGCCTCTTAGCGCTTAGCATGTCCAATTGCAGTTTCTACAGAAAGAGTGTTTCAGAACGGCTCAATTAAAAGTAAGGTTCAACTCTGTTAGTTGAATGCACAGAACAGAAAGAATTTTCACAGAATGCTACTGTGTAGTTTATATTTGAATATATTCCTTTTTCCACTATTACCCTCTTAGCGCTCCGAAAGTCCACTTGCATTTTCTACAGAAAGAGTGTTCAGAACTGCGCAATCAAAAGTATGGTTTAACTCTGTTAGCTTAATGAACATATCAGAAATAAGTTTCACACAATGCTTCTGTGTAGTTTTTATTTGAAGATATTATTTTTCCCAATAGAGGCCTCTTAGCGCTCAGAATGTCCAATTGCAGTTTCTACAGAATGAGTGTTTCCGAAAGGCTCAATCAAAAGTAAGGTTCAACTCTGTTAGTTGAATGCACAGAAAAGAAAGAAGTTTCATACAATGCTTCTGTGTAGTTTATATTTGAACATATTCTTTTTTCCACTATTACCCACTTAGTGCTACGAATGTCCAGTTGCATTTTCTACAGACAGAGTGTTTCAAATCTGCTCAAACAAAAGTATGGTTTAACTCTGTTAGCTGAATGCTCAGATCAGAAAGAAGTTTCACAGAATGCTTCTGTGTAGTTTATATTTGAATATATTCCTTTTTCCACTACTACTCTCTTAGCGCTCCAAATGTCCAGTTGCATTTTCTACAGAAAGAGTGTTCAGATCTGCTCAATCAAAAGTATGGTTTAACTCTGTTAGCTGAATGCACAGATCAGAAAGAAGTTTCACAGAATGATTCTGTGTAGTTTATATTTGGAGACATTCCTTTTTGCACTATTACCCACTTAGCGCTCCGAATCTCCACTTGCATTTTCTACAGAAAGAGTGTTTCAGAACGGCTCAATCAAAACTAAGGTTCAACTCTTTTAGTTGAACAAGCAGAACAGAAAGAAGTTTCACACAATTCTTCTGTGTAGTTTTTATTTGTAGACATTCTTTTTCCCAATATAGGCCTCTTAGCGCTCAGAATGTCCACTTGCAGTTTCTACAGAAAGAGTGTTTCAGAAACGCTCAATCAAAAGTAAGGTTCAACTCTGTTAGTTGAATGCACAGAACAGAAAGAAGTTTCATACAATGCTTCTGTGTAGTTTATATTTGAACATATTCTTTTTTCCACTATTACCCACTTAGCGCTACGAATGTCCAGTTGCATTTTCTACAGACAGAGTGTTTCAAAACTGCTCAATCAAATGTATGGTTTAACTCTGTTAGCTGAATGCTCAGATCAGCAAGAAGTTTCACAGAATGCTTCTGTGTAGTTTATATTTGAATATATTACTTTTTCCACTACTACGCTCTTAGCGCTCCAAATGTCCAGTTGCATTTTCTACAGAAAGAGTGTTCAGATCTGCTCAATCAAAAGTATGGTTTAACTCTGTTAGCTGAATGCACAGATCAGAAAGAAGTTTCACAGAATGATTCTCTGTAGTTTATATTTGGAGACATTCCTTTTTCCACTATTACCCTCTTAGCGCTCCGAATCTCCACTTGCATTTTATACAGAAAGAGTGTTTCAGAACGGCTCAATCAAAACTAAAGTTCAACTCTTTTAGTTGAACAAACAGAACAGAAAGAAGTTTCACACAATTCTTCTGTGTAGTTTTTATTTGTAGACATTCTTTTTCCCAATATAGGCCTCTTAACGCTCAGAATGTCCAATTGCAGTTTCTACAGAAAGAGTGTTTCAGAACGGCTCAATCAAAAGTAAGGTTCAACTCTGTTAGTTGAATGCACAGAACAGAAAGAAGTTTCATACAATGCTTCTGTGTAGTTTATATTTGAACATATTCTTTTTTCCACTATTACCCACTTAGCGCTACGAATGTCCAGTTGCATTTTCTACAGACAGAGTGTTTCAAAACTGCTCAATCAAAAGTATGGTTTAATTCTGTTAGCTGAATGCTCAGATCAGAAAGAACTTTCACAGAATGCTTCTGTGTAGTTTATATTTGAATATATTCCTTTTTCGACTACTACGCTCTTAGCGCTCCAAATGTCCAGTTGCATTTTTTACACAAAGAGTGCTCAGATCTGCTCAATCAAAAATATGGTTTAACTCTGTTAGCTGAATGCACAGATCAGAAAGAAGTTTCACCGAATGATTCTGTGTAGTTTATATTTGAAGACATTCCTTTTTCCACTATTACCCCCTTAGCGCTCCGAATCTCCACTTGCATTTTCTACAAAAAGAGTGTTTCATAACTGCTCAATCAAAAATATGTTTTATCTCTGTTAACTGAATTTACAGATCAGAAATAAGTTTCACAGAATGCATTTGTGTAGTTTTTATTTGAAGATATTCTTTTTCCCAATGTCGGCCTCTTAGCGCTTAGCATGTCCAATTGCAGTTTCTACAGAAAGAGTGTTTCAGAACGGCTCAATCAAAAGTAAGGTTCAACTCTGTTAGTTGAATGCAAAGTACAGAAAGAATTTTCACAGAATGCTACTGTGTAGTTTATATTTGAATATATTCCTTTTTCCACTATTACCCTCTTAGCGCTCCGAATGTCCACTTGCATTTTCTACAGAAAGAGTGTTCAGAACTGCGCAATCAAAAGTATGGTTTAACTCTGTTAGCTTAATGAACATATCAGAAATATGTTTCACACAATGCTTCTGTGTAGTTTTTATTTGAAGATATTATTTTTCCCAATATAGTCCTCTTAGCGCTCAGAATGTCCAATTGCAGTTTCTACAGAAAGAGTGTTTCAGAAAGGCTCAATCAAAACTAAGGTTCAACTCTGTTAGTTGAATGCACAGAACAGAAAGAAATTTCATACAATGCTTCTGTGTAGTTTATATTTGAACATATTCTTTTTTCCACTATTACCCACTTGGCGCTACGAATGTCCAGCTGCATTTTCTACAGACAGAGTGTTTCAAAACTGCTCAATCAAGAGTATGGTTTAACTCTGTTAGCTGAATGCTCAGATCAGAAAGAAGTTTCACAGAATGCTTCTGTGTAGTTTATATTTGAATATATTCCTTTTTCCACTACTACTCTCTTAGCGCTCCAAATGTCCAGTTGCATTTTCTACAGAAAGAGTGTTCAGATCTGCTCAATCAAATGTATGGTTTAAATCTGTTAGCTGAATGCACAGATCAGAAAGAAGTTTCACAGAATGATTCTGTGTAGTTTATATTTGGAGACATTCCTTTTTCCACTATTACCCTCTTAGCGCTCCGAATCTCCACTTGCATTTTATACAGAAAGAGTGTTTCAGAACGGCTCAATCAAAACTAAAGTTCAACTCTTTTAGGTGAACAAACAGAACAGAAAGAAGTTTCACACAATTCTTCTATGTAGTTTTTATTTGTAGACATTCTTTTTCCCAATATAGGCCTCTTAGCGCTCAGAATGTCCAATTGCAGTTTCTACAGAAAGAGTGTTTCAGAAAGGCTCAATCAAAAGTAAGGTTCAACTCTGTTAGTTGAATGCACAGAACAGAAAGAAGTTTCATACAATGCTTCTGTGTAGTTTATATTTGAACATATTCTTTTTTCCACTATTACCCACTTAGCGCTACGAATGTCCTGTTGCATATTCTACAGACAGAGTGTTTCAAAACTGATCAATCAAAAGTATGGTTTAACTCTGTTAGCTGAATGCTCAGATCAGAAAGAAGTTTCACAGAATGCTTCTGTGTAGTTTATATTTGAATATATTCCTTTTTCCACTACTACTCTCTTAGCGCTCCAAATGTCCAGTTGCATTTTCTACAGAAAGAGTGTTCAGATCTGCTCAATCAAAAGTATGGTTTAACTCTGTTAGCTGAATGCACAGATCAGAAAGAAGTTTCACAGAATGATTCCGTGTAGTTTATATTTGGAGACATTCCTTTTTCCACTATTACCCTCTTAGCGCTCCGAATCTCCACTTGCATTTTCTACAGAAATAGTGTTTCAGAACGGCTCAATCAAAACTAAGGTTCAACCCTTTTAGTTGAACAAACAGAACAGAAAGAAGTTTCACACAATTCTTCTGTGTAGTTTTTATTTGTAGACATTCTTTTTCCCAATATAGGCCTCTTAGCGCTCAGAATGTCCAATTGCAGTTTCTACAGAAAGAGTGTTTCAGAACGGCTCAATCAAAAGTAAGGTTCAACTCTGTTAGTTGAATGCACAGAACAGAAAGGAGTTTCATACAATGCTTCCGTGTAGTTTATATGTGAACATATTCTTTTTTCCACTATTACACACTTAGCGCTACGAATGTCCAGTTGCATTTTCTACAGACAGAGTGTTTCAAAACTGCTCAATCAAAAGTATGGTTTAACTCTGTTAGCGGAATGCTCAGATCAGCAAGAACTTTCACAGAATGCTTCTGTGCAGTTTATATTTGAAGACATTCCTTTTTCCACTATTACCCTCTTAGCGCTCCGAATCTCCACCTGCATTTTCTACAAAAAGAGTGCTTCATAACTGCTCAATCAAAAATATGTTTTATCTCTGTTAACTGAATTTACAGATCAGAAATAAGTTTCACAGAATGCATCTGTGTAGTTTTTATTTGAAGATATTCTTTTTCCCAATGTAGGCCTCTTAGCGCTTAGCATGTCCAATTGCAGTTTCTACAGAAAGAGTGTTTCAGAACGGCTCAATTAAAAGTAAGGTTCAACTCTGTTAGTTGAATGCACAGAACAGAAAGCATTTTCACAGAATGCTACTGTGTAGTTTATATTTGAATATATTCCTTTTTCCACTATTACCCTCTTAGCACTCCGAATGTCCACTTGCATTTTCTACAGAAAGAGTGTTCAGAACTGCACAATCAAAAGTATGGTTTAACTCTGTTAACTTAATGAACATATCAAAAATAAGTTTCACACAATGCTTCTGTGTAGTTTTTATTTGAAGATATTATTTTTGCCAATAGAGGCCTCTTAGCGCTCAGAATGTCCAATTGCAGTTTCTACAGAAAGAGTGTTTCAGAAAGTCTCAATCAAAAGTAAGGTTCAACTCTGTTAGTTGAATGCACAGAACAGAAAGAATTTTCATACAATGCTTCTGTGTAGTTTATATTTGAACATATTCTTTTTTCCACTATTACCCACTTAGCGCTACGAATGTCCAGTTGCATTTTCTACAGACAGAGTGTTTCAAAACTGCTCAATTAAAAGTATGGTTTAACTCTGTTAGCTGAATGCTCAGATCAGAAAGAAGTTTCACAGAATGCTTCTGTGTAGTTTATATTTGAATATATTCCTTTTTCCACTACTACTCTCTTAGCGCTCCAAATGTCCAGTTGCATTCTCTACAGAAAGAGTGTTCAGATCTGCTCAATCAAAAGTATGGTTTAACTCTTTTAGCTGAATGCACAGATCAGAAAGAAGTTTCACAGAATGATTCTGTGTAGTTTATATTTGGAGACATTCCTTTTTCCACTATTACCCTCTTAGCGCTCCGAATCTCCACTTGCATTTTCTACAGAAAGAGTGTTTCAGAACGGCTCAATCAAAACTAAGGTTCAACTCTTTTAGTTGAACAAACAGAACAGAAAGAAGTTTCACACAATTCTTCTGTGTAGTTTTTATTTGTAGACATTCTTTTTCTCAATATAGGCCTCTTAGCGCTCAGAATGTCCAATTGCAGTTTCTACAGAAAGAGTGTTTCAGAACGGCTCAATAAAAAGTAAGGTTCAACTCTGTTAGTTGAATGCACAGAACAGAAAGTAGTTTCATACAATGCTTCTGTGTAGTTTATATTTGAACATATTCTTTTTCCACTATTACCCACTTAGCGCTACGAATGTCCAGTTGCATTTTCTACACAAAGAGTGTTCAGATCTGCTCAATCAAAAGTATGGTTTAATTCAGTTAGCTGAATGCACAGATCAGAAAGAAGTTTCACCGAATGATTCTGTGTAGTTTATATTTGAAGACATTCCTTTTTCCACTATTACCCTCTTAGCGCTCCGAATCTCCACTTGCATTTTCTACAAAAAGAGTGTTTCATAACTGCTCAATCAAAAATATGTTTTATCTCTGTTAACTGAATTTACAGATCAGAAATATGTTTCACAGAATGCATCTGTGTAGTTTTTATTTGAAGATATTCTTTTTCCCAATGTAGGCCTCTTAGCGCTTAGCATGTCCAATTGCAGTTTCTACAGAAAGAGTGTTTCAGAACGGCTCAATCAAAAGTAAGGTTCAACTCTGTTAGTTGAATGCACAGAACAGAAAGAATTTTCACAGAATGCTACTGTGTAGTTTATATTTGAATATATTCCTTTTTCCACTATTACCCTCTTAGCGCTCCGAATGTCCACTTGCATTTTCTACAGAAAGAGTGTTCAGAACTGCGCAATCAAAAGTATGGTTTAACTCTGTTAGCTTAATGAACATATCAGAAATAAGTTTCACACAATGCTTCTGTGTAGTTTTTATTTGAAGATATTAATTTTCCCAATATAGGCCTCTTAGCGCTCAGAATGTCCAATTGCAGTTTCTACAGAAATTGTGTTTCAGAAAGGCTCAATCAAATCTGAGGTTCAACTCTGTTAGTTGAATGCAGAGAACAGAATGAAATTTCATACAATGCTTCTGTGTAGTTTATATTTGAACATATTCTTTTTTCCACTATTACCCACTTGGCGCTACGAATGTCCAGTTGCATTTTCTACAGACAGAGTGTTTCAAAACTGCTCAATCAAAAGTATGGTTTAACTCTGTTAGCTGAATGCTCAGATCAGAAAGAACTTTCACAGAATGCTTCTGTGTAGTTTATATTTGAATATATTCCTTTTTCCACTACTACTCTCTTAGCGCTCCAAATGTCCAGTTGCATTTTCTACAGAAAGAGTGTTCAGATCTGCTCAATCAAAAGTATGGTTTAACTCTGTTAGCTGAATGCACAGATCAGAAAGAAGTTTCACAGAATGATTCTGTGTAGTTTATATTTGGAGACATTCCTTTTTCCACTATTACCCTCTTAGCGCTCCCAATCTCCACTTGCATTTTCTACAGAAAGAGTGTTTCAGAACGGCGCAATCAAAACTAAAGTTCAACTCTTTTAGTTGAACAAACAGAACAGAAAGAAGTTTCACACAATTCTTCTGTGTAGTTTTTATTTGTAGACATTCTTTTTCCCAATATAGGCCTCTTAGCGCTCAGAATGTCCAATTGCAGTTTCTACAGAAAGAGTGTTTCAGAACGGCTCAATCAAAAGTAAGGTTCAACTCTGTTAGTTGAATGCACAGAACAGAAAGAAGTTTCATACAATGCTTCTGTGTAGTTTATATTTGAACATATTCATTTTTCCAGTATTACCCACTTAGCGCTACGAATGTCCAGTTGCATTTTCTATAGACAGAGTGTTTCAAAACTGCTCAATCAAAAGTATGGTTTAACTCTGTTAGCTGAATGCTCAGATCAGAAAGAAGTTTCACTGAATGCTTCTGTGTGGTTTATATTTGAATATATTCCTTTTTCCACTACTACGCTCTTAGCGCTCCAAATGTCCAGTTGCATTTTCTACAGAAAGAGTGTTCAGATCTGCTCAATCAAAAGTATGGTTTAACTCTGTTAGCTGAATGCACAGATCAGAAAGAAGTTTCACCGAATGATTCTGTGTAGTTTATATTTGGAGACATTCCTTTTTCCACTATTACCCCCTTAGCGCTCCGAATCTCCACTTGCATTTTCTACAAAAAGAGTGTTTCATAACTGCTCAATCAAAAATATGATTTATCTCTGTTAACTGAATTTACAGATCAGAAATAAGTTTCACAGAATGCATCTGTGTAGTTTTCATTTGAAGATATTCCGTTTCCCAATGTAGGCCTCTTAGCGCTTAGCATGTCCAATTGCAGTTTCTACAGAAAGAGTGTTTCAGAACGGCTCAATTAAAAGTAAGGTTCAACTCTGTTAGTTGAATGCACAGAACAGAAAGAATTTTCACAGAATGCTACTGTGTAGTTTATATTTGAATATATTCCTTTTTCCACTATTACCCTCTTAGCGCTCCGAAAGTCCACTTGCATTTTCTACAGAAAGAGTGTTCAGAACTGCGCAATCAAAAGTATGGTTTAACTCTGTTAGCTTAATGAACATATCAGAAATAAGTTTCACACAATGCTTCTGTGTAGTTTTTATTTGAAGATATTATTTTTCCCAATAGAGGCCTCTTAGCGCTCAGAATGTCCAATTGCAGTTTCTACAGAATGAGTGTTTCCGAAAGGCTCAATCAAAAGTAAGGTTCAACTCTGTTAGTTGAATGCACAGAAAAGAAAGAAGTTTCATACAATGCTTCTGTGTAGTTTATATTTGAACATATTCTTTTTTCCACTATTACCCACTTAGTGCTACGAATGTCCAGTTGCATTTTCTACAGACAGAGTGTTTCAAATCTGCTCAATCAAAAGTATGGTTTAACTCTGTTAGCTGAATGCTCAGATCAGAAAGAAGTTTCACAGAATGCTTCTGTGTAGTTTATATTTGAATATATTCCTTTTTCCACTACTACTCTCTTAGCGCTCCAAATGTCCAGTTGCATTTTCTACAGAAAGAGTGTTCAGATCTGCTCAATCAAAAGTATGGTTTAACTCTGTTAGCTGAATGCACAGATCAGAAAGAAGTTTCACAGAATGATTCTGTGTAGTTTATATTTGGAGACATTCCTTTTTGCACTATTACCCTCTTAGCGCTCCGAATCTCCACTTGCATTTTCTACAGAAAGAGTGTTTCAGAACGGCTCAATCAAAACTAAGGTTCAACTCTTTTAGTTGAACAAGCAGAACAGAAAGAAGTTTCACACAATTCTTCTGTGTAGTTTTTATTTGTAGACATTCTTTTTCCCAATATAGGCCTCTTAGCGCTCAGAATGTCCACTTGCAGTTTCTACAGAAAGAGTGTTTCAGAAACGCTCAATCAAAAGTAAGGTTCAACTCTGTTAGTTGAATGCACAGAACAGAAAGAAGTTTCATACAATGCTTCTGTGTAGTTTATATTTGAACATATTCTTTTTTCCACTATTACCCACTTAGCGCTACGAATGTCCAGTTGCATTTTCTACAGACAGAGTGTTTCAAAACTGCTCAATCAAATGTATGGTTTAACTCTGTTAGCTGAATGCTCAGATCAGCAAGAAGTTTCACAGAATGCTTCTGTGTAGTTTATATTTGAATATATTACTTTTTCCACTACTACGCTCTTAGCGCTCCAAATGTCCAGTTGCATTTTCTACAGAAAGAGTGTTCAGATCTGCTCAATCAAAAGTATGGTTTAACTCTGTTAGCTGAATGCACAGATCAGAAAGAAGTTTCACAGAATGATTCTCTGTAGTTTATATTTGGAGACATTCCTTTTTCCACTATTACCCTCTTAGCGCTCCGAATCTCCACTTGCATTTTATACAGAAAGAGTGTTTCAGAACGGCTCAATCAAAACTAAAGTTCAACTCTTTTAGTTGAACAAACAGAACAGAAAGAAGTTTCACACAATTCTTCTGTGTAGTTTTTATTTGTAGACATTCTTTTTCCCAATATAGGCCTCTTAAGGCTCAGAATGTCCAATTGCAGTTTCTACAGAAAGAGTGTTTCAGAACGGCTCAATCAAAAGTAAGGTTCAACTCTGTTAGTTGAATGCACAGAACAGAAAGAAGTTTCATACAATGCTTCTGTGTAGTTTATATTTGAACATATTCTTTTTTCCACTATTACCCACTTAGCGCTACGAATGTCCAGTTGCATTTTCTACAGACAGAGTGTTTCAAAACTGCTCAATCAAAAGTATGGTTTAATTCTGTTAGCTGAATGCTCAGATCAGAAAGAACTTTCACAGAATGCTTCTGTGTAGTTTATATTTGAATATATTCCTTTTTCGACTACTACGCTCTTAGCGCTCCAAATGTCCAGTTGCATTTTTTACACAAAGAGTGCTCAGATCTGCTCAATCAAAAATATGGTTTAACTCTGTTAGCTGAATGCACAGATCAGAAAGAAGTTTCACCGAATGATTCTGTGTAGTTTATATTTGAAGACATTCCTTTTTCCACTATTACCCCCTTAGCGCTCCGAATCTCCACTTGCATTTTCTACAAAAAGAGTGTTTCATAACTGCTCAATCAAAAATATGTTTTATCTCTGTTAACTGAATTTACAGATCAGAAATAAGTTTCACAGAATGCATTTGTGTAGTTTTTATTTGAAGATACTCTTTTTCCCAATGTCGGCCTCTTAGCGCTTAGCATGTCCAATTGCAGTTTCTACAGAAAGAGTGTTTCAGAACGGCTCAATCAAAAGTAAGGTTCAACTCTGTTAGTTGAATGCAAAGTACAGAAAGAATTTTCACAGAATGCTACTGTGTAGTTTATATTTGAATATATTCCTTTTTCCACTATTACCCTCTTAGCGCTCCGAATGTCCACTTGCATTTTCTACAGAAAGAGTGTTCAGAACTGCGCAATCAAAAGTATGGTTTAACTCTGTTAGCTTAATGAACATATCAGAAATATGTTTCACACAATGCTTCTGTGTAGTTTTTATTTGAAGATATTATTTTTCCCAATATAGTCCTCTTAGCGCTCAGAATGTCCAATTGCAGTTTCTACAGAAAGAGTGTTTCAGAAAGGCTCAATCAAAACTAAGGTTCAACTCTGTTAGTTGAATGCACAGAACAGAAAGAAATTTCATACAATGCTTCTGTGTAGTTTATATTTGAACATATTCTTTTTTCCACTATTACCCACTTGGCGCTACGAATGTCCAGCTGCATTTTCTACAGACAGAGTGTTTCAAAACTGCTCAATCAAGAGTATGGTTTAACTCTGTTAGCTGAATGCTCAGATCAGAAAGAAGTTTCACAGAATGCTTCTGTGTAGTTTATATTTGAATATATTCCTTTTTCCACTACTACTCTCTTAGCGCTCCAAATGTCCAGTTGCATTTTCTACAGAAAGAGTGTTCAGATCTGCTCAATCAAAAGTATGGTTTAAATCTGTTAGCTGAATGCACAGATCAGAAAGAAGTTTCACAGAATGATTCTGTGTAGTTTATATTTGGAGACATTCCTTTTTCCACTATTACCCTCTTAGCGCTCCGAATCTCCACTTGCATTTTATACAGAAAGAGTGTTTCAGAACGGCTCAATCAAAACTAAAGTTCAACTCTTTTAGTTGAACAAACAGAACAGAAAGAAGTTTCACACAATTCTTCTATGTAGTTTTTATTTGTAGACATTCTTTTTCCCAATATAGGCCTCTTAGCGCTCAGAATGTCCAATTGCAGTTTCTACAGAAAGAGTGTTTCAGAAAGGCTCAATCAAAAGTAAGGTTCAACTCTGTTAGTTGAATGCACAGAACAGAAAGAAGTTTCATACAATGCTTCTGTGTAGTTTATATTTGAACATATTCTTTTTTCCACTATTACCCACTTAGCGCTACGAATGTCCTGTTGCATATTCTACAGACAGAGTGTTTCAAAACTGATCAATCAAAAGTATGGTTTAACTCTGTTAGCTGAATGCTCAGATCAGAAAGAAGTTTCACAGAATGCTTCTGTGTAGTTTATATTTGAATATATTCCTTTTTCCACTACTACTCTCTTAGCGCTCCAAATGTCCAGTTGCATTTTCTACAGAAAGAGTGTTCAGATCTGCTCAATGAAAAGTATTGTTTAACTCTGTTAGCTGAATGCACAGATCAGAAAGAAGTTTCACAGAATGATTCCGTGTAGTTTATATTTGGAGACATTCCTTTTTCCACTATTACCCTCTTAGCGCTCCGAATCTCCACTTGCATTTTCTACAGAAATAGTGTTTCAGAACGGCTCAATCAAAACTAAGGTTCAACCCTTTTAGTTGAACAAACAGAACAGAAAGAAGTTTCACACAATTCTTCTGTGTAGTTTTTATTTGTAGACATTCTTTTTCCCAATATAGGCCTCTTAGCGCTCAGAATGTCCAATTGCAGTTTCTACAGAAAGAGTGTTTCAGAACGGCTCAATCAAAAGTAAGGTTCAACTCTGTTAGTTGAATGCACAGAACAGAAAGAAGTTTCATACAATGCTTCCGTGTAGTTTATATGTGAACATATTCTTTTTTCCACTATTACACACTTAGCGCTACGAATGTCCAGTTGCATTTTCTACAGACAGAGTGTTTCAAAACTGCTCAATCAAAAGTATGGTTTAACTCTGTTAGCGGAATGCTCAGATCAGCAAGAACTTTCACAGAATGCTTCTGTGCAGTTTATATTTGAAGACATTCCTTTTTCCACTATTACACTCTTAGCGCTCCGAATCTCCACCTGCATTTTCTACAAAAAGAGTGCTTCATAACTGCTCAATCAAAAATATGTTTTATCTCTGTTAACTGAATTTACAGATCAGAAATAAGTTTCACAGAATGCATCTGTGTAGTTTTTATTTGAAGATATTCTTTTTCCCAATGTAGGCCTCTTAGCGCTTAGCATGTCCAATTGCAGTTTCTACAGAAAGAGTGTTTCAGAACGGCTCAATTAAAAGTAAGGTTCAACTCTGTTAGTTGAATGCACAGAACAGAAAGCATTTTCACAGAATGCTACTGTGTAGTTTATATTTGAATATATTCCTTTTTCCACTATTACCCTCTTAGCACTCCGAATGTCCACTTGCATTTTCTACAGAAAGAGTGTTCAGAACTGCACAATCAAAAGTATGGTTTAACTCTGTTAGCTTAATGAACATATCAAAAATAAGTTTCACACAATGCTTCTGTGTAGTTTTTATTTGAAGATATTATTTTTGCCAATAGAGGCCTCTTAGCGCTCAGAATGTCCAATTGCAGTTTCTACAGAAAGAGTGTTTCAGAAAGTCTCAATCAAAAGTAAGGTTCAACTCTGTTAGTTGAATGCACAGAACAGAAAGAATTTTCATACAATGCTTCTGTGTAGTTTATATTTGAACATATTCTTTTTTCCACTATTACCCACTTAGCGCTACGAATGTCCAGTTGCATTTTCTACAGACAGAGTGTTTCAAAACTGCTCAATTAAAAGTATGGTTTAACTCTGTTAGCTGAATGCTCAGATCAGAAAGAAGTTTCACAGAATGCTTCTGTGTAGTTTATATTTGAATATATTCCTTTTTCCACTACTACTCTCTTAGCGCTCCAAATGTCCAGTTGCATTCTCTACAGAAAGAGTGTTCAGATCTGCTCAATCAAAAGTATGGTTTAACTCTTTTAGCTGAATGCACAGATCAGAAAGAAGTTTCACAGAATGATTCTGTGTAGTTTATATTTGGAGACATTCCTTTTTCCACTATTACCCTCTTAGCGCTCCGAATCTCCACTTGCATTTTCTACAGAAAGAGTGTTTCAGAACGGCTCAATCAAAACTAAGGTTCAACTCTTTTAGTTGAACAAACAGAACAGAAAGAAGTTTCACACAATTCTTCTGTGTAGTTTTTATTTGTAGACATTCTTTTTCTCAATATAGGCCTCTTAGCGCTCAGAATGTCCAATTGCAGTTTCTACAGAAAGAGTGTTTCAGAACGGCTCAATAAAAAGTAAGGTTCAACTCTGTTAGTTGAATGCACAGAACAGAAAGTAGTTTCATACAATGCTTCTGTGTAGTTTATATTTGAACATATTCTTTTTCCACTATTACCCACTTAGCGCTACGAATGTCCAGTTGCATTTTCTACAGACAGAGTGTTTCAAAACTGCTCAATCAAAAGTATGGTTTAACTCTGTTAGCTGAATGCTCAGATCAGCAAGAAGTTTCACAGAATGCTTCTGTGTAGTTTATATTTGAATATATTCCTTTTTCCACTACTACGCTCTTAGCGCTCCAAATGTCCAGTTGCATTTTCTACAGTAAGAGTGTTCAGATCTGCTCAATCAAAAGTATGGTTTAACTCTGTTAGCTGAATGCACAGATCAGAAAGAAGTTTCACAGAATGATTCTGTGTAGTTTATATTTGGAGACATTCCTTTTTCCACTATTACCCTCTTAGCGCTCCGAATCTCCACTTGCATTTTATACAGAAAGAGTGTTTCAGAACGGCTCAATCAAAACTAAAGTTCAACTCTTTTAGTTGAAGAAACAGAACAGAAAGAAGTTTCACACAATTCTTCTGTGTAGTTTTTATTTGTAGACATTCTTTTTCCCAATATAGGCCTCTTAGCGCTCAGAATGTCCAATTGCAGTTTCTACAGAAAGAGTGTTTCAGAACGGCTCAATCAAAAGTAAGGTTCAACTCTGCTAGTTGAATGCACAGAACAGAAAGAAGTTTCATACAATGCTTCTGTGTAGTTTATATGTGAACATATTCTTTTTTCCACTATTACACACTTAGCGCTACGAATGTCCAGTTGCATTTTCTACAGACAGAGTGTTTCAAAACTGCTCAATCAAAAGTATGGTTTAACTCTGTTAGCTGAATGCTCAGATCAGAAAGAAGTTTCACCGAATGATTCTGTGTAGTTTATATTTGAAGACATTCCGTTTTCCACTATTACCCCCTTAGCGCTCCGAATCTCCACTTGCATTTTCTACAAAAAGAGTGTTTCATAACTGCTCAAACAAAAATATGTTTTATCTCTGTTAACTGAATTTACAGATCAGAAATAAGTTTCACAGAATGCATCTGTGTAGTTTTTATTTGAAGATATTCTTTTTCCCAATGTAGGCCTCTTAGCGCTTAGCATGTCCAATTGCAGTTTCTACAGAAAGAGTGTTTCACAACGGCTCAATTAAAAGTAAGGTTCAACTCAGTTAGTTGAATGCACAGAACAGAAAGAATTTTCACAGAATGGTACTGTGTAGTTTATATTTGAATATATTCCTTTTTCCACTATTACCCTCTTAGCGCTCCGAATGTCCACTTGCATTTTCTACAGAAAGAGTGTTCAGAACTGCGCAATCAAAAGTATGGTTTAACTCTGTTAGCTTAATGAACATATCAGAAATAAGTTTCACAAAATTCTTCTGTGTAGTTTTTATTTGAAGATATTATTTTTCCCAATAGAGGCCTCTTAGCGCTCAGAATGTCCAATTTCAGTTTCTACAGAAAGAGTGTTTCAGAAAGGCTCAATCAAAAGTAAGGTTCAACTCTGTTAGTTGAATGCACAGAACAGAAAGAAGTTTCATACAATGCTTCTGTGTAGTTTATATTTGAACATATTCTTTTTTCAAGTATTACCCACTTAGCGCTACGAATGTCCAGTTGCATTTTCTACAGACAGAGTGTTTCAAAACTGCTCAATCAAAAGTATGGTTTAACTCTGTTAGCTGAATGCTCAGATCAGAAAGAAGTTTCACAGAATGCTTCTGTGTAGTTTATATTTGAATATATTCCTTTTTCCACTACTACTCTCTTAGCGCTCCAAATGTCCAGTTGCATTTTCTACAGAAAGAGTGTTCAGATCTGCTCAATCAAAAGTATGGTTTAACTCTGTTAGCTGAATGCACAGATCAGAAAGAAGTTTCACAGAGTGATTCTGTGTAGTTTATATTTGGAGATATTCCTTTTTCCACTATTACTCTCTTAGCGCTCCGAATCTCCACTTGCATTTTCTACAGAAAGAGTGTTTCAGAACGGCTCAATCAAAACTAAGGTTCAACTCTTTTAGTTGAACAAACAGAACAGAAAGAAGTTTCACACAATTCTTCTGTGTAGTTTTTATTTGTAGACATTCTTTTTCCCAATATAGGCCTCTTAGCGCTCAGAATGTCCAATTGCCGTTTCTACAGAAAGAGTGTTTCAGAACGGCTCAATCAAAAGTAAGGTTCAACTCTGTTAGTTGAATGCACAGAACAGAAAGAAGTTTCATACAATGCTTCTGTGTAGTTTATATTTGAACATATTATTTTTTCCACTATTACCCACTTAGCGCTACGAATGTCCAGTTGCATTTTCTACAGACAGAGTGTTTCAAAACTGCTCAATCAAAAGTATGGTTTAACTCGGTTAGCTGAATGCTCAGATCAGAAAGAAGTTTCACAGAATGCTTCTGTGTAGTTTATATTTGAATATATTCCTTTTTCCACTACTACGCTCTTAGCGCTCCAAATGTCCAGTTGCATTTTCTACACAAAGAGTGTTCAGATCTGCTCAATCAAAAGTATGGTTTAACTCTGTTAGCTGAATGCACAGATCAGAAAGAAGTTTCACCAAATGATTCTGTGTAGTTTATATTTGAAGACATTCCTTTTTCCACTATTACCCTCTTAGCGCTCCGAATCTCCACTTGCATTTTCTACAAAAAGAGTGTTTCATAACTGCTCAATCAAAAATATGTTTTATCTCTGTTAACTGAATTTACAGATCAGAAATATGTTTCACAGAATGCATCTGTGTAGTTTTTATTTGAAGATATTCTTTTTCCCAATGTAGGCCTCTTAGCGCTTAGCATGTCCAATTGCAGTTTCTACAGAAAGAGTGTTTCAGAACGGCTCAATCAAAAGTAAGGTTCAACTCTGTTAGTTGAATGCACAGAACAGAAAGAATTTTCACAGAATGCTACTGTGTAGTTTATATTTGAATATATTCCTTTTTCCACTATTACCCTCTTAGCGCTCCGAATGTCCACTTGCATTTTCTACAGAAAGAGTGTTCAGAACTGCGCAATCAAAAGTATGGTTTAACTCTGTTAGCTTAATGAACATATCAGAAATAAGTTTCACACAATGCTTCTGTGTAGTTTTTATTTGAAGATATTAATTTTCCCAATATAGGCCTCTTAGCGCTCAGAATGTCCAATTGCAGTTTCTACAGAAATTGTGTTTCAGAAAGGCTCAATCAAATCTAAGGTTCAACTCTGTTAGTTGAATGCACAGAACAGAATGAAATTTCATACAATGGTTCTGTGTAGTTTATATTTGAACATATTCTTTTTTCCACTATTACCCACTTAGCGCTACGAATGTCCAGTTGCATTTTCTACAGACAGAGTGTTTCAAAACTGCTCAATCAAAAGTATGGTTTAACTCTGTTAGCTGAATGCTCAGATCAGAAAGAACTTTCACAGAATGCTTCTGTGTAGTTTATCTTTGAATATATTCCTTTTTCCACTACTACTCTCTTAGCGCTCCAAATGTCCAGTTGCATTTTCTACAGAAAGAGTGTTCAGATCTGCTCAATCAAAAGTATGGTTTAACTCTTATAGCTGAATGCACAGATCAGAAAGAAGTTTCACAGAATGATTCTGTGTAGTTTATATTTGGAGACATTCCTTTTTCCACTATTACCCTCTTAGCGCTCCCAATCTCCACTTGCATTTTCTACAGAAAGAGTGTTTCAGAACGGCGCAATCAAAACTAAAGTTCAACTCTTTTAGTTGAACAAACAGAACAGAAAGAAGTTTCACACAATTCTTCTGTGTAGTTTTTATTTGTAGACATTCTTTTTCCCAATATAGGCCTCTTAGCGCTCAGAATGTCCAATTGCAGTTTCTACAGAAAGAGTGTTTCAGAACGGCTCAATCAAAAGTAAGGTTCAACTCTGTTAGTTGAATGCACAGAACAGAAAGAAGTTTCATACAATGCTTCTGTGTAGTTTATATTTGAACATATTCTTTTTTCCACTATTACCCACTTAGCGCTACGAATTTCCAGTTGCATTTTCTATAGACAGAGTGTTTCAAAACTGCTCAATCAAAAGTATGGTTTAACTCTGTTAGCTGAATGCTCAGATCAGAAAGAAGTTTCACTGAATGCTTCTGTGTGGTTTATATTTGAATATATTCCTTTTTCCACTACTACGCTCTTAGCGCTCCAAATGTCCAGTTGCATTTTCTACAGAAAGAGTGTTCAGATCTGCTCAATCAAAAGTATGGTTTAACTCTGTTAGCTGAATGCACAGATCAGAAAGAAGTTTCACCGAATGATTCTGTGTAGTTTATATTTGAAGACATTCCTTTTTCCACTATTACCCCCTTAGCGCTCCGAATCTCCACTTGCATTTTCTACAAAAAGAGTGTTTCATAACTGCTCAATCAAAAATATGATTTATCTCTGTTAACTGAATTTACAGATCAGAAATAAGTTTCACAGAATGCATCTGTGTAGTTTTCATTTGAAGATATTCCGTTTCCCAATGTAGGCCTCTTAGCGCTTAGCATGTCCAATTGCAGTTTCTACAGAAAGAGTGTTTCAGAACGGCTCAATTAAAAGTAAGGTTCAACTCTGTTAGTTGAATGCACAGAACAGAAAGAATTTTCACAGAATGCTACTGTGTAGTTTATATTTGAATATATTCCTTTTTCCACTATTACCCTCTTAGCGCTCCGAATGTCCACTTGCATTTTCTACAGAAAGAGTGTTCAGAACTGCGCAATCAAAAGTATGGTTTAACTCTGTTAGCTTAATGAACATATCAGAAATAAGTTTCACACAATGCTTCTGTGTAGTTTTTATTTGAAGATATTATTTTTCCCAATAGAGGCCTCTTAGCGCTCAGAATGTCCAATTGCAGTTTCTACAGAATGAGTGTTTCCGAAAGGCTCAATCAAAAGTAAGGTTCAACTCTGTTAGTTGAATGCACAGAAAAGAAAGAAGTTTCATACAATGCTTCTGTGTAGTTTATATTTGAACATATTCTTTTTTCCACTATTACCCACTTAGTGCTACGAATGTCCAGTTGCATTTTCTACAGACAGAGTGTTTCAAATCTGCTCAATCAAAAGTATGGTTTAACTCTGTTAGCTGAATGCTCAGATCAGAAAGAAGTTTCACAGAATGCTTCTGTGTAGTTTATATTTGAATATATTCCTTTTTCCACTACTACTCTCTTAGCGCTCCAAATGTCCAGTTGCATTTTCTACAGTAAGAGTGTTCAGATCTGCTCAATCAAAAGTATGGTTTAACTCTGTTAGCTGAATGCACAGATCAGAAAGAAGTTTCACAGAATGATTCTGTGTAGTTTATATTTGGAGACATTCCTTTTTGCACTATTACCCTCTTAGCGCTCCGAATCTCCACTTGCATTTTCTACAGAAAGAGTGTTTCAGAACGGCTCAATCAAAACTAAGGTTCAACTCTTTTAGTTGAACAAACAGAACAGAAAGAAGTTTCACACAATTCTTCTGTGTAGTTTTTATTTGTAGACATTCTTTTTCCCAATATAGGCCTCTTAGCGCTCAGAATGTCCAATTGCAGTTTCTACAGAAAGAGTGTTTCAGAAACGCTGAATCAAAAGTAAGGTTCAACTCTGTTAGTTGAATGCACAGAACAGAAAGAAGTTTCATACAATGCTTCTGTGTAGTTTATATTTGAACATATTCTTTTTTCCACTATTACCCACTTAGCGCTACGAATGTCCAGTTGCATTTTCTACAGACAGAGTGTTTCAAAACTGCTCAATCAAATGTATGGTTTAACTCTGTTAGCTGAATGCTCAGATCAGCAAGAAGTTTCACAGAATGCTTCTGTGTAGTTTATATTTGAATATATTACTTTTTCCACTACTACGCTCTTAGCGCTCCAAATGTCCAGTTGCATTTTCTACAGAAAGAGTGTTCAGATCTGCTCAATCAAAAGTATGGTTTAACTCTGTTAGCTGAATGCACAGATCAGAAAGAAGTTTCACAGAATGATTCTCTGTAGTTTATATTTGGAGACATTCCTTTTTCCACTATTACCCTCTTAGCGCTCCGAATCTCCACTTGCATTTTATACAGAAAGAGTGTTTCAGAACGGCTCAATCAAAACTAAAGTTCAACTCTTTTAGTTGAACAAACAGAACAGAAAGAAGTTTCACACAATTCTTCTGTGTAGTTTTTATTTGTAGACATTGTTTTTCCCAATATAGGCCTCTTAACGCTCAGAATGTCCAATTGCAGTTTCTACAGAAAGAGTGTTTCAGAACGGCTCAATCAAAAGTAAGGTTCAACTCTGTTAGTTGAATGCACAGAACAGAAAGAAGTTTCATACAATGCTTCTGTGTAGTTTATATTTGAACATATTCTTTTTTCCACTATTACCCACTTAGCGCTACGAATGTCCAGTTGCATTTTCTACAGACAGAGTGTTTCAAAACTGCTCAATCAAAAGTATGGTTTAATTCTGTTAGCTGAATGCTCAGATCAGAAAGAAGTTGCACAGAATGCTTCTGTGTAGTTTATATTTGAATATATTCCTTTTTCGACTACTACGCTCTTAGCGCTCCAAATGTCCAGTTGCATTTTTTACACAAAGAGTGTTCAGATCTGCTCAATCAAAAATATGGTTTAACTCTGTTAGCTGAATGCACAGATCAGAAAGAAGTTTCACCGAATGATTCTGTGTAGTTTATATTTGAAGACATTCCTTTTTCCACTATTACCCCCTTAGCGCTCTGAATCTCCACTTGCATTTTCTACAAAAAGAGTGTTTCATAACTGCTCAATCAAAAATATGTTTTATCTCTGTTAACTGAATTTACAGATCAGAAATAAGTTTCACAGAATGCATCTGTGTAGTTTTTATTTGAAGATATTCTTTTTCCCAATGTAGGCCTCTTAGCGCTTAGCATTTCCAATTGCAGTTTCTACAGAAAGAGTGTTTCACAATGGCTCAATTAAAAGTAAGGTTCAACTCTGTTAGTTGAATGCACAGAACAGAAAGAATTTTCACAGAATGCTACTGTGTAGTTTATATTTGAATATATTCCTTTTTCCACTATTACCCTCTTAGCGCTCCGAATGTCCACTTGCATTTTCTACAGAATGAGTGTTCAGAACTGCGCAATCAAAAGTATGGTTTAACTCTGTTAGCTTAATGAACATATCAGAAATAAGTTTCACACAATTCTTCTGTGTAGTTTTTATTTGAAGATATTATTTTTCCCAATAGAGGCCTCTTAGCGCTCAGAATGTCCAATTGCAGTTTCTACAGAAAGAGTGTTTCAGAAAGGCTCAATCAAAAGTAAGGTTCAACTCTGTTAGTTGAATGCACAGAACAGAATGAAATTTCATACAATGGTTCTGTGTAGTTTATATTTGAACATATTCTTTTTTCCACTATTACCCACTTGGCGCTACGAATGTCCAGTTGCATTTTCTACAGACAGAGTGTTTCAAAACTGCTCAATCAAAAGTATGGTTTAACTCTGTTAGCTGAATGCTCAGATCAGAAAGAACTTTCACAGAATGCTTCTGTGTAGTTTATATTTGAATATATTCCTTTTTCCACTACTACTCTCTTAGCGCTCCAAATGTCCAGTTGCATTTTCTACAGAAAGAGTGTTCAGATCTGCTCAATCAAAAGTATGGTTTAACTCTGTTAGCTGAATGCACAGATCAGAAAGAAGTTTCACAGAATGATTCTGTGTAGTTTATATTTGGAGACATTCCTTTTTCCACTATTACCCTCTTAGCGCTCCCAATCTCCACTTGCATTTTCTACAGAAAGAGTGTTTCAGAACGGCGCAATCAAAACTAAAGTTCAACTCTTTTAGTTGAACAAACAGAACAGAAAGAAGTTTCACACAATTCTTCTGTGTAGTTTTTATTTGTAGACATTCTTTTTCCCAATATAGGCCTCTTAGCGCTCAGAATGTCCAATTGCAGTTTCTACAGAAAGAGTGTTTCAGAACGGCTCAATCAAAAGTAAGGTTCAACTCTGTTAGTTGAATGCACAGAACAGAAAGAAGTTTCATACAATGCTTCTGTGTAGTTTATATTTGAACATATTCTTTTTTCCACTATTACCCACTTAGCGCTACGAATTTCCAGTTGCATTTTCTATAGACAGAGTGTTTCAAAACTGCTCAATCAAAAGTATGGTTTAACTCTGTTAGCTGAATGCTCAGATCAGAAAGAAGTTTCACTGAATGCTTCTGTGTGGTTTATATTTGAATATATTCCTTTTTCAACTACTACGCTCTTAGCGCTCCAAATGTCCAGTTGCATTTTCTACAGAAAGAGTGTTCAGATCTGCTCAATCAAAAGTATGGTTTAACTCTGTTAGCTGAATGCACAGATCAGAAAGAAGTTTCACCGAATGATTCTGTGTAGTTTATATTTGAAGACATTCCTTTTTCCACTATTACCCCCTTAGCGCTCCGAATCTCCACTTGCATTTTCTACAAAAAGAGTGTTTCATAACTGCTCAATCAAAAATATGATTTATCTCTGTTAACTGAATTTACAGATCAGAAATAAGTTTCACAGAATGCATCTGTGTAGTTTTCATTTGAAGATATTCCGTTTCCCAATGTAGGCCTCTTAGCGCTTAGCATGTCCAATTGCAGTTTCTACAGAAAGAGTGTTTCAGAACGGCTCAATTAAAAGTAAGGTTCAACTCTGTTAGTTGAATGCACAGAACAGAAAGAATTTTCACAGAATGCTACTGTGTAGTTTATATTTGAATATATTCCTTTTTCCACTATTACCCTCTTAGCGCTCCGAATGTCCACTTGCATTTTCTACAGAAAGAGTGTTCAGAACTGCGCAATCAAAAGTATGGTTTAACTCTGTTAGCTTAATGAACATATCAGAAATAAGTTTCACACAATGCTTCTGTGTAGTTTTTATTTGAAGATATTATTTTTCCCAATAGAGGCCTCTTAGCGCTCAGAATGTCCAATTGCAGTTTCTACAGAATGAGTGTTTCCGAAAGGCTCAATCAAAAGTAAGGTTCAACTCTGTTAGTTGAATGCACAGAAAAGAAAGAAGTTTCATACAATGCTTCTGTGTAGTTTATATTTGAACATATTCTTTTTTCCACTATTACCCACTTAGTGCTACGAATGTCCAGTTGCATTTTCTACAGACAGAGTGTTTCAAATCTGCTCAATCAAAAGTATGGTTTAACTCTGTTAGCTGAATGCTCAGATCAGAAAGAAGTTTCACAGAATGCTTCTGTGTAGTTTATATTTGAATATATTCCTTTTTCCACTACTACTCTCTTAGCGCTCCAAATGTCCAGTTGCATTTTCTACAGTAAGAGTGTTCAGATCTGCTCAATCAAAAGTATGGTTTAACTCTGTTAGCTGAATGCACAGATCAGAAAGAAGTTTCACAGAATGATTCTGTGTAGTTTATATTTGGAGACATTCCTTTTTGCACTATTACCCTCTTAGCGCTCCGAATCTCCACTTGCATTTTCTACAGAAAGAGTGTTTCAGAACGGCTCAATCAAAACTAAGGTTCAACTCTTTTAGTTGAACAAACAGAACAGAAAGAAGTTTCACACAATTCTTCTGTGTAGTTTTTATTTGTAGACATTCTTTTTCCCAATATAGGCCTCTTAGCGCTCAGAATGTCCAATTGCAGTTTCTACAGAAAGAGTGTTTCAGAAACGCTCAATCAAAAGTAAGGTTCAACTCTGTTAGTTGAATGCACAGAACAGAAAGAAGTTTCATACAATGCTTCTGTGTAGTTTATATTTGAACATATTCTTTTTTCCACTATTACCCACTTAGCGCTACGAATGTCCAGTTGCATTTTCTACAGACAGAGTGTTTCAAAACTGCTCAATCAAATGTATGGTTTAACTCTGTTAGCTGAATGCTCAGATCAGCAAGAAGTTTCACAGAATGCTTCTGTGTAGTTTATATTTGAATATATTACTTTTTCCACTACTACGCTCTTAGCGCTCCAAATGTCCAGTTGCATTTTCTACAGAAAGAGTGTTCAGATCTGCTCAATCAAAAGTATGGTTTAACTCTGTTAGCTGAATGCACAGATCAGAAAGAAGTTTCACAGAATGATTCTCTGTAGTTTATATTTGGAGACATTCCTTTTTCCACTATTACCCTCTTAGCGCTCCGAATCTCCACTTGCATTTTATACAGAAAGAGTGTTTCAGAACGGCTCAATCAAAACAAAAGTTCAACTCTTTTAGTTGAACAAACAGAACAGAAAGAAGTTTCACACAATTCTTCTGTGTAGTTTTTATTTGTAGACATTGTTTTTCCCAATATAGGCCTCTTAACGCTCAGAATGTCCAATTGCAGTTTCTACAGAAAGAGTGTTTCAGAACGGCTCAATCAAAAGTAAGGTTCAACTCTGTTAGTTGAATGCACAGAACAGAAAGAAGTTTCATACAATGCTTCTGTGTAGTTTATATTTGAACATATTCTTTTTTCCACTATTACCCACTTAGCGCTACGAATGTCCAGTTGCATTTTCTACAGACAGAGTGTTTCAAAACTGCTCAATCAAAAGTATGGTTTAATTCTGTTAGCTGAATGCTCAGATCAGAATGAAGTTGCACAGAATGCTTCTGTGTAGTTTATATTTGAATATATTCCTTTTTCGACTACTACGCTCTTAGCGCTCCAAATGTCCAGTTGCATTTTTTACACAAAGAGTGTTCAGATCTGCTCAATCAAAAATATGGTTTAACTCTGTTAGCTGAATGCACAGATCAGAAAGAAGTTTCACCGAATGATTCTGTGTAGTTTATATTTGAAGACATTCCTTTTTCCACTATTACCCCCTTAGCGCTCTGAATCTCCACTTGCATTTTCTACAAAAAGAGTGTTTCATAACTGCTCAATCAAAAATATGTTTTATCTCTGTTAACTGAATTTACAGATCAGAAATAAGTTTCACAGAATGCATCTGTGTAGTTTTTATTTGAAGATATTCTTTTTCCCAATGTAGGCCTCTTAGCGCTTAGCATTTCCAATTGCAGTTTCTACAGAAAGAGTGTTTCACAACGGCTCAATTAAAAGTAAGGTTCAACTCTGTTAGTTGAATGCACAGAACAGAAAGAATTTTCACAGAATGCTACTGTGTAGTTTATATTTGAATATATTCCTTTTTCCACTATTACCCTCTTAGCGCTCCGAATGTCCACTTGCATTTTCTACAGAATGAGTGTTCAGAACTGCGCAATCAAAAGTATGGTTTAACTCTGTTAGCTTAATGAACATATCAGAAATAAGTTTCACACAATTCTTCTGTGTAGTTTTTATTTGAAGATATTATTTTTCCCAATAGAGGCCTCTTAGCGCTCAGAATGTCCAATTGCAGTTTCTACAGAAAGAGTGTTTCAGAAAGGCTCAATCAAAAGTAAGGTTCAACTCTGTTAGTTGAATGCACAGAACAGAAAGAAGTTTCATACAATGCTTCTGTGTAGTTTATATTTGAACATATTCTTTTTTCCACTATTACCCACTTAGCTCTACGAATGTCCAGTTGCATTTTCTACAGACAGAGTGTTTCAAAACTGCTCAATCAAAAGTATGGTTTAACTCTGTTAGCTGAATGCTCAGATCAGAAAGAAGTTTCACAGAATGCTTCTGTGTAGTTTATATTTGAATATATTCCTTTTTCCACTACTACTCTCTTAGCGCTCCAAATGTCCAGTTGCATTTTCTACAGAAAGAGTGTTCAGATCTGCTCAATCAAAAGTATGGTTTAACTCTGTTAGCTGAATGCACAGATCAGAAAGAAGTTTCACAGAGTGATTCTGTGTAGTTTATAATTGGAGACATTCCTTTTTCCACTATTACCCTCTTAGCGCTCCGAATCTCCACTTGCATTTTCTACAGAAAGAGTGTTTCAGAACGGCTCAATCAAAACTAAGGTTCAACTCTTTTAGTTGAACAAACTGAACAGAAAGAAGTTTCACACAATTCTTCTGTGTAGTTTTTATTTGTAGATATTCTTTTTCCCAATATAGGCCTCTTAGCGCTCAGAATGTCCAATTGCAGTTTCTACAGAAAGAGTGTTTCAGAACGGCTCAATCAAAAGTAAGGTTCAACTCTGTTAGTTGAATGCACAGAACAGAAAGAAGTTTCATACAATGCTTCTGTGTAGTTTATATTTGAACATATTCTTTTTTCCACTATTACCCACTTAGCGCTACGAATGTCCAGTTGCATTTTCTACAGACAGAGTGTTTCAAAACTGCTCAATCAAAAGTATGGTTTAACTCGGTTAGCTGAATGCTCAGATCAGAAAGAAGTTTCACAGAATGCTTCTGTGTAGTTTATATTTGAATATATTCCTTTTTCCACTACTACGCTCTTAGCGCTCCAAATGTCCAGTTGCATTTTCTACACAAAGAGTGTTCAGATCTGCTCAATCAAAAGTATGGTTTAACTCTGTTAGCTGAATGCACAGATCAGAAAGAAGTTTCACCGAATGATTCTGTGTAGTTTATATTTGAAGACATTCCTTTTTCCACTATTACCCTCTTAGCGCTCCGAATCTCCACTTGCATTTTCTACAAAAAGAGTGTTTCATAACTGCTCAATCAAAAATATGTTTTATCTCTGTTAACTGAATTTACAGATCAGAAATATGTTTCACAGAATGCATCTGTGTAGTTTTTATTTGAAGATATTCTTTTTCCCAATGTAGGCCTCTTAGCGCTTAGCATGTCCAATTGCAGTTTCTACAGAAAGAGTGTTTCAGAACGGCTCAATCAAAAGTAAGGTTCAACTCTGTTAGTTGAATGCACAGAACAGAAAGAATTTTCACAGAATGCTACTGTGTAGTTTATATTTGAATATATTCCTTTTTCCACTATTACCCTCTTAGCGCTCCGAATGTCCACTTGCATTTTCTACAGAAAGAGTGTTCAGAACTGCGCAATCAAAAGTATGGTTTAACTCTGTTAGCTTAATGAACATATCAGAAATAAGTTTCACACAATGCTTCTGTGTAGTTTTTATTTGAAGATATTATATTTCCCAATATAGGCCTCTTAGCGCTCAGAATGTCCAATTGCAGTTTCTACAGAAATTGTGTTTCAGAAAGGCTCAATCAAATCTAAGGTTCAACTCTGTTAGTTGAATGCACAGAACAGAATGAAATTTCATACAATGCTTCTGTGTAGTTTATATTTGAACATATTCTTTTTTCCACTATTACCCACTTGGCGCTACGAATGTCCAGTTGCATTTTCTACAGACAGAGTGTTTCAAAACTGCTCAATCAAAAGTATGGTTTAACTCTGTTAGCTGAATGCTCAGATCAGAAAGAATTTTCACAGAATGCTTCTGTGTAGTTTATATTTGAATATATTCCTTTTTCCACTACTACTCTCTTAGCGCTCCAAATGTCCAGTTGCATTTTCTACAGAAAGAGTGTTCAGATCTGCTCAATCAAAAGTATGGTTTAACTCTGTTAGCTGAATGCACAGATCAGAAAGAAGTTTCACAGAATGATTCTGTGTAGTTTATATTTGGAGACATTCCTTTTTCCACTATTACCCTCTTAGCGCTCCCAATCTCCACTTGCATTTTCTACAGAAAGAGTGTTTCAGAACGGCGCAATCAAAACTAAAGTTCAACTCTTTTAGTTGAACAAACAGAACAGAAAGAAGTTTCACACAATTCTTCTGTGTAGTTTTTATTTGTAGACATTCTTTTTCCCAATATAGGCCTCTTAGCGCTCAGAATGTCCAATTGCAGTTTCTACAGAAAGAGTGTTTCAGAACGGCTCAATCAAAAGTAAGGTTCAACTCTGTTAGTTGAATGCACAGAACAGAAAGAAGTTTCATACAATGCTTCTGTGTAGTTTATATTTGAACATATTCTTTTTTCCACTATTACCCACTTAGCGCTACGAATGTCCAGTTGCATTTTCTATAGACAGAGTGTTTCAAAACTGCTCAATCAAAAGTATGGTTTAACTCTGTTAGCTGAATGCTCAGATCAGAAAGAAGTTTCACTGAATGCTTCTGTGTGGTTTATATTTGAATATATTCCTTTTTCCACTACTACGCTCTTAGCGCTCCAAATGTCCACTTGCATTTTCTACAGAAAGAGTGTTCAGATCTGCTCAATCAAAAGTATGGTTTAACTCTGTTAGCTGAATGCACAGATCAGAAAGAAGTTTCACCGAATGATTCTGTCTAGTTTATATTTGAAGACATTCCTTTTTCCACTATTACCCCCTTAGCGCTCCGAATCTCCACTTGCATTTTCTACAAAAAGAGTGTTTCATAACTGCTCAATCAAAAATATGATTTATCTCTGTTAACTGAATTTACAGATCAGAAATAAGTTTCACAGAATGCATCTGTGTAGTTTTCATTTGAAGATATTCCGTTTCCCAATGTAGGCCTCTTAGCGCTTAGCATGTCCAATTGCAGTTTCTACAGAAAGAGTGTTTCAGAACGGCTCAATTAAAAGTAAGGTTCAACTCTGTTAGTTGAATGCACAGAACAGAAAGAATTTTCACAGAATGCTACTGTGTACTTTATATTTGAATATATTCCTTTTTCCACTATTACCCTCTTAGCGCTCCGAATGTCCACTTGCATTTTCTACAGAAAGAGTGTTCAGAACTGCGCAATCAAAAGTATGGTTTAACTCTGTTAGCTTAATGAACATATCAGAAATAAGTTTCACACAATGCTTCTGTGTAGTTTTTATTTGAAGATATTATTTTTCCCAATAGAGGCCTCTTAGCGCTCATATGTCCAATTGCAGTTTCTACAGAAAGAGTGTTTCAGAAAGGCTCAATCAAAAGTAAGGTTCAACTCTGTTAGTTGAATGCACAGAACAGAAAGAAGTTTCATACAATGCTTCTGTGTAGTTTATATTTGAACATATTCTTTTTTCCACTATTACCCACTTAGCTCTACGAATGTCCAGTTGCATTTTCTACAGACAGAGTGTTTCAAAACTGCTCAATCAAAAGTATGGTTTAACTCTGTTAGCTGAATGCTCAGATCAGAAAGAAGTTTCACAGAATGCTTCTGTGTGGTTTATATTTGAATATATTCCTTTTTCCACTACTACTCTCTTAGCGCTCCAAATGTCCAGTTGCATTTTCTACAGAAAGAGTGTTCAGATCTGCTCAATCAAAAGTATGGTTTAACTCTGTTAGCTGAATGCACAGATCAGAAAGTAGTTTCACAGAGTGATTCTGTGTAGTTTATATTTGGAGACATTCCTTTTTCCACTATTACTCTGTTAGCGCTCCGAATCTCCACTTGCATTTTCTACAGAAAGAGTGTCTCAGAACGGCTCAATCAAAACTAAGGTTCAACTCTTTTAGTTGAACAAACAGAACAGAAAGAAGTTTCACACAATTCTTCTGTGTAGTTTTTATTTGTAGACATTCTTTTTCCCAATATAGGCCTCTTAGCGCTCAGAATGTCCAATTGCAGTTTCTACAGAAAGAGTGTTTCAGAACGGCTCAATCAAAAGTAAGGTTCAACTCTGTTAGTTGAATGCACAGAACAGAAAGAAGTTTCATACAATGCTTCTGTGTAGTTTATATTTGAACATATTCTTTATTCCACTATTACCCACTTAGCGCTACGAATGTCCAGTTGCATTTTCTACAGACAGAGTGTTTCAAAACTGCTCAATCAAAAGTATGGTTTAACTCTGTTAGCTGAATGCTCAGATCAGAAAGAAGTTTCACAGAATGCTTCAGTGTAGTTTATATTTGAATATATTCCTTTTTCCACTACTACGCTCTTAGCGCTCCAAATGTCCAGTTGCATTTTCTACACAAAGAGTGTTCAGATCTGCTCAATCAAAAGTATGGTTTAACTCTGTTAGCTGAATGCACAGATCAGAAAGAAGTTTCACCGAATGATTCTGTGTAGTTTATATTTGAAGACATTCCTTTTTCCACTATTACCCTCTTAGCGCTCCGAATCTCCACTTGCATTTTCTACAAAAAGAGTGTTTCATAACTGCTCAATCAAAAATATGTTTTATCTCTGTTAACTGAATTTACAGATCAGAAATATGTTTCACAGAATGCATCTGTGTAGTTTTTATTTGAAGATATTCTTTTTCCCAATGTAGGCCTCTTAGCTCTTAGCATGTCCAATTGTAGTTTCTACAGAAAGAGTGTTTCAGAACGGCTCAATCAAAAGTAAGGTTCAACTCTGTTAGTTGAATGCACAGAACAGAAAGAATTTTCACAGAATGCTACTGTGTAGTTTATATTTGAATATATTCCTTTTTCCTCTATTACCCTCTTATCGCTCCGAATGTCCACTTGCATTTTCTACAGAAAGAGTGTACAGAACTGCGCAATCAAAAGTATGGTTTAACTCTGTTAGCTTAATGAACATATCAGAAATAAGTTTCACACAATGCTTCTGTGTAGTTTTTATTTGAAGATATTAATTTTCCCAATATAGGCCTCTTAGCGCTCAGAATGTCCAATTGCAGTTTCTACAGAAAGAGTGCTTCCGAAAGGCTCAATCAAAACTAAGGTTCAACTCTGTTAGTTGAATGCACAGAACAGAATGAAATTTCATACAATGCTTCTGTGTAGTTTATATTTGAACATATTCTTTTTTCCACTATTACCCACTTGGCGCTACGAATGTCCAGTTGCATTTTCTACAGACAGAGTGTTTCAAAACTGCTCAATCAAAAGTATGGTTTAACTCTGTTAGCTGAATGCTCAGATCAGAAAGAAGTTTCACAGAATGCTTCTGTGTAGTTTATATTTGAATATATTCCTTTTTCCACTACTACTCTCATAGCGCTCCAAATGTCCAGTTGCATTTTCTACAGAAAGAGTGTTCAGATCTGCTCAATCAAAAGTATGGTTTAACTCTGTTAGCTGAATGCACAGATCAGAAAGAAGTTTCACAGAATGATTCTGTGTAGTTTATATTTGGAGACATTCCTTTTTCCACTATTACCCTCTTAGCGCTCCGAATCTCCACTTGCATTTTCTACAGAAAGAGTGTTTCAGAACGGCTCAATCAAAACTAAAGTTCAACTCTTTTAGTTGAACAAACAGAACAGAAAGAAGTTTCACACAATTCTTCTGTGTAGTTTTTATTTGTAGACATTCTTTTCCCCAATATAGGCCTCTTAGCGCTCAGAATGTCCAATTGCAGTTTCTACAGAAAGAGTGTTTCAGAACGGCTCAATCCAAAGTAAGGTTCAACTCTGTTAGTTGAATGCACAGAACAGAAAGAAGTTTCATACAATGCTTCTGTGTAGTTTATATTTGAACATATTCTTTTTTCCACTATTACCCACTTAGCGCTACGAATGTCCAGTTGCATTTTCTATAGACAGAGTGTTTCAAAACTGCTCAATCAAAAGTATGGTTTAACTCTGTTAGCTGAATGCTCAGATCAGAAAGAAGTTTCACAGAATGCTTCTGTGTAGTTTATATTTGAATATATTCCTTTTTCCACTACTACGCTCTTAGCGCTCCAAATGTCCAGTTGCATTTTCTACAGAAAGAGTGTTCAGATCTGCTCAATCAAAAGTATGGTTTAACTCTGTTAGCTGAATGCACAGATCAGAAAGAAGTTTCACCGAATGATTCTGTGTAGTTTATATTTGAAGACATTCCTTTTTCCCCTATTACCCTCTTAGCGCTCCGAATCTCCACTTGCATTTTCTACAAAGAGTGCTTCATAACTGCTCAATCAAAAATATGTTTTATCTCTGTTAACTGAATTTACAGATCAGAAATAAGTTTCACAGAATGCATCTGTGTAGTTTTTATTTGAAGATATTATTTTTCCCAATGTAGGCCTCTTAGCGCTTAGCATGTCCAATTGCAGTTTCTACAGAAAGAGTGTTTCAGAACGGCTCAATCAAAAGTAAGGTTCAATTCTGTTAGTTGAATGCACAGAACAGAAAGAATTTTCACAGAATGCTACTGTGTAGTTTATATTTGAATATATTCCTTTTTCCACTATTACCCTCTTAGAGCTCCGAATGTCCACTTGCATTTTCTACAGAAAGAGTGTTCAGAACTGCGCAATCAAAAGTATGGTTTAACTCTGTTAGCTTAATGAACATATCAGAAATAAGTTTCACACAATGCTTCTGTGTAGTTTTTATTTGAAGATATTATTTTTCCCAATATAGGCCTCTTAGCGCTCAGAATGTCCAATTGCAGTTTCCACAGAAAGAGTGTTTCAGAAAGGCTCAATCAAAACTAAGGTTCAACTCTGTTAGTTGAATGCACAGAACAGAAAGATATTTCATACAATGCTTCTGTGTAGTTTATATTTGAACATATTCTTTTTTCCACTATTACCCACTTGGCGCTACGAATGTCCAGTTGCATTTTCTACAGACAGAGTGTTTCAAATCTGCTCAATCAAAAGTATGGTTTAACTCTGTTAGTTGAATGCACAGATCAGAAAGAAGTTTCACAGTATGCTTCTGTGTAGTTTATATTTGAATATATTCCTTTTTCCACTACTACTCTCTTAGCGCTCCAAATGTCCAGTTGCATTTTCTACAGAAAGAGTGTTCAGATCTGCTCAATCAAAAGTATGGTTTAACTCTGTTAGTTGAATGCACAGATCAGAAAGAAGTTTCACAGAATGATTCCGTGTAGTTTATATTTGGAGACATTCCTTTTTCCACTATTACCCTCTTAGCGCTCCGAATCTCCACTTGCATTTTCTACAGAAAGAGTGTTTCAGAACGGCTCAATCAAAACTAAGGTTCAACCCTTTTACTTGAACAAACAGAACAGAAAGATGTTTCACACAATTCTTCTGTGTAGTTTTTATTTGTAGACATTCTTTTTCCCAATATAGGCCTCTTAGCGCTCAGAATGTCCAATTGCAGTTTCTACAGAAAGAGTGTTTCAGAACGGCTCAATCAAAAGTAAGGTTCAACTCTGTTAGTTGAATGCACAGAACAGAAAGAAGTTTCATACAATGCTTCTGTGTAGTTTATATTTGAACATATACTTTTTTCCACTATTACCCACTTAGCGCTACGAATGTCCAGTTGCATTTTCTACAGACAGAGTGTTTCAAAACTGCTCAATCAAAAGTATGGTTTAACTCTGTTAGCTGAATGCTCAGATCAGAAAGAAGTTTCACAGAATGCTTCTGTGTAGTTTATATTTGAATATATTCCTTTTTCCACTACTACGCTCTTAGCGCTCCAAATGTCCAGTTGCATTTTCTACAGAAAGAGTGTTCAGATCTGCTCAATCAAAAGTATGGTTTAACTCTGTTAGCTGAATGCACAGATCAGAAAAAGTTTCACCGAATGATTCTGTGTAGTTTATAGTTGAAGACATTCCTTTTTCCACTATTACCCTCTTAGCGCTCCGAATCTCCACTTGCATTTTCTACAAAAAGAGTGTTTCATAACTGCTCAATCAAAAATATGTTTTATCTCTGTTAACTGAATTTACAGATCAGAAATAAGTTTCACAGAATGCATCTGTGTAGTTTTTATTTGAAGATATTCTTTTTCCCAATGTAGGCCTCTTAGCGCTTAGCATGTCCTATTGCAGTTTCTACAGAAAGAGTGTTTCAGAACGGCTCAATCAAAAGTAAGGTTCAACTCTGTTAGTTGAATGCACAGAACAGAAAGAATTTTCACAGAATGCTACTGTGTAGTTTATATTTGAATATATTCCTTTTTCCACTATTACCCTCTTAGCGCTCCGAATGTCCACTTGCATTTTCTACAGAAAGAGTGTTCAGAACTGCGCAATCAAAGTATGGTTTAACTCTGTTAGCTTAATGAACATATCAGAAATAAGTTTCACACAATGCTTCTGTGTAGTTTTTATTTGAAGATATTTTTTTTCCCAATATAGGCCTCTTAGCGCTCAGAATATCCAATTGCAGTTTCTACAGAAAGAGTGTTTCAGAAAGGCTCAATCAAAACTAAGGTTCAACTCTGTTAGTTGAATGCACAGAACAGAAAGAAATTTCATACAATGCTTCTGTGTAGTTTATAGTTGAACATATTCTTTTTTCCACTATTACCCACTTAGCGCTACGAATGTCCAGTTGCATTTTCTACAGACAGAGTGTTTCAAAACTGCTCATTCAAAAGTATGGTTTAACTCTGTTAGCTGAATGCTCAGATCAGAAAGAAGTTTCACAGAATGCTTCTGTGTAGTTTATATTTGAAGACATTCCTTTTTCCACTATTACCCTCTTAGCGCTCCGAATCTCCACTTGCATTTTCTACAAAAAGAGTGTTTCATAACTGCTCAATCAAAAATATGTTTTATCTCTGTTAACTGAATTTACAGATCAGAAATAAGTTTCACAGAATGCATCTGTGTAGTTTTTATTTGAAGATATTCTTTTTCCCAATGTAGGCCTCTTAGCGCTTAGCATGTCCAATTGCAGTTTCTACAGAAAGAGTGTTACACAAAGGCTCAATTAAAAGTAAGGTTCAACTCTGTTAGTTGAATGCACAGAACAGAAAGAATTTTCACAGAATGCTACTGTGTAGTTTATATTTGAATATATTCCTTTTTCCACTATTACCCTCTTAGCGCTCCGAATGTCCACTTGCATTTTCTACAGAAAGAGTGTTCAGAACTGCGCAATCAAAAGTATGGTTTAACTCTGTTAGCTTAATGAACATATCAGAAATAAGTTTCACAAAATTCTTCTGTGTAGTTTTTATTTGAAGATATTATTTTTCCCAATAGAGGCCTCTTAGCGCTCAGAATGTCCAATTGCAGTTTCTACAGAAAGAGTGTTTCAGAACTGCTCAATCAAAAGTAAGGTTCAACTCTGTTAGTTGAATGCACAGAACAGAAAGAAGTTTCACAGAATGCTACTGTGTAGTTTATATTTGAATATATTCCTTTTTCCACTATTACCCTCTTAGCGCTCTGAATGTCCACTTGCATTTTCTACAGAAAGAGTGTTCGGAACTGCGCAATCAAAAGTATGGTTTAACTCTGTTAGCTGAATGCACATATCAGAAATAAGTTTCACAAAATGCTACTGTGTAGTTTTTATTTGAAGATATTATTTTTCCCAATATAGGCCTCTTAGCGCTCAGAATGTCCAATTGCATTTCCTACAGAAAGAGTGTTTCATAACGGCTCAATCAAAACTAAGGTTCAACTCTGTTAGTTGAATGCACAGAACAGAAAGAAGTTTCATACAATGCTTCTGTGTAGATTATATTTGAACATATTATTTTTTCCACTATTACCCACTTAGCGCTACGAATGTCCAGTTGCATTTTCTATAGACAGAGTGTTTCAAAAGTGCTCAATCAAAAGTATGGTTTAACTCTGTTAGCTGAATGCTCAGATCAGAAAGAAGTTTCACAGAATGTTTCTGTGTAGTTTATATTTGAATATATTCCTTTTTCCACTACTACTCTCTTAGCGCTCCAAATGTCCAGTTGCATTTTCTACAGAAAGAGTGTTCAGATCTGCTCAATCAAAAGTATGGTTTAACTCTGTTAGCTGAATGCACAGATCAGAAAGATGTTTCACAGAGTGATTCTGTGTAGTTTATATTTGGAGACATTCCTTTTTCCACTATTACTCTCTTAGCGCTCCGAATCTCCACTTGCATTTTCTACAGAAAGAGTGTTTCAGAACGGCTCAATCAAAACTAAGGTTCAACTCTTTTAGTTGAACAAACAGAACAGAAAGAAGTTTCACACAATTCTTCTGTGTAGTTTTTATTTGTAGACATTCTTTTTCCCAATATAGGCCTCTTAGCGCTCAGAATGTCCAATTGCAGTTTCTACAGAAAGAGTGTTTCAGAACGGCTCAATCAAAAGTAAGGTTCAACTCTGTTAGTTGAATGCACAGAACAGAAAGAAATTTCATACAATGCTTCTGTGTAGTTTATATTTGAACATATTCTTTTTTCCACTATTACCCACTTAGCGCTACGAATGTCCAGTTGCATTTTCTACAGACAGAGTGTTTCAAAACTGCTCCATCAAAAGTATGGTTTAACTCTGTTAGCTGAATGCTCAGATCAGAAATATGTTTCACAGAATATTTCTGTGTAGTTTATATTTGAATATATTCCTTTTTCCACTACTACGCTCTTAGCGCTCCAAATGTCCAGTTGCATTTTCTACACAAAGAGTGTTCAGATCTGCTCAATCAAAAGTATGGTTTAACTCTGTTAGCTGAATGCACAGATCAGAAAGAAGTTTCACCGAATGATTCTGTGTAGTTTATATTTGAAGACATTCCTTTTTCCACTATTACCCTCTTAGCGCTCCGAATCTCCACTTGCATTTTCTACAAAAAGATTGTTTCATAACTGCTCAATCAAAAATATGTTTTATCTCTGTTAACTGAATTTACAGATCAGAAATATGTTTCACAGAATGCATCTGTGTAGTTTTTATTTGAAGATATTCTTTTTCCCAATGTAGGCCTCTTAGCGCTTAGCATGTCCAATTGCAGTTTCTACAGAAAGAGTGTTTCAGAAAGGCTCAATCAAAAGTAAGGTTCAACTCTGTTAGTTGAATGCACAGAACAGAAAGAAGTTTCATACAATGCTTCTGTGTAGTTTATATTTGAACATATTCTTTTTTCCACTATTACCCACTTAGCGCTACGAATGTCCAGTTGCATTTTCTACAGACAGAGTGTTTCAAAACTGCTCAATCAAAAGTATGGTTTAACTCTGTTAGCTGAATGCTCAGATCAGAAAGAAGTTTCACAGAATGCTTCTGTGTAGTTTATATTTGAATATATTCCTTTTTCCACTACTACTCTCTTAGCGCTCCAAATGTCCAGTTGCATTTTCTACAGAAAGAGTGTTCAGATCTGCTCAATCAAAAGTATGGTTTAACTCTGTTAGCTGAATGCACAGATCAGAAAGAAGTTTCACAGAGTGATTCTGTGTAGTTTATATTTGGAGACATTCCTTTTTCCACTATTACTCTCTTAGCGCTCCGAATCTCCACTTGCATTTTCTACAGAAAGAGTGTTTCAGAACGGCTCAATCAAAACTAAGGTTCAACTCTTTTAGTTGAACAAACAGAACAGAAAGAAGTTTCACACAATTCTTCTGTGTAGTTTTTATTTGTAGACATTCTTTTTCCCAATATAGGCCTCTTAGCGCTCAGAATGTCCAATTGCAGTTTCTACAGAAAGAGTGTTTCAGAACGGCTCAATCAAAAGTAAGGTTCAACTCTGTTAGTTGAATGCACAGAACAGAAAGAAATTTCATACAATGCTTCTGTGTAGTTTATATTTGAACATATTCTTTTTTCCACTATTACCCACTTAGCGCTACGAATGTCCAGTTGCATTTTCTACAGACAGAGTGTTTCAAAACTGCTCCATCAAAAGTATGGTTTAACTCTGTTAGCTGAATGCTCAGATCAGAAATATGTTTCACAGAATATTTCTGTGTAGTTTATATTTGAATATATTCCTTTTTCCACTACTACGCTCTTAGCGCTCCAAATGTCCAGTTGCATTTTCTACACAAAGAGTGTTCAGATCTGCTCAATCAAAAGTATGGTTTAATTCTGTTAGCTGAATGCACAGATCAGAAAGAAGTTTCACCGAATGATTCTGTGTAGTTTATATTTGAAGACATTCCTTTTTCCACTATTACCCTCTTAGCGCTCCGAATCTCCACTTGCATTTTCTACAAAAAGATTGTTTCATAACTGCTCAATCAAAAATATGTTTTATCTCTGTTAACTGAATTTACAGATCAGAAATATGTTTCACAGAATGCATCTGTGTAGTTTTTATTTGAAGATATTCTTTTTCCCAATGTAGGCCTCTTAGCGCTTAGCATGTCCAATTGCAGTTTCTACAGAAAGAGTGTTTCAGAAAGGCTCAATCAAAAGTAAGGTTCAACTCTGTTAGTTGAATGCACAGAACAGAAAGAAGTTTCATACAATGCTTCTGTGTAGTTTATATTTGAACATATTCTTTTTTCCACTATTACCCACTTAGCGCTACGAATGTCCAGTTGCATTTTCTACAGACAGAGTGTTTCAAAACTGCTCAATCAAAAGTATGGTTTAACTCTGTTAGCTGAATGCTCAGATCAGAAAGAAGTTTCACAGAATGCTTCTGTGTAGTTTATATTTGAATATATTCCTTTTTCCACTACTACTCTCTTAGCGCTCCAAATGTCCAGTTGCATTTTCTACAGAAAGAGTGTTCAGATCTGCTCAATCAAAAGTATGGTTTAACTCTGTTAGCTGAATGCACAGATCAGAAAGAAGTTTCACAGAGTGATTCTGTGTAGTTTATATTTGGAGACATTCCTTTTTCCACTATTACTCTCTTAGCGCTCCGAATCTCCACTTGCATTTTCTACAGAAAGAGTGTTTCAGAACGGCTCAATCAAAACTAAGGTTCAACTCTTTTAGTTGAACAAACAGAACAGAAAGAAGTTTCACACAATTCTTCTGTGTAGTTTTTATTTGTAGACATTCTTTTTCCCAATATAGGCCTCTTAGCGCTCAGAATGTCCAATTGCAGTTTCTACAGAAAGAGTGTTTCAGAACGGCTCAATCAAAAGTAAGGTTCAACTCTGTTAGTTGAATGCACAGAACAGAAAGAAGTTTCATACAATGCTTCTGTGTAGTTTATATTTGAACATATTCTTTTTTCCACTATTACCCACTTAGCGCTACGAATGTCCAGTTGCATTTTCTACAGACAGAGTGTTTCAAAACTGCTCAATCAAAAGTATGGTTTAACTCTGTTAGCTGAATGCTCAGATCAGAAAGAAGTTTCACAGAATGCTTCTGTGTAGTTTATATTTGAATATATTCCTTTTTCCACTACTACGCTCTTAGCGCTCCAAATGTCCAGTTGCATTTTCTACACAAAGAGTGTTCAGATCTGCTCAATCAAAAGTATGGTTTAACTCTGTTAGCTGAATGCACAGATCAGAAAGAAGTTTCACCGAATGATTCTGTGTAGTTTATATTTGAAGACATTCCTTTTTCCACTATTACCCTCTTAGCGCTCCGAATCTCCACTTGCATTTTCTACAAAAAGAGTGTTTCATAACTGCTCAATCAAAAATATGTTTTATCTCTGTTAACTGAATTTACAGATCAGAAATATGTTTCACAGAATGCATCTGTGTAGTTTTTATTTGAAAATATTCTTTTTCCCAATGTAGGCCTCTTTGCGCTTAGCATGTCCAATTGCAGTTTCTACAGAAAGAATGTTTCAGAACGGCTCAATCAAAAGTAAGGTTCAACTCTGTTAGTTGAATGCACAGAACAGAAAGAATTTTCACAGAATGCTACTGTGTAGTTTATATTTGAATATATTCCTTTTTCCACTATTACCCTCTTAGCGCTCCGAATGTCCACTTGCATTTTCTACAGAAAGAGTGTTCAGAACTGCGCAATCAAAAGTATGGTTTAACTCTGTTAGCTTAATGAACATATCAGAAATAAGTTTCACACAATGCTTCTGTGTAGTTTTTATTTGAAGATATTAATTTTCCCAATATAGGCCTCTTAGCGCTCAGAATGTCCAATTGCAGTTTCTACAGAAAGAGTGTTTCAGAAAGGCTCAATCAAAACTAAGGTTCAACTCTGTTAGTTGAATGCACAGAACAGAATGAAATTTCATACAATGCTTCTGTGTAGTTTATATTTGAACATATTCTTTTTTCCACTATTTTTTTTTTTCTTTTTTTTTTTTTTTTTTTTATTATACTTTGGGGTTTTAGGGTACATGTGCACAATGTGCAGGTTTGTTACATATGTATCCATGTGCCATGTTGATTTCCTGCACCCATTAATTCGTCATTTAGCATTAGGTGTATCTCCTAATGCTGTCCCTCGCCCCTCCCCCCACCCCACAACAGTCCCCGGAGTGTGATGTTCCCCTTCCTGTGTCCATGAGTTCTCATTGTTCAATTCCCACCTATGAGTGAGAACATGCGGTGTTTGGTTTTTTGTCCTTGCGATAGTTTACTGAGAATGATGTTTTCCAGTTTCATCCATGTCCCAGAAAGGACACGAACTCATCATTTTTTATGGCTGCATAGTATTCCATGGTGTATATGTGCCACATTTTCTTAATCCAGTCTATCGTTTTTGGACATTTGGGTTGGTTCCAACTCTTTGCTATTGTGAATAGTGCCGCAATAAACATACGTGTGCATGTGTCTTTATAGCAGCATGATTTATAGTCCTTTGGATATATACCCAGTAATGGGATGGCTGGGTCAAATGGTATTTCTAGTTCGAGATCCCTGAGGAATCGCCACACTGACTTCCACAATGGTTGAACTAGTTTACAGTCCCACCAACAGTGTAAAAGTGTTCCTATTTCTCCACATCCTCTCCAGCACCTGTTGTTTCCTGATTTTTTAATGATGGCCATTCTAACTGGTGTGAGATGGTATCTCACTGTGGTTTTGATTTGCATTTCTCTGATGGCCAGTGACGAGGAGCATTTCTTCATGTGTTTTTTGGCTGCATAAATGTCTTCTTTTGAGAAGTGTCTGTTCATGTCCTCTGCCCACTTTTTGATGGGGTTGTTTGTTTTTTTCTTGTAAATTTGTTTGAGTTCATTGTAGATTCTGGATATTAGCCCTTTGTCAGATGAGTAGGTTGCAAAAATTTTCTCCCATTGTGTAGGTTGCCTGTTCACTCTGATGATATTTTCTTTTGCTGTGCAGAAGCTCTTTAGTTTAATGACATCCCATTTGTCGATTTTGGCTTTTGTTGCCATTGCTTTTGGTGTTTTAGACATGAAGTCCTTGCCCACGCCTATGTCCTGAATGGTATTGCCTAGGTTTTCTTGTAGGATTTTAATGGTTTTAGGTCTAACATATAAGTCTTTAATCCATCTTGAATTAATTTTTGTATAAGGTGTAAGGAAGGGATCCAGTTGCAGCTTTCTACATATGGCTAGCCAGTTTTCCCAGCACCATTTATTAAATAGGGAATCCTTTCCCCATTTCTTGTTTTTGTCAGGTTTGTCAAAGATCAGATAGTTGTAGCTATGCGGCATCATTTCTGAGGGCTCTGTTCTGTTCCATTGATCTATGTCTCTGTTGTGGTACCAGTACCATGCTGTTTTGGTTACTGTAGCCTTGTAGTATAGTTTAAAGTCAGGTAGCGTGATGCCTCCAGCTTTGTTCTTTTGGCTTAGGATTGACTTGGCGATGCGGGCTCTTTTTTGGTTCCATATGAACTTTAAAGTAGTTTTTTCCAATTCTGTGAAGAAAGTCATTGGTAGCTTGATGGGGATGGCATTGAATCTATAAATTACCTTGGGCAGTATGGCCATTTTCACGATATTGATTCTTCCAACCCATGAGCATGGAATGTTCTTCCATTTGTTTGTATCCTCATTTATTTCATTGAGCAGTGGTTTGTAGTTCTCCTTGAAGAGGTCCTTCACATCCCTTGTAAGTTGGATTCCTAGGTATTTTATTCTCTTTGAAGCAATTGTGAATGGGAGTTCACTCATGATTTGGCTCTCTGTTTGTCTGTTATTGGTGTACAAGAATGCTTGTGATTTTTGTACATTAATTTTGTATCCTGAGACTTTGCTGAAGTTGCTAATCAGCTTAAGGAGATTTTGGGCTGAGACAATGGGGTTTTCTAGATATACAATCATGTCATCTGCAAACAGGGACAATTTGACTTCCTCTTTTCCTAATTGAATACCCTTTATTTCCTTCTCCTGCCTGATTGCTCTGGCCAGAACTTCCAGCACTATGTTGAATAGTAGCGGTGAGAGAGGGCATCCCTGTCTTGTGCCAGTTTTCAGAGGGAATGCTTCCAGTTTTTGCCCATTCAGTATGATATTGGCTGTGGGTTTGTTGTAGATAGCTCTTATTATTTTGAGATACGTCCCATCAATACCTAATTTATTGAGAGTTTTTTGCATGAAGGGTTGTTGAATTTTGTCAAAGGCCTTTTCTGCATCTATTGAGATAATCATGTGGTTTTTGTCTTTGGTTCTGTTTATATGCTGGATTACATTTATTGATTTGCGTATGTTGAACCAGCCTTGCATCCCAGGGATGAAGCCCACTTGATCATGGTGGATAAGCTTTTTGATGTGCTGCTGGATTCGGTTTGCCAGTATTTTATTGAGGATTTTTGCATCAATGTTCATCAAGGATATTGGTCTGAAATTCTCTTTTTTGGTTATGTCTCTGCCAGGTTTTGGTATCAGGACGATGCTGGCTTCGTAAAATGTGTTAGGGAGGATTCCCTCTTTTTCTATCGATTGGAATAGTTTCAGAAGGAATGGTACCAGTTCCTCCTTGTACCTCTGGTAGAATTCAGCTGTGAATCCATCAGGTCCTGGACTCTTTTTGGTTGGTAAGCTATTGATTATTGCCACAATTTCAGAACCTGTTATTGGTCTATTCAGAGATTCAACTTCTTCCTGGTTTAGTCTTGGGAGGGTGTATTTGTCGAGGAATTTATCCATTTCTTCCAGATTTTCTAGTTTATTTGCATAGAGGTGTTTGTAGTATTCTCTGATGGTAGATTGTATTTCTGTGGGATCGGTGGTGATATCCCCTTTTTCGTTTTTTATTGCATCTATTTGATTCTTCTCTCTTTTCTTCTTTATTAGTCTTGCTAGCGGTCCATCAATTTTGTTGATCTTTTCAAAAAACCAGCTCCTAGATTCATTAATTTTTTGAAGGGTTTTTTGTGTCTCTATTTCCTTCAGTTCTGCTCTGATTTTAGTTATTTCTAGCCTTCTGCTAGCTTTTGAATGTGTTTGCTCTTGCTTTTCTAGTTCTTTTAATTGTGATGTTAGGGTGTCAATTTTGGATCTTTCCTGCTTTCTCTTGTGGGCATTTAGTGCTATAAATTTCCCTCTACACACTGCTTTGAACGTGTCCCAGAGATTCTGGTATGTTGTGTCTTTGTTCTCGTTGGTTTCAAAGAACATCTTTATTTCTGCCTTCATTTCATTATGTACCCAATAGTCATTCAGGAGCAGGTTGTTCAGTTTCCATGTAGTTGAGCGGTTTTGACTGAGTTTCTTAATCCTGAGTTCTAGTTTGATTGCACTGTGGTCTGAGAGACAGTTTGTTATAATCTCTGTTCTTTTACATTTGCTGAGAAGAGCTTTACTTCCAACTATGTGGTCAATTTTGGAATAGGTGTGGTGTGGTGCTGAAAAAAATGTATATTCTGTTGATTTGGGGTGGAGAGTTCTGTAGATGTCTATTAGGTCCACTTTATGTAGAGCTGAGTTCAATTCCTGGATATCCTTGTTAACTTTCTGTCTCGTTGATCTGTCTAATGCTGACAGTGGGGTGTTAAAATCTCCCATTATTATTGTGTGGGAGTTTAAGTCCCTTTGTAGGTCACTGAGGACTTGCTTTATGAATCTGGGTGCTCCTGTGTTGGGTGCATATATATTTAGGATAGTTAGCTCTTCTTGTTGAATTGATCCCTTTACCATTATGTAATGGCCTTCTTTGTCTTTTTTGATCTTTGTTGGTTTAAAGTCTATTTTATCAGAGACTAGGATTGCAACCCCTGCCTTTTTTTGTTTTCCAGTTGCTTGATAGATCTTCCTCCATCCCTTTATTTTGAGTCTATGTGTGTCTCTGCACGTGAGATGGGTTTCCTGAATACAGCACACTGATGGGTCCTGACTCCTTATCCAGTTTGCCAGTCTGTGTCTTTTGATTGGAGCATTTAGCCCATTTACATTTAACGTGAATATTGTTATGTGTGAATCTGATCCTGTCATTATGATGTTAGTTGGTTATTTTGCTCGTTAGTTGCTATAGTTTCTTCCTAGCCTCGATGGTCTTTACAATTTGGCATGTTTTTGCAGGGGCTGGTACCGGTTGTTCCTTTCCATGTTTAGTGCTTCCTTCAGGAGCTCTTTTAGGGCAGGCCTGGTGGTGACAAAATCTCTCAGCGTTTGCTTGTCTGTAAAGTATTTTATTTCTCCTTCACTTATGAAGCTTAGTTTGGCGGGATAGGAAATTCTGGGTTGAAAATTCTTTTCTTTAAGAATGTTGAATATCGGCCCCCACTCTCTTCTGGCTTGTAGAGTTTCTGCTGAGAGATCAGCTGTTAGTCTGATGGGCTTCCCTTTGTGGGTAACCCGACCTTTCTCTCTGGCTGCCCTTAACATTTTTTCCTTCATTTCCACTTTGGTGAATCTGACAATTATGTGTCTTGGAGTTGCCCTTCTCGAGGAGTATCTTTGTGGCGTTCTCTGTATTTCCTGAATCTGAATGCTGGCCTGCCTTGCTAGATTGGGGAAGTTCTCCTGGATAATATCTTGCAGAGTGTTTTCCAACTTGGTTCCATTCTCCCCATCATTTTCAGGTACACCAATCAGACGTAGGTTTGGTCTTTTCACATAGTCCCAAATTTCTTGGAGGCTTTGTTCATTTCTTTTTATTCTTTTTTCTCTAAACTTCCCTTCTCTCTTCATTTCATTCATTTCATCTTCTATCAGCGATACCCTTTCTTCCAGTTGATCGCATCTGCTACTCAGGCTTCTGCATTTTTCGCGTAGTTCTCGAAACTTGGCTTTCAGCTCCATCATCTCCTTGAAGCCCTTCTCTCCATTGGTTATTCTAGTTATCCATTCTTCTAATTTTTTTTCAAAGTTTTTAACTTCTTTGCTATTGTTTTGAATTTCCTCTCGTAGCTCAGAGTAGTTTGATCGTCTGAAGCCTTCTTCTCTCAACTCATCAAAGTCATCCTCCATCCAGCTTTGTTCCGTTGCTGGTGAGGAACTGCGTTCCTTTGGAGGAGGAGAGGTGCTCTGTTTTTTAGAGTTTCCAGTTTTTTTGGTCTGTTTTTTCCCCATCTTTGTGGTTTTGTCTACTTTTTGTCTTCGATGATGGTGATGTACAGATGGGTTTTTGGTGTGGATGTCCTTTCTGTTTGTTAATTTTCCTTCTACCAGACAAGACCCTCAGCTGCAGGTCTGTTGGAGTTTACTAGAGGTCCACTCCAGACCCTGCTTGGCTGGGTGTCAGTACCGGTGGCTGCAGAACAGCGGATTTTCGTGAGACCACAAATTCAGCTGTCTGATAGTTCCTCTGAAAGTTTTGTCTCAGAAGAGTACCCGGTTGAATGAGGTGTCAGTCTGTCCCACTGGGGGGGTGCCTCCCAGTTAGGCTGCTCAGGGGTGAGGGACCCACTTTAGGAGGCAGTCTGTCCGTTCTCAGATCACAAGCTGCGTGCTGGGAGAACCAGGTCAGACAGGGACATTTAAGGCTGTGGAGGTTCTCGCTGAGTTTTTGGTTGTCTGTGCCCTGCCCCCAGAGGTGGAGCCTACAGAGGCAGGCGGGCCTCCTTGAGCTGTGGTGGGCTCCACCCAGTTCGAGCTTCCTGGCTGCTTTGTTTACCTAAGCAAGCCTGGGCAATGGCGGGCGCCCCTCCCCCAGCCTCGTTGCCGCCTTGCAGCGTGATCTCAGACTGTTGTGCTAGCAATCAGCGAGACTCCGTGGGCATAGGACCCTCCGAGCCAGGTGCGGGACACAATCTCCTAGTGTGCCGTTTTCCAGGCCCGTTGGAAAAGCGCAGTATTAGGACGGGACTGACCCGATATTCCAGGTGCCCTCTGTTTTCCCTTTCTTTGACTAGGAAAGGGAACTCCCTGACCCCTTGCGCTTCCCGAGTGAGGCAATGCCTCGCCCTGCTTCGGCTCACGCACAGTGCGCTTCACCGACTGTCCTGAACCCACTGTTAGGCACTCCCTAGTGAGATGAAACCGGTACCTCAAGCAGAAATGCAGAAATCACCCGTCTTCTGTGTCGCTGGGGCTGGGAGCTGGAGACCGGAGCTCTCTTTTTTCCACTATTACCCACTTGGCGCTACGAATGTCCAGTTGCATTTTCTACAGACAGAGTGTTTCAAAACTGCTCAATCAAAAGTATGGTTTAACTCTGTTAGCTGAATGCTCAGATCAGAAAGAAGTTTCACAGAATGCTTCTGTGTAGTTTATATTTGAATATATTCCTTTTTCCACTACTACTCTCTTAGCGCTCCAAATGTCCAGTTGCATTTTCTACAGAAAGAGTGTTCAGATCTGCTCAATCAAAAGTATGGTTTAACTCTGTTAGCTGAATGCACAGATCAGAAAGAAGTTTCACAGAATGATTCTGTGTAGTTTATATTTGGAGACATTCCTTTTTCCACTATTACCCTCTTAGCGCTCCGAATCTCCACTTGCATTTTCTACAGAAAGAGTGTTTCAGAACGGCTCAATCAAAAATATGTTTTATCTCTGTTAACTGAATTTACAGATCAGAAATAAGTTTCACAGAATGCATCTGTGTAGTTTTTATTTGTAGACATTCTTTTTCCCAATATAGGCCTCTTAGCGCTCAGAATGTCCAATTGCAGTTTCTACAGAAAGAGTGTTTCAGAACGGCTCAATCAAAAGTAAGGTTCAACTCTGTTAGTTGAATGCACAGAACAGAAAGAAGTTTCATACAATGCTTCTGTGTAGTTTATATTTGAACATATTCTTTTTTCCACTATTACCCACTTAGCGCTACGAATGTCCAGTTGCATTTTCTATAGACAGAGTGTTTCAAAACTGCTCAATCAAAAGTATGGTTTAACTCTGTTAGCTGAATGCTCAGATCAGAAAGAAGTTTCACAGAATGCTTCTGTGTAGTTTATATTTGAATATATTCCTTTTTCCACTACTACGCTCTTAGCGCTCCAAATGTCCAGTTGCATTTTCTACAGAAAGAGTGTTCAGATCTGCTCAATCAAAAGTATGGTTTAACTCTGTTAGCTGAATGCACAGATCAGAAAGAAGTTTCACCGAATGATTCTGTGTAGTTTATATTTGAAGACATTCCTTTTTCCCCTATTACCCACTTAGCGCTCCGAATCTCCACTTGCATTTTCTACAAAAAGAGTGTTTCATAACTGCTCAATCAAAAATATGTTTTATCTCTGTTAACTGAATTTACAGATCAGAAATAAGTTTCACAGAATGCATCTGTGTAGTTTTTATTTGAAGATATTCTTTTTCCCAATGTAGGCCTCTTAGCGCTTAGCATGTCCAATTGCAGTTTCTACAGAAAGAGTGTTTCAGAACGGCTCAATCAAAAGTAAGGTTCAACTCTGTTAGTTGAATGCACAGAACAGAAAGAATTTTCACAGAATGCTACTGTGTAGTTTATATTTGAATATATTCCTTTTTCCACTATTACCCTCTTAGCGCTCCGAATGTCCACTTGCATTTTCTACAGAAAGAGTGTTCAGAACTGCGCAATCAAAAGTATGGTTTAACTCTGTTAGCTTAATGAACATATCAGAAATAAGTTTCACAAAATGCTTCTGTGTAGTTTTTATTTGAAGATATTATTTTTCCCAATATAGGCCTCTTAGCGCTCAGAATGTCCAATTGCAGTTTCTACAGAAAGAGTGTTTCAGAAAGGCACAATCAAAACTAAGGTTCAACTCTGTTAGTTGAATGCACAGAACAGAAAGAAATTTCATACAATGCTTCTGTGTAGTTTATATTTGAACATATTCTTTTTTCCACTATTACCCACTTGGCGCTACGAATGTCCAGTTGCATTTTCTACAGACAGAGTGTTTCAAAACTGCTCAATCAAAAGTATGGTTTAACTCTGTTAGCTGAATGCTCAGATCAGAAAGAAGTTTCACAGAATGCTTCTGTGTAGTTTATATTTGAATATATTCCTTTTTCCACTACTACTCTCTTAGCGCTCCAAATGTCCAGTTGCATTTTCTACAGAAAGAGTGTTCAGATCTGCTCAATGAAAAGTATGGTTTAACTCTGTTAGCAGAATGCACAGATCAGAAAGAAGTTTCACAGAATTATTCTGTGTAGTTTATATTTGGAGACATTCCTTTTTCCACTATTACCCTCTTAGCGCTCCGAATCTCCACTTGCATTTTCTACAGAAAGAGTGTTTCAGAACGGCTCAATCAAAACTAAGGTTCAACTCTTTTAGTTGAACAAACAGAACAGAAAGAAGTTTCACACAATTCTTCTGTGTAGTTTTTATTTGTAGACATTCATTTTCCCAATATAGGCCTCTTAGCGCTCAGAATGTCCAATTGCAGTTTCTACAGAAAGAGTGTTTCAGAAAGGCTCAATCAAAAGTAAGGTTCAACTCTCTTAGTTGAATGCACAGAACAGAAAGAAGTTTCATACAATGCTTCTGTGTAGTCTATATTTGAACATATTCTTTTTTCCACTATTACCCACTTAGCGCTACGAATGTCCAGTTGCATTTTCTACAGACAGAGTGTTTCAAAACTGCTCAATCAAAAGTATGGTTTAACTCTGTTAGCTGAATGCTCAGATCAGAAAGAAGTTTCACAGAATGCTTCTGTGTAGTTTATATTTGAATATATTCCTTTTTCCACTGCTACTCTCTTAGCGCTCCAAATGTCCAGTTGCATTTTCTACAGAAAGAGTGTTCAGATCTGCTCAATCAAAAGTATGGTTTAACTCTGTTAGTTGAATGCACAGATCAGAAAGAAGTTTCACAGAATGATTCCGTGTAGTTTATATTTGGAGACATTCCTTTTTCCACTATTACCCTCTTAGCGCTCCGAATCTCCACTTGCATTTTCTACAGAAAGAGTGTTTCAGAACGGCTCAATCAAAACTAAGGTTCAACCCTTTTAGTTGAACAAACAGAACAGAAAGGTGTTTCACACAATTCTTCTGTGTAGTTTTTATTTGTAGACATTCATTTTCCCAATATAGGCCTCTTAGCGCTCAGAATGTCCAATTGCAGTTTCTACAGAAAGAGTGTTTCAGAACGGCTCAATCAAAAGTAAGGTTCAACTCTGTTAGTTGAATGCACAGAACAGAAAGAAGTTTCATACAATGCTTCTGTGTAGTTTATATTTGAACATATTCTTTTTTCCACTATTACCCACTTAGCGCTACGAATGTCCAGTTGCATTTTCTACAGACAGAGTGTTTCAAAACTGCTCAATCAAAAGTATGGTTTAACTCTGTTAGCTGAATGCTCAGATCAGAAAGAAGTTTCACAGAATGCTTCTGTGTAGTTTATATTTGAATATATTCCTTTTTCCACTACTACGCTCTTAGCGCTCCAAATGTCCAGTTGCATTTTCTACAGAAAGAGTGTTCAGATCTGCTCAATCAAAAGTATGGTTTAACTCTGTTAGCTGAATGCACAGATCAGAAAGAAGTTTCACCGAATGATTCTGTGTAGTTTATAGTTGAAGACATTCCTTTTTCCACTATTACCCTCTTAGCGCTCCGAATCTCCACTTGCATTTTCTACAAAAAGAGTGTTTCATAACTGCTCAATCAAAAATATGTTTTATCTCTGTTAACTGAATTTACAGATCAGAAATAAGTTTCACAGAATGTATCTGTGTAGTTTTTATTTGAAGATATTCTTTTTCCCAATGTAGGCCTCTTAGCGCTTAGCATGTCGAATTGCAGTTTCTACAGAAAGAGTGTCTCAGAACGGCTCAATCAAAAGTAAGGTTCAACTCTGTTAGTTGAATGCACAGAACAGAAAGAATTTTCACAGAATGCTACTGTGTAGTTTATATTTGAATATATTCCTTTTTCCACTATTACCCTCTTAGCGCTCCGAATGTCCACTTGCATTTTCTACAGAAAGAGTGTTCAGAACTGCGCAATCAAAAGTATGGTTTAACTCTGTTAGCTTAATGAACATATCAGAAATAAGTTTCACACAATGCTTCTGTGTAGTTTTTATTTGAAGATATTATTTTTCCCAATATAGGCCTCTTAGCGCTCAGAATGTCCAATTCCATTTTCTACAGAAAGAGTGTTTCAGAAAGGCTCAATCAAAACTAAGGTTCAACTCTGTTAGTTGAATGCACAGAACAGAAAGAAATTTCATACAATGTTTCTGTGTAGTTTATATTTGAACATATTCTTTTTTCCACTATTACCCACTTGGCGCTACGAATGTCCAGTTGCATTTTCTACAGACAGAGTGTTTCAAAACTGCTCAATCAAAAGTATGGTTTAACTCTGTTAGCTGAATGCTCAGATCAGAAAGAAGTTTCACAGAATGCTTCTGTGTAGTTTATATTTGAATATATTCCTTTTTCCACTACTACTCTCTTAGCGCTCCAAATGTCCAGTTGCATTTTCTACAGAAAAGAGTGTTCAGATCTGCTCAATCAAAAGTATGGTTTAACTCTGTTAGCTGAATGCACAGATCAGAAAGAAGTTTCACAGAATGATTCTGTGTAGTTTATATTTGGAGACATTCCTTTTTCCACTATTACCCTCTTAGCGCTCCGAATCTCCACTTGCATTTTCTACAGAAAGAGTGTTTCAGAACGGCTCAATCAAAACTAAGGTTCAACTCTTTTAGTTGAACAAACAGAACAGAAAGAAGTTTCACAAAATTCTTCTGTGTAGTTTTTATTTGTAGACATTCTTTTTCCCAATATAGGCCTCTTAGCGCTCAGAATGTCCAATTGCCGTTTCTACAGAAAGAGTGTTTCAGAACGGCTCAATCAAAAGTAAGGTTCAACTCTGTTAGTTGAATGCACAGAACAGAAAGAAGTTTCATACAATGCTTCTGTGTAGTTTATATTTGAACATATTCTTTTTTCCACTATTACCCACTTAGCGCTACGAATGTCCAGTTGCATTTTCTACAGACAGAGTGTTTCAAAACTGCTCAATCAAAAGTATGGTTTAACTCTGTTAGCTGAATGCTCAGATCAGAAAGAAGTTTCACAGAATGCTTCTGTGTAGTTTATATTTGAATATATTCCTTTTTCCACTACTACGCTCTTAGCGCTCAAAATGTCCAGTTGCATTTTCTATAGAAAGAGTGTTCAGAACTGCGCAATCAAAAGTATGGTTTAACTCTGTTAGCTTAATGAACATATCAGAAATAAGTTTCACACAATGCTTCTGTGTAGTTTTTATTTGAAGATATTATTTTTCCCAATTGAGGCCTCTTAGCGCTCAGAATGTCCAATTGCAGTTTCTACAGAAAGAGTGTTTCAGAAAGGCTCAATCAAAAGTAAGTTTCAACTCTGTTAGTTGAATGCACAGAACAGAAAGAAGTTTCATACAATGCTTCTGTGTAGTTTATATTTGAACATATTCTTTTTTCCACTATTACCCACTTAGCGCTACGAATGTCCAGTTGCATTTTCTACAGACAGAGTGTTTCAAATCTGCTCAATCAAATGTATGGTTTAAGTCTGTTAGCTGAATGCTCAGATCAGAAAGAAGTTTCACAGAATGCTTCTGTGTACTTTATATTTGAATATATTCCTTTTTCCACTACTACTCTCTTAGCGCTCCAAATGTCCAGTTGCATTTTCTACACAAAGAGTGTTCAGATCTGCTCAATCAAAAGTATGGTTTAACTCTGTTAGCTGAATGCACAGATCAGAAAGAAGTTTCACCGAATGATTCTGTGTAGTTTATATTTGAAGACATTCCTTTTTCCACTATTACCCTCTTAGCGCTCCGAATCTCCAATTGCATTTTCTACAAAAAGAGTGTTTCTTAACTGCTCAATCAAAAATATGTTTTATCTCTGTTAACTGAATTTACAGATCAGAAATAAGTTTCACAGAATGCTTCTGTGTAGTTTATATTTGAATATATTCCTTTTTCCACTACTACTCTCTTAGCGCTCCAAATGTCCAGTTGCATTTTCTACAGAAAGAGTGTTCAGATCTGCTCAATCAAAAGTATGGTTTAACTCTGTTAGCTGAATGCACAGATCAGAAAGAAGTTTCACAGAATGATTCTGTGTAGTTTATATTTGGAGACATTCCTTTTTCCACTATTAGCCTCTTAGCACTCCGAATCTCCACTTGCATTTTCTACAGAAAGAGTGTTTCAGAACGGCTCAATCAAAACTAATGTTCAACTCTTTTAGTTGAACAAACAGAACAGAAAGAAGTTTCACACAATTCTTCTGTGTAGTTTTTATTTGTAGACATTCTTTTTCCCAATATAGGCCTCTTAGCGCTCAGAATGTCCAATTGCAGTTTCTACAGAAAGAGTGTTTCAGAACGGCTCAATCAAAAGTAAGGTTCAACTCTGTTAGTTGAATGCACAGAACAGAAAGAAGTTTCATACAATGCTTCTGTGTAGTTTATATTTGAACATATTCTTTTTTCCACTATTACCCACTTAGCGCTACGAATGTCCAGTTGCATTTTCTACAGACAGAGTGTTTCAAAACTGCTCAATCAAAAGTATGGTTTAACTCTGTTAGCTGAATGCTCAGATCAGAAAGAAGTTTCACAGAATGCTTCTGTGTAGTTTATATTTGAATATATTCCTTTTTCCACTACTACGCTCTTAGCGCTCCAAATGTCCAGTTGCATTTTCTACAGAAAGAGTGTTCAGATCTGCTCAATCAAAAGTATGGTTTAACTCTGTTAGCTGAATGCACACATCAGAAGGAAGTTTCACCGAATGATTCTGTGTAGTTTATATTTGAAGACATTCCTTTTTCCACTATTAACCTCTTAGCGCTCCGAATCTCCACTTGCATTTTCTACAAAAAGAGTGTTTCATAACTGCTCAATCAAAAATATGTTTTATCTCTGTTAACTGAATTTACAGATCAGAAATAAGGTTCACAGAATGCATCTGTGTAGTTTCTATTTGAAGATATTCTTTTTCCCAATATAGGCCTCTTAGCGCTTAGCATGTCCAATTGCAGTTTCTACAGAAAGAGTGTTTCAGAACGGCTCAACCAAAAGTAAGGTTCAACTCTGTTAGTTGAATGCACAGAACAGAAAGAATTTTCACAGAATGCTACTGTGTAGTTTATATTTGAATATATTCCTTTCTCCACTGTTACCCTCTTAGCGCTCCGAATGTCCACTTGCATTTTCTACAGAAGGAGTGTTCAGATCTGCGCAATCAAAAGTATGGTTTAACTCTGTTAGCTTAATGAACATATCAGAAATAAGTTTCACACAATGCTTCTGTGTAGTTTTTATTTGAAGATATTATTTTTCCCAATATAGGCCTCTTAGCGCTCAGAATGTCCAATTCCATTTTCTACAGAAAGAGTGTTTCAGAAAGGCTCAATCAAAACTAAGGTTCAACTCTGTTAGTTGAATGCACAGAACAGAAAGAAATTTCATACAATGTTTCTGTGTAGTTTATATTTGAACATATTCTTTTTTCCACTATTACCCACTTGGCGCTACGAATGTCCAGTTGCATTTTCTACAGACAGAGTGTTTCAAAACTGCTCAATCAAAAGTATGGTTTAACTCTGTTAGCTGAATGCTCAGATCAGAAAGAAGTTTCACAGAATGCTTCTGTGTAGTTTATATTTGAATATATTCCTTTTTCCACTACTACTCTCTTAGCGCTCCAAATGTCCAGTTGCATTTTCTACAGAAAAGAGTGTTCAGATCTGCTCAATCAAAAGTATGGTTTAACTCTGTTAGCTGAATGCACAGATCAGAAAGAAGTTTCACAGAATGATTCTGTGTAGTTTATATTTGGAGACATTCCTTTTTCCACTATTACCCTCTTAGCGCTCCGAATCTCCACTTGCATTTTCTACAGAAAGAGTGTTTCAGAACGGCTCAATCAAAACTAAGGTTCAACTCTTTTAGTTGAACAAACAGAACAGAAAGAAGTTTCACAAAATTCTTCTGTGTAGTTTTTATTTGTAGACATTCTTTTTCCCAATATAGGCCTCTTAGCGCTCAGAATGTCCAATTGCCGTTTCTACAGAAAGAGTGTTTCAGAACGGCTCAATCAAAAGTAAGGTTCAACTCTGTTAGTTGAATGCACAGAACAGAAAGAAGTTTCATACAATGCTTCTGTGTAGTTTATATTTGAACATATTCTTTTTTCCACTATTACCCACTTAGCGCTACGAATGTCCAGTTGCATTTTCTACAGACAGAGTGTTTCAAAACTGCTCAATCAAAAGTATGGTTTAACTCTGTTAGCTGAATGCTCAGATCAGAATGAAGTTTCACAGAATGCTTCTGTGTAGTTTATATTTGAATATATTCCTTTTTCCACTACTACGCTCTTAGCGCTCAAAATGTCCAGTTGCATTTTCTACACAAAGAGTGTTCAGATCTGCTCAATCAAAAGTATGGTTTAACTCTGTTATCTGAATGCACAGATCAGAAAGAAGTTTCACCGAATGATTCTGTGTAGTTTATATTTGAAGACATTCCTTTTTCCACTATTACCCTCTTAGCGCTCCGAATCTCCACTTGCATTTTCTACAAAAAGAGTGTTTCATAACTGCTCAATCAAAAATATGTTTTATCTCTGTTAACTGAATTTACAGATCAGAAATAAGTTTCACAGAATGCATCTGTGTAGTTTTTATTTGAAGATATTCTTTTTCCCAATGTAGGCCTCTTAGCGCTTAGCATGTCCAATTGCAGTTTCTACAGAAAGAGTGTTTCAGAACGGCTCAATTAAAAGAAAGGTTCAACTCTGTTAGTTGAATGCACAGAACAGAAAGAATTTTCACAGAATGCTACTGTGTAGTTTATATTTGAATATATTCCTTTTTCCACTATTACCCTCTTAGCGCTCCGAATGTCCACTTGCATTTTCTATAGAAAGAGTGTTCAGAACTGCGCAATCAAAAGTATGGTTTAACTCTGTTAGCTTAATGAACATATCAGAAATAAGTTTCACACAATGCTTCTGTGTAGTTTTTATTTGAAGATATTATTTTTCCCAATTGAGGCCTCTTAGCGCTCAGAATGTCCAATTGCAGTTTCTACAGAAAGAGTGTTTCAGAAAGGCTCAATCAAAAGTAAGTTTCAACTCTGTTAGTTGAATGCACAGAACAGAAAGAAGTTTCATACAATGCTTCTGTGTAGTTTATATTTGAACATATTCTTTTTTCCACTATTACCCACTTAGCGCTACGAATGTCCAGTTGCATTTTCTACAGACAGAGTGTTTCAAATCTGCTCAATCAAATGTATGGTTTAAGTCTGTTAGCTGAATGCTCAGATCAGAAAGAAGTTTCACAGAATGCTTCTGTGTACTTTATATTTGAATATATTCCTTTTTCCACTACTACTCTCTTAGCGCTCCAAATGTCCAGTTGCATTTTCTACACAAAGAGTGTTCAGATCTGCTCAATCAAAAGTATGGTTTAACTCTGTTAGCTGAATGCACAGATCAGAAAGAAGTTTCACCGAATGATTCTGTGTAGTTTATATTTGAAGACATTCCTTTTTCCACTATTACCCTCTTAGCGCTCCGAATCTCCAATTGCATTTTCTACAAAAAGAGTGTTTCTTAACTGCTCAATCAAAAATATGTTTTATCTCTGTTAACTGAATTTACAGATCAGAAATAAGTTTCACAGAATGCTTCTGTGTAGTTTATATTTGAATATATTCCTTTTTCCACTACTACTCTCTTAGCGCTCCAAATGTCCAGTTGCATTTTCTACAGAAAGAGTGTTCAGATCTGCTCAATCAAAAGTATGGTTTAACTCTGTTAGCTGAATGCACAGATCAGAAAGAAGTTTCACAGAATGATTCTGTGTAGTTTATATTTGGAGACATTCCTTTTTCCACTATTAGCCTCTTAGCACTCCGAATCTCCACTTGCATTTTCTACAGAAAGAGTGTTTCAGAACGGCTCAATCAAAACTAATGTTCAACTCTTTTAGTTGAACAAACAGAACAGAAAGAAGTTTCACACAATTCTTCTGTGTAGTTTTTATTTGTAGACATTCTTTTTCCCAATATAGGCCTCTTAGCGCTCAGAATGTCCAATTGCAGTTTCTACAGAAAGAGTGTTTCAGAACGGCTCAATCAAAAGTAAGGTTCAACTCTGTTAGTTGAATGCACAGAACAGAAAGAAGTTTCATACAATGCTTCTGTGTAGTTTATATTTGAACATATTCTTTTTTCCACTATTACCCACTTAGCGCTACGAATGTCCAGTTGCATTTTCTACAGACAGAGTGTTTCAAAACTGCTCAATCAAAAGTATGGTTTAACTCTGTTAGCTGAATGCTCAGATCAGAAAGAAGTTTCACAGAATGCTTCTGTGTAGTTTATATTTGAATATATTCCTTTTTCCACTACTACGCTCTTAGCGCTCCAAATGTCCAGTTGCATTTTCTACAGAAAGAGTGTTCAGATCTGCTCAATCAAAAGTATGGTTTAACTCTGTTAGCTGAATGCACACATCAGAAGGAAGTTTCACCGAATGATTCTGTGTAGTTTATATTTGAAGACATTCCTTTTTCCACTATTAACCTCTTAGCGCTCCGAATCTCCACTTGCATTTTCTACAAAAAGAGTGTTTCATAACTGCTCAATCAAAAATATGTTTTATCTCTGTTAACTGAATTTACAGATCAGAAATAAGGTTCACAGAATGCATCTGTGTAGTTTCTATTTGAAGATATTCTTTTTCCCAATATAGGCCTCTTAGCGCTTAGCATGTCCAATTGCAGTTTCTACAGAAAGAGTGTTTCAGAACGGCTCAACCAAAAGTAAGGTTCAACTCTGTTAGTTGAATGCACAGAACAGAAAGAATTTTCACAGAATGCTACTGTGTAGTTTATATTTGAATATATTCCTTTCTCCACTGTTACCCTCTTAGCGCTCCGAATGTCCACTTGCATTTTCTACAGAAGGAGTGTTCAGATCTGCGCAATCAAAAGTATGGTTTAACTCTGTTAGCTTAATGAACATATCAGAAATAAGTTTCACACAATGCTTCTGTGTAGTTTTTATTTGAAGATATTATTTTTCCCAATATAGGCCTCTTAGCGCTCAGAATGTCCAATTCCATTTTCTACAGAAAGAGTGTTTCAGAAAGGCTCAATCAAAACTAAGGTTCAACTCTGTTAGTTGAATGCACAGAACAGAAAGAAATTTCATACAATGTTTCTGTGTAGTTTATATTTGAACATATTCTTTTTTCCACTATTACCCACTTGGCGCTACGAATGTCCAGTTGCATTTTCTACAGACAGAGTGTTTCAAAACTGCTCAATCAAAAGTATGGTTTAACTCTGTTAGCTGAATGCTCAGATCAGAAAGAAGTTTCACAGAATGCTTCTGTGTAGTTTATATTTGAATATATTCCTTTTTCCACTACTACTCTCTTAGCGCTCCAAATGTCCAGTTGCATTTTCTACAGAAAAGAGTGTTCAGATCTGCTCAATCAAAAGTATGGTTTAACTCTGTTAGCTGAATGCACAGATCAGAAAGAAGTTTCACAGAATGATTCTGTGTAGTTTATATTTGGAGACATTCCTTTTTCCACTATTACCCTCTTAGCGCTCCGAATCTCCACTTGCATTTCCTACAGAAAGAGTGTTTCAGAACGGCTCAATCAAAACTAAGGTTCAACTCTTTTAGTTGAACAAACAGAACAGAAAGAAGTTTCACAAAATTCTTCTGTGTAGTTTTTATTTGTAGACATTCTTTTTCCCAATATAGGCCTCTTAGCGCTCAGAATGTCCAATTGCCGTTTCTACAGAAAGAGTGTTTCAGAACGGCTCAATCAAAAGTAAGGTTCAACTCTGTTAGTTGAATGCACAGAACAGAAAGAAGTTTCATACAATGCTTCTGTGTAGTTTATATTTGAACATATTCTTTTTTCCACTATTACCCACTTAGCGCTACGAATGTCCAGTTGCATTTTCTACAGACAGAGTGTTTCAAAACTGCTCAATCAAAAGTATGGTTTAACTCTGTTAGCTGAATGCTCAGATCAGAAAGAAGTTTCACAGAATGCTTCTGTGTAGTTTATATTTGAATATATTCCTTTTTCCACTACTACGCTCTTAGCGCTCAAAATGTCCAGTTGCATTTTCTACACAAAGAGTGTTCAGATCTGCTCAATCAAAAGTATGGTTTAACTCTGTTATCTGAATGCACAGATCAGAAAGAAGTTTCACCGAATGATTCTGTGTAGTTTATATTTGAAGACATTCCTTTTTCCACTATTACCCTCTTAGCGCTCCGAATCTCCACTTGCATTTTCTACAAAAAGAGTGTTTCATAACTGCTCAATCAAAAATATGTTTTATCTCTGTTAACTGAATTTACAGATCAGAAATAAGTTTCACAGAATGCATCTGTGTAGTTTTTATTTGAAGATATTCTTTTTCCCAATGTAGGCCTCTTAGCGCTTAGCATGTCCAATTGCAGTTTCTACAGAAAGAGTGTTTCAGAACGGCTCAATTAAAAGAAAGGTTCAACTCTGTTAGTTGAATGCACAGAACAGAAAGAATTTTCACAGAATGCTACTGTGTAGTTTATATTTGAATATATTCCTTTTTCCACTATTACCCTCTTAGCGCTCCGAATGTCCACTTGCATTTTCTATAGAAAGAGTGTTCAGAACTGCGCAATCAAAAGTATGGTTTAACTCTGTTAGCTTAATGAACATATCAGAAATAAGTTTCACACAATGCTTCTGTGTAGTTTTTATTTGAAGATATTATTTTTCCCAATTGAGGCCTCTTAGCGCTCAGAATGTCCAATTGCAGTTTCTACAGAAAGAGTGTTTCAGAACGGCTCAATCAAAAGTAAGGTTCAACTCTGTTAGTTGAATGCACAGAACAGAAAGAAGTTTCATACAATGCTTCTGTGTAGTTTATATTTGAACATATTCTTTTTTCCACTATTACCCACTTAGCGCTACGAATGTCCAGTTGCATTTTCTACAGACAGAGTGTTTCAAAACTGCTCAATCAAAAGTATGGTTTAACTCTGTTAGCTGAATGCTCAGATCAGAAAGAAGTTTCACAGAATGCTTCTGTGTAGTTTATATTTGAATATATTCCTTTTTCCACTACTACGCTCTTAGCGCTCCAAATGTCCAGTTGCATTTTCTACAGAAAGAGTGTTCAGATCTGCTCAATCAAAAGTATGGTTTAACTCTGTTAGCTGAATGCACACATCAGAAGGAAGTTTCACCGAATGATTCTGTGTAGTTTATATTTGAAGACATTCCTTTTTCCACTATTAACCTCTTAGCGCTCCGAATCTCCACTTGCATTTTCTACAAAAAGAGTGTTTCATAACTGCTCAATCAAAAATATGTTTTATCTCTGTTAACTGAATTTACAGATCAGAAATAAGGTTCACAGAATGCATCTGTGTAGTTTCTATTTGAAGATATTCTTTTTCCCAATATAGGCCTCTTAGCGCTTAGCATGTCCAATTGCAGTTTCTACAGAAAGAGTGTTTCAGAACGGCTCAACCAAAAGTAAGGTTCAACTCTGTTAGTTGAATGCACAGAACAGAAAGAATTTTCACAGAATGCTACTGTGTAGTTTATATTTGAATATATTCCTTTCTCCACTGTTACCCTCTTAGCGCTCCGAATGTCCACTTGCATTTTCTACAGAAGGAGTGTTCAGATCTGCGCAATCAAAAGTATGGTTTAACTCTGTTAGCTTAATGAACATATCAGAAATAAGTTTCACACAATGCTTCTGTGTAGTTTTTATTTGAAGATATTATTTTTCCCAATATAGGCCTCTTAGCGCTCAGAATGTCCAATTCCATTTTCTACAGAAAGAGTGTTTCAGAAAGGCTCAATCAAAACTAATGTTCAACTCTGTTAGTTGAATGCACAGAACAGAAAGAAATTTCATACAATGTTTCTGTGTAGTTTATATTTGAACATATTCTTTTTTCCACTATTACCCACTTGGCGCTACGAATGTCCAGTTGCATTTTCTACAGACAGAGTGTTTCAAAACTGCTCAATCAAAAGTATGGTTTAACTCTGTTAGCTGAATGCTCAGATCAGAAAGAAGTTTCACAGAATGCTTCTGTGTAGTTTATATTTGAATATATTCCTTTTTCCACTACTACTCTCTTAGCGCTCCAAATGTCCAGTTGCATTTTCTACAGAAAAGAGTGTTCAGATCTGCTCAATCAAAAGTATGGTTTAACTCTGTTAGCTGAATGCACAGATCAGAAAGAAGTTTCACAGAATGATTCTGTGTAGTTTATATTTGGAGACATTCCTTTTTCCACTATTACCCTCTTAGCGCTCCGAATCTCCACTTGCATTTCCTACAGAAAGAGTGTTTCAGAACGGCTCAATCAAAACTAAGGTTCAACTCTTTTAGTTGAACAAACAGAACAGAAAGAAGTTTCACAAAATTCTTCTGTGTAGTTTTTATTTGTAGACATTCTTTTTCCCAATATAGGCCTCTTAGCGCTCAGAATGTCCAATTGCCGTTTCTACAGAAAGAGTGTTTCAGAACGGCTCAATCAAAAGTAAGGTTCAACTCTGTTAGTTGAATGCACAGAACAGAAAGAAGTTTCATACAATGCTTCTGTGTAGTTTATATTTGAACATATTCTTTTTTCCACTATTACCCACTTAGCGCTACGAATGTCCAGTTGCATTTTCTACAGACAGAGTGTTTCAAAACTGCTCAATCAAAAGTATGGTTTAACTCTGTTAGCTGAATGCTCAGATCAGAAAGAAGTTTCACAGAATGCTTCTGTGTAGTTTATATTTGAATATATTCCTTTTTCCACTACTACGCTCTTAGCGCTCAAAATGTCCAGTTGCATTTTCTACACAAAGAGTGTTCAGATCTGCTCAATCAAAAGTATGGTTTAACTCTGTTATCTGAATGCACAGATCAGAAAGAAGTTTCACCGAATGATTCTGTGTAGTTTATATTTGAAGACATTCCTTTTTCCACTATTACCCTCTTAGCGCTCCGAATCTCCACTTGCATTTTCTACAAAAAGAGTGTTTCATAACTGCTCAATCAAAAATATGTTTTATCTCTGTTAACTGAATTTACAGATCAGAAATAAGTTTCACAGAATGCATCTGTGTAGTTTTTATTTGAAGATATTCTTTTTCCCAATGTAGGCCTCTTAGCGCTTAGCATGTCCAATTGCAGTTTCTACAGAAAGAGTGTTTCAGAACGGCTCAATTAAAAGAAAGGTTCAACTCTGTTAGTTGAATGCACAGAACAGAAAGAATTTTCACAGAATGCTACTGTGTAGTTTATATTTGAATATATTCCTTTTTCCACTATTACCCTCTTAGCGCTCCGAATGTCCACTTGCATTTTCTATAGAAAGAGTGTTCAGAACTGCGCAATCAAAAGTATGGTTTAACTCTGTTAGCTTAATGAACATATCAGAAATAAGTTTCACACAATGCTTCTGTGTAGTTTTTATTTGAAGATATTATTTTTCCCAATTGAGGCCTCTTAGCGCTCAGAATGTCCAATTGCAGTTTCTACAGAAAGAGTGTTTCAGAAAGGCTCAATCAAAAGTAAGTTTCAACTCTGTTAGTTGAATGCACAGAACAGAAAGAAGTTTCATACAATGCTTCTGTGTAGTTTATATTTGAACATATTCTTTTTTCCACTATTACCCACTTAGCGCTACGAATGTCCAGTTGCATTTTCTACAGACAGAGTGTTTCAAATCTGCTCAATCAAATGTATGGTTTAAGTCTGTTAGCTGAATGCTCAGATCAGAAAGAAGTTTCACAGAATGCTTCTGTGTACTTTATATTTGAATATATTCCTTTTTCCACTACTACTCTCTTAGCGCTCCAAATGTCCAGTTGCATTTTCTACACAAAGAGTGTTCAGATCTGCTCAATCAAAAGTATGGTTTAACTCTGTTAGCTGAATGCACAGATCAGAAAGAAGTTTCACCGAATGATTCTGTGTAGTTTATATTTGAAGACATTCCTTTTTCCACTATTACCCTCTTAGCGCTCCGAATCTCCAATTGCATTTTCTACAAAAAGAGTGTTTCTTAACTGCTCAATCAAAAATATGTTTTATCTCTGTTAACGGAATTTACAGATCAGAAATAAGTTTCACAGAATGCTTCTGTGTAGTTTATATTTGAATATATTCCTTTTTCCACTACTACTCTCGTAGCGCTCCAAATGTCCAGTTGCATTTTCTACAGAAAGAGTGTTCAGATCTGCTCAATCAAAAGTATGGTTTAACTCTGTTAGCTGAATGCACAGATCAGAAAGAAGTTTCACAGAATGATTCTGTGTAGTTTATATTTGGAGACATTCCTTTTTCCACTATTAGCCTCTTAGCACTCCGAATCTCCACTTGCATTTTCTACAGAAAGAGTGTTTCAGAACGGCTCAATCAAAACTAATGTTCAACTCTTTTAGTTGAACAAACAGAACAGAAAGAAGTTTCACACAATTCTTCTGTGTAGTTTTTATTTGTAGACATTCTTTTTCCCAATATAGGCCTCTTAGCGCTCAGAATGTCCAATTGCAGTTTCTACAGAAAGAGTGTTTCAGAACGGCTCAATCAAAAGTAAGGTTCAACTCTGTTAGTTGAATGCACAGAACAGAAAGAAGTTTCATACAATGCTTCTGTGTAGTTTATATTTGAACATATTCTTTTTTCCACTATTACCCACTTAGCGCTACGAATGTCCAGTTGCATTTTCTACAGACAGAGTGTTTCAAAACTGCTCAATCAAAAGTATGGTTTAACTCTGTTAGCTGAATGCTCAGATCAGAAAGAAGTTTCACAGAATGCTTCTGTGTAGTTTATATTTGAATATATTCCTTTTTCCACTACTACGCTCTTAGCGCTCCAAATGTCCAGTTGCATTTTCTACAGAAAGAGTGTTCAGATCTGCTCAATCAAAAGTATGGTTTAACTCTGTTAGCTGAATGCACACATCAGAAGGAAGTTTCACCGAATGATTCTGTGTAGTTTATATTTGAAGACATTCCTTTTTCCACTATTAACCTCTTAGCGCTCCGAATCTCCACTTGCATTTTCTACAAAAAGAGTGTTTCATAACTGCTCAATCAAAAATATGTTTTATCTCTGTTAACTGAATTTACAGATCAGAAATAAGGTTCACAGAATGCATCTGTGTAGTTTCTATTTGAAGATATTCTTTTTCCCAATATAGGCCTCTTAGCGCTTAGCATGTCCAATTGCAGTTTCTACAGAAAGAGTGTTTCAGAACGGCTCAACCAAAAGTAAGGTTCAACTCTGTTAGTTGAATGCACAGAACAGAAAGAATTTTCACAGAATGCTACTGTGTAGTTTATATTTGAATATACTCCTTTCTCCACTGTTACCCTCTTAGCGCTCCGAATGTCCACTTGCATTTTCTACAGAAGGAGTGTTCAGAACTGCGCAATCAAAAGTATGGTTTAACTCTGTTAGCTTAATGAACATATCAGAAATAAGTTTCACACAATGCTTCTGTGTAGTTTTTATTTGAAGATATTATTTTTCCCAATATAGGCCTCTTAGCGCTCAGAATGTCCAATTGCAGTTTCTACAGAAAGAGTGTTTCAGAAAGGCTCAATCAAAAGTAAGGTTCAACTCTGTTAGTTGAATGCACAGAACAGAAAGAAGTTTCATACAATGCTTCTGTGTAGTTTATATTTGAACATATTCTTTTTTCCACTATTACCCACTTAGCGCTACGAATGTCCACTTGCATTTTCTACAGACAGAGTGTTTCAAAACTGCTCAATCAAAAGTATGGTTTAACTCTGTTAGCTGAATGCTCAGATCAGAAAGAAGTTTCACAGAATGCTTCTGTGTAGTTTATATTTGAATATATTCCTTTTTCCACTACTACTCTCTTAGCGCTCCAAATGTCCAGTTGCATTTTCTACAGAAAGAGTGTTCAGATCTGCTCAATCAAAAGTATGGTTTAACTCTGTTAGCTGAATGCACAGATCAGAAAGAAGTTTCACAGAATGATTCTGTGTAGTTTATATTTGGAGACATTCCTTTTTCCACTATTACCCTCTTAGCGCTCCGAATCTCCACTTGCATTTTCTACAGAAAGAGTGTTTCAGAACGGCTCAATCAAAACTAAGGTTCAACTCTTTTAGTTGAACAAACAGAAGAGAAAGAAGTTTCACACAATTCTTCTGTGTAGTTTTTATTTGTAGACATTCTTTTTCCCAATATACGCCTCTTAGCGCTCAGAATGTCCAATTGCAGTTTCTACAGAAAGAGTGTTTCAGAACGGCTCAATCAAAAGTAAGGTTCAACTCTGTTAGTTGAATGCACAGAACAGAAAGAAGTTTCATACAATGCTTCTGTGTAGTTTATATTTGAACATATTCTTTTTTCCACTATTACCCACTTAGCGCTACGAATGTCCAGTTGCATTTTCTACAGACAGAGTGTTTCAAAACTGCTCAATCAAAAGTATGGTTTAACTCTGTTAGCTGAATGCTCAGATCAGAAAGAAGTTTCACAGAATGCTTCTGTGTAGTTTATATTTGAATATATTCCTTTTTCCACTACTACGCTTTTAGCGCTCCAAATGTCCAGTTGCATTTTCTACAGAAAGAGTGTTCAGATCTGCTCAATCAAAAGTATGGTTTACCTCTGTTAGCTGAATGCACAGATCAGAAAGAAGTTTCACCGAATGATTCTGTGTAGTTTATATTTGAAGACATTCCTTTTTCCACTATTACCCTCTTAGCGCTCCGAATCTCCACTTGCATTTTCTACAAAAAGAGTGTTTCATAACTGCTCAATCAAAAATATGTTTTATCTCTGTTAACTGAATTTACAGATCAGAAATAAGTTTCACACAATGCATCTGTGTAGTTTTTATTTGAAGATATTCTTTTTCCCAATGTAGGCCTCTTAGCGCTTAGAATGTCCAATTGCAGTTTCTACAGAAAGAGTGTTTCAGAACGGCTCAATCAAAAGCAAGGTTCAACTCTGTTAGTTGAATGCACAGAACAGAAAGAATTTTCATAGAATGCTACTGTGTAGTTTATATTTGAATATATTCCTTTCTCCACTATTACCCTCTTAGCGCTCCGAATGTCCACTTGCATTTTCTACAGAAGGAGTTTTCTGAACTGTGCAATCAAAAGTATGGTTTAACTCTGTTAGCTTAATGAACATATCAGAAATAAGTTTCACACAATGCTTCTGTGTAGTTTTTATTTGAAGATATTATTTTTCCCAATAGAGGCCTCTTAGCCCTCAGAATGTCCAATTGCAGTTTCTACAGAAAGAGTGTTTCAGAAAGGCTCAATCAAAAGTAAGGTTCAACTCTGTTAGTTGAATGCACAGAACAGAAAGAAGTTTCATACAATGCTTCTGTGTAGTTTATATTTGAATATATTCCTTTTTCCACTACTACGCTCTTAGCGCTCCAAATGTCCAGTTGCATTTTCTACAGAAAGAGTGTTCAGATCTGCTCAATCAAAAGTGTGGTTTAACTCTGTTAGCTGAATGCACAGATCAGAAAGAAGTTTCACCGAATGATTCTGTGTAGTTTATATTTGAAGACATTCTTTTTTCCACTATTACCCTCTTAGCGCTCCGAATGTCCAGTTGCATTTTCTACAGAAAGAGTGTTCAGATCTGCTCAATCAAAAGTATGGTTTAACTCTGTTAGATGAATGCACAGATCAGAAAGAAGTTTCACCGAATGATTCTGTGTAGTTTATATTTGAAGACATTCCTTTTTCCACTATTAACTTCTTAGCGCTCCGAATCTCCACTTGTATTTTCTACAAAAAGAGTGTTTCATAACTGCTCAATCAAAAATATATTTTATCTCTGTTAACTGAATTTACAGATCAGAAATAAGTTTCACAGAATGCATCTGTGTAGTTTTTATTTGAAGATATTCTTTTTCCCAATGTAGGCCTCTTAGTGCTTAGCATGTCCAATTGCAGTTTCTACAGAAAGAGTGTTTCAGAACGGCTCAATCAAAAGTAAGGTTCAACTCTGTTAGTTGAATGCACAGAACATTAAGAATTTTCATAGAATGCTACTGTGTAGTTTATATTTGAATATATTCCTTTCTCCACTATTACCCTCTTAGCGCTCCGAATGTCCACGTGCATTTTCTACAGAAGGAGTGTTCTGAACTGTGCAATCAAAAGTATGGTTTAACTCTGTTAGCTTAATGAACATATCAGAAATAAGTTTCACACAATGCTTCTGTGTAGTTTTTATTTGAAGATATTATTTTTCCCAATATAGGCCTCTTAGCGCTCAGAACGTCCAATTGCAATTTCTACAGAAAGAGTGTTTCAGAAAGGCTCAATCAAAAGTAAGGTTCAACTCTGTTAGTTGAATGCACAGAACAGAAAGAAATTTCATACAATGCTTCTGTGTAGTTTATATTTGAACATATTCTTTTTTCCACTATTACCCACCTGGCGCTACGAATGTCCAGTTGCATTTTCTACAGACAGAGTGTTTCAAAACTGCTCAATCAAAAGTATGGTTTAAATCTGTTAGCTGAATGCTCAGATCAGAAAGAAGTTTCACAGAATGCTTCTGTGTAGTTTATATTTGAATATATTCCTTTTTCCACTACTAATCTCTTAGCGCTCCAAATGTCCAGTTGCATTTTATACAGAAAGAGTGTTCAGATCTGCTCAATCAAAAGTATGGTTTAACTCTGTTAGCTGAATGCACAGATCAGAAAGAAGTTTCACAGAATGATTCTGTGTAGTTTATATTTGGAGACATTCTTTTTCCACTATTACCCTCTTAGCGCTCCGAATCTCCACTTGCATTTTCTACAGAAAGAGTGTTTCAGAACGGCTCAATCAAAACTAAGGTTCAACTCTTTTAGTTGAACAGACAGAACAGAAAGAAGTTTCACACAATTCTTCTGTGTAGTTTTTATTTGTAGACATTCTTTTTCCCAATATAGGCCTCTTAGCGCTCAGAATGTCCAATTGCAGTTTCTACAGAAAGAGTGTTGCAGAACGGCTCAATCAAAAGTAAGGTTCAACTCTGTTAGTTGAATGCACAGAACAGAAAGAAGTTTCATACAATGCTTCTGTGTAGTTTATATTTGAACATATTCTTTTTTCCACTATTACCCACTTAGCGCTACGAATATCCAGTTGCATTTTCTACAGACAGAGTGTTTCAAAACTGCTCAATCAAAAGTATGGTTTAACTCTCTTAGCTGAATGCTCAGATCAGAAAGAAGTTTCACAGAATGCTTCTGTGTAGTTTATATTTGAATATATTCCTTTTTCCACTACTACGCTCTTAGCGCTCCAAATGTCCAGTTGCATTTTCTACACAAAGAGTGTTCAGATCTTCTTAATCAAAAGTATGGTTTAACTCTGTTAGCTGAATGCACAGATCAGAAAGAAGTTTCACCGAATGATTCTGTGTAGTTTATATTTGAAGACATTCCTTTTTCCACTATTACCCTCTTAGCGCTCCGAATCTCCACTTGCATTTTCTACAAAAAGAGTGTTTCATAACTGCTCAATCAAAAATATGTTTTATCTCTGTTAACTGAATTTACAGATCAGAAATAAGGTTCACAGAATGCATCTGTGTAGTTTCTATTTGAAGATATTCTTTTTCCCAATGTAGGCCTCTTAGCGCTTAGCATGTCCAATTGCAGTTTCTACAGAAAGAGTGTTTCAGAACGGCTCAACCAAAAGTAAGGTTCACCTCTTTTAGTTGAATGCACAGAACAGAAAGAACTTTCACAGAATGCTACAGTGTTGTTTATATTTGAATATATTCCTTTTTCCACTATTACCCTCTTAGCGCTCCGAATGTCCACTTGCATTTTCTAAAGAAAGAGTGTTCAGAACTGCGCAATCAAAAGTATGGTTTAACTCTGTTAGCTTAATGAACATATCAGAAATAAGTTTCACACAATGCTTCTGTGTAGTTTTTATTTGAAGATATTATTTTTCCCAATATAGGCCTCTTAGCGCTCAGAATGTCCAATTGCAGTTTCTACAGAAAGAGTGTTTCAGAAAGGCTCAATCAAAAGTAAGGTTCAACTCTGTTAGTTGAATGCACAGAACAGAAAGAAGTTTCATACAATGCTTCTGTGTAGTTTATATTTGAACATATTTTTTTCCACTATTACCCACTTAGCGCTACGAATGTCCAGTTGCATTTTCTACAGACAGAGTGTTTCAAAACTGCTCAATCAAAAGTTTGGTTTAACTCTGTTAGCTGAATGCTCAGATCAGAAAGAAGTTTCACAGAATGCTTCTGTGTAGTTTATATTTGAATATATTCCTTTTTCCACTACTACTCTCTTAGCGCTCCAAATGTCCAGTTGCATTTTCTACAGAAAGAGTGTTCAGATCTTCTCAATCAAAAGTATGGTTTAACACTGTCAGCTGAATGCACAGATCAGAAAGAAGTTTCACAGAATGATTCTGTGTAGTTTATATTTGGAGACATTCCTTTTTCCACTATTACCCTCTTAGCGCTCCGAATCTCCACTTGCATTTTCTACAGAAAGAGTGTTTCAGAACGGCTCAATCAAAACTAAGGTTCAACTGTTTTAGTTGAACAAACAGAACAGAAAGAAGTTTCACACAATTCTTCCGTGTAGTTTTTATTTGTAGACATTCTTTTTCCCAATATAGGCCTCTTAGCGCTCAGAATGTCCAATTGCAGTTTCTACAGAAAGAGTGTTTCAGAACGGCTCAATCAAAAGTAACGTTCAACTCTGTTAGTTGAATGCACCGAACAGAAAGAAGTTTCATACAATGCTTCTGTGTAGTTTATATTTGAACATATTCTTTTTTCCACTATTACCCACTTAGCGCTACGAATGTCCAGTTGCATTTTCTACAGACAGAGTGTTTCAAAACTGCTCAATCAAAAGTATGGTTTAACTCTGTTAGCTGAATGCTCAGATCAGAAAGAAGTTTCACAGAATGCTTCTGTGTAGTTTATATTTGAATATATTCCTTTTTCCACTACTACGCTCTTAGCGCTCCAAATGTCCAGTTGCATTTTCTACAGAAAGAGTGTTCAGATCTGCTCAATCAAAAGTATGGTTTAACTCTGATAGCTGAATGCACAGATCAGAAAGAAGTTTCACCGAATGATTCCGTGTAGTTTATATTTGAAGACATTCCTTTTTCCACTATTACCCTCTTAGCGCTCCGAATCTCCACTTGCATTTTCTACAAAAAGAGCGTTTCATAACTGCTCAATCAAAAATATGTTTTATCTCTGTTAACTGAAATTACAGATCAGAAATAAGTTTCACAGAATGCATCTGTGTAGTTTTTATTTGAAGATATTCTTTTTCCCAATGTAGGCCTCTTAGCCCTTAGCATGTCCAATTGCAGTTTCTACAGAAAGAGTGTTTCAGAACGGCTCAATCAAAAGTAAGGTTCAACTCTGTTAGTTGAATGCACAGAACAGAAAGAATTTTCACAGAATGCTACTGTGCAGGTTATATTTGAATAAATTCCTTTTTCCACTATTACCCTCCTAGCGCTCCGAATGTCCACTTGCATTTTCTACAGAAAGAGTGTTTCAAAACTGCTCAATCAAAAGTATGGTTTAACTCTGTTAGCTGAATGCTCAGATCAGAAAGAAGTTTCACAGAATGCTTCTGTGTAGTTTATATTTGAATATATTCCTTTTTCCACTACTACTCTCTTAGCGCTCCAAATGTCCAGTTGCATTTTCTACAGAAAGAGTGTTCAGATCTGCTCAATCAAAAGTATGGTTTAACTCTGTTAGCTGAATGCACAGATCAGAAAGAAGTTTCACAGAATGATTCTGTGTAGTTTATATATGGAGACATTCCTTTTTCCACTATTACCCTCTTAGCGCTCCGAATCTCCACTTGCATTTTCTACAGAAAGAGTGTTTCAGAACGGCTCCATCAAAACTAAGGTTCAACTCTTTTAGTTGAACAAACAGAACAGAAAGAAGTTTCACACAATTCTTCTGTGTAGTTTTTATTTGTAGACATTCTTTTTCCCAATATAGGCCTCTTAGCGCTCAGAATGTCCAATTGCAGTTTCTACAGAAAGAGTGTTTCAGAACGGCTCAATCAAAAGTAAGGTTCAACTCTGTTAGTTGAATGCACAGAACAGACAGAAGTTTCATACAATGCTTCTGTGTAGTTTATATTTGAACATATTCTTTTTTCCACTATTACCCACTTAGCGCTACGAATGTCCAGTTGCATTTTCTACAGACAGAGTGTTTCCAAACTGCTCAATCAAAAGTATGGTTTAACTCTGTTAGCTGAATGCTCAGATCAGAAAGAAGTTTCACAGAATGCTTCTGTGTAGTTTATATTTGAATATATTCCTTTTTCCACTACTACGCCCTTAGCGCTCCAAATGTCCAGTTGCATTTTCTACAGAAAGAGCGTTCAGATCTGCTCAATCAAAAGTATGGTTTAACTCTGTTAGCTGAATGCACAGATCAGAAAGAAGTTTCACCGAATGATTCCGTGTAGTTTATATTTGGAGACATTCCTTTTTCCACTATTACCCACTTAGCGCTCCGAATCTCCACTTGCATTTTCTACAAAAAGAGTGTTTCATAACTGCTCAATCAAAAATATGTTTTATCTCTGTTAACTGAATTTACAGATCAGAAATATGTTTCACAGAATGCATCTGTGTAGTTTTTATTTGAAGATATTCTTTTTCCCAATGTAGGCCTCTTAGCTCTTAGCATGTCCAATTGCAGTTTCTACAGAAAGAGTGTTTCAGAACGGCTCAATCAAAAGTAAGGTTCAACTCTGTTAGTTGAATGCACAGAACAGAAAGAATTTTTACAGAATGCTACTGTGTAGTTTATATTTGAATATATTCCTTTTTCCACTATTACCCTCTTAGCGCTCCGAATGTCCACTTGCATTTTCTACAGAAAGAGTGTTCAGAACTGCACAATAAAAAGTATGGTTTAACTCTGTTACCTTAATGAACATATCAGAAATAAGTTTCACACAATGCTTCTGTGTAGTTTTTATTTGAAGATATTATTTTTCCCAATAGAGGCCTCTTAGCGCTCAGAATGTCCAATTGCAGTTTCTACAGAAAGAGTCTTTCAGAAAGGCTCAATCAAAAGTAAGGTTCAACTCTGTTAGTTAAATGCACAGAACAGAAAGAAGTTTCATACAATGCTTCTGTGTAGTTTATATTTGAACATATTCTTTTTTCCACTATTACCCACTTAGCGCTACGAATGTCCAGTTGCATTTTCTAAAGACAGAGTGTTTCAAAACTGCTCAATCAAAAGTATGGTTTAACTCTGTTAGCTGAATGCTCAGATCAGAAAGAAGTTTCACAGAATGCTTCTGTGTAGTTTATAATTGAATATATTCCTTTTTCCACTACTACTCTCTTAGCGCTCCAAATGTCCAGTTGCATTTTCTACAGAAAGAGTGTTCAGATCTGCTCAATCAAAAGTATGGTTTAACTCTGTTAGCTGAATGCACAGATCAGAAAGAAGTTTCACAGAATTATTCTGTGTAGTTTATATTTGGAGACATTCTTTTTCCACTATTACCCTCTTAGCGCTCCGAATCTCCACTTGCATTTTCTACAGAAAGAGTGTTTCAGAACGGCTCAATCAAAACTAAGGTTCAACTCTTTTAGTTGAACAGACAGAACAGAAAGAAGTTTCACACAATTCTTCTGTGTAGTTTTTATTTGTAGACATTCTTTTTCCCAATATAGGCCTCTTAGCGCTCAGAATGTCCAATTGCAGTTTCTACAGAAAGAGTGTTGCAGAACGGCTCAATCAAAAGTAAGGTTCAACTCTGTTAGTTGAATGCACAGAACAGAAAGAAGTTTCATACAATGCTTCTGTGTAGTTTATATTTGAACATATTCTTTTTTCCACTATTACCCACTTAGCGCTACGAATATCCAGTTGCATTTTCTACAGACAGAGTGTTTCAAAACTGCTCAATCAAAAGTATGGTTTAACTCTCTTAGCTGAATGCTCAGATCAGAAAGAAGTTTCACAGAATGCTTCTGTGTAGTTTATATTTGAATATATTCCTTTTTCCACTACTACGCTCTTAGCGCTCCAAATGTCCAGTTGTATTTTCTACACAAAGAGTGTTCAGATCTTCTCAATCAAAAGTATGGTTTAACTCTGTTAGCTGAATGCACAGATCAGAAAGAAGTTTCACCGAATGATTCTGTGTAGTTTATATTTGAAGACATTCCTTTTTCCACTATTACCCTCTTAGCGCTCCGAATCTCCACTTGCATTTTCTACAAAAAGAGTGTTTCATAACTGCTCAATCAAAAATATGTTTTATCTCTGTTAACTGAATTTACAGATCAGAAATAAGGTTCACAGAATGCATCTGTGTAGTTTCTATTTGAAGATATTCTTTTTCCCAATGTAGGCCTCTTAGCGCTTAGCATGTCCAATTGCAGTTTCTACAGAAAGAGTGTTTCAGAACGGCTCAACCAAAAGTAAGGTTCACCTCTTTTAGTTGAATGCACAGAACAGAAAGAACTTTCACAGAATGCTACAGTGTTGTTTATATTTGAATATATTCCTTTTTCCACTATTACCCTCTTAGCGCTCCGAATGTCCACTTGCATTTTCTAAAGAAAGAGTGTTCAGAACTGCGCAATCAAAAGTATGGTTTAACTCTGTTAGCTTAATGAACATATCAGAAATAAGTTTCACACAATGCTTCTGTGTAGTTTTTATTTGAAGATATTATTTTTCCCAATATAGGCCTCTTAGCGCTCAGAATGTCCAATTGCAGTTTCTACAGAAAGAGTCTTTCAGAAAGGCTCAATCAAAAGTAAGGTTCAACTCTGTTAGTTAAATGCACAGAACAGAAAGAAGTTTCATACAATGCTTCTGTGTAGTTTATATTTGAACATATTCTTTTTTCCACTATTACCCACTTAGCGCTACGAATGTCCAGTTGCATTTTCTAAAGACAGAGTGTTTCAAAACTGCTCAATCAAAAGTATGGTTTAACTCTGTTAGCTGAATTCTCAGATCAGAAAGAAGTTTCACAGAATGCTTCTGTGTAGTTTATATTTGAATATATTCCTTTTTCCACTACTACTCTCTTAGCGCTCCAAATGTCCAGTTGCATTTTCTACAGAAAGAGTGTTCAGATCTGCTCAATCAAAAGTATGGTTTAACTCTGTTAGCTGAATGCACAGATCAGAAAGAAGTTTCACAGAATTATTCTGTGGAGTTTATATTTGGAGACATTCCTTTTTCCACTATTACCCTCTTAGCGCTCCGAATCTCCACTTGCATTTTCTACAGAAAGAGTGTTTCAGAACGGCTCAATCAAAACTAAGGTTCAACTCTTTTAGATGAACAAACAGAACAGAAAGAAGTTTCACACAATTCTTCTGTGTAGTTTTTATTTGTAGACATTCTTTTTCCCAATATAGGCCTCTTTGCGCTCAGAATGTCCAATTGCAGTTTCTACAGAAAGAGTGTTTCAGAACGGCTCAATCAAAAGTAAGGTTCAACTCTGTTAGTTGAATGCACAGAACAGAAAGAATTTTCACAGAATGCTACTGTGTAGTTTATATTTGAATATATTCCTTTTTCCACTATTACCCTCTTAGCGCTCCGAATGTCCACTTGCATTTTCTACAGAAAGAGTGTTTCAGAACGGCTCAATCAAAACTAAGGTTCAACTCTTTTAGTTGAACAAACAGAACAGAAAGAAGTTTCACACAATTCTTCTGTGTAGTTTTTATTTGTAGACATTCTTTTTCCCAATATAGGCCTCTTAGCGCTCAGAATGTCCAATTGCAGTTTCTACACAAAGAGTGTTTCAGAACGGCTCAATCAAAAGTAAGGTTCAACTCTGTTAGTTGAATGCACAGAACAGAAAGAAGTTTCATACAATGCTTCTGTGTAGTTTATATTTGAACATATTATTTTTTCCACTATTACCCACTTAGCGCTACGAATGTCCAGTTGCATTTTCTACAGACAGAGTGTTTCAAAACTGCTCAATCAAAAGCATGGTTTAACTCTGTTAGCTGAATGCTCAGATCAGAAAGAAGTTTCACAGAATGCTTCTGTGTAGTTTATATTTGAATATATTCCTTTTTCCACTACTACGCTCTTAGCGCTCCTAATGTCCAGTTGCATTATCTACAGAAAGAGTGTTCTGATCGGCTCAATCAAAAGTATGGTTTAACTCTGTTAGCTGAATGCACAGATCAGAAAGAAGTTTCACCGAATGATTCTGTGTAGTTTATATTTGAAGACATTCCTTTTTCCACTATGACCCTCTTAGCGCTCCGAATCTCCACTTGCATTTTCTACAAAAAGAGTGTTTCATAACTGCTCAATCAAAAATATGTTTTATCTCGGTTAACTGAATTTACAGATCAGAAATAAGGTTCACAGAATGCATCTGTGTAGTTTCTATTTGAAGATATTCTTTTTCCCAATGTAGGCCTCTTAGCGCTTAGCATGTCCAATTGCAGTTTCTACAGAAAGAGTGTTTCAGAACGGCTCAACCAAAAGTAAGGTTCACCTCTTTTAGTTGAATGCACAGAACAGAAAGAACTTTCACAGAATGCTACTGTGTTGTTTATATTTGAATATATTCCTTTTTCCACTATTACCCTCTTAGCGCTCCGAATGTCCACTTGCATTTTCTAAAGAAAGAGTGTTCAGAACTGCGCAATCAAAAGTATGGTTTAACTCTGTTAGCTTAATGAACATATCAGAAATAAGTTTCACACAATGCTTCTGTGTAGTTTTTATTTGAAGATATTATTTTTCCCAATATAGGCCTCTTAGCGCTCAGAATGTCCAATTGCAGTTTCTACAGAAAGAGTGTTTCAGAAAGGCTCAATCAAAAGTAAGGTTCAACTCTGTTAGTTGAATGCACAGAACAGAAAGAAGTTTCATACAATGCTTCTGTGTAGTTTATATTTGAACATATTTTTTTCCACTATTACCCACTTAGCGCTACGAAAGTCCAGTTGCATTTTCTACAGACAGAGTGTTTCAAAACTGCTCAATCAAAAGTTTGGTTTAACTCTGTTAGCTGAATGCTCAGATCAGAAAGAAGTTTCACAGAATGCTTCTGTGTAGTTTATATTTGAATATATTCCTTTTTCCACTACTACTCTCTTAGCGCTCCAAATGTCCAGTTGCATTTTCTACAGAAAGAGTGTTCAGATCTTCTCAATCAAAAGTATGGTTTAACACTGTCAGCTGAATGCACAGATCAGAAAGAAGTTTCACAGAATGATTCTGTGTAGTTTATATTTGGAGACATTCCTTTTTCCACTATTACCCTCTTAGCGCTCCGAATCTCCACTTGCATTTTCTACAGAAAGAGTGTTTCAGAACGGCTCAATCAAAACTAAGTTTCAACTGTTTTAGTTGAACAAACAGAACAGAAAGAAGTTTCACACAATTCTTCCGTGTAGTTTTTATTTGTAGACATTCTCTTTCCCAATATAGGCCTCTTAGCGCTCAGAATGTCCAATTGCAGTTTCTACAGAAAGAGTGTTTCAGAACGGCTCAATCAAAAGTAACGTTCAACTCTGTTAGTTGAATGCACCGAACAGAAAGAAGTTTCATACAATGCTTCTGTGTAGTTTATATTTGAACATATTCTTTTTTCCACTATTACCCACTTAGCGCTACGAATGTCCAGTTGCATTTTCTACAGACAGAGTGTTTCAAAACTGCTCAATCAAAAGTATGGTTTAACTCTGTTAGCTGAATGCTCAGATCAGAAAGAAGTTTCACAGAATGCTTCTGTGTAGTTTATATTTGAATATATTCCTTTTTCCACTACTACGCTCTTAGCGCTCCAAATGTCCAGTTGCATTTTCTACAGAAAGAGTGTTCAGATCTGCTCAATCAAAAGTATGGTTTAACTCTGATAGCTGAATGCACAGATCAGAAAGAAGTTTCACCGAATGATTCCTTGTAGTTTATATTTGAAGACATTCCTTTTTCCACTATTACCCTCTTAGCGCTCCGAATCTCCACTTGCATTTTCTACAAAAAGAGCGTTTCATAACTGCTCAATCAAAAATATGTTTTATCTCTGTTAACTGAATTTACAGATCAGAAATAAGTTTCACAGAATGCATCTGTGTAGTTTTTATTTGAAGATATTCTTTTTCCCAATGTAGGCCTCTTAGCGCTTAGCATGTCCAATTGCAGTTTCTACAGAAGGAGTGTTTCAGAACGGCTCAATCAAAAGTAAGGTTCAACTCTGTTAGTTGAATGCACAGAACAGAAAGAATTTTCACAGAATGCTACTGTGCAGGTTATATTTGAATAAATTCCTTTTTCCACTATTACCCTCCTAGCGCTCCGAATGTCCACTTGCATTTTCTACAGAAAGAGTGTTTCAAAACTGCTCAATCAAAAGTATGGTTTAACTCTGTTAGCTGAATGCTCAGATCAGAAAGAAGTTTCACAGAATGCTTCTGTGTAGTTTATATTTGAATATATTCCTTTTTCCACTACTACTCTCTTAGCGCTCCAAATGTCCAGTTGCATTTTCTACAGAAAGAGTGTTCAGATCTGCTCAATCAAAAGTATGGTTTAACTCTGTTAGCTGAATGCACAGATCAGAAAGAAGTTTCACAGAATGATTCCGTGTAGTTTATATATGGAGACATTCCTTTTTCCACTATTACCCTCTTAGCGCTCCGAATCTCCACTTGCATTTTCTACAAAAAGAGTGTTTCATAACTGCTCAATCAAAAATATGTTTTATCTCTGTTAACTGAATTTACAGATCAGAAATAAGTTTCACAGAATGCATCTGTGTAGTTTTTATTTGAAGATATTCTTTTTCCCAATGTAGGCCTCTTAGCGCTTAGCATGTCCTATTGCAGTTTCTACAGAAAGAGTGTTTCAGAACGGCTCAATCAAAAGTAAGGTTCAACTCTGTTAGTTGAATGCACAGAACAGAAAGAATTTTCACAGAATTCTACTGTGTAGTTTATATTTGAATATATTCCTTTTTCCACTATTACCCTCTTAGCGCTCCGAATGTCCACTTGCATTTTCTACAGAAAGAGTGTTCAGAACTGCGCAATCAAAAGTATGGTTTAACTCTGTTAGCTTAATGAACATATCAGAAATAAGTTTCACACAATGCTTCTGTGTAGTTTTTATTTGAAGATATTATTTTTCCCAATATAGGCCTCTTAGCGCTCAGAATGTCCAATTGCAGTTTCTACAGAAAGAGTGTTTCAGAAAGGCTCAATCAAAAGTAAGGTTCAACTCTGTTAGTTGAATGCACAGAACAGAAAGAAGTTTCATACAATGCTTCTGTGTAGTTTATATTTGAACATATTCTTTTTTCCACTATTACCCACTTAGCGCTACGAATGTCCAGTTGCATTTTCTACAGACAGAGTGTTTCAAAACTGCTCAATCATAAGTATGGTTTAACTCTGTTAGCTGAATGCTCAGATCAGAAAGAAGTTTCACAGAATGCTTCTGTGTAGTTTATATTTGAATATATTCCTTTTTCCACTACTACTCTCTTAGCGCTCCAAATGTCCAGTTGCATTTTCTACAGAAAGAGTGTTCAGATCTGCTCAATCAAATTATGGTTTAACTCTGTTAGCTGAATGCACAGATCAGAAAGAAGTTTCACAGAATGATTCCGTGTAGTTTATATTTGGAGACATTCCTTTTTCCACTATTACCCTCTTAGTGCTCCGAATCTCCACTTGCATTTTCTACAGAAAGAGTGTTTCAGAACGGCTCAATCAAAACTAAGGTTCAACTCTTTTAGTTGAACAAACAGAACAGAAAGAAGTTTCACACAATTGTTCTGTGTAGTTTTTATTTGTAGACATTCTTTTTCCCAATATAGGCCTCTTAGCGCTCAGAATGTCCAATTGCAGTTTCTACAGAAAGAGTGTTTCAGAACGGCTCAATCAAAAGTAAGGTTCAACTCTGTTAGTTGAATGCACAGAACAGAAAGAAGTTTCATACAATGCTTCTGTGTAGTTTATATTTGAACATATTCTTTTTTCCACTATTACCCACTTAGCGCTACGAATGTCCAGTTGCATTTTCTACAGACAGAGTGTTTCAAAACTGCTCAATCAAAAGTATGGTTTAACTCTGTTAGCTGAATGCTCAGATCAGAAAGAAGTTTCACAGAATGTTCTGTGTAGTTTATATTTGAATATATTCCTTTTTCCACTACTACGCTCTTAGTGCTCCAAATGTCCAGTTGCATTTTATACAGAAAGAGTGTTCAGATCTGCTCAATCAAAAGTATGGTTTAATTCTGTTAGCTGAATGCACAGATCAGAAAGAAGTTTCACCGAATGATTCTGTGTAGTTTATATTTGAAGACATTCCTTTTTCCACTATTACCCTCTTAGCGCTCCGAATCTCCACTTGCTTTTTCTACAAAAAGATTGTTTCATAACTGCTCTATCAAAAATATGTTTTATCTCTGTTAACTGAATTTTCAGATCAGAAATAAGTTTCACAGAATGCATCTGTGTAGTTTATATTTGAAGATATTGTTTTTCCCAATGTAGGCCTCTTAGCGCTTAGCATGTCCAATTGCAGTTTCTACAGAAAGAGTGTTTCAGAATGGCTCAATCAAAAGTAAGGTTCAACTCTGTTAGTTGAATGCACAGAACAGAAATAATTTTCACAGAATGCTACTGTGTAGTTTATATTTGAATATATTCCTTTTTCCACTATTACCCTCTTAGCGCTCCGAATGTCCACTTGCATTTTCTACAGAAAGAGTGTTCAGAACTGCGCAATCAAAAGTATGGTTTAACTCTGTTAGCTTAATGAACATATCAGAAATATGTTTCAAACAATGCTTCTGTGTAGTTTTTATTTGAAGATATTATTTTTCCCAATATAGGCCTCTTAGCGCTCTGAATGTCCAATTGCAGTTTCTACAGAAAGAGTGTTTCAGAAAGGCTCAATCAAAAGTAAGGTTCAACTCTGTTAGTTGAATGCACAGAACAGAAAGAAGTTTCATACAATGCTTCTGTGTAGTTTATATTTGAACATATTCTTTTTTCCACTATTACCTACTTAGCACTACGAATGTCCAGTTGCATCTTCTACAGACAGAGTGTTTCAAAACTGCTCAATCAAAAGTATGGTTTAACTCTGTTAGCTGAATGCTCAGATCAGAAAGAAGTTTCACAGAATGCTTCCGTGTAGTTTATATTTGAATATATTCCTTTTTCCACTACTACGCTCTTAGCGCTCCAAATGTCCAGTTGCATTTTCAACAGAAAGAGTGTTCAGATCTGCTCAATCAAAAGTATGGTTTAACTCTGTTAGCTGAATGCACAGATCAGAAAGAAGTTTCACCGAATGAGTCTGTGTAGTTTATATTTGAAGACATTCCTTTTTCCACTATTACCCTCTTAGCGCGCCGAATCTCCACTTGCATTTTCTACAAAAAGAGTGTTTCATAACTGCTCAATCAAAAATATGTTTTATCTCCGTTAACTGAATTTACAGATCAGAAATAAGTTTCACAGAATGCATCTGTGTAGTTTTTATTTGAAGATATTCTTTTTCCCAATGTAGGACTCTTAGCGCTTAGCATGTCCAATTGCAGTTTCTACAGAAAGAGTGTTTTAGAACGGCTCAATCAAAAGTAAGGTTCAACTCTGTTAGTTGAATGCACAGAACAGAAAGAATTTTCACAGAATGTTACTGTGTAGTTTTTATTTGAATATATTCCTTTTTCCACTATTACCCTCTTAGCGCTCCGAATGTCCACTTGCATTTTCTACAGAAAGAGTGTTCAGAATTGTGCAATCAAAAGTATGGTTTAACTCTGTTAGCTTAATGAACATATCAGAAATAAGTTTCACACAATGCTTCTGTGTAGTTTTTATTTGAACATATTATTTTTCCCAATATAGGCCTCTTAGCGCTCAGAATGTCCAATTGCAGTTTCTACAGAAAGAGTGTTTCAGAAAGGCTCAATCAAAAGTAAGGTTCAACTCTGTTAGTTGAATGCACAGAACAGAAAGAAGTTTCATACAATGCTTCTGTGTAGTTTATATTTGAACATATTCTTTTTTCCACTATTACCCACTTAGCGCTACGAATGTCCAGTTGCATTTCCTACAGACAGAGTGTTTCAAAACTGCTCAATCATAAGTATGGTTTAACTCTGTTAGCTGAATGCTCAGATCAGAAAGAAGTTTCACAGAATGCTTCTGGGTAGTTTATATTTGAATATATTCCTTTTTCCACTACTATGCTCTTAGCGCTCCAAATGTCCAGTTGCATTTTCTACAGAAAGAGTGTTCAGATCTGCTCAATCAAAAGTATGGTTTAACTCTGTTAGCTGAATGCACAGATCAGAAAGAAGTTTCACCGAATGATTCTGTGTAGTTTATATTTGAAGACATTCCTTTTTCCACTATTACCCTCTTAGCGCTCCGAATCTCCACTTGCTTTTTCAACAAAAAGAGTGTTTCATAACTGCTCAATCAAAAATATGTTTTATCTCTGTTAACTGAATTTACAGATCAGAAATAAGTTTCACAGAATGCATCTGTGTAGTTTTTATTTGAAGATATTCTTTTTCCCAATGTAGGCCTCTTAGCGCTTAGCATGTCCAATTGCAGTTTCTACAGAAAGAGTGTTTCAGAACGGCTCAATCAAAAGTAAGGTTCAACTCTGTTAGTTGAATGCACAGAACAGAAATAATTTTCACAGAATTCTACTGTGTAGCTTATATTTTAATATATTCCTTTTTCCACTATTACCCTCTTAGCGCTCCGAATGTCCACTTGCATTTTCTACAGAAAGAGTGTTCAGAACTGCGCAATCAAAATTATGGTTTAACTCTGTTAGCTTAATGAACATATCAGAAATAAGTTTCACACAATGCTTCTGTGTAGTTTTTATTTGAAGATATTATGTTTCCCAATATAGGCCTCTTAGCGCTCAGAATGTCCAATTGCAGTTTCTACAGAAAGAGTGTTTCAGAAAGGCTCAATCAAAAGTAAGGTTCAACTCTGTTAGTTGAATGCACAGAACAGAAAGAAGTTTCATACAATGCTTCTGTGTAGTTTATATTTGAACATATTCTTTTTTCCACTATTACCCACTTAGCGCTACGAATGTCCAGTTGCATTTTCTACAGACAGAGTGTTTCAAAACTGCTCAATCATAAGTATGGTTTAACTCTGTTAGCTGAATGCTCAGATCAGAAAGAAGTTTCACAGAATGCTTCTGTGTAGTTTATATTTGAATATATTCCTTTTTCCACTACTACTCTCTTAGCGCTCCAAATGTCCAGTTGCATTTTCTACAGAAAGAGTGTTCAGATCTGCTCAATCAAAAGTATGGTTTAACTCTGTTAGCTGAATGCACAGATCAGAAAGTAGTTTCACAGAATGATTCTGTGTAGTTTATATTTGGAGACATTCCTTTTTCCACTATTACCCTCTTAGCGCTCCGAATCTCCACTTGCATTTTCTACAGAAAGAGTGTTTCAGAACGGCTCAATCAAAACTAAGGTTCAAATCTTTTAGTTGAACAAACAGAACAGAAAGAAGTTTCACACAATTCTTCTGTGTAGTTTTTATTTGTAGACATTCTTTTTCCCAATATAGGCCTCTTAGCGCTCAGAATGTCCAATTGCAGTTTCTACAGAAAGAGTGTTTCAGAACGGCTCAATCAAAAGTAAGGTTCAACTCTGTTAGTTGAATGCACAGAACAGAAAGAAATTTCATGCAATGCTTCTGTGTAGTTTATATTTGAACATATTCTTTTTTCCACTATTACCCACTTAGCTCTACGAATGTCCAGTTGCATTTTCTACAGACAGAGTGTTTCAAAACTGCTCAATCAAAAGTATGGTTTAACTCTGTTAGCTGAATGCTCAGATCAGAAAGAAGTTTCACAGAATGCTTCTGTGTAGTTTATATTTGAATATATTCCTTTTTCCACTACTACGCTCTTAGCGCTCCAAATGTCCAGTTGCATTTTCTACAGAAAGAGTGTTCAGATCTGCTCAATCAAAAGTATGGTTTAACTCTGTTAGCTGAATGCAAAGATCAGAAAGAAGTTTCACCGAATGATTCTGTGTAGTTTATATTTGAAGACATTTCTTTTTCCACTATTACCCTCTTAGCGCTCCGAATCTCCACTTGCATTTTCTACAAAAAGAGTGTTTCATAACTGCTCAATCAAAAATATGTTTTATCTCTGTTAACTGAATTTACAGATCAGAAATAAGTTTCACAGAATGCATCTGTGTAGTTTTTATTTGAAGATATTCTTTTTCCCAATGTAGGCCTCTTAGCGCTTAGCATGTCCAATTGCAGTTTCTACAGAAAGAGTGTTTCAGAACGGCTCAATCAAAAGTAAGGTTCAACTCTGTTAGTTGAATGCACAGAACAGAAATAATTTTCACAGAATGCTACTGTGTAGTTTATATTTGAATATATTCCTTTTTCCACTATTACCCTCTTAGCGCTCCGAATGTCCACTTGCATTTTCTACAGAAAGAGTGTTCAGAACTGCGCAATCAAAAGTATGGTTTAACTCTGTTAGCTTAATGAACATATCAGAAATATGTTTCAAAAAATGCTTCTGTGTAGTTTTTATTTGAAGATATTATTTTTCCCAATATAGGCCTCTTAGCGCTCTGAATGTCCAATTGCAGTTTCTACAGAAAGAGTGTTTCAGAAAGGCTCAATCAAAAGTAAGGTTCAACTCTGTTAGTTGAATGCACAGAACAGAAAGAAGTTTCATACAATGCTTCTGTGTAGTTTATATTTGAACATATTCTTTTTTCCACTATTACCCACTTAGCGCTACGAATGTCCAGTTGCATTTTCTACAGACAGAGTGTTTCAAAACTGCTCAATCAAAAATATGGTTTAACTCTGTTAGCTGAATGCTCAGATCAGAAAGAAGTTTCACAGAATGCTTCTGTGTAGTTTATATTTGAATATATTCCTTTTTCAACTACTACTCTCTTAGCGCTCCAAATGTCCAGTTGCATTTTCTACAGAAAGAGTGTTCAGATCTGCTCAATCAAAAGTATGGTTTAACTCTGTTAGCTGAATGCACAGATCAGAAAGAAGTTTCACAGAATGATTCTGTGTAGTTTATATTTGGAGACATTCCTTTTTCCACTATTACCCTCTTAGCGCTCCGAATCTCCACTTGCATTTTCTACAGAAAGAGTGTTTCAGAACGGCTCAATCAAAACTATGGTTCAAATTTTTTAGTTGAACAAACAGAACAGAAAGAAGTTTCACACAATTCTTCTGTGTAGTTTTTATTTGTAGACATTCTTTTTCCCAATATAGGCCTCTTAGCGCTCAGAATGGCCAATTGCAGTTTCTACAGAAAGAGTGTTTCAGAACGGCTCAATCAAAAGTAAGGTTCAACTCTGTTAGTTGAATGCACAGAACAGAAAGAAGTTTCATACAATGCTTCTGTGTAGTTTATATTTGAACATATTTTTTTTCCACTATTACCCACTTAGCGCTACGAATGTCCAGTTGCATTTTCTACAGACAGAGTGTTTCAAAACTGCTCAATCAAAAGTATGGTTTAACTCTGTTAGCTGAATGCTCAGATGAGAAAGAAGATTCACAGAATGCTTCTGTGTAGTTTATATTTGAATATATTCCTTTTTCCACTACTACGCTCTTAGCGCTCCAATGGTCCAGTTGCATTTTCTACAGAAAGAGTGTTCAGATCTGCTCAATCAAAAGTATGGTTTAACTCTGTTAGCTGAATGCACAGATCAGAAAGAAGTTTCACCGAATGATTCTGTGTAGTTTATATTTGAAGACATTCCTTTTTCCACTACTACCCTCTTAGCGCTCCGAATCTCCACTTGCATTTTCTACAAAAAGAGTGTTTCATAACTGCTCAATCAAAAATATGTTTTATCTCTGTTAACTGAATTTACAGATCAGAAATAAGTTTCACAGAATGCATCTGTGTAGTTTTTATTTGAAGATATTCTTTTTCCCAATGTAGGCCTCTTAGCGCTTAGCATGTCCAATTGCCGTTTCTACAGAAAGAGTGTTTCAGAACGGCTCAATCAAAAGTAAGGTTCAACTCTGTTAGTTGAATGCACAGAACAGAAAGAATTTTCACAGAATGCTACTGTGTAGTTTATATTTGAATATATTCCTTTTTCCACTATTACGCTCTTAGCGCTCCGAATGTCCACTTGCATTTTCTACAGAAAGAGTGTTCAGAACTGCCCAATCAAAAGTATGGTTTAACTCTGTTAGCTTAATGAACATATCAGAAATAAGTTTCACACAATGCTTCTGTGTAGTTTTTATTTGAAGATATTATTTTTCCCAATAGAGGCCTCTTAGCGCTCAGAATGTCCAATTGCAGTTTCTACAGAAAGAGTGTTTCAGAAAGGCTCAATCAAAAGTAAGGTTCAACTCTGTTAGTTGAATGCACAGAACAGAAAGAAGTTTCATACAATGCTTCTGTGTAGTTTATATTTGAACATATTCTTTTTTCCACTATTACCCACTTAGCGCTACGAATGTGCAGTTGCATTTTCTACAGACAGAGTGTTTCAAAACTGCTCAATCAAAAGTATGGTTTAACTCTGTTAGCTGAATGCTCAGATCAGAAAGAAGTTTCACAGAATGATTCTGTGTAGTTTATATTTGGAGACATTCCTTTTTCCACTATTACCCTCTTAGCGCTCCGAATCTCCACTTGCATTTTCTACAGAAAGAGTGTTTCAGAACGGCTCAATCAAAACTAAGGTTCAACTCTTTTAGTTGAACAAACAGAACAGAAAGAAGTTTCACACAATTCTTCTGTGTAGTTTTTATTTGTAGACATTCTTTTTCCCAATATAGGCCTCTTAGCGCTCAGAATGTCCAATTGCAGTTTCTACAGAAAGAGTGTTTCAGAACGGCTCAATCAAAAGTAAGGTTCAACTCTGTTAGTTGAATGCACAGAACAGAAAGAAGTTTCATACAATGCTTCTGTGTAGTTTATATTTGAACATATACTTTTTTCCACTATTACCCACTTAGCGCTACGAATGTCCAGTTGCATTTTCTACAGACAGAGTGTTTCAAAACTGCACAATCAAAAGTATGGTTTAACTCTGTTAGCTGAATGCTCAGATCAGAAAGAAGTTTCACAGAATGCTTCTGAGTAGTTTATATTTGAATATATTCCTTTTTCCACTACTACGCTCTTAGCGCTCCAATGGTCCAGTTGCATTTTCTACAGAAAGAGTGTTCAGATCTGCTCAATCAAAAGTATGGTTTAACTCTGTTAGCTGAATGCACAGATCAGAAAGAAGTTTCACGGAATGATTCTGTGTAGTTTATATTTGAAGACATTCCTTTTTCCACTATTACCCTCTTAGCGCTCCGAATCTCCACTTGCATTTTCTACAAAAAGAGTGTTTCATAACTGCTCAATCAAAAATATGTTTTATCTCTGTTAACTGAATTTACAGATCAGAAATAAGTTTTACAGAATGCATCTGTGTAGTTTTTATTTGAAGATATTCTTTTTCCCAATGTAGGCCTCTTAGCGCTTAGCATGTCCAATTGCCGTTTCTACAGAAAGAGTGTTTCAGAACGGCTCAATCAAAAGTAAGGTTCAACTCTGTTAGTTGAATGCACAGAACAGAAAGAATTTTCACAGAATGCTACTGTGTAGTTTATATTTGAATATATTCCTTTTTCCACTATTACGCTCTTAGCGCTCCGAATGTCCACTTGCATTTTCTACAGAAAGAGTGTTCAGAACTGCCCAATCAAAAGTATGGTTTAAATCTGTTAGCTTAATGAACATATCAGAAATAAGTTTCACACAATGCTTCTGTGTAGTTTTTATTTGAAGATATTATTTTTCCCAATAGAGGCCTCTTAGCGCTCAGAATGTCCAATTGCAGTTTCTACAGAAAGAGTGTTTCAGAAAGGCTCAATCAAAAGTAAGGTTCAACTCTGTTAGTTGAATGCACAGAACAGAAAGAAGTTTCATACAATGCTTCTGTGTAGTTTATATTTGAACATATTCTTTTTTCCACTATTACCCACTTAGCGCTACGAATGTGCAGTTGCATTTTCTACAGACAGAGTGTTTCAAAACTGCTCAATCAAAAGTATGGTTTAACTCTGTTAGCTGAATGCTCAGATCAGAAAGAAGTTTCACAGAATGCTTCTGTGTAGTTTATATTTGAATATATTCCTTTTTCCACTACTACTCTCTTAGCGCTACAAATGTCCAGTTGCATTTTCTACAGAAAGAGTGTTCAGATCTGCTCAATCAAAAGTATGGTTTAACTCTGTTAGCTGAATGCACAGATCAGAAAGAAGTTTCACAGAATGATTCTGTGTAGTTTATATTTGGAGACATTCCTTTTTCCACTATTACCCTCTTAGCGCTCCGAATCTCCACTTGCATTTTCTACAGAAAGAGTGTTTCAGAACGGCTCAATCAAAACTAAGGTTCAACTCTTTTAGTTGAACAAACAGAACAGAAAGAAGTTTCACACAATTCTTCTGTGTAGTTTTTATTTGTAGACATTCTTTTTCCCAATATAGGCCTCTTAGCGCTCAGAATGTCCAATTGCAGTTTCTACAGAAAGAGTGTTTCAGAACGGCTCAATCAAAAGTAAGGTTCAACTCTGTTAGTTGAATGCACAGAACAGAAAGAAGTTTCATACAATGCTTCTGTGTAGTTTATATTTGAACATATACTTTTTTCCACTATTACCCACTTAGCGCTACGAATGTCCAGTTGCATTTTCTACAGACAGAGTGTTTCAAAACTGCTCAATCAAAAGTATGGTTTAACTCTGTTAGCTGAATGCTCAGATCAGAAAGAAGTTTCACAGAATGCTTCTGTGTAGTTTATATTTGAATATATTCCTTTTTCCACTACTACGCTCTTAGCGCTCCAATGGTCCAGTTGCATTTTCTACAGAAAGAGTGTTCAGATCTGCTCAATCAAAAGTATGGTTTAACTCTGTTAGCTGAATGCACAGATCAGAAAGAAGTTTCACGGAATGATTCTGTGTAGTTTATATTTGAAGACATTCCTTTTTCCACTATTACCCTCTTAGCGCTCCGAATCTCCACTTGCATTTTCTACAAAAAGAGTGTTTCATAACTGCTCAATCAAAAATATGTTTTATCTCTGTTAACTGAATTTACAGATCAGAAATAAGTTTCACAGAATGCATCTGTGTAGTTTTTATTTGAAGATATTCTTTTTCCCAATGTAGGCCTCTTAGCGCTTAGCATGTCCAATTGCCGTTTCTACAGAAAGAGTGTTTCAGAACGGCTCAATCAAAAGTAAGGTTCAAATCTGTTACTTGAATGCACAGAACAGAAAGAATTTTCACAGAATGCTACTGTGTAGTTTATATTTGAATATATTCCTTTTTCCACTATTACGCTCTTAGCGCTCCGAATGTCCACTTGCATTTTCTACAGAAAGAGTGTTCAGAACTGCCCAATCAAAAGTATGGTTTAACTCTGTTAGCTTAATGAACATATCAGAAATAAGTTTCACACAATGCTTCTGTGTAGTTTTTATTTGAAGATATTATTTTTCCCAATATAGGCCTCTTAGCGCTCAGAATGTCCAATTGCAGTTTCTACAGAAAGAGTGTTTCAGAAAGGCTCAATCAAAAGTAAGGTTCAACTCTGTTAGTTGAATGCACAGAATAGAAAGAAGTTTCATACAATGCTTCTGTGTAGTTTATATTTGAACATATTCTTTTTTCCACTATTACCCACTTAGCGCTACGAATGTCCAGTTGCATTTTCTACAGACAGAGTGTTTCAAAACTGCTCAATCATAAGTATGGTTTAACTCTGTTAGCTGAATGCTCAGATCAGAAAGAAGTTTCACAGAATGCTTCTGTGTAGTTTATATTTGAATATATTCCTTTTTCCACTACTACTCTGTTAGCGCTCCAAATGTCCAGTTGCATTTTCTACAGAAAGAGTGTTCAGATCTGCTCAATCAAAAGTATGGTTTAACTCTGTTAGCTGAATGCACAGATCAGAAAGAAGTTTCACAGAATGATTCTGTGTAGTTTATATTTGGAGACATTCCTTTTTCTACTATTACCCTCTTAGCGCTCCGAATCTCCACTTGCATTTTCTACAGAAAGAGTGTTTCAGAACGGCTCAATCAAAACTAAGGTTCAAATCTTTTAGTTGAACAAACAGAACAGAAAGAAGTTTCACACAATTCTTCTGTGTAGTTTTTATTTGTAGACATTCTTTTTCCCAATATAGGCCTCTTAGCGCTCAGAATGTCCAATTGCAGTTTCTACAGAAAGAGTGTTTCAGAACGGCTCAATCAAAAGTAAGGTTCAACTCTGTTAGTTGAATGCACAGAGCAGAAAGAAGTTTCATACAATGCTTCTGTGTAGTTTATATTTGAACATATTCTTTTTTCCACTATTACCCACTTAGCGCTACGAATGTCCAGTTGCATTTTCTACAGACAGAGTGTTTCAAAACTGCTCAATCAAAAGTATGGTTTAACTCTGTTAGCTGAATGCTCAGATCAGAAAGAAGTTTCACAGAATGCTTCTGTGTAGTTTATATTTGAATATATTCCTTTTTCCACTACTACGCTCTTAGCGCTCCAAATGTCCAGTTGCATTTTCTACAGAAAGAGTGTTCAGATCTGCTCAATCAAAAGTATGGTTTAACTCTGTTAGCTGAATGCAAAGATCAGAAAGAAGTTTCACCGAATGATTCTGTGTAGTTTATATTTGAAGACATTCCTTTTTCCACTATTATCCTCTTAGCGCTCCGAATCTCCACTTGCATTTTCTACAAAAAGAGTGTTTCATAACTGCTCAATCAAAAATATGTTTTATCTCTGTTAACTGAATTTACAGATCAGAAATAAGTTTCACAGAATGCATCTGTGTAGTTTTTATTTGAAGATATTCTTTTTCCCAATGTAGGCCTCTTAGCGCTTAGCATGTCCAATTGCAGTTTCTACAGAAAGAGTGTTTCAGAACGGCTCAATCAAAAGTAAGGTTCAACTCTGTTAGTTGAATGCACAGAACAGAAATAATTTTCACAGAATGCTACTGTGTAGTTTATATTTGAATATATTCCTTTTTCCACTATTACCCTCTTAGCGCTCCGAATGTCCACTTGCATTTTCTACAGAAAGAGTGTTCAGAACTGCGCAATCAAAAGTATGGTTTAACTCTGTTAGCTGAATGCACAGATCAGAAAGAAGTTTCACGGAATGATTCTGTGTAGTTTATATTTGAAGACATTCCTTTTTCCACTATTACCCTCTTAGCGCTCCGAATCTCCACTTGCATTTTCTACAAAAAGAGTGTTTCATAACTGCTCAATCAAAAATATGTTTTATCTCTGTTAACTGAATTTACAGATCCGAAATAAGTTTCACAGAATGCATCTGTGTAGTTTTTATTTGAAGATATTCTTTTTCCCAATGTAGGCCTCTTAGCGCTTAGCATGTCCAATTGCCGTTTCTACAGAAAGAGTGTTTCAGAACGGCTCAATCAAAAGTAAGGTTCAAATCTGTTACTTGAATGCACAGAACAGAAAGAATTTTCACAGAATGCTACTGTGTAGTTTATATTTGAATATATTCCTTTTTCCACTATTACGCTCTTAGCGCTCCGAATGTCCACTTGCATTTTCTACAGAAAGAGTGTTCAGAACTGCCCAATCAAAAGTATGGTTTAACTCTGTTAGCTTAATGAACATATCAGAAATAAGTTTCACACAATGCTTCTGTGTAGTTTTTATTTGAAGATATTATTTTTCCCAATAGAGGCCTCTTAGCGCTCAGAATGTCCAATTGCAGTTTCTACAGAAAGAGTGTTTCAGAAAGGCTCAATCAAAAGTAAGGTCCAACTCTGTTAGTTGAATGCACAGAACAGAAAGAAGTTTCATACAATGCTTCTGTGTAGTTTATATTTGAACATATTCTTTTTTCCACTATTACCCACTTAGCGCTACGAATGTCCAGTTGCATTTTCTACAGACAGAGTGTTTCAAAACTGCTCAATCAAAAGTATGGTTTAACTCTGTTAGCTGAATGCTCAGATCAGAAAGAAGTTTCACAGAATGCTTCTGTGTAGTTTATATTTGAATATATTCCTTTTTCCACTACTACGCTCTTAGCGCTCCAAATGTCCAGTTGCATTTTCTACAGAAAGAGTGTTCAGATCTGCTCAATCAAAAGTATGGTTTAACTCTGTTAGCTGAAAGCACAGATCAGAAAGAATTTTCACCGAATGATTCTGTGTAGTTTATATTTAAAGACATTCCTTTTTCCACTATTACCCTCTTAGCGCTCCGAATCTCCACTTGCATTTTCTACAAAAAGAGTGTTTCATAACTGCTCAATCAAAAATATGTTTTATCTCTGTTAACTGAATTTACAGATCAGAAATAAGTTTCACAGAATTCATCTGTGTAGTTGTATTTGAAGATACTCTTTTTCCCAATGTAGGCCTCTTAGCGTTTAGCTTGTCCAATTGCAGTTTCTACACAAAGAGTGTTTCAGAACGGCTCAATCAAAAGTAAGGTTCAACTCTGTTAGTTGAATGCACAGAACAGAAAGAATTTTCACAGAATGCTACTGTGTAATTTATATTTGAATATATTACTTTTTCCAATATTACGCTCTTAGCGCTCCGAATGTCCACTTGCATTTTCTACAGATAGAGTGTTCAGAACTGCCCAATCAAATTATGGTTTAACTCTGTTAGCTTAATGAACATATCAGAAATAAGTTTCACACAATGCTTCTGTGTAGTTTTTATTTGAAGATATTATTTTTCCCAATAGAGGCCTCTTAGCGCTCAGAATGTCCAATTGCAGTTTCTACAGAAAGAGTGTTTCAGAAAGGCTCAATCAAAAGTAAGGTTCAACTCTGTTAGTTGAATGCACAGAACAGAAAGAAGTTTCATACAATGCTTCTGTGTAGTTTATATTTGAACATATTCTTTTTTCCACTATTACCCACTTAGCGCTACGAATGTCCAGTTGCATTTTCTACAGACAGAGTGTTTCAAAACTGCTCAATCAAAAGTATGGTTTAAGTCTGTTAGCTGAATGCTCAGATCAGAAAGAAGTTTCACAGAATGCTTCTGTGTAGTTTATATTTGAATATATTCCTTTTTCCACTACTACTCTCTTAGCGCTCCAAATGTCCAGTTGCATTTTCTACAGAAAGAGTGTTCAGATCTGCTCAATCAAAAGTATGGTTTAACTCTGTTAGCTGAATGCACAGATCAGAAAGAAGTTTCACAGAATGATTCTGTGTAGTTTATATTTGGAGACATTCCTTTTTCCACTATTACCCTCTTAGCGCTCCGAATCTCCACTTGCATTTTCTACAGAAAGAGTGTTTCAGAATGGCTCAATCAAATCTAAGGTTCAACTCTTTTAGTTGAACAAACAGAACAGAAAGAAATTTCACATAATTCTTCTGTGTAGTTTTTATTTGTAGACATTCTTTTCCCAATATAGGCCTCTTAGCGCTCAGAACGTCCAATTGCAGTTTCTACAGAAAGAGTTTTTCAGAACGGCTCAATCAAAAGTAAGGTTCAACTCTGTTAGTTGAATGCACAGAACAGAAAGAAGTTTCATACAATGCTTCTGTGTAGTTTATATTTGAACATATTCTTTTTTCCTCTATCACCCACTTAGCGCTACGAATGTCCAGTTGCATTTTCTACAGACAGAGTGTTTCAAAACTGCTCAATCAAAAGTATGGTTTAACTCTGTTAGCTGAATGCTCAGATCAGAAAGAAGTTTCACAGAATGCTTCTGTGTAGTTTATATTTGAATATATTCCTTTTTCCACTACTACGCTCTTAGCGCTCCAATGGTCCAGTTGCATTTTCTACAGAAAGAGTGTTCAGATCTGCTCAATCAAAAGTATGGTTTAACTCTGTTAGCTGAATGCACAGATCAGAAAGAAGTTTCACGGAATGATTCTGTGTAGTTTATATTTGAAGACATTCCTTTTTCCACTATTACCCTCTTAGCGCTCCGAATCTCCACTTGCATTTTCTACAAAAAGAGTGTTTCATAACTGCTCAATCAAAAATATGTTTTATCTCTGTTAACTGAATTTACAGATCAGAAATAAGTTTCACAGAATGCATCTGTGTAGTTTTTATTTGAAGATATTCTTTTTCCCAATGTAGGCCTCTTAGCGCTTAGCATGTCCAATTGCCGTTTCTACAGAAAGAGTGTTTCAGAACGGCTCAATCAAAAGTAAGGTTCAACTCTGTTAGTTGAATGCACAGAACAGAAAGAATTTTCACAGAATGCTACTGTGTAGTTTATATTTGAATATATTCCTTTTTCCACTATTACGCTCTTAGCGCTCCGAATGTCCACATGCATTTTCTACAGAAAGAGTGTTCAGAACTGCCCAATCAAAAGTATGGTTTAACTCTGTTAGCTTAATGAACATATCAGAAATAAGTTTCACACAATGCTTCTGTGTAGTTTTTATTTGAAGATATTATTTTTCCCAATAGAGGCCTCTTAGCGCTCAGAATGTCCAATTGCAGTTTCTACAGAAAGAGTGTTTCAGAAAGGCTCAATCAAAAGTAAGGTCCAACTCTGTTAGTTGAATGCACAGAACAGAAAGAAGTTTCATACAATGCTTCTGTGTAGTTTATATTTGAACATATTCTTTTTTCCACTATTACCCACTTAGCGCTACGAATGTCCAGTTGCATTTTCTACAGACAGAGTGTTTCAAAACTGCTCAATCAAAAGTATGGTTTAACTCTGTTAGCTGAATGCTCAGATCAGAAAGAAGTTTCACAGAATGCTTCTGTGTAGTTTATATTTGAATATATTCCTTTTTCCACTACTACGCTCTTAGCGCTCCAAATGTCCAGTTGCATTTTCTACAGAAAGAGTGTTCAGATCTGCTCAATCAAAAGTATGGTTTAACTCTGTTAGCTGAAAGCACAGATCAGAAAGAATTTTCACCGAATGATTCTGTGTAGTTTATATTTAAAGACATTCCTTTTTCCACTATTACCCTCTTAGCGCTCCGAATCTCCACTTGCATTTTCTACAAAAAGAGTGTTTCATAACTGCTCAATCAAAAATATGTTTTATCTCTGTTAACTGAATTTACAGATCAGAAATAAGTTTCACAGAATTCATCTGTGTAGTTGTATTTGAAGATACTCTTTTTCCCAATGTAGGCCTCTTAGCGTTTAGCATGTCCAATTTCCGTTTCTACAGAAAGAGTGTTTCAGAACGGCTCAATCAAAAGTAAGGTTCAACTCTGTTAGTTGAATGCACAGAACAGAAAGTATTTTCACAGAATGCTACTGTGTAATTTATATTTGAATATATTACTTTTTCCAATATTACGCTCTTAGCGCTCCGAATGTCCACTTGCATTTTCTACAGATAGAGTGTTCAGAACTGCCCAATCAAAAGTATGGTTTAACTCTGTTAGCTTAATGAACATATCAGAAATAAGTTTCACAAAATGCTTCTGTGTAGTTTTTATTTGAAGATATTATTTTTCCCAATAGAGGCCTCTTAGCGCTCAGAATGTCCAATTGCAGTTTCTACAGAAAGAGTGTTTCAGAAAGGCTCAATCAAAAGTAAGGTTCAACTCTGTTAGTTGAATGCACAGAACAGAAAGAAGTTTCATACAATGCTTCTGTGTAGTTTATATTTGATCATATTCTTTTTTCCACTATTACCCACTTAGCGCTACGAATGTCCAGTTGCATTTTCTACAGACAGAGTGTTTCAAAACTGCTCAATCAAAAGTATGGTTTAAGTCTGTTAGCTGAATGCTCAGATCAGAAAGAAGTTTCACAGAATGCTTCTGTGTAGTTTATATTTGAATATATTCCTTTTTCCACTACTACTCTCTTAGCGCTCCAAATGTCCAGTTGCATTTTCTACAGAAAGAGTGTTCAGATCTGCTCAATCAAAAGTATGGTTTAACTCTGTTAGCTGAATGCACAGATCAGAAAGAAGTTTCACAGAATGATTCTGTGTAGTTTATATTTGGAGACATTCCTTTTTCCACTATTACCCTCTTAGCGCTCCGAATCTCCACTTGCATTTTCTACAGAAAGAGTGTTTCAGAATGGCTCAATCAAAACTAAGGTTCAACTCTTTTAGTTGAACAAACAGAATAGAAAGACGTTTCACATAATTCTTCTGTGTAGTTTTTATTTGTAGACTTTCTTTTCCCAATATAGGCCTCTTAGCGCTCAGAACGTCCAATTGCAGTTTCTACAGAAAGAGTGTTTCAGAACGGCTCAATCAAAAGTAAGGTTCAACTCTGTTAGTTGAATGCACAGAACAGAAAGAAGTTTCATACAATGCTTCTGTGTAGTTTATATTTGAACATATTCTTTTTTCCACTATTACCCACTTAGCGCTACGAATGTCCAGTTGCATTTTCTACAGACAGAGTGTTTCAAAACTGCTCAATCAAAAGTATGGTTTAACTCTGTTAGCTGAATGCTCAGATCAGAAAGAAGTTTCACAGAATGCTTCTGTGTAGTTTATATTTGAATATATTCCTTTTTCCACTACTACGCTCTTTGCGCTCCAAATGTCCAGTTGCATTTTCTACAGAAAGAGTGTTCAGATCTGCTCAATCAAAAGTATGGTTTAACTCTGTTAGCTGAATGCACAGATCAGAAAGAAGTTTCACCGAATGATTCTGTGTAGTTTATATTTGAAGACATTCCTTTTTCCACTATTACCCTCTTAGCGCTCCGAATCTCCACTTGCATTTTCTACAAAAAGAGTGTTTCATAACTGCTCAATCAAAAATATGTTTTATCTCTGTTAACTGAATTTACAGATCAGAAATAAGTTTCACAGAATTCATCTGTGAAGTTGTATTTGAAGATACTCTTTTTCCCAATGTAGGCCTCTTAGCGTTTAGCATGTCCAATTGCAGTTTCTACAGAAAGAGTGTTTCAGAACGGCTCAATCAAAAGTAAGGTTCAACTCTGTTAGTTGAATGCACAGAACAGAAAGAATTTTCACAGAATGCTACTGTGTAATTTATATTTGAATATATTACTTTTTCCAATATTACGCTCTTAGCGCTCCGAATGTCCACTTGCATTTTCTACAGATAGAGTGTTCAGAACTGCCCAATCAAAAGTATGGTTTAACTCTGTTAGCTTAATGAACATATCAGAAATAAGTTTCACACAATGCTTCTGTGTAGTTTTTATTTGAAGATATTATTTTTCCCAATAGAGGCCTCTTAGCGCTCAGAATGTCCAATTGCAGTTTCTAAAGAAAGAGTGTTTCAGAAAGGCTCAATCAAAAGTAAGGTTCAACTCTGTTAGTTGAATGCACAGAACAGAAAGAAGTTTCATACAATGCTTCTGTGTAGTTTATATTTGAACATATTCTTTTTTCCACTATTACCCACTTAGCGCTACGAATGTCCAGTTGCATTTTCTACAGACAGAGTGTTTCAAAACTGCTCAATCAAAAGTATGGTTTAAGTCTGTTAGCTGAATGCTCAGATCAGAAAGAAGTTTCACAGAATGCTTCTGTGTAGTTTATATTTGAATATATTCCTTTTTCCACTACTACTCTCTTAGCGCTCCAAATGTCCAGTTGCATTTTCTACAGAAAGAGTGTTCAGATCTGCTCAATCAAAAGTATGGTTTAACTCTGTTAGCTGAATGCACAGATCAGAAAGAAGTTTCACAGAATGATTCTGTTTAGTTTATATTTGGAGACATTCCTTTTTCCACTATTACCCTCTTAGCGCTCCGAATCTCCACTTGCATTTTCTACAGAAAGAGTGTTTCAGAATGGCTCAATCAAAACTAAGGTTCAACTCTTTTAGTTGAACAAACAGAACAGAAAGAAGTTTCACATAATTCTTCTGTGTAGTTTTTATTTGTAGACATTCTTTTCCCAATATAGGCCTCTTAGCGCTCAGAACGTCCAATTGCAGTTTCTACAGAAGGAGTGTTTCAGAACGGCTCAATCAAAAGTAAGGTTCAACTCTGTTAGTTGAATGCACAGAACAGAAAGAAGTTTCATACAATGCTTCTGTGTAGTTTATATTTGAACATATTCTTTTTTCCACTATTACCCACTTAGCGCTACGAATGTCCAGTTGCATTTTCTACAGACAGAGTGTTTCAAAACTGCTCAATCAAAAGTATGGTTTAACTCTGTTAGCTGAATGCTCAGATCAGAAAGAAGTTTCACAGAATGCTTCTGTGTAGTTTATATTTGAATATATTCCTTTTTCCACTACTACGCTCTTAGCGCTCCAAATGTCCAGTTGCATTTTCTACAGAAAGAGTGTTCAGATCTGCTCAATCAAAAGTATGGTTTAACTCTGTTAGCTGAATGCACAGATCAGAAAGAAGTTTCACCGAATGATTCTGTGTAGTTTATATTTGAAGACATTGCTTTTTCCACTATTACCCTCTTAGCGCTCCGAATCTCCACTTGCATTTTCTACAAAAAGAGTGTTTCATAACTGCTCAATCAAAAATATGTTTTATCTCTGTTAACTGAATTTACAGATCAGAAATAAGTTTCACAGAATTCATCTGTGAAGTTGTATTTGAAGATACTCTTTTTCCCAATGTAGGCCTCTTAGCGTTTAGCATGTCCAATTGCAGTTTCTACAGAAAGAGTGTTTCAGAACGGCTCAATCAAAAGTAAGGTTCAACTCTGTTAGTTGAATGCACAGAACAGAAAGAATTTTCACAGAATGCTACTGTGTAGTTTATATTTGAATATATTCCTTTTTCCACTATTACGCTCTTAGCGCTCCGAATGTCCACTTGCATTTTCTACAGAAAGAGTGTTCAGAACTGCCCAATCAAAAGTATGGTTTAAATCTGTTAGCTTAATGAACATAACAGAAATAAGTTTCACACAATGCTTCTGTGTAGTTTTTATATGAAGATATTATTTTTCCCAATAGAGGCCTCTTAGCGCTCAGAATGTCCAATTGCAGTTTCTACAGAAAGAGTGTGTCAGAAAGGCTCAATCAAAAGTAAGGTTCAACTCTGTTAGTTGAATGCACAGAACAGAAAGAAGTTTCATACAATGCTTCTGTGTAGTTTATATTTGAACATATTCTTTTTTCCACTATTACCCACTTAGCGCTACGAATGTGCAGTTGCATTTTCTACAGACAGAGTGTTTCAAAACTGCTCAATCAAAATTATGGTTTAACTCTGTTAGCTGAATGCTCAGATCAGAAAGAAGTTTCACAGAATGCTTCTGTGTAGTTTATATTTGAATATATTCCTTTTTCCACTACTACTCTCTTAGCGCTCCAAATGTCCAGTTGCATTTTCTACAGAAAGAGTGTTCAGATCTGCTCAATCAAAAGTACGGTTTAACTCTGTTAGCTGAATGCACAGATCAGAAAGAAGTTTCACAGAATGATTCTGTGTAGTTTATATTTGGAGACATTCCTTTTTCCACTATTACCCTCTTAGCGCTCCGAATCTCCACTTGCATTTTCTACAGAAAGAGTGTTTCAGAACGGCTCAATCAAAACTAAGGTTCAACTCTTTTAGTTGAACAAACAGAACAGAAAGAAGTTTCACACAATTCTTCTGTGTAGTTTTTATTTGTAGACATTCTTTTTCCCAATATAGGCCTCTTAGCGCTCAGAATGTCCAATTGCAGTTTCTACAGAAAGAGTGTTTCAGAACGGCTCAATCAAAAGTAAGGTTCAACTCTGTTAGTTGAATGCACAGAACAGAAAGAAGTTTCATACAATGCTTCTGTGTAGTTTATATTTGAACATATACTTTTTTCCACTATTACCCACTTAGCGCTACGAATGTCCAGTTGCATTTTCTACAGACAGAGTGTTTCAAAACTGCTCAATCAAAAGTGTGGTTTAACTCTGTTAGCTGAATGCTCAGATCAGAAAGAAGTTTCACAGAATGCTTCTGTGTAGTTTATATTTGAATATATTCCTTTTTCCACTACTACGCTCTTAGCGCTCCAATGGTCCAGTTGCATTTTCTACAGAAAGAGTGTTCAGATCTGCTCAATCAAAAGTATGGTTTAACTCTGTTAGCTGAATGCACAGATCAGAAAGAAGTTTCACGGAATGATTCTGTGTAGTTTATATTTGAAGACATTCCTTTTTCCACTATTACCCTCTTAGCGCTCCGAATCTCCACTTGCATTTTCTACAAAAAGAGTGTTTCATAACTGCTCAATCAAAAATATGTTTTATCTCTGTTAACTGAATTTACAGATCCGAAATAAGTTTCACAGAATGCATCTGTGTAGTTTTTATTTGAAGATATTCTTTTTCCCAATGTAGGCCTCTTAGCGCTTAGCATGTCCAATTGCCGTTTCTACAGAAAGAGTGTTTCAGAACGGCTCAATCAAAAGTAAGGTTCAAATCTGTTACTTGAATGCACAGAACAGAAAGAATTTTCACAGAATGCTACTGTGTAGTTTATATTTGAATATATTCCTTTTTCCACTATTACGCTCTTAGCGCTCCGAATGTCCACTTGCATTTTCTACAGAAAGAGTGTTCAGAACTGCCCAATCAAAAGTATGGTTTAACTCTGTTAGCTTAATGAACATATCAGAAATAAGTTTCACACAATGCTTCTGTGTAGTTTTTATTTGAAGATATTATTTTTCCCAATAGAGGCCTCTTAGCGCTCAGAATGTCCAATTGCAGTTTCTACAGAAAGAGTGTTTCAGAAAGGCTCAATCAAAAGTAAGGTCCAACTCTGTTAGTTGAATGCACAGAACAGAAAGAAGTTTCATACAATGCTTCTGTGTAGTTTATATTTGAACATATTCTTTTTTCCACTATTACCCACTTAGCGCTACGAATGTCCAGTTGCATTTTCTACAGACAGAGTGTTTCAAAACTGCTCAATCAAAAGTATGGTTTAACTCTGTTAGCTGAATGCTCAGATCAGAAAGAAGTTTCACAGAATGCTTCTGTGTAGTTTATATTTGAATATATTCCTTTTTCCACTACTACGCTCTTAGCGCTCCAAATGTCCAGTTGCATTTTCTACAGAAAGAGTGTTCAGATCTGCTCAATCAAAAGTATGGTTTAACTCTGTTAGCTGAAAGCACAGATGAGAAAGAATTTTCACCGAATGATTCTGTGTAGTTTATATTTAAAGACATTCCTTTTTCCACTATTACCCTCTTAGCGCTCCGAATCTCCACTTGCATTTTCTACAAAAAGAGTGTTTCATAACTGCTCAATCAAAAATATGTTTTATCTCTGTTAACTGAATTTACAGATCAGAAATAAGTTTCACAGAATTCATCTGTGTAGTTGTATTTGAAGATACTCTTTTTCCCAATGTAGGCCTCTTAGCGTTTAGCTTGTCCAATTGCAGTTTCTACACAAAGAGTGTTTCAGAACGGCTCAATCAAAAGTAAGGTTCAACTCTGTTAGTTGAATGCACAGAACAGAAAGAATTTTCACAGAATGCTACTGTGTAATTTATATTTGAATATATTACTTTTTCCAATATTACGCTCTTAGCGCTCCGAATGTCCACTTGCATTTTCTACAGATAGAGTGTTCAGAACTGCCCAATCAAAAGTATGGTTTAACTCTGTTAGCTTAATGAACATATCAGAAATAAGTTTCACACAATGCTTCTGTGTAGTTTTTATTTGAAGATATTATTTTTCCCAATAGAGGCCTCTTAGCGCTCAGAATGTCCAATTGCAGTTTCTACAGAAAGAGTGTTTCAGAAAGGCTCAATCAAAAGTAAGGTTCAACTCTGTTAGTTGAATGCACAGAACAGAAAGAAGTTTCATACAATGCTTCTGTGTAGTTTATATTTGAACATATTCTTTTTTCCACTATTACCCACTTAGCGCTACGAATGTCCAGTTGCATTTTCTACAGACAGAGTGTTTCAAAACTGCTCAATCAAAAGTATGGTTTAAGTCTGTTAGCTGAATGCTCAGATCAGAAAGAAGTTTCACAGAATGCTTCTGTGTAGTTTATATTTGAATATATTCCTTTTTCCACTACTACTCTCTTAGCGCTCCAAATGTCCAGTTGCATTTTCTACAGAAAGAGTGTTCAGATCTGCTCAATCAAAAGTATGGTTTAACTCTGTTAGCTGAATGCACAGATCAGAAAGAAGTTTCACAGAATGATTCTGTGTAGTTTATATTTGGAGACATTCCTTTTTCCACTATTACCCTCTTAGCGCTCCGAATCTCCACTTGCATTTTCTACAGAAAGAGTGTTTCAGAATGGCTCAATCAAATCTAAGGTTCAACTCTTTTAGTTGAACAAACAGAACAGAAAGAAATTTCACATAATTCTTCTGTGTAGTTTTTATTTGTAGACATTCTTTTCCCAATATAGGCCTCTTAGCGCTCAGAACGTCCAATTGCAGTTTCTACAGAAAGAGTTTTTCAGAACGGCTCAATCAAAAGTAAGGTTCAACTCTGTTAGTTGAATGCACAGAACAGAAAGAAGTTTCATACAATGCTTCTGTGTAGTTTATATTTGAACATATTCTTTTTTCCACTATCACCCACTTAGCGCTACGAATGTCCAGTTGCATTTTCTACAGACAGAGTGTTTCAAAACTGCTCAATCAAAAGTATGGTTTAACTCTGTTAGCTGAATGCTCAGATCAGAAAGAAGTTTCACAGAATGCTTCTGTGTAGTTTATATTTGAATATATTCCTTTTTCCACTACTACGCTCTTAGCGCTCCAATGGTCCAGTTGCATTTTCTACAGAAAGAGTGTTCAGATCTGCTCAATCAAAAGTATGGTTTAACTCTGTTAGCTGAATGCACAGATCAGAAAGAAGTTTCACGGAATGATTCTGTGTAGTTTATATTTGAAGACATTCCTTTTTCCACTATTACCCTCTTAGCGCTCCGAATCTCCACTTGCATTTTCTACAAAAAGAGTGTTTCATAACTGCTCAATCAAAAATATGTTTTATCTCTGTTAACTGAATTTACAGATCAGAAATAAGTTTCACAGAATGCATCTGTGTAGTTTTTATTTGAAGATATTCTTTTTCCCAATGTAGGCCTCTTAGCGCTTAGCATGTCCAATTGCCGTTTCTACAGAAAGAGTGTTTCAGAACGGCTCAATCAAAAGTAAGGTTCAACTCTGTTAGTTGAATGCACAGAACAGAAAGAATTTTCACAGAATGCTACTGTGTAGTTTATATTTGAATATATTCCTTTTTCCACTATTACGCTCTTAGCGCTCCGAATGTCCACATGCATTTTCTACAGAAAGAGTGTTCAGAACTGCCCAATCAAAAGTATGGTTTAACTCTGTTAGCTTAATGAACATATCAGAAATAAGTTTCACACAATGCTTCTGTGTAGTTTTTATTTGAAGATATTATTTTTCCCAATAGAGGCCTCTTAGCGCTCAGAATGTCCAATTGCAGTTTCTACAGAAAGAGTGTTTCAGAAAGGCTCAATCAAAAGTAAGGTCCAACTCTGTTAGTTGAATGCACAGAACAGAAAGAAGTTTCATACAATGCTTCTGTGTAGTTTATATTTGAACATATTCTTTTTTCCACTATTACCCACTTAGCGCTACGAATGTCCAGTTGCATTTTCTACAGACAGAGTGTTTCAAAACTGCTCAATCAAAAGTATGGTTTAACTCTGTTAGCTGAATGCTCAGATCAGAAAGAAGTTTCACAGAATGCTTCTGTGTAGTTTATATTTGAATATATTCCTTTTTCCACTACTACGCTCTTAGCGCTCCAAATGTCCAGTTGCATTTTCTACAGAAAGAGTGTTCAGATCTGCTCAATCAAAAGTATGGTTTAACTCTGTTAGCTGAAAGCACAGATCAGAAAGAATTTTCACCGAATGATTCTGTGTAGTTTATATTTAAAGACATTCCTTTTTCCACTATTACCCTCTTAGCGCTCCGAATCTCCACTTGCATTTTCTACAAAAAGAGTGTTTCATAACTGCTCAATCAAAAATATGTTTTATCTCTGTTAACTGAATTTACAGATCAGAAATAAGTTTCACAGAATTCATCTGTGTAGTTGTATTTGAAGATACTCTTTTTCCCAATGTAGGCCTCTTAGCGTTTAGCATGTCCAATTTCCGTTTCTACAGAAAGAGTGTTTCAGAACGGCTCAATCAAAAGTAAGGTTCAACTCTGTTAGTTGAATGCACAGAACAGAAAGTATTTTCACAGAATGCTACTGTGTAATTTATATTTGAATATATTACTTTTTCCAATATTACGCTCTTAGCGCTCCGAATGTCCACTTGCATTTTCTACAGATAGAGTGTTCAGAACTGCCCAATCAAAAGTATGGTTTAACTCTGTTAGCTTAATGAACATATCAGAAATAAGTTTCACAAAATGCTTCTGTGTAGTTTTTATTTGAAGATATTATTTTTCCCAATAGAGGCCTCTTAGCGCTCAGAATGTCCAATTGCAGTTTCTACAGAAAGAGTGTTTCAGAAAGGCTCAATCAAAAGTAAGGTTCAACTCTGTTAGTTGAATGCACAGAACAGAAAGAAGTTTCATACAATGCTTCTGTGTAGTTTATATTTGATCATATTCTTTTTTCCACTATTACCCACTTAGCGCTACGAATGTCCAGTTGCATTTTCTACAGACAGAGTGTTTCAAAACTGCTCAATCAAAAGTATGGTTTAAGTCTGTTAGCTGAATGCTCAGATCAGAAAGAAGTTTCACAGAATGCTTCTGTGTAGTTTATATTTGAATATATTCCTTTTTCCACTACTACTCTCTTAGCGCTCCAAATGTCCAGTTGCATTTTCTACAGAAAGAGTGTTCAGATCTGCTCAATCAAAAGTATGGTTTAACTCTGTTAGCTGAATGCACAGATCAGAAAGAAGTTTCACAGAATGATTCTGTGTAGTTTATATTTGGAGACATTCCTTTTTCCACTATTACCCTCTTAGCGCTCCGAATCTCCACTTGCATTTTCTACAGAAAGAGTGTTTCAGAATGGCTCAATCAAAACTAAGGTTCAACTCTTTTAGTTGAACAAACAGAATAGAAAGACGTTTCACATAATTCTTCTGTGTAGTTTTTATTTGTAGACTTTCTTTTCCCAATATAGGCCTCTTAGCGCTCAGAACGTCCAATTGCAGTTTCTACAGAAAGAGTGTTTCAGAACGGCTCAATCAAAAGTAAGGTTCAACTCTGTTAGTTGAATGCACAGAACAGAAAGAAGTTTCATACAATGCTTCTGTGTAGTTTATATTTGAACATATTCTTTTTTCCACTATTACCCACTTAGCGCTACGAATGTCCAGTTGCATTTTCTACAGACAGAGTGTTTCAAAACTGCTCAATCAAAAGTATGGTTTAACTCTGTTAGCTGAATGCTCAGATCAGAAAGAAGTTTCACAGAATGCTTCTGTGTAGTTTATATTTGAATATATTCCTTTTTCCACTACTACGCTCTTTGCGCTCCAAATGTCCAGTTGCATTTTCTACAGAAAGAGTGTTCAGATCTGCTCAATCAAAAGTATGGTTTAACTCTGTTAGCTGAATGCACAGATCAGAAAGAAGTTTCACCGAATGATTCTGTGTAGTTTATATTTGAAGACATTCCTTTTTCCACTATTACCCTCTTAGCGCTCCGAATCTCCACTTGCATTTTCTACAAAAAGAGTGTTTCATAACTGCTCAATCAAAAATATGTTTTATCTCTGTTAACTGAATTTACAGATCAGAAATAAGTTTCACAGAATTCATCTGTGAAGTTGTATTTGAAGATACTCTTTTTCCCAATGTAGGCCTCTTAGCGTTTAGCATGTCCAATTGCAGTTTCTACAGAAAGAGTGTTTCAGAACGGCTCAATCAAAAGTAAGGTTCAACTCTGTTAGTTGAATGCACAGAACAGAAAGAATTTTCACAGAATGCTACTGTGTAATTTATATTTGAATATATTACTTTTTCCAATATTACGCTCTTAGCGCTCCGAATGTCCACTTGCATTTTCTACAGATAGAGTGTTCAGAACTGCCCAATCAAAAGTATGGTTTAACTCTGTTAGCTTAATGAACATATCAGAAATAAGTTTCACACAATGCTTCTGTGTAGTTTTTATTTGAAGATATTATTTTTCCCAATAGAGGCCTCTTAGCGCTCAGAATGTCCAATTGCAGTTTCTAAAGAAAGAGTGTTTCAGAAAGGCTCAATCAAAAGTAAGGTTCAACTCTGTTAGTTGAATGCACAGAACAGAAAGAAGTTTCATACAATGCTTCTGTGTAGTTTATATTTGAACATATTCTTTTTTCCACTATTACCCACTTAGCGCTACGAATGTCCAGTTGCATTTTCTACAGACAGAGTGTTTCAAAACTGCTCAATCAAAAGTATGGTTTAAGTCTGTTAGCTGAATGCTCAGATCAGAAAGAAGTTTCACAGAATGCTTCTGTGTAGTTTATATTTGAATATATTCCTTTTTCCACTACTACTCTCTTAGCGCTCCAAATGTCCAGTTGCATTTTCTACAGAAAGAGTGTTCAGATCTGCTCAATCAAAAGTATGGTTTAACTCTGTTAGCTGAATGCACAGATCAGAAAGAAGTTTCACAGAATGATTCTGTTTAGTTTATATTTGGAGACATTCCTTTTTCCACTATTACCCTCTTAGCGCTCCGAATCTCCACTTGCATTTTCTACAGAAAGAGTGTTTCAGAATGGCTCAATCAAAACTAAGGTTCAACTCTTTTAGTTGAACAAACAGAACAGAAAGAAGTTTCACATAATTCTTCTGTGTAGTTTTTATTTGTAGACATTCTTTTCCCAATATAGGCCTCTTAGCGCTCAGAACGTCCAATTGCAGTTTCTACAGAAGGAGTGTTTCAGAACGGCTCAATCAAAAGTAAGGTTCAACTCTGTTAGTTGAATGCACAGAACAGAAAGAAGTTTCATACAATGCTTCTGTGTAGTTTATATTTGAACATATTCTTTTTTCCACTATTACCCACTTAGCGCTACGAATGTCCAGTTGCATTTTCTACAGACAGAGTGTTTCAAAACTGCTCAATCAAAAGTATGGTTTAACTCTGTTAGCTGAATGCTCAGATCAGAAAGAAGTTTCACAGAATGCTTCTGTGTAGTTTATATTTGAATATATTCCTTTTTCCACTACTACGCTCTTAGCGCTCCAAATGTCCAGTTGCATTTTCTACAGAAAGAGTGTTCAGATCTGCTCAATCAAAAGTATGGTTTAACTCTGTTAGCTGAATGCACAGATCAGAAAGAAGTTTCACCGAATGATTCTGTGTAGTTTATATTTGAAGACATTGCTTTTTCCACTATTACCCTCTTAGCGCTCCGAATCTCCACTTGCATTTTCTACAAAAAGAGTGTTTCATAACTGCTCAATCAAAAATATGTTTTATCTCTGTTAACTGAATTTACAGATCAGAAATAAGTTTCACAGAATTCATCTGTGAAGTTGTATTTGAAGATACTCTTTTTCCCAATGTAGGCCTCTTAGCGTTTAGCATGTCCAATTGCAGTTTCTACAGAAAGAGTGTTTCAGAACGGCTCAATCAAAAGTAAGGTTCAACTCTGTTAGTTGAATGCACAGAACAGAAAGAATTTTCACAGAATGCTACTGTGTAATTTATATTTGAATATATTACTTTTTCCAATATTACGCTCTTAGCGCTCCGAATGTCCACTTGCATTTTCTACAGATAGAGTGTTCAGAACTGCCCAATCAAAAGTATGGTTTAACTCTGTTAGCTTAATGAACATATCAGAAATAAGTTTCACACAATGCTTCTGTGTAGTTTTTATTTGAAGATATTATTTTTCCCAATAGAGGCCTCTTAGCGCTCAGAATGTCCAATTGCAGTTTCTAAAGAAAGAGTGTTTCAGAAAGGCTCAATCAAAAGTAAGGTTCAACTCTGTTAGTTGAATGCACAGAACAGAAAGAAGTTTCATACAATGCTTCTGTGTAGTTTATATTTGAACATATTCTTTTTTCCACTATTACCCACTTAGCGCTACGAATGTCCAGTTGCATTTTCTACAGACAGAGTGTTTCAAAACTGCTCAATCAAAAGTATGGTTTAAGTCTGTTAGCTGAATGCTCAGATCAGAAAGAAGTTTCACAGAATGCTTCTGTGTAGTTTATATTTGAATATATTCCTTTTTCCACTACTACTCTCTTAGCGCTCCAAATGTCCAGTTGCATTTTCTACAGAAAGAGTGTTCAGATCTGCTCAATCAAAAGTATGGTTTAACTCTGTTAGCTGAATGCACAGATCAGAAAGAAGTTTCACAGAATGATTCTGTTTAGTTTATATTTGGAGACATTCCTTTTTCCACTATTACCCTCTTAGCGCTCCGAATCTCCACTTGCATTTTCTACAGAAAGAGTGTTTCAGAATGGCTCAATCAAAACTAAGGTTCAACTCTTTTAGTTGAACAAACAGAACAGAAAGAAGTTTCACATAATTCTTCTGTGTAGTTTTTATTTGTAGACATTCTTTTCCCAATATAGGCCTCTTAGCGCTCAGAACGTCCAATTGCAGTTTCTACAGAAAGAGTGTTTCAGAACGGCTCAATCAAAAGTAAGGTTCAACTCTGTTAGTTGAATGCACAGAACAGAAAGAAGTTTCATACAATGCTTCTGTGTAGTTTATATTTGAACATATTCTTTTTTCCACTATTACCCACTTAGCGCTACGAATGTCCAGTTGCATTTTCTACAGACAGAGTGTTTCAAAACTGCTCAATCAAAAGTATGGTTTAACTCTGTTAGCTGAATGCTCAGATCAGAAAGAAGTTTCACAGAATGCTTCTGTGTAGTTTATATTTGAATATATTCCTTTTTCCACTACTACGCTCTTAGCGCTCCAAATGTCCAGTTGCATTTTCTACAGAAAGAGTGTTCAGATCTGCTCAATCAAAAGTATGGTTTAACTCTGTTAGCTGAATGCACAGATCAGAAAGAAGTTTCACCGAATGATTCTGTGTAGTTTATATTTGAAGACATTCCTTTTTCCACTATTACCCTCTTAGCGCTCCGAATCTCCACTTGCATTTTCTACAAAAAGAGTGTTTCATAACTACTCAATCAAAAATATGTTTTATCTCTGTTAACTGAATTTAAAGATCAGAAATAAGTTTCACAGAATGCATCTGTGTAGTTTTTATTTGAAGATATTCTTTTTCCCAATGTAGGCCTCTTAGCGCTTAGCATGTCCAATTGCAGTTTCTACAGAAAGAGTGTTTCAGAACGGCTCAATCAAAAGTAAGGTTCAACTCTGTTAGTTGAATGCACAGAACTGAAAGAATTTTCACAGAATGCTACTGTGTAGTTTATATTTGAATATATTCCTTTTTCCACTATTACCCTCTTAGCGCTCCGAATGTCCACTTGCATTTTCTACAGAAAGAGTGTTCAGAACTGCGCAATCAAAAGTATGGTTTAACTCTGTTAGCTTAATGAACATATCAGAAATAAGTTTCACGCAATGCTTCTGTGTAGTTTTTATTTGAAGATATTATTTTTCCCAATATAGGCCTCTTAGCGCTCAGAATGTCCAATTGCAGTTTCTACAGAAAGAGTGTTTCAGAAAGGCTCAATCAAAAGTAAGGTTCAACTCTGTTAGTTGAATGCACAGAACAGAAAGAAGTTTCATACAATGCTTCTGTGTAGTTTATATTTGAACATATTCTTTTTTCCACTATTACCCACTTAGCGCTACGAATGTCCAGTTGCATTTTCTACAGACAGAGTGTTTCAAAACTGCTCAATCAAAAGTATGGTTTAAGTCTGTTAGCTGAATGCTCAGATCAGAAAGAAGTTTCACAGAATGCTTCTGTGTAGTTTATATTTGAATATATTCCTTTTTCCACTATTACCCTCTTAGCGCTCCGAATCTCCACTTGCATTTTCTACAGAAAGAGTGTTTCAGAACGGCTCAATCAAAACCAAGGTTCAACTCTTTTAGCTGAACAAACAGAACAGAAAGAAGTTTCACACAATTCTTCTGTGTAGTTTTTATTTGTAGACATTCTTTTTCCCAATATAGGCCTCATAGCGCTCAGAATGTCCAATTGCAGTTTCTACAGAAAGAGTGTTTCAGAACGGCTCAATCAAAAGTAAGGTTCAACTCTGTTAGTTGAATGCACAGAACAGAAAGAATTTTCACAGAATGCTACTGTGTAGTTTATATTTGTATATATTCCTTTTTCCACCATTACACTCTTAGCACTCCGAATGTCCACTTGCATTTTCTACAGAAAGAGTGTTCAGAACTGCGCAATCAAAAGTATGAATTAACTCTGTTAGCTTAATGAACATATCAGAAATAAGTTTCACACAATGCTTCTGTGTAGTTTTTATTTGAAGATATTATTTTTCCCAATAGAGGCCTCTTAGCGCTCAGAATGTCCAATTGCAGTTTCTACAGAAAGAGTGTTTCAGAAAGGCTCAATCAAAAGTAAGGTTCAACTCTGTTATTTGAATGCACAGAACAGAAAGAAGTTTCATACAATGCTTCTGTGTAGTTTATATTTGAACATATTCTTTATTCCACTATTACCCACTTAGCGCTACGAATGTCAAGTTGCATTTTCTACAGACAGAGTGTTTCAAAACTGCTCAATCAAAAGTATGGTTTAATTCTGTTAGCTGAATGCTCAGATCAGAAAGAAGTTTCACAGAATGCTTCTGTGTAGTTTATATTTGAATATATTCCTTTTTCCACTACTACTCTCTTAGCGCTCCAAATGTCCAGTTGCATTTTCTAGAGAAAGAGTGTTCAGATCTGCTCAATCAAAATATGATTTAACTCTGTTAGCTGTATGCACAGATCAGAAAGAAGTTTCACAGAATGATTCTGTGTAGTTTATATTTGGAGACATTCCTTTTTCCACTATTACCCTCTTAGCGCTCCGAATGTCCACTTGCATTTTCTACAGAAAGAGTGTTCAGAACTGCGCAATCAAAAGTATGGTTTAACTCTGTTAGCTTAATGAACATATCAGAAATAAGTTTCACACAATGCTTCTGTGTAGTTTTTATTTGAAGATATTATTTTTCCCAATAGAGGCCTCTTAGCGCTCAGAATGTCCAATTGCAGTTTCTACAGAAAGAGTGTTTCAGAAAGGCTCCGTCAAAAGTAAGGTTCAACTCTGTTAGTTGAATGCACAGAACAGAAAGAAGTTTCATACAATGCTTCTGTGTAGTTTATATTTGAACATATTCTTTTTTCCACTATTACCCACTTAGCGCTACGAATGTCCAGTTGCATTTTCTACAGACAGAGTGTTTCAAAACTGCTCAATCAAAAGTATGGTTTAACTCTGTTAGCTGAATGCTCAGATCAGAAAGAAGTTTCACAGAATGCTTCTGTGTAGTTTATATTTGAATATATTCCTTTTTCCACTACTACTCCCTTAGCGCTCCAAATGTCCAGTTGCATTTTCTACAGAAAGAGTGTTCAGATCTGCTCAATCAAAATTATGGTTTAACTCTGTTAGCTGAATGCACAGATCAGAAAGAAGTTTCACAGAATGATTCTGTGTAGTTTATATTTGTAGACATTCCTTTTTCCACTATTACCCTCTTAGCGCTCCGAATCTCCACTTGCATTTTCTACAGAAAGAGTGTTTCAGAACGGCTCAATCAAAACTAAGGTTCAACTCTTTTAGTTGAACAAACAGAACAGAAAGAAGTTTCACACAATTCTTCTGTGTAGTTTTTATTTGTAGACATTCTTTTTCCCAATATAGTCCTCTTAGCGCTCAGAATGTCCAATTGCAGTTTCTACAGAAAGAGTGTTTCAGAACGGCTCAATCAAAAGTAAGGTTCAACTCTGTAAGTTGAATGCACAGAACAGAAAGAAGTTTCATACAGTGCTTCTGTGTAGTTCATATTTGAACATATTCTTTTTTCCACTATTACCCACTTAGCGCTACGAATGTCCAGTTGCATTTTCTACAGACAGAGTGTTTCAAAACTGCTCAATCAAAAGTATGGTTTAACTCTGTTAGCTGAATGCTCAGATCAGAAAGAAGTTTCACAGAATGCTTCTGTGTAGTTTATATTTGAATATATTCCTTTTTCCACTACTACTCTCTTAGCGCTCCAAATGTCCAGTTGCATTTTATACAGAAAGAGTGTTCAGATCTGCTGAATCAAAAGTATGGTTTAACTCTGTTAGCTGAATGCACAGATCAGAAAGAAGTTTCACAGAATGATTCAGTGTAGTTTATATTTGGAGACATTCCTTTTTCCACTATTACCCTCTTAGCGCTCCGAATCTCCACTTGCATTTTCTACAGAAAGAGTGTTTCAGAACGGCTCAATCAAAACTAAGGTTCAACTCTTTTAGTTGAACAAACAGAACAGAAAGAAGTTTCACACAATTCTTCTGTGTAGTTTTTATTTGTAGACATTCTTTTCGCCCAATATAGGCCTCTTAGCGCTCAGAATGTCCAATTGCAGTTTCTACAGAAAGAGTGTTTCAGAACGGCTCAATCAAAAGTAAGGTTCAACTCTTTTAGTTGAATGCACAGAACAGAAAGAAGTTTCATACAATGATTCTGTGTAGTTTATATTTGAACATATTCTTTTTTCCACTATTACCCACTTAGCGCTACGAATGTCAAGTTGCATTTTCTACAGACAGAGTGTTTCAAAACTGCTCAATCAAAAGTATGGTTTAACTCTGTTAGCTGAATGCTCAGATCAGAAAGAAGTTTCACAGAATGCTTCTGTGTAGTTTATATTTGAATATATTCCTTTTTCCACTACTACGCTCTTAGCGCTCCAAATGTCCAGTTGCATTTTCTACAGAAAGAGTGTTCAGATCTGCTCAATCAAAGGTATGGTTTAACTCTGTTAGCTGAATGCACAGATCAGAAAGAAGTTTCACCGAATGATTCTGTGTAGTTTATATTTGAAGACATTCCTTTTTCCACTATTACCCTCTTAGCGCTCCGATTCTCCACTTGAATTTTCTACAAAAAGAGTGTTTCATAACTGCTCAATCAAAAATATGTTTTATCTCTGTTAACTGAATTTACAGATCAGAAATAAGTTTCACAAAATGCATCTGTGTAGTTTTTATTTGAAGATATTCTTTTTCCCAATGTAGGCCTCTTAGCGCTTAGCATGTCCAATTGCAGTTTCTACAGAAAGAGTGTTTCAGAACGGCTCAATCAAAAGTAGGGTTCAACTCTGTTAGTTGAATGCACAGAACAGAAAGAATTTTCACAGAATGCTACTGTGTAGTTTATATTTGAATATATTCCTTTTTCCACTATTACCCTCTTAGCGCTCCGAATGTCCACTTGCATTTTCTACAGAAAGAGTGTTCAGAACTGCGCAATCAAAAGTATGGTTTAACTCTGTTAGCTTAATGAACATATCAGAAATAAGTTTCACACAATGCTTCTGTGTAGTTTTTATTTGAAGATATTATTTTTCTCAATAGTGGCCTCTTAGCGCTCAGAATGTCCAATTGCAGTTTCTACAGAAAGAGTGTTTCAGAAAGGCTCAATCAAAAGTAAGGTTCAACTCTGTTAGTTGAATGCACAGAACAGAAAGAAGTTTCATACAATGCTTCTGTGTAGCTTATATTTGAACATATTCTTTTTTCCACTATTACCCACTTAGTGCTACGAATGTCCAGTTGCATTTTCTACAGACAGAGTGTTTCAAAACTGCTCAATCAAAAGTATGGTTTAACTCTGTTAGCTGAATGCTCAGATCAGAAAGAAGTTTCACAGAATGCTTCTGTGTAGTTTATATTTGAATATATTACTTTTTCCACTACTACTCTCTTAGCGCTCCAAATGTCCAGTTGCATTTTCTACAGAAAGAGTGTTCAGATCTGCTCAATCAAAAGTATGGTTTAACTCTGTTAGCTGAATGCACAGATCAGAAAGAAGTTTCACAGAATGATTCTGTGTAGTTTATATTTGTAGACATTCCTTTTTCCACTATTACCCTCTTAGCGCTCCGAATCTCCACTTGCATTTTCTACAGAAAGAGTGTTTCAGAACGGCTCAATCAAAACTAAGGTTCAACTCTTTTAGTTGAACAAACAGAACAGAAAGAAGTTTCACACAATTCTTCTGTGTAGTTTTTATTTGTAGACATTCTTTTTCCCAATATAGGCCTCTTAGCGCTCAGAATGTCCAATTGCAGTTTCTACAGAAAGAGTGTTTCAGAACGGCTCAATCAAAAGTAAGGTTCAACTCTGTTAGTTGAATGCACAGAACAGAAAGAAGTTTCATACAATGCTTCTGTGTAGTTTATATTTGAACATATTCTTTTTTCCACTATTACCCACTTAGTGCTACGAATGTCCAGTTGCATTTTCTACAGACAGAGTGTTTCAAAACTGCTCAATCAAAAGTATGGTTTAACTCTGTTAGCTGAATGCTCAGATCAGAAAGAAGTTTCACAGAATGCTTCTGTGTAGTTTATCTTTGAATATATTCCTTTTTCCACTACTACGCTCTTAGCGCTCCAAATGTCCAGTTGCATTTTCTACAGAAAGAGTGTTCAGATCTGCTCAATCAAAAGTATGGTTTAACTCTGTTAGCTGAATGCACAGATCAGAAAGAAGTTTCACCGAATGATTCTGTGTAGTTTATGTTTGAAGACATTCCTTTTTCCACTATTACCCTCTTAGCGCTCCGAATCTCCACTTGCATTTTCTACAAAAAGAGTGTTTCATAACTGCTCAATCAAAAATATGTTTTATCTCTGTTAACTGAATTTACAGATCAGAAATAAGTTTCACACAATGCATCTGTGTAGTTTTTATTTGAAGATATTCTTTTTCCCAATGTAGGCCTCTTAGCGCTTAGCATGTCCAATTGCAGTTTCTACAGAAAGAGTGTTTCAGAACGGCTCAATCAAAAGTAAGGTTCAACTCTGTTAGTTGAATGCACAGAACAGAAAGAATTTTCACAGAATGCTACTGTGTAGTTTATATTTGAATATATTCCTTTTTCCACTATTACCCTCTTAGCGCTCCGAATGTCCACTTGCATTTTCTACAGAAAGAGTGTTCAGAACTGCGCAATCAAAAGTATGGTTTAACTCTGTTAGCTTAATGAACATATCAGAAATAAGTTTCACAAAATGCTTCTGTGTAATTTTTATTTGAAGATATTATTTTTCCCAATAGAGGCCTCTTAGCGCTCAGAATGTCCAATTGCAGTTTCTACAGAAAGAGTGTTTCAGAACGGCTCAATCAAAAGTAAGGTTCAACTCTGTTAGTTGAATGCACAGAACAGAAAGAAGTTTCATACAATGCTTCTGTGTAGTTTATATTTGAACATATTCTTTTTTCCACTATTACCCACTTAGCGCTACGAATGTCCAGTTGCATTTTCTACAGACAGAGTGTTTCAAAACTGCTCAATCAAAAGTATGGTTTAACTCTGTTAGCTGAATGCTCAGATCAGAAAGAAGTTTCACAGAATGCTTCTGTGTAGTTTATATTTGAATATATTCCTTTTTCCACTACTACGCTCTTAGCGCTCCAAATGTCCAGTTGCATTTTCTACAGAAAGAGTGTTCAGATCTGCTCAATGAAAAGTATGGTTTAACTCTGTTAGCTGAATGCACAGATCAGAAAGAAGTTTCACCGAATGATTCTGTGTAGTTTATGTTTGAAGACATTCCTTTTTCCACTATTACCCTCTTAGCGCTCCGAATCTCCACTTGCATTTTCTACAAAAAGAGTGTTTCATAACTGCTCAATCAAAAATATGTTTTATCTCTGTTAACTGAATTTACAGATCAGAAATAAGTTTCACAAAATGCATCTGTGTAGTTTTTATTTGAAGATATTCTTTTTCCCAATGTAGGCCTCTTAGCGCTTAGCATGTCCAATTGCAGTTTCTACAGAAAGAGTGTTTCAGAACGGCTCAATCAAAAGTAGGGTTCAACTCTGTTAGTTGAATGCACAGAACAGAAAGAATTTTCACAGAATGCTACTGTGTAGTTTATATTTGAATATATTCCTTTTTCCACTATTACCCTCTTAGCGCTCCGAATGTCCACTTGCATTTTCTACAGAAAGAGTGTTCAGAACTGCGCAATCAAAAGTATGGTTTAACTCTGTTAGCTTAATGAACATATCAGAAATAAGTTTCACACAATGCTTCTGTGTAGTTTTTATTTGAAGATATTATTTTTCTCAATAGTGGCCTCTTAGCGCTCAGAATGTCCAATTGCAGTTTCTACAGAAAGAGTGTTTCAGAAAGGCTCAATCAAAAGTAAGGTTCAACTCTGTTAGTTGAATGCACAGAACAGAAAGAAGTTTCATACAATGCTTCTGTGTAGCTTATATTTGAACATATTCTTTTTTCCACTATTACCCACTTAGTGCTACGAATGTCCAGTTGCATTTTCTACAGACAGAGTGTTTCAAAACTGCTCAATCAAAAGTATGGTTTAACTCTGTTAGCTGAATGCTCAGATCAGAAAGAAGTTTCACAGAATGCTTCTGTGTAGTTTATATTTGAATATATTCCTTTTTCCACTACTACTCTCTTAGCGCTCCAAATGTCCAGTTGCATTTTCTACAGAAAGAGTGTTCAGATCTGCTCAATCAAAAGTATGGTTTAACTCTGTTAGCTGAATGCACAGATCAGAAAGAAGTTTCACAGAATGATTCTGTGTAGTTTATATTTGTAGACATTCCTTTTTCCACTATTACCCTCTTAGCGCTCCGAATCTCCACTTGCATTTTCTACAGAAAGAGTGTTTCAGAACGGCTCAATCAAAACTAAGGTTCAACTCTTTTAGTTGAACAAACAGAACAGAAAGAAGTTTCACACAATTCTTCTGTGTAGTTTTTATTTGTAGACATTCTTTTTCCCAATATAGGCCTCTTAGCGCTCAGAATGTCCAATTGCAGTTTCTACAGAAAGAGTGTTTCAGAACGGCTCAATCAAAAGTAAGGTTCAACTCTGTTAGTTGAATGCACAGAACAGAAAGAAGTTTCATACAATGCTTCTGTGTAGTTTATATTTGAACATATTCTTTTTTCCACTATTACCCACTTAGCGCTACGAATGTCCAGTTGCATTTTCTACAGACAGAGTGTTTCAAAACTGCTCAATCAAAAGTATGGTTTAACTCTGTTAGCTGAATGCTCAGATCAGAAAGAAGTTTCACAGAATGCTTCTGTGTAGTTTATCTTTGAATATATTCCTTTTTCCACTACTACGCTCTTAGCGCTCCAAATGTCCAGTTGCATTTTCTACAGAAAGAGTGTTCAGATCTGCTCAATCAAAAGTATGGTTTAACTCTGTTAGCTGAATGCACAGATCAGAAAGAAGTTTCACCGAATGATTCTGTGTAGTTTATGTTTGAAGACATTCCTTTTTCCACTATTACCCTCTTAGCGCTCCGAATCTCCACTTGCATTTTCTACAAAAAGAGTGTTTCATAACTGCTCAATCAAAAATATGTTTTATCTCTGTTAACTGAATTTACAGATCAGAAATAAGTTTCACACAATGCATCTGTGTAGTTTTTATTTGAAGATATTCTTTTTCCCAATGTAGGCCTCTTAGCGCTTAGCATGTCCAATTGCAGTTTCTACAGAAAGAGTGTTTCAGAACGGCTCAATCAAAAGTAAGGTTCAACTCTGTTAGTTGAATGCACAGAACAGAAAGAATTTTCACAGAATGCTACTGTGTAGTTTATATTTGAATATATTCCTTTTTCCACTATTACCCTCTTAGCGCTCCGAATGTCCACTTGCATTTTCTACAGAAAGAGTGTTCAGAACTGCGCAATCAAAAGTATGGTTTAACTCTTTTAGCTTAATGAACATATCAGAAATAAGTTTCACAAAATGCTTCTGTGTAATTTTTATTTGAAGATATTATTTTTCCCAATAGAGGCCTCTTAGCGCTCAGAATGTCCAATTGCAGTTTCTACAGAAAGAGTGTTTCAGAACGGCTCAATCAAAAGTAAGGTTCAACTCTGTTAGTTGAATGCACAGAACAGAAAGAAGTTTCATACAATGCTTCTGTGTAGTTTATATTTGAACATATTCTTTTTTCCACTATTACCCACTTAGCGCTACGAATGTCCAGTTGCATTTTCTACAGACAGAGTGTTTCAAAACTGCTCAATCAAAAGTATGGTTTAACTCTGTTAGCTGAATGCTCAGATCAGAAAGAAGTTTCACAGAATGCTTCTGTGTAGTTTATATTTGAATATATTCCTTTTTCCACTACTACGCTCTTAGCGCTCCAAATGTCCAGTTGCAAATTCTACAGAAAGAGTGTTCAGATCTGCTCAATGAAAAGTATGGTTTAACTCTGTTAGCTGAATGCACAGATCAGAAAGAAGTTTCACCGAATGATTCTGTGTAGTTTATGTTTGAAGACATTCCTTTTTCCACTATTACCCTCTTAGCGCTCCGAATCTCCACTTGCATTTTCTACAAAAAGAGTGTTTCATAACTGCTCAATCAAAAATATGTTTTATCTCTGTTAACTGAATTTACAGATCAGAAATAAGTTTCACAAAATGCATCTGTGTAGTTTTTATTTGAAGATATTCTTTTTCCCAATGTAGGCCTCTTAGCGCTTAGCATGTCCAATTGCAGTTTCTACAGAAAGAGTGTTTCAGAACGGCTCAATCAAAAGTAGGGTTCAACTCTGTTAGTTGAATGCACAGAACAGAAAGAATTTTCACAGAATGCTACTGTGTAGTTTATATTTGAATATATTCCTTTTTCCACTATTACCCTCTTAGCGCTCCGAATGTCCACTTGCATTTTCTACAGAAAGAGTGTTCAGAACTGCGCAATCAAAAGTATGGTTTAACTCTGTTAGCTTAATGAACATATCAGAAATAAGTTTCACACAATGCTTCTGTGTAGTTTTTATTTGAAGATATTATTTTTCTCAATAGTGGCCTCTTAGCGCTCAGAATGTCCAATTGCAGTTTCTACAGAAAGAGTGTTTCAGAAAGGCTCAATCAAAAGTAAGGTTCAACTCTGTTAGTTGAATGCACAGAACAGAAAGAAGTTTCATACAATGCTTCTGTGTAGCTTATATTTGAACATATTCTTTTTTCCACTATTACCCACTTAGTGCTACGAATGTCCAGTTGCATTTTCTACAGACAGAGTGTTTCAAAACTGCTCAATCAAAAGTATGGTTTAACTCTGTTAGCTGAATGCTCAGATCAGAAAGAAGTTTCACAGAATGCTTCTGTGTAGTTTATATTTGAATATATTCCTTTTTCCACTACTACTCTCTTAGCGCTCCAAATGTCCAGTTGCATTTTCTACAGAAAGAGTGTTCAGATCTGCTCAATCAAAAGTATGGTTTAACTCTGTTAGCTGAATGCACAGATCAGAAAGAAGTTTCACAGAATGATTCTGTGTAGTTTATATTTGTAGACATTCCTTTTTCCACTATTACCCTCTTAGCGCTCCGAATCTCCACTTGCATTTTCTACAAAAAGAGTGTTTCATAACTACTCAATCAAAAATATGTTTTATCTCTGTTAACTGAATTTAAAGATCAGAAATAAGTTTCACAGAATGCATCTGTGTAGTTTTTATTTGAAGATATTCTTTTTCCCAATGTAGGCCTCTTAGCGCTTAGCATGTCCAATTGCAGTTTCTACAGAAAGAGTGTTTCAGAACGGCTCAATCAAAAGTAAGGTTCAACTCTGTTAGTTGAATGCACAGAACTGAAAGAATTTTCACAGAATGCTACTGTGTAGTTTATATTTGAATATATTCCTTTTTCCACTATTACCCTCTTAGCGCTCCGAATGTCCACTTGCATTTTCTACAGAAAGAGTGTTCAGAACTGCGCAATCAAAAGTATGGTTTAACTCTGTTAGCTTAATGAACATATCAGAAATAAGTTTCACGCAATGCTTCTGTGTAGTTTTTATTTGAAGATATTATTTTTCCCAATATAGGCCTCTTAGCGCTCAGAATGTCCAATTGCAGTTTCTACAGAAAGAGTGTTTCAGAAAGGCTCAATCAAAAGTAAGGTTCAACTCTGTTAGTTGAATGCACAGAACAGAAAGAAGTTTCATACAATGCTTCTGTGTAGTTTATATTTGAACATATTCTTTTTTCCACTATTACCCACTTAGCGCTACGAATGTCCAGTTGCATTTTCTACAGACAGAGTGTTTCAAAACTGCTCAATCAAAAGTATGGTTTAAGTCTGTTAGCTGAATGCTCAGATCAGAAAGAAGTTTCACAGAATGCTTCTGTGTAGTTTATATTTGAATATATTCCTTTTTCCACTATTACCCTCTTAGCGCTCCGAATCTCCACTTGCATTTTCTACAGAAAGAGTGTTTCAGAACGGCTCAATCAAAACCAAGGTTCAACTCTTTTAGCTGAACAAACAGAACAGAAAGAAGTTTCACACAATTCTTCTGTGTAGTTTTTATTTGTAGACATTCTTTTTCCCAATATAGGCCTCATAGCGCTCAGAATGTCCAATTGCAGTTTCTACAGAAAGAGTGTTTCAGAACGGCTCAATCAAAAGTAAGGTTCAACTCTGTTAGTTGAATGCACAGAACAGAAAGAATTTTCACAGAATGCTACTGTGTAGTTTATATTTGTATATATTCCTTTTTCCACCATTACACTCTTAGCACTCCGAATGTCCACTTGCATTTTCTACAGAAAGAGTGTTCAGAACTGCGCAATCAAAAGTATGAATTAACTCTGTTAGCTTAATGAACATATCAGAAATAAGTTTCACACAATGCTTCTGTGTAGTTTTTATTTGAAGATATTATTTTTCCCAATAGAGGCCTCTTAGCGCTCAGAATGTCCAATTGCAGTTTCTACAGAAAGAGTGTTTCAGAAAGGCTCAATCAAAAGTAAGGTTCAACTCTGTTATTTGAATGCACAGAACAGAAAGAAGTTTCATACAATGCTTCTGTGTAGTTTATATTTGAACATATTCTTTATTCCACTATTACCCACTTAGCGCTACGAATGTCAAGTTGCATTTTCTACAGACAGAGTGTTTCAAAACTGCTCAATCAAAAGTATGGTTTAATTCTGTTAGCTGAATGCTCAGATCAGAAAGAAGTTTCACAGAATGCTTCTGTGTAGTTTATATTTGAATATATTCCTTTTTCCACTACTACTCTCTTAGCGCTCCAAATGTCCAGTTGCATTTTCTAGAGAAAGAGTGTTCAGATCTGCTCAATCAAAATATGATTTAACTCTGTTAGCTGTATGCACAGATCAGAAAGAAGTTTCACAGAATGATTCTGTGTAGTTTATATTTGGAGACATTCCTTTTTCCACTATTACCCTCTTAGCGCTCCGAATGTCCACTTGCATTTTCTACAGAAAGAGTGTTCAGAACTGCGCAATCAAAAGTATGGTTTAACTCTGTTAGCTTAATGAACATATCAGAAATAAGTTTCACACAATGCTTCTGTGTAGTTTTTATTTGAAGATATTATTTTTCCCAATAGAGGCCTCTTAGCGCTCAGAATGTCCAATTGCAGTTTCTACAGAAAGAGTGTTTCAGAAAGGCTCCGTCAAAATTAAGGTTCAACTCTGTTAGTTGAATGCACAGAACAGAAAGAAGTTTCATACAATGCTTCTGTGTAGTTTATATTTGAACATATTCTTTTTTCCACTATTACCCACTTAGCGCTACGAATGTCCAGTTGCATTTTCTACAGACAGAGTGTTTCAAAACTGCTCAATCAAAAGTATGGTTTAACTCTGTTAGCTGAATGCTCAGATCAGAAAGAAGTTTCACAGAATGCTTCTGTGTAGTTTATATTTGAATATATTCCTTTTTCCACTACTACTCCCTTAGCGCTCCAAATGTCCAGTTGCATTTTCTACAGAAAGAGTGTTCAGATCTGCTCAATCAAAATTATGGTTTAACTCTGTTAGCTGAATGCACAGATCAGAAAGAAGTTTCACAGAATGATTCTGTGTAGTTTATATTTGTAGACATTCCTTTTTCCACTATTACCCTCTTAGCGCTCCGAATCTCCACTTGCATTTTCTACAGAAAGAGTGTTTCAGAACGGCTCAATCAAAACTAAGGTTCAACTCTTTTAGTTGAACAAACAGAACAGAAAGAAGTTTCACACAATTCTTCTGTGTAGTTTTTATTTGTAGACATTCTTTTTCCCAATATAGTCCTCTTAGCGCTCAGAATGTCCAATTGCAGTTTCTACAGAAAGAGTGTTTCAGAACGGCTCAATCAAAAGTAAGGTTCAACTCTGTAAGTTGAATGCACAGAACAGAAAGAAGTTTCATACAGTGCTTCTGTGTAGTTCATATTTGAACATATTCTTTTTTCCACTATTACCCACTTAGCGCTACGAATGTCCAGTTGCATTTTCTACAGACAGAGTGTTTCAAAACTGCTCAATCAAAAGTATGGTTTAACTCTGTTAGCTGAATGCTCAGATCAGAAAGAAGTTTCACAGAATGCTTCTGTGTAGTTTATATTTGAATATATTCCTTTTTCCACTACTACTCTCTTAGCGCTCCAAATGTCCAGTTGCATTTTATACAGAAAGAGTGTTCAGATCTGCTGAATCAAAAGTATGGTTTAACTCTGTTAGCTGAATGCACAGATCAGAAAGAAGTTTCACAGAATGATTCAGTGTAGTTTATATTTGGAGACATTCCTTTTTCCACTATTACCCTCTTAGCGCTCCGAATCTCCACTTGCATTTTCTACAGAAAGAGTGTTTCAGAACGGCTCAATCAAAACTAAGGTTCAACTCTTTTAGTTGAACAAACAGAACAGAAAGAAGTTTCACACAATTCTTCTGTGTAGTTTTTATTTGTAGACATTCTTTTCGCCCAATATAGGCCTCTTAGCGCTCAGAATGTCCAATTGCAGTTTCTACAGAAAGAGTGTTTCAGAACGGCTCAATCAAAAGTAAGGTTCAACTCTTTTAGTTGAATGCACAGAACAGAAAGAAGTTTCATACAATGATTCTGTGTAGTTTATATTTGAACATATTCTTTTTTCCACTATTACCCACTTAGCGCTACGAATGTCAAGTTGCATTTTCTACAGACAGAGTGTTTCAAAACTGCTCAATCAAAAGTATGGTTTAACTCTGTTAGCTGAATGCTCAGATCAGAAAGAAGTTTCACAGAATGCTTCTGTGTAGTTTATATTTGAATATATTCCTTTTTCCACTACTACGCTCTTAGCGCTCCAAATGTCCAGTTGCATTTTCTACAGAAAGAGTGTTCAGATCTGCTCAATCAAAGGTATGGTTTAACTCTGTTAGCTGAATGCACAGATCAGAAAGAAGTTTCACCGAATGATTCTGTGTAGTTTATATTTGAAGACATTCCTTTTTCCACTATTACCCTCTTAGCGCTCCGATTCTCCACTTGAATTTTCTACAAAAAGAGTGTTTCATAACTGCTCAATCAAAAATATGTTTTATCTCTGTTAACTGAATTTACAGATCAGAAATAAGTTTCACAAAATGCATCTGTGTAGTTTTTATTTGAAGATATTCTTTTTCCCAATGTAGGCCTCTTAGCGCTTAGCATGTCCAATTGCAGTTTCTACAGAAAGAGTGTTTCAGAACGGCTCAATCAAAAGTAGGGTTCAACTCTGTTAGTTGAATGCACAGAACAGAAAGAATTTTCACAGAATGCTACTGTGTAGTTTATATTTGAATATATTCCTTTTTCCACTATTACCCTCTTAGCGCTCCGAATGTCCACTTGCATTTTCTACAGAAAGAGTGTTCAGAACTGCGCAATCAAAAGTATGGTTTAACTCTGTTAGCTTAATGAACATATCAGAAATAAGTTTCACACAATGCTTCTGTGTAGTTTTTATTTGAAGATATTATTTTTCTCAATAGTGGCCTCTTAGCGCTCAGAATGTCCAATTGCAGTTTCTACAGAAAGAGTGTTTCAGAAAGGCTCAATCAAAAGTAAGGTTCAACTCTGTTAGTTGAATGCACAGAACAGAAAGAAGTTTCATACAATGCTTCTGTGTAGCTTATATTTGAACATATTCTTTTTTCCACTATTACCCACTTAGTGCTACGAATGTCCAGTTGCATTTTCTACAGACAGAGTGTTTCAAAACTGCTCAATCAAAAGTATGGTTTAACTCTGTTAGCTGAATGCTCAGATCAGAAAGAAGTTTCACAGAATGCTTCTGTGTAGTTTATATTTGAATATATTCCTTTTTCCACTACTACTCTCTTAGCGCTCCAAATGTCCAGTTGCATTTTCTACAGAAAGAGTGTTCAGATCTGCTCAATCAAAAGTATGGTTTAACTCTGTTAGCTGAATGCACAGATCAGAAAGAAGTTTCACAGAATGATTCTGTGTAGTTTATATTTGTAGACATTCCTTTTTCCACTATTACCCTCTTAGCGCTCCGAATCTCCACTTGCATTTTCTACAGAAAGAGTGTTTCAGAACGGCTCAATCAAAACTAAGGTTCAACTCTTTTAGTTGAACAAACAGAACAGAAAGAAGTTTCACACAATTCTTCTGTGTAGTTTTTATTTGTAGACATTCTTTTTCCCAATATAGGCCTCTTAGCGCTCAGAATGTCCAATTGCAGTTTCTACAGAAAGAGTGTTTCAGAACGGCTCAATCAAAAGTAAGGTTCAACTCTGTTAGTTGAATGCACAGAACAGAAAGAAGTTTCATACAATGCTTCTGTGTAGTTTATATTTGAACATATTCTTTTTTCCACTATTACCCACTTAGCGCTACGAATGTCCAGTTGCATTTTCTACAGACAGAGTGTTTCAAAACTGCTCAATCAAAAGTATGGTTTAACTCTGTTAGCTGAATGCTCAGATCAGAAAGAAGTTTCACAGAATGCTTCTGTGTAGTTTATCTTTGAATATATTCCTTTTTCCACTACTACGCTCTTAGCGCTCCAAATGTCCAGTTGCATTTTCTACAGAAAGAGTGTTCAGATCTGCACAATCAAAAGTATGGTTTAACTCTGTTAGCTGAATGCACAGATCAGAAAGAAGTTTCACCGAATGATTCTGTGTAGTTTATGTTTGAAGACATTCCTTTTTCCACTATTACCCTCTTAGCGCTCCGAATCTCCACTTGCATTTTCTACAAAAAGAGTGTTTCATAACTGCTCAATCAAAAATATGTTTTATCTCTGTTAACTGAATTTACAGATCAGAAATAAGTTTCACACAATGCATCTGTGTAGTTTTTATTTGAAGATATTCTTTTTCCCAATGTAGGCCTCTTAGCGCTTAGCATGTCCAATTGCAGTTTCTACAGAAAGAGTGTTTCAGAACGGCTCAATCAAAAGTAAGGTTCAACTCTGTTAGTTGAATGCACAGAACAGAAAGAATTTTCACAGAATGCTACTGTGTAGTTTATATTTGAATATATTCCTTTTTCCACTATTACCCTCTTAGCGCTCCGAATGTCCACTTGCATTTTCTACAGAAAGAGTGTTCAGAACTGCGCAATCAAAAGTATGGTTTAACTCTGTTAGCTTAATGAACATATCAGAAATAAGTTTCACAAAATGCTTCTGTGTAATTTTTATTTGAAGATATTATTTTTCCCAATAGAGGCCTCTTAGCGCTCAGAATGTCCAATTGCAGTTTCTACAGAAAGAGTGTTTCAGAACGGCTCAATCAAAAGTAAGGTTCAACTCTGTTAGTTGAATGCACAGAACAGAAAGAAGTTTCATACAATGCTTCTGTGTAGTTTATATTTGAACATATTCTTTTTTCCACTATTACCCACTTAGCGCTACGAATGTCCAGTTGCATTTTCTACAGACAGAGTGTTTCAAAACTGCTCAATCAAAAGTATGGTTTAACTCTGTTAGCTGAATGCTCAGATCAGAAAGAAGTTTCACAGAATGCTTCTGTGTAGTTTATATTTGAATATATTCCTTTTTCCACTACTACGCTCTTAGCGCTCCAAATGTCCAGTTGCATTTTCTACAGAAAGAGTGTTCAGATCTGCTCAATGAAAAGTATGGTTTAACTCTGTTAGCTGAATGCACAGATCAGAAAGAAGTTTCACCGAATGATTCTGTGTAGTTTATGTTTGAAGACATTCCTTTTTCCACTATTACCCTCTTAGCGCTCCGAATCTCCACTTGCATTTTCTACAAAAAGAGTGTTTCATAACTGCTCAATCAAAAATATGTTTTATCTCTGTTAACTGAATTTACAGATCAGAAATAAGTTTCACACAATGCATCTGTGTAGTTTTTATTTGAAGATATTCTTTTTCCCAATGTAGGCCTCTTAGCGCTTAGCATGTCCAATTGCAGTTTCTACAGAAAGAGTGTTTCAGAACGGCTCAATCAAAAGTAAGGTTCAACTCTGTTAGTTGAATGCACAGAACAGAAAGTATTTTCACAGAATGCTACTGTGTAGTTTATATTTGAATATATTCCTTTTTCCACTATTACCCTCTTAGCGCTCCGAATGTCCACTTGCATTTTCTACAGAAAGAGTGTTCAGAACTGCGCAATCAAAAGTATGGTTTAACTCTGTTAGCTTAATGAACATATCAGAAATAAGTTTCACACAATGCTTCTGTGTAGTTTTTATTTGAAGATATTATTTTTCCCAATAGTGGCCTCTTAGCGCTCAGAATGTCCAATTGCAGTTTCTACAGAAAGAGTGTTTCAGAAAGGCTCAATCAAAAGTAAGGTTCAACTCTGTTAGTTGAATGCACAGAACAGAAAGAAGTTTCATACAATGCTTCTGTGTAGCTTATATTTGAACATATTCTTTTTTCCACTATTACCCACTTAGTGCTACGAATGTCCAGTTGCATTTTCTACAGACAGAGTGTTTCAAAACTGCTCAATCAAAAGTATGGTTTAACTCTGTTAGCTGAATGCTCAGATCAGAAAGAAGTTTCACAGAATGCTTCTGTGTAGTTTATATTTGAATATATTCCTTTTTCCACTACTACTCTCTTAGCGCTCCAAATGTCCAGTTGCATTTTCTACAGAAAGAGTGTTCAGATCTGCTCAATCAAAAGTATGGTTTAACTCTGTTAGCTGAATGCACAGATCAGAAAGAAGTTTCACAGAATGATTCTGTGTAGTTTATATTTGTAGACATTCCTTTTTCCACTATTACCCTCTTAGCGCTCCGAATCTCCACTTGCATTTTCTACAGAAAGAGTGTTTCAGAACGGCTCAATCAAAACTAAGGTTCAACTCTTTTAGTTGAACAAACAGAACAGAAAGAAGTTTCACACAATTCTTCTGTGTAGTTTTTATTTGTAGACATTCTTTTTCCCAATATAGGCCTCTTAGCGCTCAGAATGTCCAATTGCAGTTTCTACAGAAAGAGTGTTTCAGAACGGCTCAATCAAAAGTAAGGTTCAACTCTGTTAGTTGAATGCACAGAACAGAAAGAAGTTTCATACAATGCTTCTGTGTAGTTTATATTTGAATATATTCTTTTTTCCACTATTACCCACTTAGCGCTACGAATGTCCAGTTGCATTTTCTACAGACAGAGTGTTTCAAAACTGCTCAATCAAAAGTATGGTTTAACTCTGTTAGCTGAATGCTCAGATCAGAAAGAAGTTTCACAGAATGCTTCTGTGTAGTTTATATTTGAATATATTCCTTTTTCCACTACTACGCTCTTAGCGCTCCAAATGTCCAGTTGCATTTTCTACAGAAAGAGTGTTCAGATCTGCTCAATCAAAAGTATGGTTTAACTCTGTTAGCTGAATGCACAGATCAGAAAGAAGTTTCACCGAATGATTCTGTGTAGTTTATGTTTGAAGACATTCCTTTTTCCACTATTACCCTCTTAGCGCTCCGAATCTCCACTTGCATTTTCTACAAAAAGAGTGTTTCATAACTGCTCAATCAAAAATATGTTTTATCTCTGTTAACTGAATTTACAGATCAGAAATAAGTTTCACACAATGCATCTGTGTAGTTTTTATTTGAAGATATTCTTTTTCCCAATGTAGGCCTCTTAGCGCTTAGCATGTCCAATTGCAGTTTCTACAGAAAGAGTGTTTCAGAACGGCTCAATCAAAAGTAAGGTTCAACTCTGTTAGTTGAATGCACAGAACAGAAAGTATTTTCACAGAATGCTACTGTGTAGTTTATATTTGAATATATTCCTTTTTCCACTATTACCCTCTTAGCGCTCCGAATGTCCACTTGCATTTTCTACAGAAAGAGTGTTCAGAACTGCGCAATCAAAAGTATGGTTTAACTCTGTTAGCTTAATGAACATATCAGAAATAAGTTTCACACAATGCTTCTGTGTAGTTTTTATTTGAAGATATTATTTTTCCCAATAGAGGCCTCTTAGCGCTCAGAATGTCCAATTGCAGTTTCTACAGAAAGAGTGTTTCAGAACGGCTCAATCAAAAGTAAGGTTCAACTCTGTTAGTTGAATGCACAGAACAGAAAGAAGTTTCATACAATGCTTCTGTGTAGTTTATATTTGAACATATTCTTTTTTCCACTATTACCCACTTAGCGCTACGAATGTCCAGTTGCATTTTCTACAGACAGAGTGTTTCAAAACTGCTCAATCAAAAGTATGGTTTAACTCTGTTAGCTGAATGCTCAGATCAGAAATAAGTTTCACAGAATGCTTCTGTGTAGTTTATATTTGAATATATTCCTTTTTCCACTACTACGCTCTTAGCGCTCCAAATGTCCAGTTGCATTTTCTACAGAAAGAGTGTTCAGATCTGCTCAATCAAAAGTATGGTTTAACTCTGTTAGCTGAATGCACAGATCAGAAAGAAGTTTCACCGAATGATTCTGTGTAGTTTATGTTTGAAGACATTCCTTTTTCCACTATTACCCTCTTAGCGCTCCGAATCTCCACTTGCATTTTCTACAAAAAGAGTGTTTCATAACTGCTCAATCAAAAATATGTTTTATCTCTGTTAACTGAATTTACAGATCAGAAATAAGTTTCACACAATGCATCTGTGTAGTTTTTATTTGAAGATATTCTTTTTCCCAATGTAGGCCTCTTAGCGCTTAGCATGTCCAATTGCAGTTTCTACAGAAAGAGTGTTTCAGAACGGCTCAATCAAAAGTAAGGTTCAACTCTGTTAGTTGAATGCACAGAACAGAAAGTATTTTCACAGAATGCTACTGTGTAGTTTATATTTGAATATATTCCTTTTTCCACTATTACCCTCTTAGCGCTCCGAATGTCCACTTGCATTTTCTACAGAAAGAGTGTTCAGAACTGCGCAATCAAAAGTATGGTTTAACTCTGTTAGCTTAATGAACATATCAGAAATAAGTTTCACACAATGCTTCTGTGTAGTTTTTATTTGAAGATATTATTTTTCCCAATAGAGGCCTCTTAGCGCTCAGAATGTCCAATTGCAGTTTCTACAGAAAGAGTGTTTCAGAAAGGCTCAATCAAAAGTAAGGTTCAACTCTGTTAGTTGAATGCACAGAACAGAAAGAAGTTTCATACAATGCTTCTGTGTAGTTTATATTTGAACATATTCTTTTTTCCACTATTACCCACTTAGCGCTACGAATGTCCAGTTGCATTTTCTACAGACAGAGTGTTTCAAAACTGCTCAATCAAAAGTATGGTTTAACTCTGTTAGCTGAATGCTCAGGTCAGAAAGAAGTTTCACAGAATGCTTCTGTGTAGTTTATATTTGAATATATTCCTTTTTCCACTACTACTCTCTTAGCGCTACAAATGTCCAGTTGCATTTTCTACAGAAAGAGTGTTCAGATCTGCTCAACCAAAAGTATCGTTTAACTCTGTTAGCTGAATGCACAGATCAGAAAGAAGTTTCACAGAATGATTCTGTGTAGTTTATATTTGGAGACATTCCTTTTTCCACTATTACCCTCTTAGGGCTCCGAATCTCCACTTGCATTTTCTACAGAAAGAGTGATTCAGAACGGCTCAATCAAAACTAAGGTTCAACTCTTTTAGTTGAACAAACAGAACAGAAAGAAGTTTCACACAATTCTTCTGTGTAGTTTTTATTTGTAGACATTCTTTTTCCCAATATAGGCCTCTTAGCGCTCAGAATGTCCAATTGCAGTTTCTACAGAAAGTGTGTTTCAGAACGGCTCAATCAAAAGTAAGGTTCAACTCTGTTAGTTGAATGCACAGAACACAAAGAAGTTTCATACAATGCTTCTGTGTAGTTTATATTTGAACATATTCTTTTTTCCACTATTACCCACTTAGCGCTACGAATGTCCAGTTGCATTTTCTACAGACAGAGTGTTTCAAAACTGCTCAATCAAAAGTATGGTTTAACTCTGTTAGCTGAATGCTCAGATCAGAAAGAAGTTTCACAGAATGCTTCTGTGTAGTTTATATTTGAATATATTCCTTTTTCCACTACTACGCTCTTAGCGCTCCAAATGTCCAGTTGCATTTTCTACAGAAAGAGTGTTCAGATCTGCTCAATCAAAAGTATGGTTTAACTCTGTTAGCTGAATGCACAGATCAGAAAGAAGTTTCACCGAATGATTCTGTGTAGTTTATATTTGAAGACATTCCTTTTTCCACTATTACCCTCTTAGCGCTCCGATTCTCCACTTGAATTTTCTACAAAAAGAGTGTTTCATAACTGCTCAATCAAAAATATGTTTTATCTCTGTTAACTGAATTTACAGATCAGAAATAAGTTTCACAAAATGCATCTGTGTAGTTTTTATTTGAAGATATTCTTTTTCCCAATGTAGGCCTCTTAGCGCTTAGCATGTCCAATTGCAGTTTCTACAGAAAGAGTGTTTCAGAACGGCTCAATCAAAAGTAGGGTTCAACTCTGTTAGTTGAATGCACAGAACAGAAAGAATTTTCACAGAATGCTACTGTGTAGTTTATATTTGAATATATTCCTTTTTCCACTATTACCCTCTTAGCGCTCCGAATGTCCACTTGCATTTTCTACAGAAAGAGTGTTCAGAACTGCGCAATCAAAAGTATGGTTTAACTCTGTTAGCTTAATGAACATATCAGAAATAAGTTTCACACAATGCTTCTGTGTAGTTTTTATTTGAAGATATTATTTTTCCCAATAGTGGCCTCTTAGCGCTCAGAATGTCCAATTGCAGTTTCTACAGAAAGATTGTTTCAGAAAGGCTCAATCAAAAGTAAGGTTCAACTCTGTTAGTTGAATGCACAGAACAGAAAGAAGTTTCATACAATGCTTCTGTGTAGCTTATATTTGAACATATTCTTTTTTCCACTATTACCCACTTAGTGCTACGAATGTCCAGTTGCATTTTCTACAGACAGAGTGTTTCAAAACTGCTCAATCAAAAGTATGGTTTAACTCTGTTAGCTGAATGCTCAGATCAGAAAGAAGTTTCACAGAATGCTTCTGTGTAGTTTATATTTGAATATATTCCTTTTTCCACTACTACTCTCTTAGCGCTCCAAATGTCCAGTTGCATTTTCTACAGAAAGAGTGTTCAGATCTGCTCAATCAAAAGTATGGTTTAACTCTGTTAGCTGAATGCACAGATCAGAAAGAAGTTTCACAGAATGATTCTGTGTAGTTTATATTTGTAGACATTCCTTTTTCCACTATTACCCTCTTAGAGCTCCGAATCTCCACTTGCATTTTCTACAGAAAGAGTGTTTCAGAACGGCTCAATCAAAACTAAGGTTCAACACTTTTAGTTGAACAAACAGAACAGAAAGAAGTTTCACACAATTCTTCTGTGTAGTTTTTATTTGTAGACATTCTTTTTCCCAATATAGGCCTCTTAGCGCTCAGAATGTCCAATTGCAGTTTCTACAGAAAGAGTGTTTCAGAACGGCTCAATCAAAAGTAAGGTTCAACTCTGTTAGTTGAATGCACAGAAGAGAAAGAAGTTTCATACAATGCTTCTGTGTAGTTTATATTTGAACATATTCTTTTTTCCACTATTACCCACTTAGCGCTACGAATGTCCAGTTGCATTTTCTACAGACAGAGTGTTTCAAAACTGCTCAATCAAAAGTATGGTTTAACTCTGTTAGCTGAATGCTCAGATCAGAAAGAAGTTTCACAGAATGCTTCTGTGTAGTTTATATTTGAATATATTCCTTTTTCCACTACTACGCTCTTAGCGCTCCAAATGTCCAGTTGCATTTTCTACAGAAAGAGTGTTCAGATCTGCTCAATCAAAAGTATGGTTTAACTCTGTTAGCTGAATGCACAGATCAGAAAGAAGTTTCACCGAATGATTCTGTGTAGTTTATGTTTGAAGACATTCCTTTTTCCACTATTACCCTCTTAGCGCTCCGAATCTCCACTTGCATTTTCTACAAAAAGAGTGTTTCATAACTGCTCAATCAAAAATATGTTTTATCTCTGTTAACTGAATTTACAGATCAGAAATAAGTTTCACACAATGCATCTGTGTAGTTTTTATTTGAAGATATTCTTTTTCCCAATGTAGGCCTCTTAGCGCTTAGCATGTCCAATTGCAGTTTCTACAGAAAGAGTGTTTCAGAACGGCTCAATCAAAAGTAAGGTTCAACTCTGTTAGTTGAATGCACAGAACAGAAAGTATTTTCACAGAATGCTACTGTGTAGTTTATATTTGAATATATTCCTTTTTCCACTATTACCCTCTTAGCGCTCCGAATGTCCACTTGCATTTTCTACAGAAAGAGTGTTCAGAACTGAGCAATCAAAAGTATGGTTTAACTCTGTTAGCTTAATGAACATATCAGAAATAAGTTTCACACAATGCTTCTGTGTAGTTTTTATTTGAAGATATTATTTTTCCCAATAGAGGCCTCTTAGCGCTCAGAATGTCCAATTGCAGTTTCTACAGAAAGAGTGTTTCAGAAAGGCTCAATCAAAAGTAAGGTTCAACTCTGTTAGTTGAATGCACAGAACAGAAAGAAGTTTCATACAATGCTTCTGTGTAGTTTATATTTGAACATATTCTTTTTTCCACTATTACCCACTTAGCGCTACGAATGTCCAGTTGCATTTTCTACAGACAGAGTGTTTCAAAACTGCTCAATCAAAAGTATGGTTTAACTCTGTTAGCTGAATGCTCAGGTCAGAAAGAAGTTTCACAGAATGCTTCTGTGTAGTTTATATTTGAATATATTCCTTTTTCCACTACTACTCTCTTAGCGCTACAAATGTCCAGTTGCATTTTCTACAGAAAGAGTGTTCAGATCTGCTCAATCAAAAGTATGGTTTAACTCTGTTAGCTGAATGCACAGATCAGAAAGAAGTTTCACAGAATGATTCTGTGTAGTTTATATTTGGAGACATTCCTTTTTCCACTATTACCCTCTTAGGGCTCCGAATCTCCACTTGCATTTTCTACAGAAAGAGTGTTTCAGAACGGCTCAATCAAAACTAAGGTTCAACTCTTTTAGTTGAACAAACAGAACAGAAAGAAGTTTCACACAATTCTTCTGTGTAGTTTTTATTTTTAGACATTCTTTTTCCAATATAGGCCTCTTAGCGCTCAGAATGTCCAATTGCAGTTTCTACAGAAAGAGTGTTTCAGAACGGCTCAATCAAAAGTAAGGTTCAACTCTGTTAGTTGAATGCACAGAACAGAAAGAAGTTTCATACAATGCTTCTGTGTAGTTTATATTTGAACATATTCTTTTTTCCACTATTACCCACTTAGCGCTACGAATGTCCAGTTGCATTTTCTACAGACAGAGTGTTTCAAAACTGCTCAATCAAAAGTATGGTTTAACTCTGTTAGCTGAATGCTCAGATCAGAAAGAAGTTTCACAGAATGCTTCTGTGTAGTTTATATTTGAATATATTCCTTTTTCCACTACTACGCTCTTAGCGCTCCAAATGTCCAGTTGCATTTTCTACAGAAAGAGTGTTCAGATCTGCTCAATCAAAAGTATGGTTTAACTCTGTTAGCTGAATGCACAGATCAGAAAGAAGTTTCACCGAATGATTCTGTGTAGTTTATATTTGAAGACATTCCTTTTTCCACTATTACCCTCTTAGCGCTCCGATTCTCCACTTGAATTTTCTACAAAAAGAGTGTTTCATAACTGCTCAATCAAAAATATGTTTTATCTCTGTTAACTGAATTTACAGATCAGAAATAAGTTTCACAAAATGCATCTGTGTAGTTTTTATTTGAAGATATTCTTTTTCCCAATGTAGGCCTCTTAGCGCTTAGCATGTCCAATTGCAGTTTCTACAGAAAGTGTGTTTCAGAACGGCTCAATCAAAAGTAGGGTTCATCTCTGTTAGTTGAATGCACAGAACAGAAAGAATTTTCACAGAATGCTACTGTGTAGTTTATATTTGAATATATTCCTTTTTCCACTATTACCCTCTTAGCGCTCGGAATGTCCACTTGCATTTTCTACAGAAAGAGTGTTCAGAACTGCGCAATCAAAAGTATGGTTTAACTCTGTTAGCTTAATGAACATATCAGAAATAAGTTTCACACAATGCTTCTGTGTAGTTTTTATTTGAAGATATTATTTTTCCCAATAGTGGCCTCTTAGCGCTCAGAATGTCCAATTGCAGTTTCTACAGAAAGAGTGTTTCAGAAAGGCTCAATCAAAAGTAAGGTTCAACTCTGTTAGTTGAATGCACAGAACAGAAAGAAGTTTCATACAATGCTTCTGTGTAGCTTATATTTGAACATATTCTTTTTTCCACTATTACCCACTTAGTGCTACGAATGTCCAGTTGCATTTTCTACAGACGGAGTGTTTCAAAACTGCTCAATCAAAAGTATGGTTTAACTCTGTTAGCTGAATGCTCAGATCAGAAAGAAGTTTCACAGAATGCTTCTGTGTAGTTTATATTTGAATATATTCCTTTTTCCACTACTACTCTCTTAGCGCTCCAAATGTCCGGTTGCATTTTCTACAGAAAGAGTGTTCAGATCTGCTCAATCAAAAGTATGGTTTAACTCTGTTAGCTGAATGCACAGATCAGAAAGAAGTTTCACAGAATGATTCTGTGTAGTTTATATTTGTAGACATTCCTTTTCCACTATTACCCTCTTAGAGCTCCGAATCTCCACTTGCATTTTCTACAGAAAGAGTGTTTCAGAACGGCTCAATCAAAACTAAGGTTCAACCCTTTTAGTTGAACAAACAGAACAGAAAGAAGTTTCACACAATTCTTCTGTGTAGTTTTTATTTGTAGACATTCTTTTTCCCAATATAGGCCTCTTAGCGCTCAGAATGTCCAATTGCAGTTTCTACAGAAAGAGTGTTTCAGAACGGCTCAATCAAAAGTAAGGTTCAACTCTGTTAGTTGAATGCACAGAACAGAAAGAAGTTTCATACAATGCTTCTGTGTAGTTTATATTTGAACATATTCTTTTTTCCACTATTACCCACTTAGCGCTACGAATGTCCAGTTGCATTTTCTACAGACAGAGTGTTTCAAAACTGCTCAATCAAAAGTATGGTTTAACTCTGTTAGCTGAATGCTCAGATCAGAAAGAAGTTTCACAGAATGCTTCTGTGTAGTTTATATTTGAATATATTACTTTTTCCACTACTACGCTCTTAGCGCTCCAAATGTCCAGTTGCATTTTCTACAGAAAGAGTGTTCAGATCTGCTCAATCAAAAGTATGGTTTAACTCTGTTAGCTGAATGCACAGATCAGAAAGAAGTTTCACCGAATGATTCTGTGTAGTTTATGTTTGAAGACATTCCTTTTTCCACTATTACCCTCTTAGCGCTCCGAATCTCCACTTGCATTTTCTACAAAAAGAGTGTTTCATAACTGCTCAATCAAAAATATGTTTTATCTCTGTTAACTGAATTTACAGATCAGAAATAAGTTTCACACAATGCATCTGTGTAGTTTTTATTTGAAGATATTCTTTTTCCCAATGTAGGCCTCTTAGCGCTTAGCATGTCCAATTGCAGTTTCTACAGAAAGTGTGTTTCAGAACGGCTCAATCAAAAGTAGGGTTCAACTCTGTTAGTTGAATGCACAGAACAGAAAGAATTTTCACAGAATGCTACTGTGTAGTTTATATTTGAATATATTCCTTTTTCCACTATTACCCTCTTAGCGCTCCGAATGTCCACTTGCATTTTCTACAGAAAGAGTGTTCAGAACTGCGCAATCAAAAGTATGGTTTAACTCTGTTAGCTTAATGAACATATCAGAAATAAGTTTCACACAATGCTTCTGTGTAGTTTTTATTTGAAGATATTATTTTTCCCAATAGTGGCCTCTTAGCGCTCAGAATGTCCAATTGCAGTTTCTACAGAAAGAGTGTTTCAGAAAGGCTCAATCAAAAGTAAGGTTCAACTCTGTTAGTTGAATGCACAGAACAGAAAGAAGTTTCATACAATGCTTCTGTGTAGCTTATATTTGAACATATTCTTTTTTCCACTATTACCCACTTAGTGCTACGAATGTCCAGTTGCATTTTCTACAGACAGAGTGTTTCAAAACTGCTCAATCAAAAGTATGGTTTAACTCTGTTAGCTGAATGCTCAGATCAGAAAGAAGTTTCACAGAATGCTTCTGTGTAGTTTATGTTTGAATATATTCCTTTTTCCACTACTACTCTCTTAGCGCTCCAAATGTCCAGTTGCATTTTCTACAGAAAGAGTGTTCAGATCTGCTCAATCAAAAGTATGGTTTAACTCTGTTAGCTGAATGCACAGATCAGAAAGAAGTTTCACAGAATGATTCTGTGTAGTTTATATTTGTAGACATTCCTTTTCCACTATTACCCTCTTAGAGCTCCGAATCTCCACTTGCATTTTCTACAGAAAGAGTGTTTCAGAACGGCTCAATCAAAACTAAGGTTCAACCCTTTTAGTTGAACAAACAGAACAGAAAGAAGTTTCACACAATTCTTCTGTGTAGTTTTTATTTGTAGACATTCTTTTTCCCAATATAGGCCTCTTAGCGCTCAGAATGTCCAATTGCAGTTTCTACAGAAAGAGTGTTTCAGAACGGCTCAATCAAAAGTAAGGTTCAACTCTGTTAGTTGAATGCACAGAACAGAAAGAAGTTTCATACAATGCTTCTGTGTAGTTTATATTTGAACATATTCTTTTTTCCACTATTACCCACTTAGCGCTACGAATGTCCAGTTGCATTTTCTACAGACAGAGTGTTTCAAAACTGCTCAATCAAAAGTATGGTTTAACTCTGTTAGCTGAATGCTCAGATCAGAAAGAAGTTTCACAGAATGCTTCTGTGTAGTTTATATTTGAATATATTACTTTTTCCACTACTACGCTCTTAGCGCTCCAAATGTCCAGTTGCATTTTCTACAGAAAGAGTGTTCAGATCTGCTCAATCAAAAGTATGGTTTAACTCTGTTAGCTGAATGCACAGATCAGAAAGAAGTTTCACCGAATGATTCTGTGTAGTTTATGTTTGAAGACATTCCTTTTTCCACTATTACCCTCTTAGCGCTCCGAATCTCCACTTGCATTTTCTACAAAAAGAGTGTTTCATAACTGCTCAATCAAAAATATGTTTTATCTCTGTTAACTGAATTTACAGATCAGAAATAAGTTTCACACAATGCATCTGTGTAGTTTTTATTTGAAGATATTCTTTTTCCCAATGTAGGCCTCTTAGCGCTTAGCATGTCCAATTGCAGTTTCTACAGAAAGAGTGTTTCAGAACGGCTCAATCAAAAGTAAGGTTCAACTCTGTTAGTTGAATGCACAGAACAGAAAGGATTTTCACAGAATTCTACTGTGTAGTTTATATTTGAATATATTCCTTTTTCCACTATTACCCTCTTAGCGCTCCGAATGTCCACTTGCATTTTCTACAGAAAGAGTGTTCAGAACTGCACAATCAAAAGTATGGTTTAACTCTGTTAGCTTAATGAACATATCAGAAATAAGTTTCACACAATGCCTCTGTGTAGTTTTTATTTGAAGGTATTATTTTTCCCAATAGAGGCCTCTTAGCGCTCAGAATGTCCAATTGCAGTTTCTACAGAAAGAGTGTTTCAGAACGGCTCAATCAAAAGTAAGGTTCAACTCTGTTAGTTGAATGCACAGAACAGAAAGAAGTTTCATACAATGCTTCTGTGTAGTTTATATTTGAACATATTCTTTTTTCCACTATTACCCACTTAGCGCTACGAATGTCCAGTTGCATTTTCTACAGACAGAGTGTTTCAAAACTGCTCAATCAAAAGTATGGTTTAACTCTGTTAGCTGAATGCTCAGATCAGAAAGAAGTTTCACAGAATGCTTCTGTGTAGTTTATATTTGAATATATTCCTTTTTCCACTACTACGCTCTTAGCGCTGCAAATGTCCAGTTGCATTTTCTACAGAAAGAGTGTTCAGATCTGCTCAATCAAAAGTATGGTTTAACTCTGTTAGCTGAATGCACAGATCAGAAAGAAGTTTCACCGAATGATTCTGTGTAGTTTATATTTGAAGACATTCCTTTTTCCACTATTACCCTCTTAGCGCTCCGATTCTCCACTTGAATTTTCTACAAAAAGAGTGTTTCATAACTGCTCAATCAAAAATATGTTTTATCTCTGTTAACTGAATTTACAGATCAGAAATAAGTTTCACAAAATGCATCTGTGTAGTTTTTATTTGAAGATATTATTTTTCCCAATGTAGGCCTCTTAGCGCTTAGCATGTCCAATTGCAGTTTCTACAGAAAGAGTGTTTCAGAACGGCTCAATCAAAAGTAGGGTTCAACTCTGTTAGTTGAATGCACAGAACAGAAAGAATTTTCACAGAATGCTACTGTGTAGTTTATATTTGAATATATTCCTTTTTCTACTATTACCCTCTTAGCGCTCCGAATGTCCACTTGCATTTTCTACAGAAAGAGTGTTCAGAACTGCGCAATCAAAAGTATGGTTTAACTCTGTTAGCTTAATGAACATATCAGAAATAAGTTTCACACAATGCTTCTGTGTAGTTTTTATTTGAAGATATTATTTTTCCCAATAGTGGCCTCTTAGCGCTCAGAATGTCCAATTGCAGTTTCTACAGAAAGAGTGTTTCAGAAAGGCTCAATCAAAAGTAAGGTTCAACTCTGTTAGTTGAATGCACAGAACAGAAAGAAGTTTCATACAATGCTTCTGTGTAGCTTATATTTGAACATATTCTTTTTTCCACTATTACCCACTTAGTGCTACGAATGTCCAGTTGCATTTTCTACAGACAGAGTGTTTCAAAACTGCTCAATCAAAAGTATGGTTTAACTCTGTTAGCTGAATGCTCAGATCAGAAAGAAGTTTCACAGAATGCTTCTGTGTAGTTTATATTTGAATATATTCCTTTTTCCACTACTACTCTCTTAGCGCCCCAAATGTCCAGTTGCATTTTCTACAGAAAGAGTGTTCAGATCTGCTCAATCAAAAGTATGGTTTAACACTGTTAGCTGAATGCACAGATCAGAAAGAAGTTTCACAGAATGATTCTGTGTAGTTTATATTTGTAGACATTCCTTTTCCCACTATTACCCTCTTAGCGCTCCGAATCTCCACTTGCATTTTCTACAGAAAGAGTGTTTCAGAACGGCTCAATCAAAACTAAGGTTCAACTCTTTTAGTTGAACAAACAGAACAGAAAGAAGTTTCACACAATTCTTCTGTGTCGTTTTTATTTGTAGACATTCTTTTTCCCAATATAGGCCTCTTAGCGCTCAGAATGTCCAATTGCAGTTTCTACAGAAAGAGTGTTTCAGAATGGCTCAATCAAAAGTAAGGTTCAACTCTGTTAGTTGAATGCACAGAACAGAAAGAAGTTTCATACAATGCTTCTGTGTAGTTTATATTTGAACATATTCTTTTTTCCACTATTACCCACTTAGCGCTACGAATGTCCAGTTGCATTTTCTACAGGCAGAGTGTTTCAAAACTGCTCATCAAAAGTATGGTTTAACTCTGTTAGCTGAATGCTCAGATCAGAAAGAAGTTTCACAGAATGCTTCTGTGTAGTTTATATTTGAATATATTCCTTTTTCCACTACTACGCTCTTAGCGCTCCAAATGTCCAGTTGCATTTTCTACAGAAAGAGTGTTCAGATCTGCTCAATCAAAAGTATGGTTTAACTCTGTTAGCTGAATGCACAGATCAGAAAGAAGTTTCACCGAATGATTCTGTGTAGTTTATGTTTGAAGACATTCCTTTTTCCACTATTACCCTCTTAGCGCTCCGAATCTCCACTTGCATTTTCTACAAAAAGAGTGTTTCATAACTGCTCAATCAAAAATATGTTTTATCTCTGTTAACTGAATTTACAGATCAGAAATAAGTTTCACACAATGCATCTGTGTAGTTTTTATTTGAAGATATTCTTTTTCCCAATGTAGGCCTCTTAGCGCTTAGCACGTCCAATTGCAGTTTCTACAGAAAGAGTGTTTCAGAACGGCTCAATCAAAAGTAAGGTTCAACTCTGTAAGTTGAATGCACAGAACAGAAAGAATTTTCACAGAATGCTACTGTGTAGTTTATATTTGAATATATTCCTTTTTCCACTATTACCCTCTTAGCGCTCCGAATGTCCACTTGCATTTTCTACAGAAAGAGTACTCAGAACTGCGCAATCAAAAGTATGGTTTAACTCTGTTAGCTTAATGAACATATCAGAAATAAGTTTCACACAATGCTTCTGTGTAGTTTTTATTTGAAGATATTATTTTTCCCAATAGAGGCCTCTTAGCGCTCAGAATGTCCAATTGCAGTTTCTACAGAAAGAGTGTTTCAGAACGGCTCAATCAAAAGTAAGGATCAACTCTGTTAGTTGAATGCACAGAACAGAAAGAAGTTTCATACAATGCTTCTGTGTAGTTTATATTTGAACATATTCTTTTTTCCACTATTACCCACTTAGCGCTACGAATGTCCAGTTGCATTTTCTACAGACAGAGTGTTTCAAAACTGCTCAATCAAAAGTATGGTTTAACTCTGTTAGCTGAATGCTCAGATCAGAAAGAAGTTTCACAGAATGCTTCTGTGTAGTTTATATTTGAGTATATTCCTTTTTCCACTACTACGCTCTTAGCGCGCCAAATGTCCAGTTGCATTTTCTACAGAAAGAGTGTTCAGATCTGCTCAATCAAAAGTATGGTTTAACTCTGTTAGCTGAATGCACAGAGCAGAAAGAAGTTTCACCGAATGATTCTGTGTAGTTTATGTTTGAAGACATTCCTTTTTCCACTATTACCCTCTTAGCGCTCCGAATCTCCACTTGCATTTTCTACAAAAAGAGTGTTTCATAACTGCTCAATCAAAAATATGTTTTATCTCTGTTAACTGAATTTACAGATCAGAAATAAGTTTCACACAATGCATCTGTGTAGTTTTTATTTGAAGATATTCTTTTTCCCAATGTAGGCCTCTTAGCGCTTAGCATGTCCAATTGCAGTTTCTACAGAAAGAGTGTTTCAGAACGGCTCAATCAAAAGTAAGGTTCAACTCTGTTAGTTGAATGCACAGAACAGAAAGTATTTTCACAGAATGCTACTGTGTAGTTTATATTTGAATATATTCCTTTTTCCACTATTACCCTCTTAGCGCTCCGAATGTCCACTTGCATTTTCTACAGAAAGAGTGTTCAGAACTGCGCAATCAAAAGTATGGTTTAACTCTGTTAGCTTAATGAACATATCAGAAATAAGTTTCACACAATGCTTCTGTGTAGTTTTTATTTGAAGATATTATTTTTCCCAATAGAGGCCTCTTAGCGCTCAGAATGTCCAATTGCAGTTTCTACAGAAAGAGTGTTTCAGAAAGGCTCAATCAAATGTAAGGTTCAACTCTGTTAGTTGAATGCACAGAACAGAAAGAAGTTTCATACAATGCTTCTGTGTAGTTTATATTTGAACATATTCTTTTTTCCACTATTACCCACTTAGCGCTACGAATGTCCAGTTGCATTTTCTACAGACAGAGTGTTTCAAAACTGCTCAATCAAAAGTATGGTTTAACTCTGTTAGCTGAATGCTCAGGTCAGAAAGAAGTTTCACAGAATGCTTCTGTGTAGTTTATATTTGAATATATTCCTTTTTCCACTACTACTCTCTTAGCGCTACAAATGTCCAGTTGCATTTTCTACAGAAAGAGTGTTCAGATCTGCTCAATCAAAAGTATGGTTTAACTCTGTTAGCTGAATGCACAGATCAGAAAGAAGTTTCACAGAATGATTCTGTTTAGTTTATATTTGGAGACATTCCTTTTTCCACTATTACCCTCTTAGGGCTCCGAATCTCCACTTGCATTTTCTACAGAAAGAGTGTTTCAGAACGGCTCAATCAAAACTAAGGTTCAACTCTTTTAGTTGAACAAACAGAACAGAAAGAAGTTTCACACAATTCTTCTGTGTAGTTTTTATTTGTAGACATTCTTTTTCCCAATATAGGCCTCTTAGCGCTCAGAATGTACAAATGCAGTTTCTACAGAAAGAGTGTTTCAGAACGGCTCAATCAAAAGTAAGGTTCAACTCTGTTAGTTGAATGCACAGAACAGAAAGAAGTTTCATACAATGCTTCTGTGTAGTTTATATTTGAACATATTCTTTTTTCCACTATTACCCACTTAGCGCTACGAATGTCCAGTTGCATTTTCTACAGACAGAGTGTTTCAAAACTGCTCAATCAAAAGAATGGTTTAACTCTGTTAGCTGAATGCTCAGATCAGAAAGAAGTTTCACAGAATGCTTCTGTGTAGTTTATATTTGAATATATTACTTTTTCCACTACTACGCTCTTAGCGCTCCAAATGTCCAGTTGCATTTTCTACAGAAAGAGTGTTCAGATCTGCTCAATCAAAAGTATGGTTTAACTCTGTTAGCTGAATGCACAGATCAGAAAGAAGTTTCACCGAATGATTCTGTGTAGTTTATGTTTGAAGACATTCCTTTTTCCACTATTACCCTCTTAGCGCTCCGAATCTCCACTTGCATTTTCTACAAAAAGAGTGTTTCATAACTGCTCAATCAAAAATATGTTTTATCTCTGTTAACTGAATTTACAGATCAGAAATAAGTTTCACACAATGCATCTGTGTAGTTTTTATTTGAAGATATTCTTTTTCCCAATGTAGGCCTCTTAGCGCTTAGCATGTCCAATTGCAGTTTCTACAGAAAGTGTGTTTCAGAACGGCTCAATCAAAAGTAGGGTTCAACTCTGTTAGTTGAATGCACAGAACAGAAAGAATTTTCACAGAATGCTACTGTGTAGTTTATATTTGAATATATTCCTTTTTCCACTATTACCCTCTTAGCGCTCCGAATGTCCACTTGCATTTTCTACAGAAAGAGTGTTCAGAACTGCGCAATCAAAAGTATGGTTTAACTCTGTTAGCTTAATGAACATATCAGAAATAAGTTTCACACAATGCTTCTGTGTAGTTTTTATTTGAAGATATTATTTTTCCCAATAGTGGCCTCTTAGCGCTCAGAATGTCCAATTGCAGTTTCTACAGAAAGAGTGTTTCAGAAAGGCTCAATCAAAAGTAAGGTTCAACTCTGTTAGTTGAATGCACAGAACAGAAAGAAGTTTCATACAATGCTTCTGTGTAGCTTATATTTGAACATATTCTTTTTTCCACTATTACCCACTTAGTGCTACGAATGTCCAGTTGCATTTTCTACAGACAGAGTGTTTCAAAACTGCTCAATCAAAAGTATGGTTTAACTCTGTTAGCTGAATGCTCAGATCAGAAAGAAGTTTCACAGAATGCTTCTGTGTAGTTTATGTTTGAATATATTCCTTTTTCCACTACTACTCTCTTAGCGCTCCAAATGTCCAGTTGCATTTTCTACAGAAAGAGTGTTCAGATCTGCTCAATCAAAAGTATGGTTTAACTCTGTTAGCTGAATGCACAGATCAGAAAGAAGTTTCACAGAATGATTCTGTGTAGTTTATATTTGTAGACATTCCTTTTCCACTATTACCCTCTTAGAGCTCCGAATCTCCACTTGCATTTTCTACAGAAAGAGTGTTTCAGAACGGCTCAATCAAAACTAAGGTTCAACCCTTTTAGTTGAACAAACAGAACAGAAAGAAGTTTCACACAATTCTTCTGTGTAGTTTTTATTTGTAGACATTCTTTTTCCCAATATAGGCCTCTTAGCGCTCAGAATGTCCAATTGCAGTTTCTACAGAAAGAGTGTTTCAGAACGGCTCAATCAAAAGTAAGGTTCAACTCTGTTAGTTGAATGCACAGAACAGAAAGAAGTTTCATACAATGCTTCTGTGTAGTTTATATTTGAACATATTCTTTTTTCCACTATTACCCACTTAGCGCTACGAATGTCCAGTTGCATTTTCTACAGACAGAGTGTTTCAAAACTGCTCAATCAAAAGTATGGTTTAACTCTGTTAGCTGAATGCTCAGATCAGAAAGAAGTTTCACAGAATGCTTCTGTGTAGTTTATATTTGAATATATTACTTTTTCCACTACTACGCTCTTAGCGCTCCAAATGTCCAGTTGCATTTTCTACAGAAAGAGTGTTCAGATCTGCTCAATCAAAAGTATGGTTTAACTCTGTTAGCTGAATGCACAGATCAGAAAGAAGTTTCACCGAATGATTCTGTGTAGTTTATGTTTGAAGACATTCCTTTTTCCACTATTACCCTCTTAGCGCTCCGAATCTCCACTTGCATTTTCTACAAAAAGAGTGTTTCATAACTGCTCAATCAAAAATATGTTTTATCTCTGTTAACTGAATTTACAGATCAGAAATAAGTTTCACACAATGCATCTGTGTAGTTTTTATTTGAAGATATTCTTTTTCCCAATGTAGGCCTCTTAGCGCTTAGCATGTCCAATTGCAGTTTCTACAGAAAGAGTGTTTCAGAACGGCTCAATCAAAAGTAAGGTTCAACTCTGTTAGTTGAATGCACAGAACAGAAAGGATTTTCACAGAATTCTACTGTGTAGTTTATATTTGAATATATTCCTTTTTCCACTATTACCCTCTTAGCGCTCCGAATGTCCACTTGCATTTTCTACAGAAAGAGTGTTCAGAACTGCACAATCAAAAGTATGGTTTAACTCTGTTAGCTTAATGAACATATCAGAAATAAGTTTCACACAATGCCTCTGTGTAGTTTTTATTTGAAGGTATTATTTTTCCCAATAGAGGCCTCTTAGCGCTCAGAATGTCCAATTGCAGTTTCTACAGAAAGAGTGTTTCAGAACGGCTCAATCAAAAGTAAGGTTCAACTCTGTTAGTTGAATGCACAGAACAGAAAGAAGTTTCATACAATGCTTCTGTGTAGTTTATATTTGAACATATTCTTTTTTCCACTATTACCCACTTAGCGCTACGAATGTCCAGTTGCATTTTCTACAGACAGAGTGTTTCAAAACTGCTCAATCAAAAGTATGGTTTAACTCTGTTAGCTGAATGCTCAGATCAGAAAGAAGTTTCACAGAATGCTTCTGTGTAGTTTATATTTGAATATATTCCTTTTTCCACTACTACGCTCTTAGCGCTGCAAATGTCCAGTTGCATTTTCTACAGAAAGAGTGTTCAGATCTGCTCAATCAAAAGTATGGTTTAACTCTGTTAGCTGAATGCACAGATCAGAAAGAAGTTTCACCGAATGATTCTGTGTAGTTTATATTTGAAGACATTCCTTTTTCCACTATTACCCTCTTAGCGCTCCGATTCTCCACTTGAATTTTCTACAAAAAGAGTGTTTCATAACTGCTCAATCAAAAATATGTTTTATCTCTGTTAACTGAATTTACAGATCAGAAATAAGTTTCACAAAATGCATCTGTGTAGTTTTTATTTGAAGATATTATTTTTCCCAATGTAGGCCTCTTAGCGCTTAGCATGTCCAATTGCAGTTTCTACAGAAAGAGTGTTTCAGAACGGCTCAATCAAAAGTAGGGTTCAACTCTGTTAGTTGAATGCACAGAACAGAAAGAATTTTCACAGAATGCTACTGTGTAGTTTATATTTGAATATATTCCTTTTTCTACTATTACCCTCTTAGCGCTCCGAATGTCCACTTGCATTTTCTACAGAAAGAGTGTTCAGAACTGCGCAATCAAAAGTATGGTTTAACTCTGTTAGCTTAATGAACATATCAGAAATAAGTTTCACACAATGCTTCTGTGTAGTTTTTATTTGAAGATATTATTTTTCCCAATAGTGGCCTCTTAGCGCTCAGAATGTCCAATTGCAGTTTCTACAGAAAGAGTGTTTCAGAAAGGCTCAATCAAAAGTAAGGTTCAACTCTGTTAGTTGAATGCACAGAACAGAAAGAAGTTTCATACAATGCTTCTGTGTAGCTTATATTTGAACATATTCTTTTTTCCACTATTACCCACTTAGTGCTACGAATGTCCAGTTGCATTTTCTACAGACAGAGTGTTTCAAAACTGCTCAATCAAAAGTATGGTTTAACTCTGTTAGCTGAATGCTCAGATCAGAAAGAAGTTTCACAGAATGCTTCTGTGTAGTTTATATTTGAATATATTCCTTTTTCCACTACTACTCTCTTAGCGCCCCAAATGTCCAGTTGCATTTTCTACAGAAAGAGTGTTCAGATCTGCTCAATCAAAAGTATGGTTTAACACTGTTAGCTGAATGCACAGATCAGAAAGAAGTTTCACAGAATGATTCTGTGTAGTTTATATTTGTAGACATTCCTTTTCCCACTATTACCCTCTTAGCGCTCCGAATCTCCACTTGCATTTTCTACAGAAAGAGTGTTTCAGAACGGCTCAATCAAAACTAAGGTTCAACTCTTTTAGTTGAACAAACAGAACAGAAAGAAGTTTCACACAATTCTTCTGTGTCGTTTTTATTTGTAGACATTCTTTTTCCCAATATAGGCCTCTTAGCGCTCAGAATGTCCAATTGCAGTTTCTACAGAAAGAGTGTTTCAGAATGGCTCAATCAAAAGTAAGGTTCAACTCTGTTAGTTGAATGCACAGAACAGAAAGAAGTTTCATACAATGCTTCTGTGTAGTTTATATTTGAACATATTCTTTTTTCCACTATTACCCACTTAGCGCTACGAATGTCCAGTTGCATTTTCTACAGGCAGAGTGTTTCAAAACTGCTCATCAAAAGTATGGTTTAACTCTGTTAGCTGAATGCTCAGATCAGAAAGAAGTTTCACAGAATGCTTCTGTGTAGTTTATATTTGAATATATTCCTTTTTCCACTACTACGCTCTTAGCGCTCCAAATGTCCAGTTGCATTTTCTACAGAAAGAGTGTTCAGATCTGCTCAATCAAAAGTATGGTTTAACTCTGTTAGCTGAATGCACAGATCAGAAAGAAGTTTCACCGAATGATTCTGTGTAGTTTATGTTTGAAGACATTCCTTTTTCCACTATTACCCTCTTAGCGCTCCGAATCTCCACTTGCATTTTCTACAAAAAGAGTGTTTCATAACTGCTCAATCAAAAATATGTTTTATCTCTGTTAACTGAATTTACAGATCAGAAATAAGTTTCACACAATGCATCTGTGTAGTTTTTATTTGAAGATATTCTTTTTCCCAATGTAGGCCTCTTAGCGCTTAGCACGTCCAATTGCAGTTTCTACAGAAAGAGTGTTTCAGAACGGCTCAATCAAAAGTAAGGTTCAACTCTGTAAGTTGAATGCACAGAACAGAAAGAATTTTCACAGAATGCTACTGTGTAGTTTATATTTGAATATATTCCTTTTTCCACTATTACCCTCTTAGCGCTCCGAATGTCCACTTGCATTTTCTACAGAAAGAGTACTCAGAACTGCGCAATCAAAAGTATGGTTTAACTCTGTTAGCTTAATGAACATATCAGAAATAAGTTTCACACAATGCTTCTGTGTAGTTTTTATTTGAAGATATTATTTTTCCCAATAGAGGCCTCTTAGCGCTCAGAATGTCCAATTGCAGTTTCTACAGAAAGAGTGTTTCAGAACGGCTCAATCAAAAGTAAGGATCAACTCTGTTAGTTGAATGCACAGAACAGAAAGAAGTTTCATACAATGCTTCTGTGTAGTTTATATTTGAACATATTCTTTTTTCCACTATTACCCACTTAGCGCTACGAATGTCCAGTTGCATTTTCTACAGACAGAGTGTTTCAAAACTGCTCAATCAAAAGTATGGTTTAACTCTGTTAGCTGAATGCTCAGATCAGAAAGAAGTTTCACAGAATGCTTCTGTGTAGTTTATATTTGAGTATATTCCTTTTTCCACTACTACGCTCTTAGCGCGCCAAATGTCCAGTTGCATTTTCTACAGAAAGAGTGTTCAGATCTGCTCAATCAAAAGTATGGTTTAACTCTGTTAGCTGAATGCACAGAGCAGAAAGAAGTTTCACCGAATGATTCTGTGTAGTTTATGTTTGAAGACATTCCTTTTTCCACTATTACCCTCTTAGCGCTCCGAATCTCCACTTGCATTTTCTACAAAAAGAGTGTTTCATAACTGCTCAATCAAAAATATGTTTTATCTCTGTTAACTGAATTTACAGATCAGAAATAAGTTTCACACAATGCATCTGTGTAGTTTTTATTTGAAGATATTCTTTTTCCCAATGTAGGCCTCTTAGCGCTTAGCATGTCCAATTGCAGTTTCTACAGAAAGAGTGTTTCAGAACGGCTCAATCAAAAGTAAGGTTCAACTCTGTTAGTTGAATGCACAGAACAGAAAGTATTTTCACAGAATGCTACTGTGTAGTTTATATTTGAATATATTCCTTTTTCCACTATTACCCTCTTAGCGCTCCGAATGTCCACTTGCATTTTCTACAGAAAGAGTGTTCAGAACTGCGCAATCAAAAGTATGGTTTAACTCTGTTAGCTTAATGAACATATCAGAAATAAGTTTCACACAATGCTTCTGTGTAGTTTTTATTTGAAGATATTATTTTTCCCAATAGAGGCCTCTTAGCGCTCAGAATGTCCAATTGCAGTTTCTACAGAAAGAGTGTTTCAGAAAGGCTCAATCAAATGTAAGGTTCAACTCTGTTAGTTGAATGCACAGAACAGAAAGAAGTTTCATACAATGCTTCTGTGTAGTTTATATTTGAACATATTCTTTTTTCCACTATTACCCACTTAGCGCTACGAATGTCCAGTTGCATTTTCTACAGACAGAGTGTTTCAAAACTGCTCAATCAAAAGTATGGTTTAACTCTGTTAGCTGAATGCTCAGGTCAGAAAGAAGTTTCACAGAATGCTTCTGTGTAGTTTATATTTGAATATATTCCTTTTTCCACTACTACTCTCTTAGCGCTACAAATGTCCAGTTGCATTTTCTACAGAAAGAGTGTTCAGATCTGCTCAATCAAAAGTATGGTTTAACTCTGTTAGCTGAATGCACAGATCAGAAAGAAGTTTCACAGAATGATTCTGTTTAGTTTATATTTGGAGACATTCCTTTTTCCACTATTACCCTCTTAGGGCTCCGAATCTCCACTTGCATTTTCTACAGAAAGAGTGTTTCAGAACGGCTCAATCAAAACTAAGGTTCAACTCTTTTAGTTGAACAAACAGAACAGAAAGAAGTTTCACACAATTCTTCTGTGTAGTTTTTATTTGTAGACATTCTTTTTCCCAATATAGGCCTCTTAGCGCTCAGAATGTACAAATGCAGTTTCTACAGAAAGAGTGTTTCAGAACGGCTCAATCAAAAGTAAGGTTCAACTCTGTTAGTTGAATGCACAGAACAGAAAGAAGTTTCATACAATGCTTCTGTGTAGTTTATATTTGAACATATTCTTTTTTCCACTATTACCCACTTAGCGCTACGAATGTCCAGTTGCATTTTCTACAGACAGAGTGTTTCAAAACTGCTCAATCAAAAGAATGGTTTAACTCTGTTAGCTGAATGCTCAGATCAGAAAGAAGTTTCACAGAATGCTTCTGTGTAGTTTATATTTGAATATATTACTTTTTCCACTACTACGCTCTTAGCGCTCCAAATGTCCAGTTGCATTTTCTACAGAAAGAGTGTTCAGATCTGCTCAATCAAAAGTATGGTTTAACTCTGTTAGCTGAATGCACAGATCAGAAAGAAGTTTCACCGAATGATTCTGTGTAGTTTATATTTGAAGACATTCCTTTTTCCACTATTACCCTCTTAGCGCTCCGAATCTCCACTTGCATTTTCTACAAAAAGAGTGTTTCATAACTGCTCAATCAAGAATATGTTTTATCCCTGTTAACTGAATTTACAGATCAGAAATAAGTTTCGCAGAATGCATCTGTGTAGTTTTTATTTGAAGATATTCATTTTCCCAATGTAGGCCTCTTAGCGCTTAGCATGTCCAATTGCAGTTTCTAGAGAAAGAGTGTTTCAGAACGGCTCAATCAAAAGTAAGGTTCAACTGTGTTAGTTGAATGCACAGAACAGAAAGAATTTTCACAGAATGCTACTGTGTAGTTTATATTTGAATATATTCCTTTTTCCACTATTACCCTCTTAGCGCTCCGAATGTCCACTGGCATTTTCTACAGAAAGAGTGTTCAAAACTGCGCAATCAAAAGTATGGTTTAACTCTGTTAGCTTAATGAACATATCAGAAATAAGTTTCACACAATGCTTCTGTGTAGTTTTTATTTGAAGATATTATTTTTCCCAATAGAGGCCTCTTAGCGCTCAGAATGTCCAATTGCAGTTTCTACAGAAAGAGTGTTTCAGAAAGGCTCAATCAAAAGTAAGGTTCAACTCTGTTAGTTGAATGCACAGAACAGAAAGCAGTTTCATACAATGCTTCTGTGTAGTTTATATTTGAACATATTCTTTTTTCCACTATTACCCACTTAGCGCTACGAATGTCCAGTTGCATTTTCTACAGACAGAGTGTTTCAAAACTGCTCAATCAAAAGTATGGTTTAAGTCTGTTAGCTGAATGCTCAGATCAGAAAGAAGTTTAACAGAATGCTTCTGTGTAGTTTATATTTGAATATATTCCTTTTTCCACTACTACTCTCTTAGCGCTCCAATTGTCCAGTTGCATTTTCTACAGAAAGAGTGTTCAGATCTGCTCAATCAAAAGTATGGTTTAACTCTGTTAGCTGAATGCACAGATCAGAAAGAAGTTTCACAGAATGATTCTGTGTAGTTTATATTTGGAGACATTCCTTTTTCCACTATTACCCTCTTAGGGCTCCGAATCTCCACTTGCATTTTCTACAGAAAGAGTGTTTCAGAACGGCTCAATCAAAACTAAGGTTCAACTCTTTTAGTTGAACAAACAGAACAGAAAGAAGTTTCACACAATTCTTCTGTGTAGTTTTTATTTGTAGACATTCTTTTTCCCAATATAGGCCTCTTAGCGCTCAGAATGTCCAATTGCAATTTCTACAGAAAGAGTGTTTCAGAACGGCTCAATCAAAAGTAAGGTTCAACTCTGTTAGTTGAATGCACAGAACAGAAAGAAGTTTCATACAATGCTTCTGTGTAGTTTATATTTGAACATATTCTTTTTTCCACTATTACCCACTTAGCGCTACGAATGTCCAGTTGCATTTTCTACAGACAGAGTGTTTCAAAACTGCTCAATCAAAAGTATGGTTTAACTCTGTTAGCTGAATGCTCAGATCAGAAAGAAGTTTCACAGAATGCTTCTGTGTAGTTTATATTTGAATATATTCCTTTTTCCACTACTACGCTCTTAGCGCTCCAAATGTCCAGTTGCATTTTCTACAGAAAGAGTGTTCAGATCTGCTCAATCAAAAGTATGGTTTAACTCTGTTAGCTGAATGCACAGATCAGAAAGAAGTTTCACCGAATGATTCTGTGTAGTTTATATTTGAAGACATTCCTTTTTCCACTATTACCCTCTTAGCGCTCCGATTCTCCACTTGAATTTTCTACAAAAAGAGTGTTTCATAACTGCTCAATCAAAAATATGTTTTATCTCTGTTAACTGAATTTACAGATCAGAAATAAGTTTCACAAAATGCATCTGTGTAGTTTTTATTTGAAGATATTCTTTTTCCCAATGTAGGCCTCTTAGCGCTTAGCATGTCCAATTGCAGTTTCTACAGAAAGAGTGTTTCAGAATGGCTCAATCAAAAGTAGGGTTCAACTCTGTTAGTTGAATGCACAGAACAGAAAGAATTTTCACAGAATGCTACTGTGTAGTTTATATTTGAATATATTCCTTTTTCTACTATTACCCTCTTAGCGCTCCGAATGTCCACTTGCATTTTCTACAGAAAGAGTGTTCAGAACTGCGCAATCAAAAGTATGGTTTAACTCTGTTAGCTTAATGAACATATCAGAAATAAGTTTCACACAATGCTTCTGTGTAGTTTTTATTTGAAGATATTATTTTTCCCAATAGTGGCCTCTTAGCGCTCAGAATGTCCAATTGCAGTTTCTACAGAAAGAGTGTTTCAGAAAGGCTCAATCAAAAGTAAGGTTCAACTCTGTTAGTTGAATGCACAGAACAGAAAGAAGTTTCATACAATGCTTCTGTGTAGCTTATATTTGAACATATTCTTTTTTCCACTATTACCCACTTAGTGCTACGAATGTCCAGTTGCATTTTCTACAGACAGAGTGTTTCAAAACTGCTCAATCAAAAGTATGGTTTAACTCTGTTAGCTGAATGCTCAGATCAGAAAGAAGTTTCACAGAATGCTTCTGTGTAGTTTATATTTGAATATATTCCTTTTTCCACTACTACTCTCTTAGCGCTCCAAATGTCCAGTTGCATTTTCTACAGAAAGAGTGTTCAGATCTGCTCAATCAAAAGTATGGTTTAACTCTGTTAGCTGAATGCACAGATCAGAAAGAAGTTTCACAGAATGATTCTGTGTAGTTTATATTTGTAGACATTCCTTTTCCCACTATTACCCTCTTAGCGCTCCGAATCTCCACTTGCATTTTCTACAGAAAGAGTGTTTCAGAACGGCTCAATCAAAACTAAATTTCAACTCTTTTAGTTGAACAAACAGAACAGAAAGAAGTTTCACACAATTCTTCTGTGTAGTTTTTATTTGTAGACATTCTTTTTCCCAATATAGGCCTCTTAGCGCTCAGAATGTCCAATTGCAGTTTCTACAGAAAGAGTGTTTCAGAACGGCTCAATCAAAAGTAAGGATCAACTCTGTTAGTTGAATGCACAGAACAGAAAGAAGTTTCATACAATGCTTCTGTGTAGTTTATATTTGAACATATTCTTTTTTCCACTATTACCCACTTAGCGCTACGAATGTCCAGTTGCATTTTCTACAGACAGAGTGTTTCAAAACTGCTCAATCAAAAGTATGGTTTAACTCTGTTAGCTGAATGCTCAGATCAGAAAGAAGTTTCACAGAATGCTTCTGTGTAGTTTATATTTGAGTATATTCCTTTTTCCACTACTACGCTCTTAGCGCTCCAAATGTCCAGTTGCATTTTCTACAGAAAGAGTGTTCAGATCTGCTCAATCAAAAGTATGGTTTAACTCTGTTAGCTGAATGCACAGATCAGAAAGAAGTTTCACCGAATGATTCTGTGTAGTTTATGTTTGAAGACATTCCTTTTTCCACTATTACCCTCTTAGCGCTCCGAATCTCCACTTGCATTTTCTACAAAAAGAGTGTTTCATAACTGCTCAATCAAAAATATGTTTTATCTCTGTTAACTGAATTTACAGATCAGAAATAAGTTTCACACAATGCATCAGTGTAGTTTTTATTTGAAGATATTCTTTTTCCCAATGTAGGCCTCTTAGCGCTTAGCATGTCCAATTGCAGTTTCTACAGAAAGAGTGTTTCAGAACGGCTCAATCAAAAGTAAGGTTCAACTCTGTTAGTTGAATGCACAGAACAGAAAGTATTTTCACAGAATGCTACTGTGTAGTTTATATTTGAATATATTCCTTTTTCCACTATTACCCTCTTAGCGCTCCGAATGTCCACTTGCATTTTCTACAGAAAGAGTGTTCAGAACTGCGCAATCAAAAGTATGGTTTAACTCTGTTAGCTTAATGAACATATCAGAAATAAGTTTCACACAATGCTTCTGTGTAGTTTTTATTTGAAGATATTATTTTTCCCAATAGAGGCCTCTTAGCGCTCAGAATGTCCAATTGCAGTTTCCACAGAAAGAGTGTTTCAGAAAGGCTCAATCAAAAGTAAGGTTCAACTCTGTTAGTTGAATGCACAGAACAGAAAGAAGTTTCATACAATGCTTCTGTGTAGTTTATATTTGAACATATTCTTTTTTCCACTATTACCCACTTAGCGCTACGAATGTCCAGTTGCATTTTCTACAGACAGAGTGTTTCAAAACTGCTCAATCAAAAGTATGGTTTAACTCTGTTAGCTGAATGCTCAGGTCAGAAAGAAGTTTCACAGAATGCTTCTGTGTAGTTTATATTTGAATATATTCCTTTTTCCACTACTACTCTCTTAGCGCTACAAATGTCCAGTTGCATTTTCTACAGAAAGAGTGTTCAGATCTGCTCAATCAAAAGTATGGTTTAACTCTGTTAGCTGAATGCACAGATCAGAAAGAAGTTTCACAGAATGATTCTGTGTAGTTTATATTTGGAGACATTCCTTTTTCCACTATTACCCTCTTAGGGCTCCGAATCTCCACTTGCATTTTCTACAGAAAGAGTGTTTCAGAACGGCTCAATCAAAACTAAGGTTCAACTCTTTTAGTTGAACAAACAGAACAGAAGGAAGTTTCACACAATTCTTCTGTGTAGTTTTTATTTGTAGACATTCTTTTTCCCAATATAGGCCTCTTAGCGCTCAGAATGTCCAATTGCAGTTTCTACAGAAAGAGTGTTTCAGAACGGCTCAATCAAAAGTAAGGTTCAACTCTGTTAGTTGAATGCACAGAACAGAAAGAAGTTTCATACAATGCTCCTGTGTAGTTTATATTTGAACATATTCTTTTTTCCACTATTACCCACTTAGCGCTACGAATGTCCAGTTGCATTTTCTACAGACAGAGTGTTTCAAAACTGCTCAATCAAAAGAATGGTTTAACTCTGTTAGCTGAATGCTCAGATCAGAAAGAAGTTTCACAGAATGCTTCTGTGTAGTTTATATTTGAATATATTACTTTTTCCACTACTACGCTCTTAGCGCTCCAAATGTCCAGTTGCATTTTCTACAGAAAGAGTGTTCAGATCTGCTCAATCAAAAGTATGGTTTAACTCTGTTAGCTGAATGCACAGATCAGAAAGAAGTTTCACCGAATGATTCTGTGTAGTTTATATTTGAAGACATTCCTTTTTCCACTATTACCCTCTTAGCGCTCCGATTCTCCACTTGAATTTTCTACAAAAAGAGTGTTTCATAACTGCTCAATCAAAAATATGTTTTATCTCTGTTAACTGAATTTACAGATCAGAAATAAGTTTCACAAAATGCATCTGTGTAGTTTTTATTTGAAGATATTCTTTTTCCCAATGTAGGCCTCTTAGCGCTAAGCATGTCCAATTGCAGTTTCTACAGAAAGAGTGTTTCAGAATGGCTCAATCAAAAGTAGGGTTCAACTCTGTTAGTTGAATGCACAGAACAGAAAGAATTTTCACAGAATGCTACTGTGTAGTTTATATTTGAATATATTCCTTTTTCTACTATTACCCTCTTAGCGCTCCGAATGTCCACTTGCATTTTCTACAGAAAGAGTGTTCAGAACTGCGCAATCAAAAGTATGGTTTAACTCTGTTAGCTTAATGAACATATCAGAAATAAGTTTCACACAATGCTTCTGTGTAGTTTTTATTTGAAGATATTATTTTTCCCAATAGTGGCCTCTTAGCGCTCAGAATGTCCAATTGCAGTTTCTACAGAAAGAGTGTTTCAGAAAGGCTCAATCAAAAGTAAGGTTCAACTCTGTTAGTTGAATGCACAGAACAGAAAGAAGTTTCATACAATGCTTCTGTGTAGCTTATATTTGAACATATTCTTTTTTCCACTATTACCCACTTAGTGCTACGAATGTCCAGTTGCATTTTCTACAGACAGAGTGTTTCAAAACTGCTCAATCAAAAGTATGGTTTAACTCTGTTAGCTGAATGCTCAGATCAGAAAGAAGTTTCACAGAATGCTTCTGTGTAGTTTATATTTGAATATATTCCTTTTTCCACTACTACTCTCTTAGCGCTCCAAATGTCCAGTTGCATTTTCTACAGAAAGAGTGTTCAGATCTGCTCAATCAAAAGTATGGTTTAACTCTGTTAGCTGAATGCACAGATCAGAAAGAAGTTTCACAGAATGATTCTGTGTAGTTTATATTTGTAGACATTCCTTTTCCCACTATTACCCTCTTAGCGCTCCGAATCTCCACTTGCATTTTCTACAGAAAGAGTGTTTCAGAACGGCTCAATCAAAACTAAATTTCAACTCTTTTAGTTGAACAAACAGAACAGAAAGAAGTTTCACACAATTCTTCTGTGTAGTTTTTATTTGTAGACATTCTTTTTCCCAATATAGGCCTCTTAGCGCTCAGAATGTCCAATTGCAGTTTCTACAGAAAGAGTGTTTCAGAACGGCTCAATCAAAAGTAAGGATCAACTCTGTTAGTTGAATGCACAGAACAGAAAGAAGTTTCATACAATGCTTCTGTGTAGTTTATATTTGAACATATTCTTTTTTCCACTATTACCCACTTAGCGCTACGAATGTCCAGTTGCATTTTCTACAGACAGAGTGTTTCAAAACTGCTCAATCAAAAGTATGGTTTAACTCTGTTAGCTGAATGCTCAGATCAGAAAGAAGTTTCACAGAATGCTTCTGTGTAGTTTATATTTGAGTATATTCCTTTTTCCACTACTACGCTCTTAGCGCTCCAAATGTCCAGTTGCATTTTCTACAGAAAGAGTGTTCAGATCTGCTCAATCAAAAGTATGGTTTAACTCTGTTAGCTGAATGCACAGATCAGAAAGAAGTTTCACCGAATGATTCTGTGTAGTTTATGTTTGAAGACATTCCTTTTTCCACTATTACCCTCTTAGCGCTCCGAATCTCCACTTGCATTTTCTACAAAAAGAGTGTTTCATAACTGCTCAATCAAAAATATGTTTTATCTCTGTTAACTGAATTTACAGATCAGAAATAAGTTTCACACAATGCATCTGTGTAGTTTTTATTTGAAGATATTCTTTTTCCCAATGTAGGCCTCTTAGCGCTTAGCATGTCCAATTGCAGTTTCTACAGAAAGAGTGTTTCAGAACGGCTCAATCAAAAGTAAGGTTCAACTCTGTTAGTTGAATGCACAGAACAGAAAGTATTTTCACAGAATGCTACTGTGTAGTTTATATTTGAATATATTCCTTTTTCCACTATTACCCTCTTAGCGCTCCGAATGTCCACTTGCATTTTCTACAGAAAGAGTGTTCAGAACTGCGCAATCAAAAGTATGGTTTAACTCTGTTAGCTTAATGAACATATCAGAAATAAGTTTCACACAATGCTTCTGTGTAGTTTTTATTTGAAGATATTATTTTTCCCAATAGAGGCCTCTTAGCGTTCAGAATGTCCAATTGCAGTTTCTACAGAAAGAGTGTTTCAGAAAGGCTCAATCAAAAGTAAGGTTCAACTCTGTTAGTTGAATGCACAGAACAGAAAGAAGTTTCATACAATGCTTCTGTGTAGTTTATATTTGAACATATTCTTTTTTCCACTATTACCCACTTAGCGCTACGAATGTCCAGTTGCATTTTCTACAGACAGAGTGTTTCAAAACTGCTCAATCAAAAGTATGGTTTAACTCTGTTAGCTGAATGCTCAGGTCAGAAAGAAGTTTCACAGAATGCTTCTGTGTAGTTTATATTTGAATATATTCCTTTTTCCACTACTACTCTCTTAGCGCTACAAATGTCCAGTTGCATTTTCTACAGAAAGAGTGTTCAGATCTGCTCAATCAAAAGTATGGTTTAACTCTGTTAGCTGAATGCACAGATCAGAAAGAAGTTTCACAGAATGATTCTGTGTAGTTTATATTTGGAGACATTCCTTTTTCCACTATTACCCTCTTAGGGCTCCGAATCTCCACTTGCATTTTCTACAGAAAGAGTGTTTCAGAACGGCTCAATCAAAACTAAGGTTCAACTCTTTTAGTTGAACAAACAGAACAGAAGGAAGTTTCACACAATTCTTCTGTGTAGTTTTTATTTGTAGACATTCTTTTTCCCAATATAGGCCTCTTAGCGCTCAGAATGTCCAATTGCAGTTTCTACAGAAAGAGTGTTTCAGAACGGCTCAATCAAAAGTAAGGTTCAACTCTGTTAGTTGAATGCACAGAACAGAAAGAAGTTTCATACAATGCTCCTGTGTAGTTTATATTTGAACATATTCTTTTTTCCACTATTACCCACTTAGCGCTACGAATGTCCAGTTGCATTTTCTACAGACAGAGTGTTTCAAAACTGCTCAATCAAAAGAATGGTTTAACTCTGTTAGCTGAATGCTCAGATCAGAAAGAAGTTTCACAGAATGCTTCTGTGTAGTTTATATTTGAATATATTACTTTTTCCACTACTACGCTCTTAGCGCTCCAAATGTCCAGTTGCATTTTCTACAGAAAGAGTGTTCAGATCTGCTCAATCAAAAGTATGGTTTAACTCAGTTAGCTGAATGCACAGATCAGAAAGAAGTTTCACCGAATGATTCTGTGTAGTTTATATTTGAAGACATTCCTTTTTCCACTATTACCCTCTTAGCGCTCCGAATCTCCACTTGCATTTTCTACAAAAAGAGTGTTTCATAACTGCTCAATCAAAAATATGTTTTATCCCTGTTAACTGAATTTACAGATCAGAAATAAGTTTCGCAGAATGCATCTGTGTAGTTTTTATTTGAAGATATTCATTTTCCCAATGTAGGCCTCTTAGCGCTTAGCATGTCCAATTGCAGTTTCTACAGAAAGAGTGTTTCAGAACGGCTCAATCAAAAGTAAGGTTCAACTGTGTTAGTTGAATGCACAGAACAGAAAGAATTTTCACAGAATGCTACTGTGTAGTTTATATTTGAATATATTCCTTTTTCCACTATTACCCTCTTAGCGCTCCGAATGTCCACTTGCATTTTCTACAGAAAGAGTGTTCAAAACTGCGCAATCAAAAGTATGGTTTAACTCTGTTAGCTTAATGAACATATCAGAAATAAGTTTCACACAATGCTTCTGTGTAGTTTTTATTTGAAGATATTATTTTTCCCAATAGAGGCCTCTTAGCGCTCAGAATGTCCAATTGCAGTTTCTACAGAAAGAGTGTTTCAGAAAGGCTCAATCAAAAGTAAGGTTCAACTCTGTTAGTTGAATGCACAGAACAGAAAGCAGTTTCATACAATGCTTCTGTGTAGTTTATATTTGAACATATTCTTTTTTCCACTATTACCCACTTAGCGCTACGAATGTCCAGTTGCATTTTCTACAGACAGAGTGTTTCAAAACTGCTCAATCAAAAGTATGGTTTAAGTCTGTTAGCTGAATGCTCAGATCAGAAAGAAGTTTCACAGAATGCTTCTGTGTAGTTTATATTTGAATATATTCCTTTTTCCACTACTACTCTCTTAGCGCTCCAAATGTCCAGTTGCATTTTCTACAGAAAGAGTGTTCAGATCTGCTCAATCAAAAGTATGGTTTTACTCGGTTAGCTGAATGCACAGATCAGAAAGAAGTTTCACAGAATGATTCTCTGTAGGTTATATTTGAGACATTCCTTTTTCCACTATTACCCTCTTAGCGCTCCGAATCTCCACTTGCATTTTCTACAGAAAGAGTGTTTCAGAACGGCTCAATCAAAACTAAGGTTCAACTCTTTTAGTTGAACAAACAGAACAGAAAGAAGTTTCACACAATTCTTCTGTGTAGTTTTTATTTGTAGACATTCTTTTTCCCAATATAGGCCTCTTAGCGCTCAGAATGTCCAATTGCAGTTTCTACAGAAAGAGTGTTTCAGAAAGGCTCAATCAAAAGTAAGGTTCAACTCTGTTAGTTGAATGCACAGAACAGAAAGTAGTTTCATACAATGCTTCTGTGTAGTTCATATTTGAACATATTCTTTTTTCCACTATTACCCACTTAGCGCTACGAATGTCCAGTTGCATTTTCTACAGACAGAGTGTTTCAAAACTGCTCAATCAAAAGTATGGTTTAACTCTGTTAGCTGAATGCTCAGATCATAAAGAAGTTTCACAGAATGCTTCTGTGTAGTTTATATTTGAATATATTCCTTTTTCCACTACTACGCTCTTAGCGCTCCAAATGTCCAGTTGCATTTTCTACAGAAAGAGTGTTCAGATCTGCTCAATCAAAAGTATGGTTTAACTCTGTTAGCTGAATACACAGATCAGAAAGAAGTTTCACCGAATGATTCTGTGTAGTTTATATTTGAAGACATTCCTTTTTCCACTATTACCCTCTTAGCGCTCCGAATCTCCACTTGCATTTTCTACAAAAAGAGTGTTTCATAACTGCTCAATCAAAAATATGTTTTATATCTGTTAACTGAATTTACGGATCAGAAATAAGTTTCACAGAATGCATCTGTGTAATTTTTATTTGAAGATATTCTTTTTCCCAATGTAGGCCTCTTAGCGCTTAGCATGTCCAATTGCAGTTTCTACAGAAAGAGTGTTTCAGAACGGCTCAATCAAAAGTAAGGTTCAACTCTGTTAGTTGAATGCACAGAACAGAAAGTATTTTCACAGAATGCTACTGTGTAGTTTATATTTGAATATATTCCTTTTTCCACTATTACCCTCTTAGCGCTCCGAATGTCCACTTGCATTTTCTACAGAAAGAGTGTTCAGAACTGCGCAATCAAAAGTATGGTTTAACTCTGTTAGCTTAATGAACATATCAGAAATAAGTTTCACACAATGCTTCTGTGTAGTTTTTATTTGAAGATATTATTTTTCCCAATAGAGGCCTCTTAGCGCTCAGAATGTCCAATTGCAGTTTCTACAGAAAGAGTGTTTCAGAAAGGCTCAATCAAAAGTAAGGTTCAACTCTGTTAGTTGAATGCACAGAACAGAAAGAAGTTTCATACAATGCTTCTGTGTAGTTTATATTTGAACATATTCTTTTTTCCACTATTACCCACTTAGCGCTACGAATGTCCAGTTGCATTTTCTACAGACAGAGTGTTTCAAAACTGCTCAATCAAAAGTATGGTTTAACTCTGTTAGCTGAATGCTCAGGTCAGAAAGAAGTTTCACAGAATGCTTCTGTGTAGTTTATATTTGAATATATTCCTTTTTCCACTACTACTCTCTTAGCGCTACAAATGTCCAGTTGCATTTTCTACAGAAAGAGTGTTCAGATCTGCTCAATCAAAAGTATGGTTTAACTCTGTTAGCTGAATGCACAGATCAGAAAGAAGTTTCACAGAATGATTCTGTGTAGTTTATATTTGGAGACATTCCTTTTTCCACTATTACCCTCTTAGGGCTCCGAATCTCCACTTGCATTTTCTACAGAAAGAGTGTTTCAGAACGGCTCAATCAAAACTAAGGTTCAACTCTTTTAGTTGAACAAACAGAACAGAAGGAAGTTTCACACAATTCTTCTGTGTAGTTTTTATTTGTAGACATTCTTTTTCCCAATATAGGCCTCTTAGCGCTCAGAATGTCCAATTGCAGTTTCTACAGAAAGAGTGTTTCAGAACGGCTCAATCAAAAGTAAGGTTCAACTCTGTTAGTTGAATGCACAGAACAGAAAGAAGTTTCATACAATGCTGCTGTGTAGTTTATATTTGAACATATTCTTTTTTCCACTATTACCCACTTAGCGCTACGAATGTCCAGTTGCATTTTCTACAGACAGAGTGTTTCAAAACTGCTCAATCAAAAGAATGGTTTAACTCTGTTAGCTGAATGCTCAGATCAGAAAGAAGTTTCACAGAATGTTTCTGTGTAGTTTATATTTGAATATATTACTTTTTCCACTACTACGCTCTTAGCGCTCCAAATGTCCAGTTGCATTTTCTACAGAAAGAGTGTTCAGATCTGCTCAATCAAAAGTATGGTTTAACTCAGTTAGCTGAATGCACAGATCAGAAAGAAGTTTCACCGAATGATTCTGTGTAGTTTATATTTGAAGACATTCCTTTTTCCACTATTACCCTCTTAGCGCTCCGAATCTCCACTTGCATTTTCTACAAAAAGAGTGTTTCATAACTGCTCAATCAAAAATATGTTTTATCCCTGTTAACTGAATTTACAGATCAGAAATAAGTTTCGCAGAATGCATCTGTGTAGTTTTTATTTGAAGATATTCATTTTCCCAATGTAGGCCTCTTAGCGCTTAGCATGTCCAATTGCAGTTTCTAGAGAAAGAGTGTTTCAGAACGGCTCAATCAAAAGTAAGGTTCAACTGTGTTAGTTGAATGCACAGAACAGAAAGAATTTTCACAGAATGCTACTGTGTAGTTTATATTTGAATATATTCCTTTTTCCACTATTACCCTCTTAGCGCTCCGAATGTCCACTTGCATTTTCTACAGAAAGAGTGTTCAAAACTGCGCAATCAAAAGTATGGTTTAACTCTGTTAGCTTAATGAACATATCAGAAATAAGTTTCACACAATGCTTCTGTGTAGTTTTTATTTGAAGATATTATTTTTCCCAATAGAGGCCTCTTAGCGCTCAGAATGTCCAATTGCAGTTTCTACAGAAAGAGTGTTTCAGAAAGGCTCAATCAAAAGTAAGGTTCAACTCTGTTAGTTGAATGCACAGAACAGAAAGCAGTTTCATACAATGCTTCTGTGTAGTTTATATTTGAACATATTCTTTTTTCCACTATTACCCACTTAGCGCTACGAATGTCCAGTTGCATTTTCTACAGACAGAGTGTTTCAAAACTGCTCAATCAAAAGTATGGTTTAAGTCTGTTAGCTGAATGCTCAGATCAGAAAGAAGTTTCACAGAATGCTTCTGTTTAGTTTATATTTGAATATATTCCTTTTTCCACTACTACTCTCTTAGCGCTCCAAATGTCCAGTTGCATTTTCTACAGAAAGAGTGTTCAGATCTGCTCAATCAAAAGTATGGTTTTACTCGGTTAGCTGAATGCACAGATCAGAAAGAAGTTTCACAGAATGATTCTCTGTAGTTTATATTTGGAGACATTCCTTTTTCCACTATTACCCTCTTAGCGCTCCGAATCTCCACTTGCATTTTCTACAGAAAGAGTGTTTCAGAACGGCTCAATCAAAACTAAGGTTCAACTCTTTTAGTTGAACAAACAGAACAGAAAGAAGTTTCACACAATTCTTCTGTGTAGTTTTTATTTGTAGACATTCTTTTTCCCAATATAGGCCTCTTAGCGCTCAGAATGTCCAATTGCAGATTCTACAGAAAGAGTGTTTCAGAAAGGCTCAATCAAAAGTAAGGTTCAACTCTGTTAGTTGAATGCACAGAACAGAAAGTAGTTTCATACAATGCTTCTGTGTAGTTCATATTTGAACATATTCTTTTTTCCACTATTACCCACTTAGCGCTACGAATGTCCAGTTGCATTTTCTACAGACAGAGTGTTTCAAAACTGCTCAATCAAAAGTATGGTTTAACTCTGTTAGCTGAATGCTCAGATCAGAAAGAAGTTTCACAGAATGCTTCTGTGTAGTTTATATTTGAATATATTCCTTTTTCCACTACTACGCTCTTAGCGCTCCAAATGTCCAGTTGCATTTTCTACAGAAAGAGTGTTCAGATCTGCTCAATCAAAAGTATGGTTTAACTCTGTTAGCTGAATGCACAGATCAGAAAGAAGTTTCACCGAATGATTCTGTGTAGTTTATATTTGAAGACATTCCTTTTTCCACTATTACCCTCTTAGCGCTCCGAATCTCCACTTGCATTTTCTACAAAAAGAGTGTTTCATAACTGCTCAATCAAAAATATGTTTTATCTCTGTTAACTGAATTTACGGATCAGAAATAAGTTTCACAGAATGCATCTGTGTAATTTTTATTTGAAGATATTCTTTTTCCCAATGTAGGCCTCTTAGCGCTTAGCATGTCCAATTGCAGTTTCTACAGATAGTGTGTTTCAGAACGGCTCAATCAAAAGTAAGGTTCAACTCTGTTAGTTGAATGCACAGAACAGAACGAATTTTCACAGAATTCTACTGTGTAGTTTATATTTGAATATATTTTTTTTTCCACTATTACCCTCTTAGCGCTCCGAATGTCCACTTGCATTTTCTACAGAAAGAGTGTTCAGAACTGCGCAATCCAAAGTATGGTTTAACTCTGTTAGCTTAATGAATATATCAGAAATAAGTTTCACACAATGCTTCTGTGTAGTTTTTATTTGAAGATATTATTTTTCCCAATAGAGGCCTCTTAGCGCTCAGAATGTCCAATTGCAGTTTCTACAGAAAGAGTGTTTCAGAAAGGCTCAATCAAATGTAAGGTTCAACTCTGTTAGTTGAATGCACAGAACAGAAAGAAGTTTCATACAATGCTTCTGTGTAGTTTATATTTGAACATATTCTTTTTTCCACTATTACCCACTTAGCGCTACGAATGTCCAGTTGCATTTTCTACAGACAGAGTGTTTCAAAACTGCTCAATCAAAAGTATGGTTTAACTCTGTTAGCTGAATGCTCACATCAGAAAGAAGTTTCACAGAAGGCTTCTGTGTAGTTTATATTTGAATATATTCCTTTTTCCACTACTACTCTCTTAGCGCTCCAAATGTCCAGTTGCATTTTCTACAGAAAGAGTGTTCAGATCTGCTGAATCAAAAGTATGGTTTAACTCTGTTAGCTGAATGCACAGATCAGAAAGAAGTTTCACAGAATGATTCTGTGTAGTTTATATTTGGAGACATTCCTTTTTCCACTATTACCCTCTTAGCGCTCCGAATCTCCACTTGCATTTTCTACAGAAAGAGTGTTTCAGAACGGCTCAATCAAAACTAAAGTTCAACTCTTTTAGTTGAACAAACAGAACAGAAAGAAGTTTCACACAATTCTTCTGTGTAGTTTTTATTTGTAGACATTCTTTTTCCCAATATAGGCCTCTTAGCGCTCAGAATGTCCAATTGCAGTTTCTACAGAAAGAGTGTTTCAGAAAGGCTCAATCAAAAGTAAGGTTCAACTCTGTTAGTTGAATGCACAGAACAGAAAGTAGTTTCATACAATGCTTCTGTGTAGTTCATATTTGAACATATTCTTTTTTCCACTATTACCCACTTAGCGCTACGAATGTCCAGTTGCATTTTCTACAGACAGAGTGTTTCAAAACTGCTCAATCAAAAGTATGGTTTAACTCTGTTAGCTGAATGCTCAGATCATAAAGAAGTTTCACAGAATGCTTCTGTGTAGTTTATATTTGAATATATTCCTTTTTCCACTACTACGCTCTTAGCGCTCCAAATGTCCAGTTGCATTTTCTACAGAAAGAGTGTTCAGATCTGCTCAATCAAAAGTATGGTTTAACTCTGTTAGCTGAATGCACAGATCAGAAAGAAGTTTCACCGAATGATTCTGTGTAGTTTATATTTGAAGACATTCCTTTTTCCACTATTACCCTCTTAGCGCTCCGAATCTCCACTTGCATTTTCTACAAAAAGAGTGTTTCATAACTGCTCAATCAAAAATATGTTTTATATCTGTTAACTGAATTTACGGATCAGAAATAAGTTTCACAGAATGCATCTGTGTAATTTTTATTTGAAGATATTCTTTTTCCCAATGTAGGCCTCTTAGCGCTTAGCATGTCCAATTGCAGTTTCTACAGAAAGAGTGTTTCAGAACGGCTCAATCAAAAGTAAGGTTCAACTCTGTTAGTTGAATGCACAGAACAGAAAGTATTTTCACAGAATGCTACTGTGTAGTTTATATTTGAATATATTCCTTTTTCCACTATTACCCTCTTAGCGCTCCGAATGTCCACTTGCATTTTCTACAGAAAGAGTGTTCAGAACTGCGCAATCAAAAGTATGGTTTAACTCTGTTAGCTTAATGAACATATCAGAAATAAGTTTCACACAATGCTTCTGTGTAGTTTTTATTTGAAGATATTATTTTTCCCAATAGAGGCCTCTTAGCGCTCAGAATGTCCAATTGCAGTTTCTACAGAAAGAGTGTTTCAGAAAGGCTCAATCAAAAGTAAGGTTCAACTCTGTTAGTTGAATGCACAGAACAGAAAGAAGTTTCATACAATGCTTCTGTGTAGTTTATATTTGAACATATTCTTTTTTCCACTATTACCCACTTAGCGCTACGAATGTCCAGTTGCATTTTCTACAGACAGAGTGTTTCAAAACTGCTCAATCAAAAGTATGGTTTAACTCTGTTAGCTGAATGCTCAGGTCAGAAAGAAGTTTCACAGAATGCTTCTGTGTAGTTTATATTTGAATATATTCCTTTTTCCACTACTACTCTCTTAGCGCTACAAATGTCCAGTTGCATTTTCTACAGAAAGAGTGTTCAGATCTGCTCAATCAAAAGTATGGTTTAACTCTGTTAGCTGAATGCACAGATCAGAAAGAAGTTTCACAGAATGATTCTGTGTAGTTTATATTTGGAGACATTCCTTTTTCCACTATTACCCTCTTAGGGCTCCGAATCTCCACTTGCATTTTCTACAGAAAGAGTGTTTCAGAACGGCTCAATCAAAACTAAGGTTCAACTCTTTTAGTTGAACAAACAGAACAGAAGGAAGTTTCACACAATTCTTCTGTGTAGTTTTTATTTGTAGACATTCTTTTTCCCAATATAGGCCTCTTAGCGCTCAGAATGTCCAATTGCAGTTTCTACAGAAAGAGTGTTTCAGAACGGCTCAATCAAAAGTAAGGTTCAACTCTGTTAGTTGAATGCACAGAACAGAAAGAAGTTTCATACAATGCTGCTGTGTAGTTTATATTTGAACATATTCTTTTTTCCACTATTACCCACTTAGCGCTACGAATGTCCAGTTGCATTTTCTACAGACAGAGTGTTTCAAAACTGCTCAATCAAAAGAATGGTTTAACTCTGTTAGCTGAATGCTCAGATCAGAAAGAAGTTTCACAGAATGTTTCTGTGTAGTTTATATTTGAATATATTACTTTTTCCACTACTACGCTCTTAGCGCTCCAAATGTCCAGTTGCATTTTCTACAGAAAGAGTGTTCAGATCTGCTCAATCAAAAGTATGGTTTAACTCAGTTAGCTGAATGCACAGATCAGAAAGAAGTTTCACCGAATGATTCTGTGTAGTTTATATTTGAAGACATTCCTTTTTCCACTATTACCCTCTTAGCGCTCCGAATCTCCACTTGCATTTTCTACAAAAAGAGTGTTTCATAACTGCTCAATCAAAAATATGTTTTATCCCTGTTAACTGAATTTACAGATCAGAAATAAGTTTCGCAGAATGCATCTGTGTAGTTTTTATTTGAAGATATTCATTTTCCCAATGTAGGCCTCTTAGCGCTTAGCATGTCCAATTGCAGTTTCTAGAGAAAGAGTGTTTCAGAACGGCTCAATCAAAAGTAAGGTTCAACTGTGTTAGTTGAATGCACAGAACAGAAAGAATTTTCACAGAATGCTACTGTGTAGTTTATATTTGAATATATTCCTTTTTCCACTATTACCCTCTTAGCGCTCCGAATGTCCACTTGCATTTTCTACAGAAAGAGTGTTCAAAACTGCGCAATCAAAAGTATGGTTTAACTCTGTTAGCTTAATGAACATATCAGAAATAAGTTTCACACAATGCTTCTGTGTAGTTTTTATTTGAAGATATTATTTTTCCCAATAGAGGCCTCTTAGCGCTCAGAATGTCCAATTGCAGTTTCTACAGAAAGAGTGTTTCAGAAAGGCTCAATCAAAAGTAAGGTTCAACTCTGTTAGTTGAATGCACAGAACAGAAAGCAGTTTCATACAATGCTTCTGTGTAGTTTATATTTGAACATATTCTTTTTTCCACTATTACCCACTTAGCGCTACGAATGTCCAGTTGCATTTTCTACAGACAGAGTGTTTCAAAACTGCTCAATCAAAAGTATGGTTTAAGTCTGTTAGCTGAATGCTCAGATCAGAAAGAAGTTTCACAGAATGCTTCTGTTTAGTTTATATTTGAATATATTCCTTTTTCCACTACTACTCTCTTAGCGCTCCAAATGTCCAGTTGCATTTTCTACAGAAAGAGTGTTCAGATCTGCTCAATCAAAAGTATGGTTTTACTCGGTTAGCTGAATGCACAGATCAGAAAGAAGTTTCACAGAATGATTCTCTGTAGTTTATATTTGGAGACATTCCTTTTTCCACTATTACCCTCTTAGCGCTCCGAATCTCCACTTGCATTTTCTACAGAAAGAGTGTTTCAGAACGGCTCAATCAAAACTAAGGTTCAACTCTTTTAGTTGAACAAACAGAACAGAAAGAAGTTTCACACAATTCTTCTGTGTAGTTTTTATTTGTAGACATTCTTTTTCCCAATATAGGCCTCTTAGCGCTCAGAATGTCCAATTGCAGTTTCTACAGAAAGAGTGTTTCAGAAAGGCTCAATCAAAAGTAAGGTTCAACTCTGTTAGTTGAATGCACAGAACAGAAAGTAGTTTCATACAATGCTTCTGTGTAGTTCATATTTGAACATATTCTTTTTTCCACTATTACCCACTTAGCGCTACGAATGTCCAGTTGCATTTTCTACAGACAGAGTGTTTCAAAACTGCTCAATCAAAAGTATGGTTTAACTCTGTTAGCTGAATGCTCAGATCAGAAAGAAGTTTCACAGAATGCTTCTGTGTAGTTTATATTTGAATATATTCCTTTTTCCACTACTACGCTCTTAGCGCTCCAAATGTCCAGTTGCATTTTCTACAGAAAGAGTGTTCAGATCTGCTCAATCAAAAGTATGGTTTAACTCTGTTAGCTGAATGCACAGATCAGAAAGAAGTTTCACCGAATGATTCTGTGTAGTTTATATTTGAAGACATTCCTTTTTCCACTATTACCCTCTTAGCGCTCCGAATCTCCACTTGCATTTTCTACAAAAAGAGTGTTTCATAACTGCTCAATCAAAAATATGTTTTATCTCTGTTAACTGAATTTACGGATCAGAAATAAGTTTCACAGAATGCATCTGTGTAATTTTTATTTGAAGATATTCTTTTTCCCAATGTAGGCCTCTTAGCGCTTAGCATGTCCAATTGCAGTTTCTACAGATAGTGTGTTTCAGAACGGCTCAATCAAAAGTAAGGTTCAACTCTGTTAGTTGAATGCACAGAACAGAACGAATTTTCACAGAATTCTACTGTGTAGTTTATATTTGAATATATTTTTTTTTCCACTATTACCCTCTTAGCGCTCCGAATGTCCACTTGCATTTTCTACAGAAAGAGTGTTCAGAACTGCGCAATCCAAAGTATGGTTTAACTCTGTTAGCTTAATGAATATATCAGAAATAAGTTTCACACAATGCTTCTGTGTAGTTTTTATTTGAAGATATTATTTTTCCCAATAGAGGCCTCTTAGCGCTCAGAATGTCCAATTGCAGTTTCTACAGAAAGAGTGTTTCAGAAAGGCTCAATCAAATGTAAGGTTCAACTCTGTTAGTTGAATGCACAGAACAGAAAGAAGTTTCATACAATGCTTCTGTGTAGTTTATATTTGAACATATTCTTTTTTCCACTATTACCCACTTAGCGCTACGAATGTCCAGTTGCATTTTCTACAGACAGAGTGTTTCAAAACTGCTCAATCAAAAGTATGGTTTAACTCTGTTAGCTGAATGCTCACATCAGAAAGAAGTTTCACAGAAGGCTTCTGTGTAGTTTATATTTGAATATATTCCTTTTTCCACTACTACTCTCTTAGCGCTCCAAATGTCCAGTTGCATTTTCTACAGAAAGAGTGTTCAGATCTGCTGAATCAAAAGTATGGTTTAACTCTGTTAGCTGAATGCACAGATCAGAAAGAAGTTTCACAGAATGATTCTGTGTAGTTTATATTTGGAGACATTCCTTTTTCCACTATTACCCTCTTAGCGCTCCGAATCTCCACTTGCATTTTCTACAGAAAGAGTGTTTCAGAACGGCTCAATCAAAACTAAAGTTCAACTCTTTTAGTTGAACAAACAGAACAGAAAGAAGTTTCACACAATTCTTCTGTGTAGTTTTTATTTGTAGACATTCTTTTTCCCAATATAGGCCTCTTAGCGCTCAGAATGTCCGATTGCAGTTTCTACAGAAAGAGTGTTTCAGAACGGCTCAATCAAAAGTAAGGTTCAACTCTGTTAGTTGAAGGCACAGAACAGAAAGAAGTTTCATACAATGCTTCTGTGTAGTTTATATTTGAACATATTCTTTTTTCCACTATTACCCACTTAGCGCTACGAATGTCCAGTTGCATTTTCTACAGACAGAGTGTTTCAAAACTGCTCAATCAATAGTATGGTTTAACTCTGTTAGCTGAATGCTCAGATCAGAAAGAAGTTTCACAGAATGCTTCTGTGTAGTTTATATTTGAATATATTCCTTTTTCCACTACTACGCTCTTAGCACTCCAAATGTCCAGTTGCATTTTCTACAGAAAGAGTGTTCAGATCTGCTCAATCAAAAGTATGGTTTAACTCTGTTAGCTGAATGCACAGATCAGAAACAAGTTTCACCGAATGATTCTGTGTAGTTTATGTGTGAAGACATTCCTTTTTCCACTATTACCCTCTTAGCGCTCCGAATCTCCACTTGCATTTTCTACAAAAAGAGTGTTTCATAACTGCTCAATCAAAAATATGTTTTATCTCTGTTAACTGAATTTACAGATCAGAAATAAGTTTCACAGAATGCATCTGTGTAGTTTTTATTTGAAGATATTCTTTTTCCCAATGTAGGCCTCTTAGCGCTTAGCATGTCCAATTGCAGTTTCTACAGAAAGAGTGTTTCAGAACGGCTCAATCAAAAGTAAGGTTCAACTCTGTTAGTTGAATGCACAGAACAGAAAGAATTTTCACAGAATGCTACTGTGTAGTTTATATTTGAATATATTCCTTTTTCCACTATTACCCTCTTAGCGCTCCGAATGTCCACTTGCATTTTCTAAAGAAAGACTGTTCAGAACTGCGCAATCAAAAGTATGGTTTAACTCTGTTAGCTTAATGAACATATCAGAAATAAGTTTCACACAATGCTTCTGTGAAGTTTTTATTTGAAGATATTATTTTTCCCAATAGAGGCCTCTTAGCGCTCAGAATGTCCAATTGCAGTTTCTACAGAAAGAGTGTTTCAGAAAGGCTCAATCAAAAGTAAGGTTCAACTCTGTTAGTTGAATGCACAGAACAGAAAGAAGTTTCATACAATGCTTCTGTGTAGTTTATATTTGAACATATTCTTTTTTCCACTATTACCCACTTAGCGCTACGAATGTCCAGTTGCATTTTCTACAGACAGAGTGTTTCAAAACTGCTCAATCAAAAGTATGGTTTAACTCTGTTAGCTGAATGCTCAGGTCAGAAAGAAGTTTCACAGAATGCTTCTGTGTAGTTTATATTTGAATATATTCCTTTTTCCACTACTACTCTCTTAGCGCTCCAAATGTCCACTTGCATTTTCTACAGAAAGAGTGTTCAGATCTGCTCAATCAAAAGTATGGTTTAACTCTGTTAGCTGAATGCACAGATCAGAAAGAAGTTTCACAGAATGATTCTGTGTAGTTTATATTTGGAGACATTCCTTTTTACACTATTACCCTCTTAGCGCTCCGAATCTCCACTTGCATTTTCTACAGAAAGAGTGTTTCAGAACGGCTCAATCAAAACTAAGGTTCAACTCTTTTAGTTGAACAAACAGAACAGAAAGAAGTTTCACACAATTCTTCTGTGTAGTTTTTATTTGTAGACATTCTTTTTCCCAATATAGGCCTCTTAGCGCTCAGAATGTCCAATTGCAGTTTCTACAGAAAGAGTGTTTCAGAACGGCTCAATCAAAAGTAAGGTTCAACTCTGTTAGTTGAATGCACAGAACAGAAAGAAGTTTCATACAATGCTTCTGTGTAGTTTATATTTGAACATATTCTTTTTTCCACTATTACCCACTTAGCGCTACGAATGTCCAGTTGCATTTTCTACAGACAGAGTGTTTCAAAACTGCTCAATCAAAAGTATGGTTTAACTCTGTTAGCTGAATGCTCAGATCAGAAAGAAGTTTCACAGAATGCTTCTGTGTAGTTTATATTTGAATATATTCCTTTTTCCACTACTACCCTCTTAGCGCTCCAAATCTCCAGTTGCATTTTCTACAGAAAGAGTGTTCAGATCTGCTCAATCAAAAGTATGGTTTAACTCTGTTAGCTGAATGCACAGACCAGAAAGAAGTTTCACCGAATGATTCTCTGTAGTTTATATTTGAAGACATTCCTTTTTCCACTATTACCCTCTTAGCGCTCCGAATCTCCACTTGCATTTTCTACAAAAAGAGTGTTTCATAACTGCTCAATCAAAAATATGTTTTATCTCTGTTAACTGAATTTACGGATCAGAAATAAGTTTCACAGAATGCATCTGGGTAGTTTTTATTTGAAGATATTCTTTTTAGCAATGTAGGCCTCTTAGCGCTTAGCATGTCCAATTGCAGTTTCTACAGATAGTGTGTTTCAGAACGGCTCAATCAAAATTAAGGTTCAACTCTGTTAGTTGAATGCACAGAACAGGAAGAATTTTCACAGAATGCTACTGTGTAGTTTATATTTGAATATATTCCTTTTTCCACTATTACCCTCTTAGCGCTCCGAATGTCCACTTGCATTTTCTACAGAAAGAGTGTTCAGAACTGTGCAATCAAAAGTATGGTTTAACTCTGTTAGCTTAATGAACATATCAGAAATAAGTTTCACACAATGCTTCTGTGTAGTTTTTATTTGAAGATATTATTTTTCCCAATGTAGGCCTCTTAGCGCTCAGAATGTCCAATTGCATTTTCTACAGAAAGAGTGTTTCAGAACGGCTCAATAAAATGTAAGGTTCAACTCTCTTTGTTGAATGCACAGAATAGAAAGAAGTTTCACAGAATGCTTCCTTGTAGTTTTTATTTGTAGATATTCTTTTTCCCAATATAGGACTCTTAGTGCTCAGAATGTCCAATTGCACGTTCTACAGAAAGAGTGTTTCAGAACGGCTCAATCAAAAGTAAGGTCCAACTCTGTTAGTTGAATGCACAGAACAGAAAGAAGTTTCATACAATGCTTCTGTGTAGTTTATATTTGAACATATTCTTTTTTCCACTATTACCCACTTAGCGCTCCAAATGTCCAGTTGCATTTTCTACAGACAGAGTGTTTCAAAACTGCTCAATCAAAAGTATGGTTTAACTCTGTTAGCTGAATGCTCAGATCAGAAAGAAGTTTCACAGAATGCTTCTGTGTAGTTTATATTTGAATATATTCCTTTTTCCACTACTACGCTCTTAACGCTCCAAATGTCCAGTTGCATTTTCTACAGAAAGAGTGTTCAGATCTGCTCAATCAAAAGTATGCTTTAACTCTGTTAGCTGAATGCACAGATCAGAAAGAAGTTTCACCGAATGATTCTGTGTAGTTTATATTTGAAGACATTCCTTTTTCCACTATTACCCTCTTAGCTTTCCGAATCTCCCCTTGCATTTTCTGCAAAAAGAGTGTTTCATAACTGCTCAATCAAAAATATGCTTTATCTCTGTTAACTGAATTTACAGATCAGAAATAAGTTTAACAGAATGCATCTGTGTAGTTTTTATTTGAAGATATTCTTTTTCCCAATGTAGGCCTCTTAGCGCTTAGCATGTCCAATTGCAGTTTCTACAGAAAGAGTGTTTCAGAACGGCTGAATCAAAAGTAAGGTTCAACTCTGTTAGTTGAATGCACAGAACAGAAAGAATTTTCACAGAATGTTACTGTGTAGTTTATATTTGAATATATTCCTTTTTCCACTATTACCCTCTTAGCGCTCCGAATGTCCACTTGCATTTTCTACAGAAAGAGTGTTCAGAACTGCGCAATCAAAAGTATGGTTTAACTCTGTTAGCTTAATGAACATATCAGAAATAAGTTTCACACAATGCTTCTGTGTAGTTTTTATTTGAAGATATTATTTTTCCCAATAGAGGCCTCTTAGCTCTCAGAATGTCCAATTGCAGTTTCTACAGAAAGAGTGTTTCAGAAAGGCTCAATCAAAAGTAAGGTTCAACTCTGTTAGTTGAATGCACAGAACAGAAAGAAGTTTCATACAATGCTTCTGTGTAGTTTATATTTGAACATATTCTTTTTTCAACTATTACCCACTTAGCGCTACGAATGTCCAGTTGCATTTTCTACAGACAGAGTGTTTCAAAACTGCTCAATCAAAAGTATGGTTTAACTCTGTTAGCTGAATGCTCAGATCAGAAAGAAGTTTCACAGAATGCTTCTGTGTAGTTTATATTTGAATATATTCGTTTTTCCACTAGTACTCTATTAGCGCTCCAAATGTCCAGTTGCATTTTCTACAGAAAGAGTGTTCAGATCTGCTCAATCAAAAGTATGGTTTAACTCTGTTAGCTGAATGCACAGACCAGAAAGAAGTTTCACCGAATGATTCTGTGTAGTTTATATTTGAAGACATTCCTTTTTCCACTATTACCCTCTTAGCGCTCCGAATCTCCACTTGCATTTTCTACAAAAAGAGTGTTTCATAACTGCTCAATCAAAAATATGTTTTATCTCTGTTAACTGAATTTACAGATCAGAAATAAGTTTCACAGAATGCATCTGTGTAGTTTTTATTTGAAGATATTCTTTTTCCCAATGTAGGCCTCTTAGCGCTTAGCATGTCCAATTGCAGTTTCTACAGAAAGAGTGTTTCAGAACGGCTGAATCAAAAGTAAGGTTCAACTCTGTTAGTTGAATGCACAGAACAGAAAGAATTTTCACAGAATGCTACTGTGTAGTTTATATTTGAATATATTCCTTTTTCCACTATTACCCTCTTAGCGCTCCGAATGTCCACTTGCATTTTCTACAGAAAGAGTGTTCAGAACTGCGCAATCAAAAGTATGGTTTAACTCTGTTAGCTTAATGAACATATCAGAAATAAGTTTCACACAATGCTTCTGTGTAGTTTTTATTTGAAGATATTATTTTTCCCAATAGAGGCCTCTTAGCTCTCAGAATGTCCAATTGCAGTTTCTACAGAAAGAGTGTTTCAGAAAGTCTCAATCAAAAGTAAGGTTCAACTCTGTTAGTTGAATGCACAGAACAGAAAGAAGTTTCATACAATGCTTCTGTGTAGTTTATATTTGAACATATTATTTTTTCCACTATTACCCACTTAGCGCTACGAATGTCCAGTTGCATTTCCTATAGACAGAGTGTTTCAAAACTGCTCAATCAAAAGTATGGTTTAACTCTGTTAGCTGAATGCTCAGATCAGAAAGAAGTTTCACAGAATGCTTCTGTGTAGTTTATATTTGAATATATTCCTTTTTCCACTAGTACTCTATTAGCGCTCCAAATGTCCAGTTGCATTTTCTACAGAAAGAGTGTTCAGATCTGCTCAATCAAAAGTATGGTTTAACTCTGTTAGCTGAATGCACAGATCAGAAAGAAGTTTCACCGAATGACTCTGTGTAGTTTATATTTGAAGACATTCCTTTTTCCACTATTACCCTCTTAGCGCTCCGAATCTCCACTTGCATTTTCTACAAAAAGTGTGTTTCATAACTACTCAATCAAAAATATGTTTTATCTCTGTTAACTGAATTTACAGATCAGAAATAAGTTTCACAGAATGCATCTGTGTAGTTTTTATTTCAAGATATTCTTTTTCCCAATGTAGGCCTCCTAGCGCTTAGCATGTCCAATTGCAGTTTCTACAGAAAGAGTGTTTCAGAACGGCTCAATCAAAAGTAAGGTTCAACACTGTTAGTTGAATGCACAGAACAGAAAGAATTTTCACAGAATGCTACTGTGTAGTTTATATTTGAATATATTCCTTTTTCCACTATTACCCTCTTAGCGCTCCGAATGTCCACTTGCATTTTCTACAGAAAGAGTGTTCAGAACTGCGCAATCAAAAGTACGGTTTAACTTTGTTAGCTTAATGAACATATCAGAAAGAAGTTTCACACAATGCTTCTGTGTAGTTTTTATTTGAAGATATTATTTTTCCCAATAGAGGCCTCTTAGCGCTCAGAATGTCCAATTGCAGTTTCTACAGAAAGAGTGTTTCAGAACGGCTCAATCAAAAGTAAGGTTCAAATCTGTTTGTTGAATGCACAGAACAGAAAGAAGTTTCATACAATGCTTCTGTGTAGTTTCTATTTGAACATATTCTTTTTTCCACTATTACCCACTTAGCGCTACGAATGTCCAGTTGCATTTTCTACAGACAGAGTGTTTCAAACTGCTCAATCAAAAGTATGGTTTAACTCTGTTAGCTGAATGCTCAGATCAGAAAGAAGTTTCACAGAATGCTTCTGTGTAGTTTATATTTGAATATATTACTTTATCCACTACTACTCTCTTAGCGCTCCAAATGTCCAGTTGCATTTTCTACAGAAAGAGTGTTCAGATCTGCTCAATCAAATGTATGGTTTAACTCTGTTAGCTGAATGCACAGATCAGAAAGAAGTTTCACAGAATGATTCTGTGTAGTTTATATTTGGAGACATTCCTTTTTCCCCTATTACCCTCTTAGCGCTCCGAATCTCCACTTGCATTTTCTACAGAAAGAGTGATTCAGAACGGCTCAATCAAAACTAAGGTTCAACTCTTTTAGTTGAACAAACAGAACAGAAAGAAGTTTCACACAATTCTTCTGTGTAGTTTTTATTTGTAGACATTCTTTTTCCCAATATAGGCCTCTTAGCGCCCAGAATGTCCAATTGCAGTTTCTACAGAAAGAGTGTTTCAGAACAGCTCAATCAAAAGTAAGGTTCAACTCTGTTAGTTGAATGCACAGAACAGAAAGAAGTTACACACAATGCTTCTGTGTAGTTTATATTTGAACATATTCTTTTTTCCACTTTTACCCACTTAGCGCTACGAATGTCCAGTTGCATTTTCTACAGACAGAGTGTTTCAAAACTGCTCAATCAAAAGTATGGTTTAACTCTGTTAGCTGAATGCTAAGATCAGAAAGAAGTTTCACAGAATGCTTATGTGTAGTTTATATTTGAATATATTCCTTTTTCCACTACTACCCTCTTAGCGCTCCAAATGTCCATTGTCATTTTCTACAGAAAGAGTGTTCAGATCTGCTCAATCAAAAGTATGGTTTAACTCTGTTAGCTGAATGCACAGATCAGAAAGAAGTTTCACAGAATGAATCTGTGAAGTTTATATTTGAAGACATTCCTTTTTCCACTATTACCCTCTTAGCGCTCCGAATCTCCACTTGCATTTTCTACAGAAAGAGTGTTTCAGAACGGCTCAATCAAAACTAAGGTTCAACTCTTTTAGTTGAATGAACAGAACAGAAAGTAGTTTCACAGAATACTTCCGTGTAGTTTTTATTTGTAGACATTATTTTTCCCAATATAGGTCTCTTACCGCTCAGAATGTCCAATTGCAGTTTCTACAGAAAGTGTGTTTCAGAACGGCTCAGACAAAAGTAAGGTTCAACTCTGTTAGTTGAATGCACAGAAGAGAAAGTAGTTTCATACAATGCTTCTGTGTAGTTTATATTTGAACATATTCTTTTTTCCACTATTACCCACTTAGCGCTACGAATGTCCAGTTGCATTTTCTACAGACAGAGTGTTTCAAAACTGCTCAATCAAAGTATGGTTTAACTCTGTTAGCTGAATGCTCAGATCAGAAAGAAGTTTCACAGAATGCTTCTGTGTAGTTTATATTTGAATATATTCCTTTTTCCACTACTACACTCTTAGCGCTCCAAATGTCCAGTGTCATTTTCTACAGAAAGAGTGTTCAGATCTGCTCAATCAAAAGTATGGTTTAACTCTGTTAGCTGAATGCACAGATCAGAAAGAAGTTTCATAGAATGATTCTGTGTAGTTTATATTTGAAGACATTCCTTTTTCCACTATTACCCTCTTAGCGCTCCGAATCTCCACTTGCATTTTCTACAGAAAGAGTGTTTCAGAACGGCTCAATCAAAACTAAGGTTCAACTCTTTTTGTTGAATGAACTGAACAGAAAGAAGTTTCACAGAATGCTTCTGTGTAGTTTTTATTTGTAGATATTCTTTTTCCCAATATAGGCCTCTTAGCGCTCAGAATGTCCTATTGCAGTTTCTACAGAAAGAGTGTTTCAGAACGGCTCAATCAAAAGTAACGTTCAACCCTGGTAGTTGAATGCACAGAACAGAAAGAAGTTTCACAGAATGCTTCTGTGTAGTTTATATTTGAATATATTCCTTTTTCCACTATTACCCTCTTAGCGCTCCGAATGTCCACTTGCATTTTCTACAGAAAGAGTGTTCAGAACTGCGCAATCAAAAGTATGGTTTAACTCTGTTAGCTTAATGAACATATCAGAAATAAGTTTCACACAATGCTTCCGTGTAGTTTTTATTTGAAGATATTATTTTTCCCAATAGAGGCCTCTTAGCGCTCAGAATGTCCAATTGCAGTTTCTACAGAAAGAGTGTTTCAGAAAGGCTCAATCAAAAGTAAGGTTCAACTCTGTTAGTTGATTGCACAGAACAGAAAGTAGGTTCATACAATGCTTCTGTGTAGTTTATATTTGAACATATTCTTTTTTCCACTATTACCCACTTAGCGCTACGAATGTCCAGTTGCATTTTCTACAGACAGAGTGTTTCAAAACTGCTCAATCAAAAGTATGGTTTAAGTCTGTTAGCTGAATGCTCAGATCAGAAAGAAGTTTCACAGAATGCTTCTGTGTAGTTTATATTTGAATATATTCCTTTTTCCACTACTACTCTCTTAGCGCTCCAAATGTCCAGTTTCATTTTCTACAGAAAGAGTGTTCAGATCTGCTCAATCAAAAGTATGGTTTAACTCTGTTAGCTGAATGCACAGATCAGAAAGAAGTTTCACAGAATGATTCTGTGTAGTTTATATTTGGAGACATTCCTTTTTACACTATTACCCTCTTAGCGCTCCGAATGTCCACTTGCATTTTCTACAGAAAGAGTGTTCAGAACTGCGCAATCAAAAGTATGGTTTAACTCTGTTAGCTTAATGAACATATCAGAAATAAGTTTCACACAATGCTTCTGTGTAGTTTTTATTTGAAGATATTATTTTTCCCAATAGAGGCCTCTTAGCTCTCAGAATGTCCAATTGCAGTTTCTACAGAAAGAGTGTTTCAGAAAGGCTCAATCAAAAGTAAGGTTCAACTCTGTTAGTTGAATGCACAGAACAGAAAGAAGTTTCATACAATGCTTCTGTGTAGTTTATATTTGAACATATTCTTTTTTCAACTATTACCCACTTAGCGCTACGAATGTCCAGTTGCATTTTCTACAGACAGAGTGTTTCAAAACTGCTCAATCAAAAGTATGGTTTAACTCTGTTAGCTGAATGCTCAGATCAGAAAGAAGTTTCACAGAATGCTTCTGTGTAGTTTATATTTGAATATATTCGTTTTTCCACTAGTACTCTATTAGCGCTCCAAATGTCCAGTTGCATTTTCTACAGAAAGAGTGTTCAGATCTGCTCAATCAAAAGTATGGTTTAACTCTGTTAGCTGAATGCACAGACCAGAAAGAAGTTTCACCGAATGATTCTGTGTAGTTTATATTTGAAGACATTCCTTTTTCCACTATTACCCTCTTAGCGCTCCGAATCTCCACTTGCATTTTCTACAAAAAGAGTGTTTCATAACTGCTCAATCAAAAATATGTTTTATCTCTGTTAACTGAATTTACAGATCAGAAATAAGTTTCACAGAATGCATCTGTGTAGTTTTTATTTGAAGATATTCTTTTTCCCAATGTAGGCCTCTTAGCGCTTAGCATGTCCAATTGCAGTTTCTACAGAAAGAGTGTTTCAGAACGGCTGAATCAAAAGTAAGGTTCAACTCTGTTAGTTGAATGCACAGAACAGAAAGAATTTTCACAGAATGCTACTGTGTAGTTTATATTTGAATATATTCCTTTTTCCACTATTACCCTCTTAGCGCTCCGAATGTCCACTTGCATTTTCTACAGAAAGAGTGTTCAGAACTGCGCAATCAAAAGTATGGTTTAACTCTGTTAGCTTAATGAACATATCAGAAATAAGTTTCACACAATGCTTCTGTGTAGTTTTTATTTGAAGATATTATTTTTCCCAATAGAGGCCTCTTAGCTCTCAGAATGTCCAATTGCAGTTTCTACAGAAAGAGTGTTTCAGAAAGTCTCAATCAAAAGTAAGGTTCAACTCTGTTAGTTGAATGCACAGAACAGAAAGAAGTTTCATACAATGCTTCTGTGTAGTTTATATTTGAACATATTATTTTTTCCACTATTACCCACTTAGCGCTACGAATGTCCAGTTGCATTTCCTATAGACAGAGTGTTTCAAAACTGCTCAATCAAAAGTATGGTTTAACTCTGTTAGCTGAATGCTCAGATCAGAAAGAAGTTTCACAGAATGCTTCTGTGTAGTTTATATTTGAATATATTCCTTTTTCCACTAGTACTCTATTAGCGCTCCAAATGTCCAGTTGCATTTTCTACAGAAAGAGTGTTCAGATCTGCTCAATCAAAAGTATGGTTTAACTCTGTTAGCTGAATGCACAGACCAGAAAGAAGTTTCACCGAATGACTCTGTGTAGTTTATATTTGAAGACATTCCTTTTTCCACTATTACCCTCTTAGCGCTCCGAATCTCCACTTGCATTTTCTACAAAAAGTGTGTTTCATAACTACTCAATCAAAAATATGTTTTATCTCTGTTAACTGAATTTACAGATCAGAAATAAGTTTCACAGAATGCATCTGTGTAGTTTTTATTTCAAGATATTCTTTTTCCCAATGTAGGCCTCCTAGCGCTTAGCATGTCCAATTGCAGTTTCTACAGAAAGAGTGTTTCAGAACGGCTCAATCAAAAGTAAGGTTCAACACTGTTAGTTGAATGCACAGAACAGAAAGAATTTTCACAGAATGCTACTGTGTAGTTTATATTTGAATATATTCCTTTTTCCACTATTACCCTCTTAGCGCTCCGAATGTCCACTTGCATTTTCTACAGAAAGAGTGTTCAGAACTGCGCAATCAAAAGTACGGTTTAACTTTGTTAGCTTAATGAACATATCAGAAAGAAGTTTCACACAATGCTTCTGTGTAGTTTTTATTTGAAGATATTATTTTTCCCAATAGAGGCCTCTTAGCGCTCAGAATGTCCAATTGCAGTTTCTACAGAAAGAGTGTTTCAGAACGGCTCAATCAAAAGTAAGGTTCAAATCTGTTTGTTGAATGCACAGAACAGAAAGAAGTTTCATACAATGCTTCTGTGTAGTTTCTATTTGAACATATTCTTTTTTCCACTATTACCCACTTAGCGCTACGAATGTCCAGTTGCATTTTCTACAGACAGAGTGTTTCAAACTGCTCAATCAAAAGTATGGTTTAACTCTGTTAGCTGAATGCTCAGATCAGAAAGAAGTTTCACAGAATGCTTCTGTGTAGTTTATATTTGAATATATTACTTTATCCACTACTACTCTCTTAGCGCTCCAAATGTCCAGTTGCATTTTCTACAGAAAGAGTGTTCAGATCTGCTCAATCAAATGTATGGTTTAACTCTGTTAGCTGAATGCACAGATCAGAAAGAAGTTTCACAGAATGATTCTGTGTAGTTTATATTTGGAGACATTCCTTTTTCCCCTATTACCCTCTTAGCGCTCCGAATCTCCACTTGCATTTTCTACAGAAAGAGTGATTCAGAATGGCTCAATCAAAACTAAGGTTCAACTCTTTTAGTTGAACAAACAGAACAGAAAGAAGTTTCACACAATTCTTCTGTGTAGTTTTTATTTGTAGACATTCTTTTTCCCAATATAGGCCTCTTAGCGCCCAGAATGTCCAATTGCAGTTTCTACAGAAAGAGTGTTTCAGAACAGCTCAATCAAAAGTAAGGTTCAACTCTGTTAGTTGAATGCACAGAACAGAAAGAAGTTACACACAATGCTTCTGTGTAGTTTATATTTGAACATATTCTTTTTTCCACTTTTACCCACTTAGCGCTACGAATGTCCAGTTGCATTTTCTACAGACAGAGTGTTTCAAAACTGCTCAATCAAAAGTATGGTTTAACTCTGTTAGCTGAATGCTCAGATCAGAAAGAAGTTTCACAGAATGCTTATGTGTAGTTTATATTTGAATATATTCCTTTTTCCACTACTACCCTCTTAGCGCTCCAAATGTCCATTGTCATTTTCTACAGAAAGAGTGTTCAGATCTGCTCAATCAAAAGTATGGTTTAACTCTGTTAGCTGAATGCACAGATCAGAAAGAAGTTTCACAGAATGAATCTGTGAAGTTTATATTGGAAGACATTCCTTTTTCCACTATTACCCTCTTAGCGCTCCGAATCTCCACTTGCATTTTCTACAGAAAGAGTGTTTCAGAACGGCTCAATCAAAACTAAGGTTCAACTCTTTTAGTTGAATGAACAGAACAGAAAGTAGTTTCACAGAATACTTCCGTGTAGTTTTTATTTGTAGACATTATTTTTCCCAATATAGGTCTCTTACCGCTCAGAATGTCCAATTGCAGTTTCTACAGAAAGTGTGTTTCAGAACGGCTCAGACAAAAGTAAGGTTCAACTCTGTTAGTTGAATGCACAGAAGAGAAAGTAGTTTCATACAATGCTTCTGTGTAGTTTATATTTGAACATATTCTTTTTTCCACTATTACCCACTTAGCGCTACGAATGTCCAGTTGCATTTTCTACAGACAGAGTGTTTCAAAACTGCTCAATCAAAGTATGGTTTAACTCTGTTAGCTGAATGCTCAGATCAGAAAGAAGTTTCACAGAATGCTTCTGTGTAGTTTATATTTGAATATATTCCTTTTTCCACTACTACACTCTTAGCGCTCCAAATGTCCAGTGTCATTTTCTACAGAAAGAGTGTTCAGATCTGCTCAATCAAAAGTATGGTTTAACTCTGTTAGCTGAATGCACAGATCAGAAAGAAGTTTCATAGAATGATTCTGTGTAGTTTATATCTGAAGACATTCCTTTTTCCACTATTACCCTCTTAGCGCTCCGAATCTCCACTTGCATTTTCTACAGAAAGAGTGTTTCAGAACGGCTCAATCAAAACTAAGGTTCAACTCTTTTTGTTGAATGAACTGAACAGAAAGAAGTTTCACAGAATGCTTCTGTGTAGTTTTTATTTGTAGATATTCTTTTTCCCAATATAGGCCTCTTAGCGCTCAGAATGTCCTATTGCAGTTTCTACAGAAAGAGTGTTTCAGAACGGCTCAATCAAAAGTAACGTTCAACCCTGGTAGTTGAATGCACAGAACAGAAAGAAGTTTCACAGAATGCTTCTGTGTAGTTTATATTTGAATATATTCCTTTTTCCACTATTACCCTCTTAGCGCTCCGAATGTCCACTTGCATTTTCTACAGAAAGAGTGTTCAGAACTGCGCAATCAAAAGTATGGTTTAACTCTGTTAGCTTAATGAACATATCAGAAATAAGTTTCACACAATGCTTCCGTGTAGTTTTTATTTGAAGATATTATTTTTCCCAATAGAGGCCTCTTAGCGCTCAGAATGTCCAATTGCAGTTTCTACAGAAAGAGTGTTTCAGAAAGGCTCAATCAAAAGTAAGGTTCAACTCTGTTAGTTGATTGCACAGAACAGAAAGTAGGTTCATACAATGCTTCTGTGTAGTTTATATTTGAACATATTCTTTTTTCCACTATTACCCACTTAGCGCTACGAATGTCCAGTTGCATTTTCTACAGACAGAGTGTTTCAAAACTGCTCAATCAAAAGTATGGTTTAAGTCTGTTAGCTGAATGCTCAGATCAGAAAGAAGTTTCACAGAATGCTTCTGTGTAGTTTATATTTGAATATATTCCTTTTTCCACTACTACTCTCTTAGCGCTCCAAATGTCCAGTTTCATTTTCTACAGAAAGAGTGTTCAGATCTGCTCAATCAAAAGTATGGTTTAACTCTGTTAGCTGAATGCACAGATCAGAAAGAAGTTTCACAGAATGATTCTGTGTAGTTTATATTTGGAGACATTCCTTTTTACACTATTACCCTCTTAGCGCTCCGAATCTCCACTTGCATTTTCTACAGAAAGAGTGTTTCAGAACGGCTCAATCAAAACTAAGGTTCAACACTTTTAGCTGAACAAACGGAACAGAAAGAAGTTTCACACAATTCTTCTGTGTAGATTTTATTTGTAGACATTCTTTTTCCCAATATAGGCTTCTAAGCGCTCAGAATGTCCAATTGCAGTTTCTACAGAAAGAGTGTTTCAGAACGGCTCAATCAAAAGTAAGGTTCAGCTCTGTTAGTTGAATGCACAGAACAGAAAGAAGTTTCACACAATGCTTCTGTGTAGTTTATATTTGAACATATTCTTTTTTCCACTATTACCCACTTAGCGCTACGAATGTCCAGTTGCATTTTCTACAGACAGAGTGTTTCAAAACTGCTCAATCAAAAGTATGGTTTAACTCTGTCAGCTGAATGCTCAGATCAGAAAGAAGTTTCACAGAATGCTTCTGTGTAGTTTATATTTGAATATATTCCATTTTCCACTACTACGCTCTTAGCGCTCCAAATGTCCAGTTGCATTTTCTACAGAAAGAGTGTTCAGATCTGCTCAATCAAAAGTATGGTTTAACTCTGTTAGCTGAATGCACAGATCAGAAAGAAGTTTCACCGAATGATTCTGTGTAGTTTATATTTGAAGACATTCCTTTTTCCACTATTAAACTCTTAGCGCTCCGAATCTCCACTTGCATTTTCTACAAAAAGAGTGTTTCATAACTGCTCAATCAAAAATATGTTTTATCTCTGTTAACTGAATTTACAGATCAGAAATAAGTTTCACAGAATGCATCTGTGTAGTTTTTATTTGAAGATATTCTTTTTCCCAATGTAGGCCTCCTAGCGCTTAGCATGTCCAATTGCAGTTTCTACAGAAAGAGTGTTTCAGAACGGCTCAATCAAAAGTAAGGTTCAACTCTGTTAGTTGAATGCACAGAACAGAAAGAAGTTTCATACAGTGCTTCTGTGTAGTTTATATTTGAACATATTCTTTTTTCCACTATTACCCACTTAGCGCTACGAATGTCCAGTTGCATTTTCTACAGACAGAGTGTTTCAAAACTGCTCAATCAAAAGTATGGTTTAACTCTGTTAGCTGAATGCTCAGATCAGAAAGAAGTTTCACAGAATGCTTCTGTGTAGTTTATATTTGAATATATTCCTTTTTCCACTACTACTCTCTTAGCGCTCCAAATGTCCAGTTGCATTTTCTACAGAAAGAGTGTTCAGATCTGCTCAATCAAAATTATGGTTTAACTCTGTTAGCTGAATGCACAGATCAGAAAGAAGTTTCACAGAATGATTCTGTGTAGTTTATATTTGGAGACATTCCTTTTTCCACTATTACCCTCTTAGCGCTCCGAATCTCCACTTGCATTTTCTACAGAAAGAGTGTTTCAGAACGGCTCAATCAAAACTAAGGTTCAACTCTTTTAGTTGAACAAACAGAACAGAAAGAAGTTTCACACAATTCTTCTGTGTAGTTTTTATTTGTAGACATTCTTTTTCCCAATATAGTCCTCTTAGCGCTCAGAATGTCCAATTGCAGTTTCTACAGAAAGAGTGTTTCAGAACGGCTCAATCAAAAGTAAGGTTCAACTCTGTAAGTTGAATGCACAGAACAGAAAGAAGTTTCATACAGTGCTTCCGTGTAGTTCATATTTGAACATATTCTTTTTTCCACTATTACCCACTTAGCGCTACGAATGTCCAGTTGCATTTTCTACAGACAGAGTGTTTCAAAACTGCTCAATCAAAAGTATGGTTTAACTCTGTTAGCTGAATGCTCAGATCAGAAAGAAGTTTCACAGAATGCTTCTGTGTAGTTTATATTTGAATATATTCCTTTTTCCACTACTACTCTCTTAGCGCTCCAAATGTCCAGTTGCATTTTCTACAGAAAGAGTGTTCAGATCTGCTGAATCAAAAGTATGGTTTAACTCTGTTAGCTGAATGCACAGATCAGAAAGAAGTTTCACAGAATGATTCTGTGTAGTTTATATTTGGAGACATTCCTTTTTCCACTATTACCCTCTTAGCGCTCCGAATCTCCACTTGCATTTTCTACAGAAAGAGTGTTTCAGAACGGCTCAATCAAAACTAAGGTTCAACTCTTTTAGTTGAACAAACAGAACAGAAAGAAGTTTCACACAATTCTTCTGTGTAGTTTTTATTTGTAGACATTCTTTTTCCCAATATAGGCCTCTTAGCGCTCAGAATGTCCAATTGCAGTTTCTACAGAAAGAGTGTTTCAGAACGGCTCAATCAAAAGTAAGGTTCAACTCTGTTAGTTGAATGCACAGAACAGAAAGAAGTTTCATACAATGATTCTGTGTAGTTTATATTTGAACATATTCTTTTTTCCACTATTACCCACTTAGCGCTACGAATGTCCAGTTGCATTTTCTACAGACAGAGTGTTTCAAAACTGCTCAATCAAAAGTATGGTTTAACTCTGTTAGCTGAATGCTCAGATCAGAAAGAAGTTTCACAGAATGCTTCTGTGTAGTTTATATTTGAATATATTCCTTTTTCCACTACTACGCTCTTAGCGCCCCAAATGTCCAGTTGCATTTTCTACAGAAAGAGTGTTCAGATCTGCTCAATCAAAAGTATGGTTTAACTCTGTTAGCTGAATGCACAGATCAGAAAGAAGTTTCACCGAATGATTCTGTGTAGTTTATATTTGAAGACATTCCTTTTTCCACTATTACCCTCTTAGCGCTCCGAATCTCCACTTGCATTTTCTACAAAAAGAGTGTTTCATAACTGCTCAATCAAAAATATGTTTTATCACTGTTAACTGAATTTACGGATCAGAAATAAGTTTCACAGAATGCATCTGTGTAGTTTTTATTTGAAGATATTCTTTTTCCCAATGTAGGCCTCTTAGCGCTTAGCATGTCCAATTGCAGTTTCTACAGATAGTGTGTTTCAGAACGGCTCAATCAAATGTAAGGTTCAACTCTGTTAGTTGAATGCACAGAACAGAAAGAATTTTCACAGAATGCTACTGTGTAGTTTATATTTGAATATATTTTTTTTTCCACTATTACCCTCTTAGCGCTCCGAATGTCCACTTGCATTTTCTACAGAAAGAGTGTTCAGAACTGCGCAATCCAAAGTATGGTTTAACTCTGTTAGCTTAATGAACATATCAGAAATAAGTTTCACACAATGCTTCTGTGTAGTTTTTATTTGAAGATATTATTTTTCCCAATAGAGGCCTCTTAGCGCTCAGAATGTCCAATTGCAGTTTCTACAGAAAGAGTGTTTCAGAAAGGCTCAATCAAAAGTAAGGTTCAACTCTGTTAGTTGAATGCACAGAACAGAAAGAAGTTTCATACAATGCTTCTGTGTAGTTTATATTTGAACATATTCTTTTTTCCACTATTACCCACTTAGCGCTACGAATGTCCAGTTGCATTTTCTACAGACAGAGTGTTTCAAAACTGCTCAATCAAAAGTATGGTTTAACTCTGTTAGCTGAATGCTCAGATCAGAAAGAAGTTTCACAGAAGGCTTCTGTGTAGTTTATATTTGAATATATTCCTTTTTCCACTACTACTCTCTTAGCGCTCCAAATGTCCAGTTGCATTTTCCACAGAAAGAGTGTTCAGATCTGCTCAATCAAAAGTATGGTTTAATTCTGTTAGCTGAATGCACAGATCAGAAAGAAGTTTCACAGAATGATTCTGTGTAGTTTATATTTGGAGACATTCCTTTTTCCACTATTACCCTCTTAGCGCTCCGAATCTCCACTTGCATTTTCTACAGAAAGAGTGTTTCAGAACGGCTCAATCAAAACTAAGGTTCAACTCTTTTAGTTGAACAAACAGAACAGAAAGAAGTTTCACACAATTCTTCTCTGTAGTTTTTATTTGTAGACATTCTTTTTCCCAATATAGGCCTCTTAGCGCTCAGAATGTCCAATTGCAGTTTCTACAGAAAGAGTGTTTCAGAACGGCTCAATCAAAAGTAAGGTTCAACTCTGTCAGTTGAATGCACAGAACAGAAAGAAGTTTCATACAATGCTTCTGTGTAGTTTATATTTGAACATATTCTTTTTTCCACTATTACCCACTTAGCGCTACGAATGTCCAGTTGCATTTTCTACAGACAGAGTGTTTCAAAACTGCTCAATCAAAAGTATGGTTTAACTCTGTTAGCTGAATGCTCAGATCAGAAAGAAGTTTCACAGAAGGCTTCTGTGTAGTTTATATTTGAATATATTCCTTTTTCCACTACTACTCTCTTAGCGCTCCAAATGTCCAGTTGCATTTTCTACAGAAAGAGTGTTCAGATCTGCTCAATCAAAAGTATGGTTTAATTCTGTTAGCTGAATGCACAGATCAGAAAGAAGTTTCACAGAATGATTCTGTGTAGTTTATATTTGGAGACATTCCTTTTTCCACTATTACCCTCTTAGCGCTCCGAATCTCCACTTGCATTTTCTACAGAAAGAGTGTTTCAGAACGGCTCAATCAAAACTAAGGTTCAACTCTTTTAGTTGAACAAACAGAACAGAAAGAAGTTTCACACAATTCTTCTGTGTAGTTTTTATTTGTAGACATTCTTTTTCCCAATATAGGCCTCTTAGCGCTCAGAATGTCCAATTGCAGTTTCAACAGAAAGAGTGTTTCAGAACGGCTCAATCAAAAGTAAGGTTCAACTCTGTTAGTTGAATGCACAGAACAGAAAGAAGTTTCATACAATGCTTCCGTGTAGTTTATATTTGTACATATTCTTTTTTCCACTATTACCGACTTAGCTCTACGAATGTCCAGTTGCATTTTCTACAGACAGAGTGTTTCAAAACTGCTCAATCAAAAGTATGGTTTAACTCTGTTAGCTGAATGCTCAGATCAGAAAGAAGTTTCACAGAATGCTTCTGTGTAGTTTATATTTGAATATATTCCTTTTTCCACTACTACGCTCTTAGCGCTCCAAATGTCCAGTTGCATTTTCTACAGAAAGAGTGTTCAGATCTGCTCAATCAAAAGTATGGTTTAACTCTGTTAGCTGAATGCACAGATCAGAAAGAAGTTTCACCGAATGATTCTGTGTAGTTTATGTTTGAAGACATTCCTTTTTCCACTATTACCCTCTTAGCGCTCCGAATCTCCACTTGCATTTTCTACAAAAAGAGTGTTTCATAACTGCTCAATCAAAAATATGTTTTATCTCTGTTAACTGAATTTACAGATCAGAAATAAGTTTCACAGAATGCATCTGTGTAGTTTTTATTTGAAGTTATTCTTTTTCCCAATGTTGGCCTCTTAGCGCTTAGCATGTCCAATTGCAGTTTCTACAGAAAGAGTGTTTCAGAACGGCTCAATCAAAAGTAAGGTTCAACTCTGTTAGTTGAATGCACAGAACAGAAAGAATTTTCACAGAATGCTACTGTGTAGTTTATATTTGAATATATTCCTTTTTCCACTATTACCCTCTTAGCGCTCCGAATGTCCACTTGCATTTTCTACAGAAAGAGTGTTCAGAACTGCGCAATCCAAAGTATGGTTTAACTCTGTTAGCTTAATGAACATATCAGAAATAAGTTTCCCAAAATGCTTCTGTGTAGTTTTTATTTGAAGATATTATTTTTCCCAATAGAGGCCTCTTAGCGCTCAGAATGTCCAATTGCAGTTTCTACAGAAAGAGTGTTTCAGAAAGGCTCAATCAAAAGTAAGGTTCAACTCTGTTAGTTGAATGCACAGAACAGAAAGAAATTTCATACAATGCTTCTGTGTAGTTTATATTTGAACATATTCGTTTTTCCACTATTACCCACTTAGCGCTACGAATGTCCAGTTGCATTTTCTACAGACAGAGTGTTTCAAAACTGCTCAATCAAAAGTATGGTTTAACCCTGTTAGCTGAATGCTCAGGTCAGAAAGAAGTTTCACAGAATGCTTCCGTGTAGTTTATATTTGGAGACATTCCTTTTTCCACTATTACCCTCTTAGCGCTCCGAATGTCCACTTGCATTTTCTACAGAAAGAGTGTTCAGAACTGCACAATCCAAAGTATGGTTTAACTCTGTTAGCTTAATGAACATATCAGAAATAAGTTTCACACAATGCTTCTGTGTAGTTTTTATTTGAAGATATTATTTTTCCCAATAGAGGCCTCTTAGCGCTCAGAATGTCCAATTGCAGTTTCTACAGAAAGAGTGTTTCAGAACGGCTCAATCAAAACTAAGGTTCAACTCTTTTAGTTGAACAAACAGAACAGAAAGAAGTTTCACACAATTCTTCTGTGTAGTTTTTATTTGTAGACATTCTTTTTCCCAATATAGGCCTCTTAGTGCTCAGAATGTCCAATTGCAGTTTCTACAGAAAGAGTGTTTCAGAACGGCTCAATCAAAAGTAAGGTTCAACTCTGTTAGTTGAATGCACAGAACAGAAAGAAGTTTCATACAATGCTTCTGTGTAGTTCATATTTGAACATATTCTTTTTTCCACTATTACCCACTTAGCGCTACGAATGTCCAGTTGCATTTTCTACAGACAGAGTGTTTCAAAACTGCTCAATCAAAAGTATGGTTTAACTCTGTTAGCTGAATGCTCAATTCAGAAAAAAGTTTCACAGAATGCTTCTGTGTAGTTTATATTTGAATATATTCCTTTTTCCACTACTACTCTCTTAGCGCTCCAAATGTCCAGTTGCATTTTCTACAGAAAGAGTGTTCAGATCTGCTCAATCAAAAGTATGGTTTAACTCTGTTAGCTGAATGCACAGATCAGAAAGAAGTTTCACAGAATGATTCTGTGTAGTTTATATTTGGAGACATTCCTTTTTCCACTATTACCCTCTTAGCGCTCCGAATCTCCACTTGCATTTTCTACAGAAAGAGTGTTTCAGAACGGCTCAATCAAAACTAAGGTTCAACTCTTTTAGTTGAACAAACAGAACAGAAAGAAGTTTCACACAATTCTTCTGTGTAGTTTTTATTCTTTTTCCCAATATAGGCCTCTTAGCGCTCAGAATGTCCAATTGCAGTTTCTTCAGAAAGAGTGTTTCAGAAAGGCTCAATCAAAAGTAAGGTTCAACTCTGTTAGTTGAATGCACAGAACAGAAAGAAGTTTCATACAATGCTTCTGTGTAGTTTATATTTGAACATATTCTTTTTTCCACTATTACCCACTTAGCGCTACGAATGTCCAGTTGCATTTTCTACAGACAGAGTGTTTCAAAACTGCTCAATCAAAAGTATGGTTTAACTCTGTTAGCTGAATGCTCAGATCAGAAAGAAGTTTCACAGAATGCTTCTGTGTAGTTTATATTTGAATATATTCCTTTTTCCACTACTACTCTCTTAGCGCTCCAAATGTCCAGTTGCATTTTCTACAGAAAGAGTGTTCAGATCTGCTCAATCAAAAGTATGGTTTAACTCTGTTAGCTGAATGCACAGATCAGAAAGAAGTTTCACAGAATGATTCTGTGTAGTTTATATTTGGAGACATTCCTTTTTCCACTATTACCATCTTAGCGCTCCGAATCTCCACTTGCATTTTCTACAGAAAGTGTGTTTCAGAACGGCTCAATCAAAACTAAGGTTCAACTCTTTTAGTTGAACAAACAGAACAGAAAGAAGTTTCACACAATTCTTCTGTGTAGTTTTTATTTGTAGACATTCTTTTTCCCAATATAGGCCTCTTAGTGCTCAGAATGTCCAATTGCAGTTTCTACAGAAAGAGTGTTTCAGAACGGCTCAATCAAAAGTAAGGTTCAACTCTGTTAGTTGAATGCACAGAACAGAAAGAAGTTTCATACAATGCTTCTGTGTAGTTTATATTTGAACATATTCTTTTTTCCACTATTACCCACTTAGCGCTACGAATGTCCAGTTGCATTTTCTACAGACAGAGTGTTTCAAAACTGCTCAATCAAAAGTATGGTTTAACTCTGTTAGCTGAATGCTCAGATCAGAAAGAAGTTTCACAGAATGCTTCTGTGTAGTTTATATTTGAATATATTCCTTTTTCCACTACTACTCTCTTAGCGCTCCAAATGTCCAGTTGCATTTTCTACAGAAAGAGTGTTCAGATCTGCTCAATCAAAAGTATGGTTTAACACTGTTAGCTGAATGCACAGATCAGAAAGAAGTTTCACAGAATGATTCTGTGTAGTTTATATTTGAATATATTCCTTTTTCCACTATTACCCTCTTAGCGCTCCGAATGTCCACTTGCATTTTCTACAGAAAGAGTGTTCAGAACTGCGCAATCCAAAGTATGGTTTAACTCTGTTAGCTTAATGAACATATCAGAAATAAGTTTCACACAATGCTTCTGTGTAGTTTTTATTTGAAGATATTATTTTTCCCAATAGAAGCCTCTTAGCGCTCAGAATGTCCAATTGCAGTTTCTACAGAAAGAGTGTTTCAGAACGGCTCAATCAAAACTAAGGTTCAACTCTTTTAGTTGAACAAACAGAACAGAAAGAAGTTTCACACAATTCTTCTGTGTAGTTTTTATTTGTAGACATTCTTTTTCCCAATATAGGCCTCTTAGTGCTCAGAATGTCCAATTGCAGTTTCTACAGAAAGAGTGTTTCAGAACGGCTCAATCAAAAGTAAGGTTCAACTCTGTTAGTTGAATGCACAGAACAGAAATAAGTTTCATACAATGCTTCTGTGTAGTTCATATTTGAACATATTCTTTTTTCCACTATTACCCACTTAGCGCTACGAATGTCCAGTTGCATTTTCTACAGACAGAGTGTTTCAAAACTGCTCAATCAAAAGTATGGTTTAACTCTGTTAGCTGAATGCTCAGATCAGAAAAAAGTTTCACAGAATGCTTCTGTGTAGTTTATATTTGAATATATTCCTTTTTCCACTACTACTCTCTTAGCGCTCCAAATGTCCAGTTGCATTTTCTACAGAAAGAGTGTTCAGATCTGCTCAATCAAAAGTATGGTTTAACTCTGTTAGCTGAATGCACAGATCAGAAAGAAGTTTCACAGAATGATTCTGTGTAGTTTATATTTGGAGACATTCCTTTTTCCACTATTACCCTCTTAGCGCTCCGAATCTCCACTTGCATTTTCTACAGAAAGAGTGTTTCAGAACGGCTCAATCAAAACTAAGGTTCAACTCTTTTAGTTGAACAAACAGAACAGAAAGAAGTTTCACACAATTCTTCTGTGTAGTTTTTATTCTTTTTCCCAATATAGGCCTCTTAGCGCTCAGAATGTCCAATTGCAGTTTCTTCAGAAAGAGTGTTTCAGAAAGGCTCAATCAAAAGTAAGGTTCAACTCTGTTAGTTGAATGCACAGAACAGAAAGAAGTTTCATACAATGCTTCTGTGTAGTTTATATTTGAACATATTCTTTTTTCCACTATTACCCACTTAGCGCTACGAATGTCCAGTTGCATTTTCTACAGACAGAGTGTTTCAAAACTGCTCAATCAAAAGTATGGTTTAACTCTGTTAGCTGAATGCTCAGATCAGAAAGAAGTTTCACAGAATGCTTCTGTGTAGTTTATATTTGAATATATTCCTTTTTCCACTACTACTCTCTTAGCGCTCCAAATGTCCAGTTGCATTTTCTACAGAAAGAGTGTTCAGATCTGCTCAATCAAAAGTATGGTTTAACTCTGTTAGCTGAATGCACAGATCAGAAAGAAGTTTCACAGAATGATTCTGTGTAGTTTATATTTGGAGACATTCCTTTTTCCACTATTACCATCTTAGCGCTCCGAATCTCCACTTGCATTTTCTACAGAAAGAGTGTGTCAGAACGGCTCAATCAAAACTAAGGTTCAACTCTTTTAGTTGAACAAACAGAACAGAAAGAAGTTTCACACAATTCTTCTGTGTAGTTTTTATTTGTAGACATTATTTTTTCCCAATATAGGCCTCTTAGTGCTCAGAATGTCCAATTGCAGTTTCTACAGAAAGAGTGTTTCAGAACGGCTCAATCAAAAGTAAGGTTCAACTCTGTTAGTTGAATGCACAGAACAGAAAGAAGTTTCATACAATGCTTCTGTGTAGTTTATATTTGAACATATTCTTTTTTCCACTATTACCCACTTAGCGCTACGAATGTCCAGTTGCATTTTCTACAGACAGAGTGTTTCAAAACTGCTCAATCAAAAGTATGGTTTAACTGTGTTAGCTGAATGCTCAGATCAGAAAGAAGTTTCACAGAATGCTTCTGTGTAGTTTATATTTGAATATATTCCTTTTTCCACTACTACTCTCTTAGCGCTCCAAATGTCCAGTTGCATTTTCTACAGAAAGAGTGTTCAGATCTGCTCAATCAAAAGTATGGTTTAGCACTGTTAGCTGAATGCACAGATCAGAAAGAAGTTTCACAGAATGATTCTGTGTAGTTTATATTTGGAGAGATTCCTTTTTCCACTATTACCCTCTTAGCGCTCCGAATCTCCACTTGCATTTTCTACAGAAAGAGTGTTTCAGAACGGCTCAATCAAAACTAAGGTTCAACTCTTTTAGTTGAACAAACAGAACAGAAAGAAGTTTCACACAATTCTTCTGTGTAGTTTTTATTTGTAGACATTCTTTTTCCCAATATAGGCCTCTTAGCGCTCAGAATGTCCAATTGCAGTTTCTACAGAAAGAGTGTTTCAGAAAGGCTCAATCAAAAGTAAGGTTCAACTCTGTTAGTTGAATGCACAGAACAGAAAGAAGTTTCATACAATGCTTCTGTGTAGTTCATATTTGAACATATTCTTTTTTCCACTATTACCCACTTAGCGCTACGAATGTCCAGTTGCATTTTCTACAGACAGAGTGTTTCAAAACTGCTCAATCAAAAGTATGGTTTAACTCTGTTAGCTGAATGCTCAGATCAGAAAGAAGTTTCACAGAATGCTTCTGTGTAGTTTATATTTGAATATATTCCTTTTTCCACTACTACGCTCTTAGCGCTCCAAATGTCCAGTTGCATTTTCTACAGAAAGAGTGTTCAGATCTGCTCAATCAAAAGTATGGTTTAACTCTGTTAGCTGAATGCACAGATCAGAAAGAAGTTTCACCGAATGATTCTTTGTAGTTTATATTTGAAGACATTCCTTTTTCCACTATTACCCTCTTAGCGCTCCGAATCTCCACTTGCATTTTCTACAAAAAGAGTGTTTCATAACAGCTCAATCAAAAATATGTTTTATCTCTGTTAACTGAATTTACGGATCAGAAATAAGTTTCACAGAATGCATCTGTGTAGTTTTTATTTGAAGATATTCTTTTTCAAAATGTAGGCCTCTTAGCGCTTAGCATGTATAATTGCAGTTTCTACAGATAGTGTGTTTCAGAACGGCTCAATCAAAAGTAAGGTTCAACTCTGTTAGTTGAATGCACAGAACAGAAAGAAGTTTCATACAATGCTTCTGTGTAGTTTATATTTGAACATATTCTTTTTTCCACTATTACCCACTTAGCGCTACGAATGTCCAGTTGCATTTTCTACAGACAGAGTGTTTCAAAACTGCTCAATCAAAAGTATGGTTTAACTCTGTTAGCTGAATGCTCAGATCAGAAAGAAGTTTCACAGAAGGCTTCTGTGTAGTTTATATTTGAATATATTCCTTTTTCCAGTACTACTCTCTTAGCGCTCAAAATGTCCAGTTGCATTTTCTACAGAAAGAGTGTTCAGATCTCCTGAATCAAAAGTATGGTTTAACTCTGTTAGCTGAATGCACAGATCAGAAAGAAGTTTCACAGAATGATTCTGTGTAGTTTATATTTGGAGACATTCCTTTTTCCACTATTACCCTCTTAGCGCTCCGAATCTCCACTTGCATTTTCTACAAAAAGAGTGTTTCAGAACGGCTCAATCAAATCTAATTTTCAACTCTTTTAGTTGAACAAACAGAACAGAAAGAAGTTTCACACAATTCTTCTGTGTAGTTTTTATTTGTAGACATTCTTTTTCCCAATATAGGCCTCTTAGTGCTCAGAATGTCCAATTGCAGTTTCTACAGAAAGAGTGTTTCAGAACGGCTCAATCAAAAGTAAGGTTCAACTCTGTTAGTTGAATGCACAGAACAGAAAGAAGTTTCATACAATGCTTCTGTGTAGTTTATATTTGAACATATTCTTTTTTCCACTATTACCCACTTAGCGCTACGAATGTCCAGTTGCATTTTCTACAGACAGAGTGTTTCAAAACTGCTCAATCAAAAGTATGGTTTAACTCTGTTAGCTGAATGCTCAGATCAGAAAGAAGTTTCACAGAATGCTTCTGTGTAGTTTATATTTGAATATATTCCTTCTTCCACTACTACTCTCTTAGCGCTCCAAATGTCCAGTTGCATTTTCTACAGAAAGAGTGTTCAGATCTGCTCAATCAAAAGTATGGTTTAACTCTGTTAGCTGAATGCACAGATCAGAAAGAAGTTTCACAGAATGATTCTGTGTAGTTTATATTTGGAGACATTCCTTTTTCCACTATTACCCTCTTAGCGCTCCGAATCTCCACTTGCATTTTCTACAGAAAGAGTGTTTCAGAACGGCTCAATCAAAACTAAGGTTCAACTCTTTTAGTTGAACAAACAGAACAGAAAGAAGTTTCACACAATTCTTCTGTGTAGTTTTTATTTGTAGACATACTTTTTCCCAATATAGGCCTTTTAGCGCTCAGAATGTCCAATTGCAGTTTCTACAGAAAGAGTGTTTCAGAAAGGCTCAATCAAAAGTAAGGTTCAACTCTGTTAGTTGAATGCACAGAACAGAAAGACGTTTCATACAATGCTTCTGTGTAGTTCATATTTGAACATATTCTTTTTTCCACTATTACCCACTTAGCGCTACGAATGTCCAGTTGCATTTTCTACAGACAGAGTGTTTCAAAACTGCTCAATCAAAAGTATGGTTGAACTCTGTTAGCTGAATGCTCAGATCAGAAAGAAGTTTCACAGAATGCTTCTGTGTAGTTTATATTTGAATATATTCCTTTTTCCACTACTACGCTCTTAGCGCTCCAAATGTCCAGTTGCATTTTCTACAGAAAGAGTGTTCAGATCTGCTCAATCAAAAGTATGGTTTAACTCTGTTAGCTGAATGCACAGATCAGAAAGAAGTTTCACCGAATGATTCTGTGTAGTTTATATTTGAAGACATTCCTTTTTCCACTATTACCCTCTTAGCGCTCCGAATCTCCACTTGCATTTTCTACAAAAAGAGTGTTTCATAACTGCTCAATCAAAAATATGTTTTATCTCTGTTAACTGAATTTACGGATCAGAAATAAGTTTCACAGAATGCATCTGTGTAGTTTTTATTTGAAGATATTCTTTTTCAAAATGTAGGCCTCTTAGCGCTTAGCATGTCCAATTGCAGTTTCTACAGATAGTGTGTTTCAGAACGGCTCAATCAAAAGTAAGGTTCAACTCTGTTAGTTGAATGCACAGAACAGAAAGAATTTTCACAGAATGCTACTGTGTAGTTTATATTTGAATATATTTTTTTTTCCACTATTACCCTCTTAGCGCTCCGAATGTCTACTTGCATTTTCTACAGAAAGAGTGTTCAGAACTGCGCAATCCAAAGTATGGTTTAACTCTGTTAGCTTAATGAACATATCAGAAATAAGTTTCACACAATGCTTCTGTGTAGTTTTTATTTGAAGATATTATTTTTCCCAATAGAGGCCTCTTAGCGCTCAGAATGTCCAATTGCAGTTTCTACAGAAAGAGTGTTTCAGAAAGGCTCAATCAAAAGTAAGGTTCAACTCTGTTAGTTGAATGCACAGAACAGAGAGAAGTTTCATACAATGCTTCTGTGTAGTTTATATTTGAACATATTCTTTTTTCCACTATTACCCACTTAGCGCTACGAATGTCCAGTTGCATTTTCTACAGACAGAGTGTTTCAAAACTGCTCAATCAAAAGTATGGTTTAACTCTGTTAGCTGAATGCTCAGATCAGAAAGAAGTTTCACAGAAGGCTTCTGTGTAGTTTATATTTGAATATATTCCTTTTTCCAGTACTACTCTCTTAGCGCTCAAAATGTCCAGTTGCATTTTCTACAGAAAGAGTGTTCAGATCTGCTGAATCAAAAGTATGGTTTAACTCTGTTAGCTGAATGCACAGATCAGAAAGAAGTTTCACAGAATGATTCTGTGTAGTTTATATTTGGAGACATTCCTTTTTCCACTATTACCCTCTTAGCGCTCCGAAACTCCACTTGCATTTTCTACAGAAAGAGTGTTTCAGAACGGCTCAATCAAAACTAAGGTTCAACTCTTTTAGTTGAACAAACAGAACAGAAAGAAGTTTCACACAATTCTTCTGTGTAGTTTTTATTTGTAGACATTCTTTTTCCCAATATAGGCCTCTTAGTGCTCAGAATGTCCAATTGCAGTTTCTACAGAAAGAGTGTTTCAGAACGGCTCAATCAAAAGTAAGGTTCAACTCTGTTAGTTGAATGCACAGAACAGAAAGAAGTTTCATACAATGTTTCTGTGTAGTTTATATTTGAACATATTCTTTTTTCCACTATTACCCACTTAGCGCTACGAATGTCCAGTTGCATTTTCTACAGACAGAGTGTTTCAAAACTGCTCAATCAAAAGTATGGTTTAACTCTGTTAGCTGAATGCTCAGATCAGAAAGAAGTTTCACAGAATGCTTCTGTGTAGTTTATATTTGAATATATTCCTTTTTCCACTACTACGCTCTTAGCGCTCCAAATGTCCAGTTGAATTTTCTACAGAAAGAGTGTTCAGATCTGCTCAATCAAAAGTATGGTTTAACTCTGTTAGCTGAATGCACAGATCAGAAAGAAGTTTCACCGAATGATTCTGTGTAGTTTATATTTGAAGACATTCCTTTTTCCACTACTACCCTCTTAGCGCGCCGAATTTCCACTTGCATTTTCTACAAAAAGAGTGTTTCATAACTGCTCAATCAAAAATATGTTTTATCTCTGTTAACTGAATTTACAGATCAGAAATAAGTTTCGCAGAATGCATCTGTGTAGTTTTTATTTGAAGATATTCTTTTTCCCAATGTAGGCCTCTTAGCGCTTAGCATGTCCAATTGCAGTTTCTACAGAAAGAGTGTTTCAGAACGGCTCAATCAAAAGTAAGGTTCAACTCTGTTAGTTGAATGCACAGAACAGAAAGAATTTTCACAGAATGCTACTGTGTAGTTTATATTTGAATATATTCCTTTTTCCACTATTACCCTCTTAGCGCTCCGAATGTCCACTTGCATTTTCTTCAGAAAGAGTGTTCAGAACTGCGCAATCGAAAGTATGGTTTAACTCTGTTAGCTTAATGAACATATCAGAAATAAGTTTCACACAATGCTTCTGTGTAGTTTTTATCTGAAGATATTATTTTTCCCAATAGAGGCCTCTTAGCGCTCAGAATGTCCAATTGCAGTTTCTACAAAAAGAGTGTTTCAGAAAGGCTCAATCAAAAGTAAGGTTCAACTCTGTTAGTTGAATGCACAGAACAGAAAGTAGTTTCATACAATGCTTCTGTGTAGCTTATATTTAAACATATTCTTTTTTCCACTATTACCCACTTAGCGCTACGAATGTCCAGTTGCATTTTCTACAGACAGAGTGTTTCAAAACTGCTCAATCAAAAGTATGGTTTAACTCTGTTAGCTGAATGCTCAGAACAGAAAGAAGTTTCACAGAATGCTTCTGTGTAGTTTATATATGATTATATTCCTTTTTCCACTACTACTCTCTTAGCGCTCCAAATGTCCAGTTGCATTTTCTACAGAAAGAGTGTTCAGATCTGCTCAATCAAAAGTATGGTTTAACTCTGTTAGCTGAATGCACAGATCAGAAAGAAGTTTCACAGAATGATACTGTGTAGTTTATATTTGGAGACATTCTTTTTTCCACTATTACCCTCTTAGCGCTCCGAATCTCCACTTGCATTTTCTACAGAAAGAGTGTTTCAGAGCGGCTCAATCAAAACTAAGGTTCAACTCTTTTAGTTGAACAAACAGAACAGAAAGAAGTTTCACACAATTCTTCTGTGTAGTTTTTATTTGTAGACATTCTTTTTCCCAATATAGGCCTCTTAGTGCTCAGAATGCCCAATTGCAGTTTCTACAGAAAGAGTGTTTCAGAACGGCTCAATCAAAAGTAAGGTTCAACTCTGTTAGTTGAATGCACAGAACAGAAAGAAGTTTCATACAATGTTTCTGTGTAGTTTATATTTGAACATATTCTTTTTTCCACTATTACCCACTTAGCGCTACGAATGTCCAGTTGCATTTTCTACAGACAGAGTGTTTCAAAACTGCTCAATCAAAAGTATGGTTTAACTCTGTTAGCTGAATGCTCAGATCAGAAAGAAGTTTCACAGAATGCTTCTGTGTAGTTTATATTTGAATATATTCCTTTTTCCACTACTACGCTCTTAGCGCTCCAAATGTCCAGTTGCATTTTCTACAGAAAGAGTGTTCAGATCTGCTCAATCAAAAGTATGGTTTAACTCTGTTAGCTGAATGCACAGATCAGAAAGAAGTTTCACCGAATGATTCTGTGTAGTTTATATTTGAAGACATTCCTTTTTCAACTATTACCCTCTTAGCGCTCCGAATTTCCACTTGCATTTTCTACAAAAAGAGTGTTTCATAACTGCTCAATCAAAAATATGTTTTATCTCTGTTAACTGAATTTACAGATCAGAAATAAGTTTCGCAGAATGCATCTGTGTAGTTTTTATTTGAAGATATTCTTTTTCCCAATGTAGGCCTCTTAGCGCTTAGCATGTCCAATTGCAGTTTCTACAGAAAGAGTGTTTCAGAACGGCTCAATCAAAAGTAAGGTTCAACTCTGTTAGTTGAATGCACAGAACAGAAAGAATTTTCACAGAATGCTACTGTGTAGTTTATATTTGAATATATTCCTTTTTCCACTATTACCCTCTTAGCGCTCCGAATGTCCACTTGCATTTTCTACAGAAAGAGTGTTCAGAACTGCGCAATCAAAAATATGGTTTAACTCTGTTAGCTTAATGAACATATCAGAAATAAGTTTCACACAATGCTTCTGTGTAGTTTTTATTTGAAGATATTATTTTTCCCAATAGAGGCCTCTTAGCGCTCAGAATGTCCAATTGCAGTTTCTACAGAAAGAGTGTTTCAGAAAGGCTCAATCAAAAGTGAGGTTCAACTCTGTTAGTTGAATGCACAGAACAGAAAGAAGTTTCATACATTGATTCTGTGTAGTTTATATTTGAACATATTCTTTTTTCCACTATTACCCACTTAGCGCTACGAATGTCCAGTTGCATTTTCTACAGACAGAGTGTTTCAAAACTGCTCAATCAAAAGTATGGTGTAAATCTGTTTGCTGAATGCTCAGATCAGAAAGAAGTTTCACAGAATGCTTCTGTGTAGTTTATATTTGAATATATTCCTTTTTCCACTACTACTCTCTTAGCGCTCCAAATGTCCAGTTGCATTTTCTACAGAAAGAGTGTTCAGATCTGCTCAATCAAAAGTATGGTTTAACTCTGTTAGCTGAATGCACAGATCAGAAAGAAGTTTCACAGAATGATTCTGTGTAGTTTATATTTCGAGACATTCCTTTTTCCACTATTACCCTCTTAGCGCTCCGAATCTCCACTTGCATTTTCTACAGAAAGAGTGTTTCAGAACGGCTCAATCAAAACTAAGGTTCAACTCTTTTAGTTGAACAAACAGAACAGAAAGAAGTTTCACACAATTCTTCTGTGTAGTTTTTATTTGTAGACATTCTTTTTCCCAATATAGGCCTCTTAGCGCTCAGAATGTCCAATTGCAGTTTCTACAGAAAGAGTGTTTCAGAACGGCTCAATCAAAAGTAAGGTTCAACTCTGTTAGTTGAATGCACAGAACAGAAAGAAGTTTCATACAATGCTTCTGTGTAGTTCATATTTGAACATATTATTTTTTCCACTATTACCCACTTAGCGCTACGAATGTCCAGTTACATTTTCTACAGACAGAGTGTTTCAAAACTGCTCAATCAAAAGTATGGTTTAACTCTGTTAGCTGAATGCTCAGATCAGAAAGAAGTTTCACAGAATGCTTCTGTGTAGTTTATATTTGAATATATTCCTTTTTCCACTACTACGCTCTTAGCGCTCCAAATGTCCAGTTGCATTTTCTACAGAAAGAGTGTTCAGATCTGCTCAATCAAAAGTATGGTTTAACTCTGTTAGCTGAATGCACAGATCAGAAAGAAGTTTCACCGAATTATTCTCTGTAGTTTATATTTGAAGACATTCCTTTTTCCACTATTACCCACTTAGCGCTCCGAATCTCCACTTGCATTTTCTACAAAAAGAGTGTTTCATAACTGCTCAATCAAAAATATGTTTTATCTCTGTTAACTGAATTTACAGATCAGAAATAAGTTTCACAGAATGCATCTGTGTAGTTTTTATTTGAAGATATTCTTTTTCCCAATGTAGGCCTCTTAGCGCATAGCATGTCCAATTGCAGTTTCTACAGAAAGAGAGTTTCAGAACGGCTCAATCAAAAGTAAGGTTCAACTGTGTTAGTTGAATGCACAGAACAGAAAGAATTTTCACAGAATGCTACTGTGTAGTTTATATTTGAATATATTCCTTTTTCCACTATTACCCTCTTAGCGCTCCGAATGTCCACTTGCATTTTCTACAGAAAGAGTGTTCAGAACTGCGCAATCAAAAGTATGGTTTAACTCTGTTAGCTTAATGAACATATCAGAAATAAGTTTCACACAATGTTTCTGTGTAGTTTTTATCTGAAGATATTATTTTTCCCAATAGAGGCCTCTTAGCGCTCAGAATGTCCAATTGCAGTTTCTACAGAAAGAGTGTTTCAGAAAGGCTCAATCAAAAGTGAGGTTCAACTCTGTTAGTTGAATGCACAGAACAGAAAGAAGTTTCATACAATGATTCTGTGTAGTTTATATTTGAACATATTCTTTTTTCCACTATTACCCACTTAGCGCTACGAATGTCCAGTTGCATTTTCTACAGACAGAGTGTTTCAAAACTGCTCAATCAAAAGTATGGTGTAACTCTGTTAGCTGAATGCTCAGATCAGAAAGAAGTTTCACAGAATGCTTCTGTGTAGTTTATATTTTAATATATTCCTTTTTCCACTACTACTCTCTTAGCGCTCCAAATGTCCAGTTGCATTTTCTACAGAAAGAGTGTTCAGATCTGCTCAATCAAAAGTATGGTTTAACTCTGTTAGCTGAATGCACAGATCAGAAAGAAGTTTCACAGAATGATTCTGTGTAGTTTATATTTCGAGACATTCCTTTTTCCACTATTACCCTCTTAGCGCTCCGAATCTCCACTTGCATTTTCTACAGAAAGAGTGTTTCAGAACTGCTCAATCAAAACTAAGGTTCAACTCTTTTAGTTGAACAAACAGAACAGAAAGAAGTTTCACACAATTCTTCTGTGTAGTTTTTATTTGTAGATATTCTTTTTCCCAATATAGGCCTCTTAGCGCTCAGAATGTCCAATTGCAGTTTCTACAGAAAGAGTGTTTCAGAACGGCTCAATCAAAAGTAAGGTTCAACTCTGTTAGTTGAATGCACAGAACAGAAAGAAGTTTCATACAATGCTTCTGTGTAGTTCATATTTGAACATATTCTTTTTTCCACTATTACCCACTTAGCGCTACGAATGTCCAGTTACATTTTCTACAGACAGAGTGTTTCAAAACTGCTCAATCAAAAGTATGGTTTAACTCTGTTAGCTAAATGCTCAGATCAGAAAGAAGTTTCACAGAATGCTTCTGTGTAGTTTATATTTGAATATATTCCTTTTTCCACTACTACGCTCTTAGCGCTCCAAATGTCCAGTTGCATTTTCTACAGAAAGAGTGTTCAGATCTGCTCAATCAAAAGTATGGTTTAACTCTGTTAGCTGAATGCACAGATCAGAAAGAAGTTTCACCGAATGATTCTATGTAGTTTATATTTGAAGACATTCCTTTTTCCACTATTACCCCCTTAGCGCTCCGAATCTCCACTTGCATTTTCTACAAAAAGAGTGTTTCATAACTGCTCAATCAAAAATATGTTTTATCTCTGTTAACTGAATTTACAGATCAGAAATAAGTTTCACAGAATGCATCTGTGTAGTTTTTATTTGAAGATATTCTTTTTCCCAATGTAGGCCTCTTAGCGCTTAGCATGTCCAATTGCAGTTTCTACAGAAAGAGAGTTTCAGAACGGCTCAATCAAAAGTAAGGTTCAACTGTGTTAGTTGAATGCACAGAACAGAAAGAATTTTCACAGAATGCTACTGTGTAGTTTATATTTGAATATATTCCTTTTTCCACTATTACCCTCTTAGCGCTCCGAATGTCCACTTGCATTTTCTACAGAAAGAGTGTTCAGAACTGTGCAATCAAAAGTATGGTTTAACTCTGTTAGCTTAATGAACATATCAGAAATAAGTTTCACACAATGCTTCTGTGTAGTTTTTATTTGAAGATATTATTTTTCCCAATAGAGGCCTCTTAGCGCTCAGAATGTCCAATTGCAGTTTCTACAGAAAGAGTGTTTCAGAACGGCTCAATCTAAAGTAAGGTTCAACTCTGTTAGTTGAATGCACAGAACAGAAAGAAGTTTCATACAATGCTTCTGTGTAGTTTATATTTGAACATATTCTTTTTTCCACTATTACCCACTTAGCGCTACGAATGTCCAGTTGAATTTTCTACAGACAGAGTGTTTCAAAACTGCTCAATCAAAAGTATAGTTTAACTCTGTTAGCTGAATGCTCAGATCAGAAAGAAGTTTCACAGAATGCTTCTGTGTAGTTTATATTTGAATATATTCCTTTTTCCACTACTACGCTCTTAGCGCTCCAAATGTCCAGTTGCATTTTCTACAGAAAGAGTGTTCTGATCTGCTCAATCAAAAGTATGGTTTAACTCTGTTAGCTGAATGCACAGATCAGAAAGAAGTTTCACCGAATGATTCTGTGTAGTTTATATTTGAAGACATTCCTTTTTCCACTATTACCCTCTTAGCGCTCCGAATCTCCACTTGCATTTTCTACAAAAAGAGTGTTTCATAACTGCTCAATCAAAAATATGTTTTATCTCTGTTAACTGAATTTACAGATCAGAAATAAGTTTCACAGAATGCATCTGTGTAGTTTTTATTTGAAGATATTCTTTTTCCCAATGTAGGCCTCTTAGCGCTTAGCATGTCCAATTGCAGTTTCTACAGAAAGAGTGTTTCAGAACGGCTCAATCAAAAGTAAGGTTCAACTCTGTTAGTTGAATGCACAGAACAGAAAGAATTTTCACAGAATGCTACTGTGTAGTTTATATTTGAATATATTCTTTTTCCACTATTACCTTTCTTAGCGCTCCGAATGTCCACTTGCATTTTCTACAGAAAGAGTGTTCAGAACTGCGCAATCAAAAGTATGGTTTAACTCTGTTAGCTTAATGAACATATCAGAAATAAGTTTCACACAATGCTTCGGTGTAGTTTGTATTTGAAGATATTATTTTTCCCAATAGAGGCCTCTTAGCGCTCAGAATGTCCAAATGCAGTTTCTACAGAAAGAGTGTTTCAGAAAGGCTCAATCAAACTAAGGTTCAACTCTGTTTGTTGAATGCACAGAACAGAAAGAAGTTTCATACAATGCTTCTGTGTAGTTTATATTTGAACATATTCTTTTTTCCACTATTACCCACTTAGCGCTACGAATGTCCAGTTGCATTTTCTACAGACAGAGTGTTTCAAAACTGCTCAATCAAAAGTATGGTTTAACTCTGTTAGCTGAATGCTCAGATCAGAAAGAAGTTTCACAGAAGGCTTCTGTGTAGTTTATATTTGAATATATTCCTTTTTCCACTACTACTCTCTTAGCGCTCAAAATGTCCAGTTGCATTTTCTACAGAAAGAGTGTTCAGATCTGCTGAATCAAAAGTATGGTTTAACTCTGTTAGCTGAATGCACAGATCAGAAAGAAGTTTCACAGAATGATTCTGTGTAGTTTACATTTGGAGACATTCCTTTTTCCACTATTACCCTCTTAGCGCTCCGAATCTCCACTTGCATTTTCTACAGAAAGTGTGTTTCAGAACGGCTCAATCAAAACTAAGGTTCAACTCTTTTAGTTGAACAAACAGAACAGAAAGAAGTTTCACACCATTCTTCTGTGTAGTTTTTATTTGTAGACATTCTTTTTCCCAATATAGGCCTCTTAGTGCTCAGAATGTCCAATTGCAGTTTCTACAGAAAGAGTGTTTCAGAACGGCTCAATCAAAAGTAAGGTTCAACTCTGTTAGTTGAATGCACAGAACAGAAAGAAGTTTCATTCAATGCTTCTGTGTAGTTTACATTTGAACATATTTTTTTTCCACTATTACCCACTTAGCGCTACGAATGTCCAGTTGCATTTTCTACAGACAGAGTGTTTCAAAACTGCTCAATCAAAAGTATGGTTTAACTCTGTTAGCTGAATGCTCAGATCAGAAAGAAGTTTCACAGAATGCTTCTGTGTAGTTTATATTTGAATATATTCCTTTTTCCACTACTACGCTCTTAGTGCTCCAAATGTCCAGTTGCATTTTCTACAGAAAGAGTGTTCAGATCTGCTCAATCAAAAGTATGGTTTAACTCTGTTAGCTGAATGCACAGATCAGAAAGAAGTTTCACCGAATGATTCTGTGTAGTTTATATTTGAAGACATTCCTTTTTCCACTATTACCCTCTTAGCGCTCCGAATTTCCACTTGCATTTTCTACAAAAAGAGTGTTTCATAACTGCTCAATCAAAAATATGTTTTATCTCTGTTAACTGAATTTACAGATCAGAAATAAGTTTCGCAGAATGCATCTGTGTAGTTTTTATTTGAAGATATTCTTTTTCCCAATGTAGGCCTCTTAGCGCTTAGCATGTCCAATTGCAGTTTCTACAGAAAGAGTGTTTCAGAACGGCTCAATCAAAAGTAAGGTTCAACTCTGTTAGTTGAATGCACAGAACAGAAAGAATTTTCACAGAATGCTACTGTGTAGTTTATATTTGAATATATTCCTTTTTCCACTATTACCCTCTTAGCGCTCCGAATGTCCACTTGCATTTTCTACAGAAAGAGTGTTCAGAACTGCGCAATCAAAAGTATGGTTTAACTCTGTTAGCTTAATGAACATATCAGAAATAAGTTTCACACAATGTTTCTGTGTAGTTTTTATCTGAAGATATTATTTTTCCCAATAGAGGCCTCTTAGCGCTCAGAATGTCCAATTGCAGTTTCTACAGAAAGAGTGTTTCAGAAAGGCTCAATCAAAAGTGAGGTTCAACTCTGTTAGTTGAATGCACAGAACAGAAAGAAGTTTCATACAATGATTTTGTGTAGTTTATATTTGAAAATATTCTTTTTTCCACTATTACCCACTTAGCGCTACGAATGTCCAGTTGCATTTTCTACAGACAGAGTGTTTCAAAACTGCTCAATCAAAAGTATGGTGTAACTCTGTTAGCTGAATGCTCAGATCAGAAAGAAGTTTCACAGAATGCTTCTGTGTAGTTTATATTTGAATATATTCCTTTTTCCACTACTACTCTCTTAGCGCTCCAAATGTCCAGTTGCATTTTCTACAGAAAGAGTGTTCAGATCTGCTCAATAAAAAGTATGGTTTAACTCTGTTAGCTGAATGCACAGATCAGAAAGAAGTTTCACAGAATGATTCTGTGTAGTTTATATTTCGAGACATTCCTTTTTCCACTATTACCCTCTTAGCGCTCCGAATCTCCACTTGCATTTTCTACAGAAAGAGTGTTTCAGAACGGCTCAATCAAAACTAAGTTTCAACTCTTTTAGTTGAACAAACAGAACAGAAAGAAGTTTCACACAATTCTTCTGTGTAGTTTTTATTTATAGACATTCTTTTTCCCAATATAGGCCTCTTAGCGCTCAGAATGTCCAATTGCAGTTTCTACAGAAAGAGTGTTTCAGAACGGCTCAATCAAAAGTAAGGTTCAACTCTGTTAGTTGAATGCACAGAACAGAAAGAAGTTTCATACAATGCTTCTGTGTAGTTCATATTTGAACATATCCTTTTTTCCACTATTACCCACTTAGCGCTACGAATGTCCAGTTACATTTTCTACAGACAGAGTGTTTCAAAACTGCTCAATCAAAAGTATGGTTTAACTCTGTTAGCTGAATGCTCAGATCAGAAAGAAGTTTCACAGAATGCTTCTGTGTAGTTTATATTTGAATATATTCCTTTTTCCACTACTACGCTCTTAGCGCTCCAAATGTCCAGTTGCATTTTCTACAGAAAGAGTGTTCAGATCTGCTCAATCAAAAGTATGGTTTAACTCTGTTAGCTGAATGCACAGATCAGAAAGAAGTTTCACCGAATGATTCTGTGTAGTTTATATTTGAAGACATTCCTTTGTCCACTATTACCCACTTAGCGCTCCGAATCTCCACTTGCATTTTCTACAAAAAGAGTGTTTCATAACTGCTCAATCAAAAATATGTTTTATCTCTGTTAACTGAATTTACAGATCAGAAATAAGTTTCACAGAATGCATCTGTGTAGTTTTTATTTGAAGATATTCTTTTTCCCAATGTAGGCCTCTTAGCGCTTACCATGTCCAATTGCAGTTTCTACAGAAAGAGAGTTTCAGAACGGCTCAATCAAAAGTAAGGTTCAACTGTGTTAGTTGAATGCACAGAACAGAAAGAATTTTCACAGAATGCTTCTGTGTAGTTTATATTTGAATATATTCCTTTTTCCACTATTACCCTCTTAGCGCTCCGAATGTCCACTTGCATTTTCTACAGAAAGAGTGTTCAGAACTGTGCAATCAAAAGTATGGTTTAACTCTGTTAGCTTAATGAACATATCAGAAATAAGTTTCACACAATGCTTCTGTGTAGTTTATATTTGAAGATATTATTTTTCCCAATAGAGGCCTCTTAGCGCTCAGAATGTCCAATTGCAGTTTCTACAGAAAGAGTGTTTCAGAACGGCTCAATCAAAAGTGAGGTTCAACTCTGTTAGTTGAATGCACAGAACAGAAAGAAGTTTCATACAATGATTCTGTGTAGTTTATATTTGAACATATTCTTTTTTCCACTATTACCCACTTAGCGCTACGAATGTCCAGTTGCATTTTCTACAGACAGAGTGTTTCAAAACTGCTCAATCAAAAGTATGGTGTAACTCTGTTAGCTGAATGCTCAAATCAGAAAGAAGTTTCACAGAATGCTTCTGTGTAGTTTATATTTGAATATATTCCTTTTTCCACTACTACTCTCTTAGCGCTCCAAATGTCCAGTTGCATTTTCTACAGAAAGAGTGTTCAGATCTGCTCAATCAAAAGTATGGTTTAACTCTGTTAGCTGAATGCACAGATCAGAAAGAAGTTTCACAGAATGATTCTGTGTAGTTTATATTTCGAGACATTCCTTTTTCCACTATTACCCTCTTAGCGCTCCGAATCTCCACTTGCATTTTCTACAGAAAGAGTGTTTCAGAACGGCTCAATCAAAAGTAAGGTTCAACTCTGTTAGTTGAATGCACAGAACAGAAAGAATTTTCACAGAATGCTACTGTGTAGTTTATATTTGAATATATTCCTTTTTCCACTATTACCTTTCTTAGCGCTCCGAATGTCCACTTGCATTTTCTACAGAAAGAGTGTTCAGAACTGCGCAATCAAAAGTATGGTTTAACTCTGTTAGCTTAATGAACATATCAGAAATAAGTTTCACACAATGCTTCGGAGTAGTTTTTATTTGAAGATATTATTTTTCCCAATAGAGGCCTCTTAGCGCTCAGAATGTCCAAATGCAGTTTCTACAGAAAGAGTGTTTCAGAAAGGCTCAATCAAAACTAAGGTTCAACTCTGTTTGTTGAATGCACAGAACAGAAAGAAGTTTCATACAATGCTTCTGTGTAGTTTATATTTGAACATATTCTTTTTTCCACTATTACCCACTTAGCACTACGAATGTCCAGTTGAATTTTCTACAGACAGAGTGTTTCAAAACTGCTCAATCAAAAGTATAGTTTAACTCTGTTAGCTGAATGCTCAGATCAGAAAGAAGTTTCACAGAATGCTTCTGTGTAGTTTATATTTGAATATATTCCTTTTTCCACTAGTACTCTCTTAGTGCTCCAAATGTCCAGTTGCATTTTCTACAGAAATAGTGTTCAGATCTGCTCAATCAAAAGTATGGTTTAACTCTGTTAGCTGAATGCACAGATCAGAAAGAAGTTTCACAGAATGATTCTTTGTAGTTTATATTTGGAGACATTCCTTTTTCCACTATTACCCTCTTAGCGCTCCGAATCTCCACTTGCATTTTCTACAGAAAGAGTGTTTCATAACGGCTCAATCAAAACTAAGGTTCAACTCTTTTAGTTGAACAAACAGAACAGAAAGAAGTTTCACACAATTCTTCAGTGTAGTTTTTACTTGTAGACATTCTTTTTCCCAATATAGGCCTCCTAGCGCTCAGAATGTCCAATTGCAGTTTCTACAGAAAGAGTGTTTCAGAACGGCTCAATCAAAAGTAAGGTTCAACTCTGTTACTTGAATGCACAGAACAGAAAGAAGTTTCATACAATGCTTCTGTGTAGTTTATATTTGAACATATTCTTTTTTCCACTATACCCACTTAGCGCTACGAATGTCCAGTTGCATTTTCTACAGACAGAGTGTTTCAAAACTGCTCAATCAAAAGTATGGTTTAACTCTGTTAGCTGAATGCTCAGATCAGAAAGAAGTTTCACAGAATGCTTCTGTGTTGTTTATATTTGAATATATTCCTTTTTCCACTACTACGCTCTTAGCGCTCCAAATGTCCAGTTGCATTTTCTACAGAAAGAGTGTTCTGATCTGCTCAATCAAAAATATGGTTTAACTCTGTTAGCTGAATGCACAGATCAGAAAGAAGTTTCACCGAATGATTCTGTGTAGTTTATATTTGAAGACATTCCTTTTTCCACTATTACCCTCTTAGCGCTCCGAATCTCCACTTGCATTTTCTACAAAAAGAGTGTTTCATAACTGCTCAATCAAAAATATGTTTTATCTCTGTTAACTGAATTTACAGATCAGAAATAAGTTTCACAGAATGCATCTGTGTAGTTTTTATTTGAAGATATTCTTTTTCCCAATGTAGGCCTCTTAGCGCTTAGCATGTCCAATTGCAGTTTCTACAGAAAGAGTGTTTCAGAACGGCTCAATCAAAAGTAAGGTTCAACTCTGTTAGTTGAATGCACAGAACAGAAAGAATTTTCACAGAATGCTACTGTGTAGTTTATATTTGAATATATTCCTTTTTCCACTATTACCTTTCTTAGCGCTCCGAATGTCCACTTGCATTTTCTACAGAAAGAGTGTTCAGAACTGCGCAATCAAAAGTATGGTTTAACTCTGTTAGCTTAATGAACATATCAGAAATAAGTTTCACACAATGCTTCGGTGTAGTTTTTATTTGAAGATATTATTTTTCCCAATAGAGGCCTCTTAGCGCTCAGAATGTCCAAATGCAGTTTCTACAGAAAGAGTGTTTCAGAAAGGCTCAATCAAAACTAAGGTTCAACTCTGTTTGTTGAATGCACAGAACAGAAAGAAGTTTCATACAATGCTTCTGTGTAGTTTATATTTGAACATATTCTTTTTTCCACTATTACCCACTTAGCGCTACGAATGTCCAGTTGCATTTTCTACAGACAGAGTGTTTCAAAACTGCTCAATCAAAAGTATAGTTTAACTCTGTTAGCTGAATGCTCAGATCAGAAAGAAGTTTCACAGAATGCTTCTGTGTAGTTTATGTTTGAATATATTCCTTTTTCCACTAGTACTCTCTTAGCGCTCCAAATGTCCAGTTGCATTATCTACAGAAATAGTGTTCAGATCTGCTCAATCAAAAGTATGGTTTAACTCTGTTAGCTGAATGCACAGATCAGAAAGAAGTTTCACAGAATGATTCTGTGTAGTTTATATTTGGAGACATTCCGTTTTCCACTATTACCCTCTTAGCGCTCCGAATCTCCACTTGCATTTTCTACAGAAAGAGTGTTTCAGAACGGCTCAATCAAAACTAAGGTTCAACTCTTTTAGTTGAACAAACAGAACAGAAAGAAGTTTCACACAATTCTTCTGTGTAGTTTTTATTTGTAGACATTCTTTTTCCCAATATAGGCCTCCTAGCGCTCAGAATGTCCAATTGCAGTTTCTACAGAAAGAGTGTTTCAGAACGGCTCAATCAAAAGTAAGGTTCAACTCTGTTACTTGAATGCACAGAACAGAAAGAAGTTTCATACAATGCTTCTGTGTAGTTTATTTTTGAACATATTCTTTTTTCCACTATACCCACTTAGCGCTACGAATGTCCAGTTGCATTTTCTACAGACAGAGTGTTTCAAAACTGCTCAATCAAAAGTATGGTTTAACTCTGTTAGCTGAATGCTCAGATCAGAAAGAAGTTTCTCAGAATGCTTCTGTGTTGTTTATATTTGAATATATTCCTTTTTCCACTACTACGCTCTTAGCGCTCCAAATGTCCAGTTGCATTTTCTACAGAAAGAGTGTTCTGATCTGCTCAATCAAAAGTATGGTTTAACTCTGTTAGCTGAATGCACAGATCAGAAAGAAGTTTCAATGAATGATTCTGTGTAGTTTATATTTGAAGACATTCCTTTTTCCACTATTACCCTCTTAGCGCTCCGAATCTCCACTTGCATTTTCTACAAAAAGAGTGTTTCATAACTGCTCAATCAAAAATATGTTTTATCTCTGTTAACTGAATTTACAGATCAGAAATAAGTTTCACAGAATGCGTCTGTGTAGTTTTTATTTGAAGATATTCTTTTTCCCAATGTAGGCCTCTTAGCGCTTAGCATGTCCAATTGCAGTTTCTACAGAAAGAGTGTTTCAGAACGGCTCAATCAAAAGTAAGGTTCAACTCTGTTAGTTGAATGCACAGAACAGAAAGAATTTTCACAGAATGCTACTGTGTAGTTTATATTTGAATATATTCCTTTTTCCACTATTACCTTTCTTAGCGCTCCGAATGTCCACTTGCATTTTCTACAGAAAGAGTGTTCAGAACTGCGCAATCAAAAGTATGGTTTAACTCTGTTAGCTTAATGAACATATCAGAAATAAGTTTCACACAATGCTTCGGTGTAGTTTTTATTTGAAGATATTATTTTTCCCAATAGAGGCCTCTTAGCGCTCAGAATGTCCAAATGCAGTTTCTACAGAAAGAGTGTTTCAGAAAGGCTCAATCAAAACTAAGGTTCAACTCTGTTTGTTGAATGCACAGAACAGAAAGAAGTTTCATACAATGCTTCTGTGTAGTTTATATTTGAACATATTCTTTTTTCCACTATTACCCACTTAGCGCTACGAATGTCCAGTTGCATTTTCTACAGACAGAGTGTTTCAAAACTGCTCAACCAAAAGTATGGTTTAACTCTGTTCGCTGAATGCTCAGATCAGAAAGAAGTTTAACAGAATGCTTCTGTGTAGTTTATATTTGAATATATTCCTTTTTCCACTAGTACTCTCTTAGCGCTCCAAATGTCCAGTTGCATTTTCTACAGAAAGAGTGTTCAGATCTGCTCAATCAAAAGTATGGTTTAACTCTGTTAGCTGAATGCACAGATCAGAAAGAAGTTTCACAGAATGATTCTGTGTAGTTTATATTTGGAGACATTCCTTTTTCCACTATTACCCTCTTAGCGCTCCGAATCTCCACTTGCATTTTCTACAGAAAGAGTGTTTCAGAACGGCTCAATCAAAACTAAGGTTCAACTCTTTTAGTTGAACAAACAGAACAGAAAGAAGTTTCACACAATTCTTCTGTGTAGTTTTTATTTGTAGACATTCTTTTTCCCAATATAGGCCTCCTAGCGCTCAGAATGTCCAATTGCAGTTTCTACAGAAAGAGTGTTTCAGAACGGCTCAATCAAAAGTAAGGTTCAACTCTGTTACTTGAATGCACAGAACAGAAAGAAGTTTCATACAATGCTTCTGTGTAGTTTATTTTTGAACATATTCTTTTTTCCACTATACCCACTTAGCGCTACGAATGTCCAGTTGCATTTTCTACAGACAGAGTGTTTCAAAACTGCTCAATCAAAAGTATGGTTTAACTCTGTTAGCTGAATGCTCAGATCAGAAAGAAGTTTCCCAGAATGCTTCTGTGTTGTTTATATTTGAATATATTCCTTTTTCCACTACTACGCTCTTAGCGCTCCAAATGTCCAGTTGCATTTTCTACAGAAAGAGTGTTCTGATCTGCTCAATCAAAAGTATGGTTTAACTCTGTTAGCTGAATGCACAGATCAGAAAGAAGTTTCACCGAATGATTCTGTGTAGTTTATATTTGAAGACATTCCTTTTTCCACTATTACCCTCTTAGCGCTCCGAATCTCCACTTGCATTTTCTACAAAAAGAGTGTTTCATAACTGCTCAATCAAAAATACGTTTTATCTCTGTTAAGTGAATTTACAGATCAGAAATAAGTTTCACAGAATGCATCTGTGTAGTTTTTATTTGAAGATATTCTTTTTCCCAATGTAGGCCTCTTAGCGCTTAGCATGTCCAATTGCAGTTTCTACAGAAAGAGTGTTTCAGAACGGCTCAATCAAAAGTAAGGTTCAACTCTGTTAGTTGAATGCACAGAACAGAAAGAATTTTCACAGAATGCTACTGTGTAGTTTATATTTGAATATATTCCTTTTTCCACTATTACCTTTCTTAGCGCTCCGAATGTCCACTTGCATTTTCTACAGAAAGAGTGTTCAGAACTGCGCAATCAAAAGTATGGTTTAACTCTGTTAGCTTAATGAACATATCAGAAATAAGTTTCACACAATGCTTCGGTGTAGTTTTTATTTGAAGATATTATTTTTCCCAATAGAGGCCTCTTAGCGCTCAGAATGTCCAAATGCAGTTTCTACAGAAAGAGTGTTTCAGAAAGGCTCAATCAAAACTAAGGTTCAACTCTGTTTGTTGAATGCACAGAACAGAAAGAAGTTTCATACAATGCTTCTGTGTAGTTTATATTTGAACATATTCTTTTTTCCACTATTACCCACTTAGCGCTACGAATGTCCAGTTGCATTTTCTACAGACAGAGTGTTTCAAAACTGCTCAATCAAAAGTATGGTTTAACTCTGTTCGCTGAATGCTCAGATCAGAAAGAAGTTTCACAGAATGCTTCTGTGTAGTTTATATTTGAATATATTCCTTTTTCCACTAGTACTCTCTTAGCGCTCCAAATGTCCAGTTGCATTTTCTACAGAAAGAGTGTTCAGATCTGCTCAATCAAAAGTATGGTTTAACTCTGTTAGCTGAATGCACAGATCAGAAAGAAGTTTCACAGAATGATTCTGTGTAGTTTATATTTGGAGACATTCCTTTTTCCACTATTACCCTCTTAGCGCTCCGAATCTCCACTTGCATTTTCTACAGAAAGAGTGTTTCAGAACGGCTCAATCAAAACTAAGGTTCAACTCTTTTAGTTGAACAAACAGAACAGAAAGTAGTTTCACACAATTCTTCTGTGTAGTTTTTATTTGTAGACATTCTTTTTCCCAATATAGCCCTCCTAGCGCTCAGAATGTCCAATTGCAGTTTCTACAGAAAGAGTGTTTCAGAACGGCGCAATCAAAAGTAAGGTTCAACTCTGTTAGTTGAATGCACAGAACAGAAAGAAGTTTCATACAATGCTTCTGTGTAGTTTATATTTGAACATATTCTTTTTTCCACTATAACCCACTTAGCGCTACGAATGTCCAGTTGCATTTTCTACAGACAGAGTGTTTCAAACCTGCTCAATAAAAAGTATGGTTTAACTCTGTTAGCTGAATGCTCAGATCAGAAAGAAGTTTCACAGAATGCTTCTGTGTAGTTTATATTTGAATATATTCCTTTTTCCACTACTACGCTCTTAGCGCACCAAATGTCCAGTTGCATTTTCTTCAGAAAGAGTGTTCAGATCTGATCAATCAAAAGTATGGTTTAACTCTGTTAGCTGAATGCACAGATCAGAAAGAAGTTTCACCGAATGATTCTGTGTAGTTTATATTTGAAGACATTCCGTTTTCCACTATTACCCTCTTAGCGCTCCGAATCTCAACTTGCATTTTCTACAAAAAGAGTGTTTCATAACTGCTCAATCAAAAATATGTTTTATCTCTGTTAACTGAATTTACAGATCAGAAATAAGTTTCACAGAATGCATCTGTGTAGTTTTTATTTGAAGATATTCTTTTTCCCAATGTAGGCCTCTTAGCGCTTAGCATGTCCAATTGCAGTTTCTACAGAAAGAGAGTTTCAGAACGGCTCAATCAAAAGTAAGGTTCAACAGTGTTAGTTGAATGCACAGAACAGAAAGAATTTTCACAGAATGCTACTGTGTAGTTTATATTTGAATATATTCCTTTTTCCACTATTACCCTCTTAGCGCTCCGAATGTCCACTTGCATTTTCTACAGAAAGAGTGTTCAGAACTGCGCAATCAAAAGTATGGTTTAACTCTGTTAGCTTAATGAACATATCAGAAATAAGTTTCACACAATGCTTCTGTGTAGTTTTTATTTGAAGATATTATTTTTCCCAATAGAGGCCTCTTAGCGCTCAGAATGTCCAATTGCAGTTTCTACAGAAAGAGTGTTTCAGAACGGCTCAATCAAAAGTAAGGTTCAACTCTGTTAGTTGAATGCACAGAACAGAAAGAAGTTTCATACAATGCTTCTGTGTAGTTTATATTTGAACATATTCTTTTTTCCACTATTACCCACTTAGCGCTACGAATGTCCAGTTGCATTTTCTACAGACAGAGTGTTTCAAAACTGCTCAATCAAAAGTATGGTTTAACTCTGTTAGCTGAATGCTCAGATCAGAAAGAAGTTTCACAGAATGCTTCCGTGTAGTTTATATTTGAATATATTCCTTTTTCCACTACTACTCTCTTAGCGCTCCAAATGTCCAGTTGCATTTTCTACAGAAAGAGTGTTCAGATCTGCTCAATCAAAAGTATGGTTTAAGTCTGTTAGCTGAATGCACAGATCAGAAAGAAGTTTCACAGAATGATTCTGAGTAGTTTATATTTGGAGACATTCCTTTTTCCACTATTACCCTCTTAGCGCTCCGAATCTCCACTTGCATTTTCTACAGAAAGATTGTTTCAGAACGGCTCAATCAAAACTAAGGTTCAACTCTTTTAGTTGAACAAACAGAACAGAAAGTAGTTTCACACAATTCTTCTGTGTAGTTTTTATTTGTAGACATTCTTTTTCCCAATATAGGCCTCCTAGCGCTCAGAATGTCCAATTGCAGTTTCTACAGAAAGAGTGTTTCAGAACGGCTCAATCAAAAGTAAGGTTCAACTCCCTTAGTTGAATGCACGGAACAGAAAGAAGTTTCATACAATGCTTCTGTGTAGTTTATATTTGAACATATTCTTTTTTCCACTATTACCCACTTAGCGCTACGAATGTCCAGTTGCATTTTCTACAGACAGAGTGTTTCAAAACTGCTCAATCAAAAGTATGGTTTAACTCTGTTAGCTGAATGCTCAGATCAGAAAGAAATATCACAGAATGCTTCTGTGTAGTTTATATTTGAATATATTCCTTTTTCCACTACTACGCTCTTAGCGCTCCAAATGTCCAGTTGCATTTTCTACAGAAAGAGTGTTCAGATCTGCTCAATCAAAAGTATGGTTTAACTCTGTTAGCTGAATGCACAGATCAGAAAGAAGTTTCACCGAATGATTCTGTGTAGTTTATATTTGAAGACATTCATTTTTCCACTATTACCCTCTTAGCGCTCCGAATCTCCACTTGCATTTTCTACAAAAAGAGTGTTTCATAACTGCTCAATCAAAAATATGTTTTATCTCTGTTAACTGAATTTACAGATCAGAAATAAGTTTCACAGAATGCATCTGTGTAGTTTTTATTTGAAGATATTCTTTTTCCCAATGTAGGCCTCTTAGCGCTTAGCATGTCCAATTGCAGTTTCTACAGAAAGAGTGTTTCAGAACGGCTGAATCAAAAGTAAGATTCAACTCTGTTAGTTGAATGCACAGAACAGAAAGGATTTTCACAGAATGCTACTGTGTAGTTTATATTTGAATATATTCCTTTTTCCACTATTACCCTCTTAGCGCTCCGAATGTCCACTTGCATTTTCTACAGAAAGAGTGTTCAGAACTGCGCAATCAAAAGTATGGTTTAACTCTGTTAGCTTAATGAACATATCAGAAATAAGTTTCACACAATGCTTCTGTGTAGTTTTTATTTGAAGATATTATTTTTCCCAATATAGGCCTCTTAGCGCTCAGAATGTCCAATTGCAGTTTCTACAGAAAGAGTGTTTCAGAAAGGCTCAATCAAAAGTAAAGTTCAACTCTGTTAGTTGAATGCACAGAACAGAAAGAAGTTTCATACAATGCTTCTGTGTAGTTTATATTTGAACATATTCTTTTTTCCACTATTACCCACTTAGCGCTACGAATATCCAGTTGCATTTTCTACAGACAGAGTGTTTCAAAACTGCTCAATCAAAAGTATGGTTTAACTCTGTTAGCTGAATGCTCACATCAGAAAGAAGTTTCACAGAATGCTTCTGTGTAGTTTATATTTGAATATATTCATTTTTCCACTACTACTCTCTTAGCGCTCCAAAGGTCCAGTTGCATTTTCTACAGAAAGAGTGTTCAGATCTGCTCTATCAAAAGTATGTTTTAACTCTGTTAGCTGAATGCACAGATCAGAAAGAAGTTTCACAGAATGATTCTGTGTAGTTTATATTTGGAGACATTCCTTTTTCCACCATTACCCTCTTAGCGCTCCGAATCTCCACTTGCATTTTCTACAGAAAGAGTGTCTCAGAACGACTCAATCAAAACTAAGATTCAACACTTTTAGTTGAACAAACAGAACAGAAAGAAGTTTCACACAATTCTTCTCTGTAGTTTTTATTTGTAGACATTCTTTTTCCCAATATAGGCCTCCTAGCGCTCAGAATGTCCAATTGCAGTTTCTACGGAAAGAGTGTTTCAGAACGGCTCAATCAAAAGTAAAGTTCAACTCTGTTAGTTGAATGCACAGAACAGAAAGAAGTTTCATACAATGCTTCTGTGTAGTTTATATTTGAACATATTCTTTTTTCCACTATTACCCACTTAGCGCTACGAATGTCCAGTTGCATTTTCTACAGACAGAGTGTTTCAAAACTGCTCAATCAAAAGTATGGTTTAACTCTGTTAGCTGAATGCTCAGATCAGAAAGAAGTTTCACAGAATGGTTCTGTGCAGTTTATATTTGAATATATTCCTTTTTCCACTACTACGCTCTTAGCGCTCCAAATGTCCAGTTGCATTTTCTACAGAAAGAGTGTTCAGATCTGCTCAATCAAAAGTATGGTTTAACTCTGTTTGCTGAATGAACAGATCAGAAAGAAGTTTCACCGAATGATTCTGTGTAGTTTATATTTGAAGACATTCCTTTTTCCACTATTACCCTCTTAGCGCTCCGAATATCCACTTGCATTTTCTACAAAAAGAGTGTTTCATAACTGCTCAATCAAAAATATGCTTTATCTCTGTTAACTGAATTTTCAGATCAGAAATAAGTTTCACAGAATACATCTGTGTAGTTTTTATTTGAAGATATTCTTTTTCCCAATGTAGGCCTCTTAGCGCTTAGCATGTCCAACTGCAGTTTCTACAGAAAGAGTGTTTCAGAACGGCTCAATCAAAAGTAAGGTTCAACTCTGTTAGTTGAATGCACAGAACAGAAAGAATTTTCACAGAATGCTACTGTGTAGTTTATATTTGAATATATTCCTTTTTCCACTATTACCCTCTTAGCGCTCCGAATGTCCACTTGCATTTTCTACAGAAAGAGTGTTCAGAACTGCTCAATCAAAAGTATGGTTTAACTCTGTTAGCTGAATGCACAGATCAGAAAGAAGTTTCACAAAATGATTCTGTGTAGTTTATATTTGGAGACATTCCTTTTTCCACTATTACCCTCTTAGCGCTCCGAATCTCCACTTGCATTTTCTACAGAAAGAGTGTTTCAGAACGGATCAATCAAAACTATGGTTCAACTCTTTTAGTTGAACAAACAGAACAGAAAGAAGTTTCACACAATTCTTCTGTGTAGTTTTTATTTGTAGACATTCTTTTTCCCAATATAGGCCTCTTAGCGCTCAGAATGTCCAATTGCAGTTTCCACAGAAAGAGTGTTTCAGAACGGCTCAATCAAAAGTAAGGTTCAACTCTGGTAGTTGAATGCACAGAACAGAAAGGAGTTTCATACAATGCTTCTGTGTAGTTTATATTTGAACATATTCTTTTTTCCACTATTACCCACTTAGCGCTACGAATATCCAGTTGCATTTTCTACAGACAGAGTGTTTCAAAACTGCTCAATCAAAAGTATGGTTTAACTCTGTCAGCTGAATGCTCAGATCAGAAAGAAGTTTCACAGAATGCTTCTGTGTAGTTTATATTTGAATATATTCCTTTTTCCACTACTACGCTCTTAGCGCTCCAAATGTCCAGTTGCATTTTCTACACAAAGAGTGTTCAGATCTGCTCAATCAAAAGTATGGTTTAACTCTGTTAGCTGAATGCACAGATCAGAAAGAAGTTTCACCGAATGATTCTGTGTAGTTTATATTTGAAGACATTCCTTTTTCCACTATTACCATCTTAGCGCTCTGAATCTCCACTTGCATTTTCTACAAAAAGAGTGTTTCATAACTGCTCAATCAAAAATATGTTTTATCTTTGTTAACTGAATTTACAGATCAGAAATAAGTTTCACAGAATGCATCTGTGTAGTTTTTATTTGAAGATATTCTTTTTCCCAATGTAGGCCTCTTAGCGCTTAGCATGTCCAATTGCAGTTTCTACAGAAAGAGTGTTTCAGAACGGCTCAATCAAAAGTAAGGTTCAACTCTGTTAGTTGAATGCACAGAACAGAAAGAATTTTCACAGAATGCTACTGTGTAGTTTATATTTGAATATATTCCTTTTTCCACTATTACCCTCTTAGCGCTCCGAATCTCCACTTGCATTTTCTACAGAAAGAGTGTTTCAGAACGGCTCAATCAAAACTAAGGTTCAACTCTTTTAGTTGAACAAACAGAACAGAAAGTAGTTTCACACAATTCTGCTGTGTAGTTTTTATTTGTAGACATTCTTTTTCCCAATATAGGCCTCCTAGCGCTCAGAATGTCCATTTGCAGTTTCTACAGAAACAGTGTTTCAGAACGGCTCAATCAAAAGTAAGGTTCAACTCTGTTAGTTGAATGCACAGAACAGAAAGAAGTTTCATACAATGCTTCTGTGTAGTTTATATTTGAACATATTCTTTTTTCCACTATTACCCACTTAGCGCTACGAATGTCCAGTTGCATTTTCTACAGACAGAGTGTTTCAAAACTGCTCAATCAAAAGTATGGTTTAACTGTTAGCTGAATGCTCAGATCAGAAAGAAGTTTCACACAATGCTTCTGTGTAGTTTATATTTGAATATATTCCTTTTTCCACTACTACGCTCTTAGCGCTCCAAATGTCCAGTTGCATTTTCTACAGAAAGAGTGTTCAGATCTGCTCAATCAAAAGTATGGTTTAACTCTGTTAGCTGAATGCACAGACCAGAAGGAAGTTTCACCGAATGATTCTGTGTAGTTTATATTTGAAGACATTCCTTTTTGCACTATTACCCTCTTAGCGCTCCGAATCTCCACTTGCATTTTCTACAAAAAGAGTGTTTCATAACTGCTCAATCAAAAATATGTTTTATCTCTGTTAACTGAATTTACAGGTCAGAAATAAGTTTCACAGAATGCATCTGTGTAGTTTTTATTTGAAGATATTCTTTTTCCCAATATAGGCCTCTTAGCGCTTAGCATGTCCAATTGCAGTTTCTACAGAAAGAGTGTTTCAGAACGGCTCAATCAAAAGTAAGGTTCAACTCTGTTAGTTGAATGCACAGAACAGAAAGAATTTTCACAGAATGCTACTGTGTAGTTTATATTTGAATATATTCCTTTTTCCACTATTACCCTCTTAGCGCTCCGAATGTCCACTTGCATTTTCTACAGAAAGAGTGTTCAGAACTGCGCAATCAAATGTATGGTTTAACTCTGTTAGCTTAATGAACATATCAGAAATAAGTTTCACACAATGCTTCTGTGTAGTTTTTATTTGAAGATATTATTTTTCCCAATAGAGGCCTCTTAGCTCTCAGAATGTCCAATTGCAGTTTCTACAGAAAGAGTGTTTCAGAATGGCTCAATCAAAAGTGAGGTTCAACTCTGTTAGTTGAATGCACAGAACAGAAAGAAGTTTCATACAATGCTTCTGTGTAGTTTATATTTGAACATATTCTTTTCTCCACTATTACCCACTTAGCGCTACGAATGTCCAGTTGCATTTTCTACAGACAGAGTGTTTCAAAACTGCTCAATCAAAAGTATGGTTTAACTCTGTTAGCTGAATGCTCAGATCAGAATGAACTTTCACAGAATGCTTCTGTGTAGTTTATATTTGAATATATTCCTTTTTCCACTAGTACTCTCTTAGCGATCCAAATGTCCAGTTGCATTTTCTACAGAAAGAGTGTTCAGATCTGCTCAATCAAAAGTATGGTTTAACTCTGTTAGCTGAATGCACAGACCAGAAAGAAGTTTCACCGAATGATTCTGTGTAGTTTATATTTGAAGACATTCCTTTTTCCACTATTACCCCCTTAGCGCTCCGAATCTCCACTTGCATTTTCTAAAAAAAGAGTGTTTCATAACTGCTCAATCAAAAATATGTTTTATCTCTGTTAACTGAATTTACAGATCAGAAATAAGTTTCACACAATGCATCTGTGTAGTTTTTATTTGAAGATATTCTTTTTCCCAATGTAGGCCTCTTAGCGCTTAGCATGTCCAATTGCAGTTTCTACAGAAAGAGTGTTTCAGAACGGCTCAATCAAAAGTAAGGTTCAACTCTGTTAGTTGAATGCACAGAACAGAAAGAATTTTCACAGAATGCTACTGTGTAGTTTATATTTGAATATATTCCTTTTTCCACTATTACCCTCTTAGCGCTCCGAATGTCCACTTGCATTTTCTACAAAAAGAGTGTTTCATAACTGCTCAATCAAAAATATGTTTTATCTCTGTTAACTGAATTTACAGATCAGAAATAAGTTTCACACAATGCATCTGTGTAGTTTTTATTTGAAGATATTCTTTTTCCCAATGTAGGCCTCTTAGCGCTTAGCATGTCCAATTGCAGTTTCTACAGAAAGAGTGTTTCAGAACGGCTCAATCAAAAGTAAGGTTCAACTCTGTTAGTTGAATGCACAGAACAGAAAGAATTTTCACAGAATGCTACTGTGTAGTTTATATTTGAATATATTCCTTTTTCCACTATAACCCTCTTAGCGCTCCGAATGTCCACTTGCATTTTCTACAGAAAGAGTGTTCGGAACTGCGCAATCAAAAGTATGGTTTAACTCTGTTAGCTGAATGCACATATCAGAAATAAGTTTCACACAATGCTTCTGTGTAGTTTTTATTTGAAGATATTATTTTTCCCAATATAGGCCTCTTAGCGCTCAGAATGTCCAATTGCAGTTTCTACAGAAAGACTGTTTCAGAACGGCTCAATGAAAGTAAGTTTCAACTCTGTTAGTTGAATGCACAGAACAGAAAGATGTTTCATACAATGCTTCTGTGTATTTTATATTTGAAAATATACTTTTTTCCACTATTACCCACTTAGCGCTCCGAATGTCCACTTGCATTTTCTACAGAAAGAGTGTTCTGAACTGCGCAATCAAAAGTGTGGTTTAACTCTGTTAGCTGAATGCACATATCAGAAATAAGTTTCAAACAATGCTTCTGTGTAGTTTTTATTTGAAGATATTATTTTTCCCAATATAGGCCTCTTAACGCTCAGAATGTCCAATTGCAGTTTCTACATATAGAGTGTTTCAGAACGGCTCAATCAAATGTAAGGTTCAACTCTATTAGTTGAATGCACAGAACAGAAGGAAGTTTCACAGAATGCTTCTGTGTAGTATTTAGTTGAAGATACTCCTTTTTGGACAATTACCCACTTAGCGCTCCGAATATCCACTGGCAGTTTCTACACAAAGAGAGTTTCAGAACTGCTCCTTCAAAAGTAAGGCTCAACTCTGTTAGTTGAATGCGGAGAACAGAAAGGGGTTTCAGAGAATGCATCTGTGTAGTTTTTAATTGGAGATATTCCTTTTTCCTCTATTACAATCTTAGCGCTCCGAATGTCCACTTGCATTTTCTACAAAAAGAATGTTTCATAACTGCTCAATCAAAAATATGGTTTAGCTCTGTTAACTGAATTTACAGATCAGAAATAAGTTTCACAGAATGCATCTGTGTAGCTTTTATTTGAAAATATTCTTTTTCCCAATGTAGGCCTCTTTGCGCTTAGAATGTCCAATTGCAGTTTCTACAGAAAGAGTTTTTCAGAACGGCTCAATCAAAAGTAAGGTTCAACTCTGTTAGTTGAATGCACAGAACAGAAAGATGTTTCACAGAATGCTACTGTGTAGTTTATATTTGAATATATTCCTTTTTCCACTATTACACTCTTAGCGCTCCGAATGTCCACTTGCATGTTCTACAGAAAGAGTGTTCGGAACTGCGCAATCAAGAGTATGGTTTAACTCTGTTAGCTGAACGCACATATCAAAAAAAGTTTCACACAATGCTTCCGTGTAGTTTTTATTTGAAGATATTATTTTTCCCAATATAGGCCTCTTAGCGCTCCGAATGTCCACTTGCATTTTCTACAAAAAGAGTGTTTCATATCTGCTCAATCAAAAATATGGTTTAGCTCTGTTAACTGAATTTACAGATCAGAAATAAGTTTCACAGAATGCTTCTGTGTAGTTTTAATTTGTAGATATTCTTTTTCCCAATATAGGCCTCTTAGCGCTCAGAATGTCCAATTGCAGTTTCTACCGAAAGAGTGTTTCAGAACAGCTCAATCAAAAGTAAGGTTCAACCCTGGTAGTTGAATGCACAGAACAGAAAGAAGTTTCACAGAATGCTTCTGTGTAGTTTATATTTGAATATATTCCTTTTTCCACTATTACCCTCTTAGCGCTCCGAATGTCCACTTGCATTTTCTACAGAAAGAGTGTTCTGAACTGCGCAATCAAAAGTATGGTTTAACTCTGTTAGCTGAATGCACATATCAGAAATAAGTTTCAAACAATTCTTCTGTGTAGTTTTTATTTGAAGATATTATTTTTCCCAATATAGGCCTCTTAGCGCTCAGAATGTCCAATTGCAGTTTCTACAGAAAGAGTGTTTCAGAACGGCTCAATCAAATGTAATTTTCAACTCTCTTAGTTGAATGCACAGAACAGAAAGAAGTTTCACAGAATGCTTCTGTGTAGTATTTAGTTGAAGATACTCCTTTTTGGACTATTACCCACTTAGCGCTCCGAATATCCACTGGCAGTTTCTACACAAAGAGTGTTTCAGAACGGCTCCTTCAAAAGTAAGGCTCAACTCTGTTAGTTGAATGCGGAGAACAGAAAGGGGTTTCAGAGAATGCTTCTGTGTAGTTTTTAATTGGAGATATTCCTTTTTCCTCTATGACAATCTTAGCGCTCCGAATGTCCACTTGCATATTCTACAAAAAGAGTGTTTCATAACTGCTCAATCAAAAATATGGTTTAGCTCTGTTAACTGAATTTACAGATCAGAAATAAGTTTCACAGAATGCATCTGTGTAGTTTTTTTTTGAAGATATTCTTTTTCTAAATGTAGGCCTCTTAGCGCTTAGAATGTCCAATTGCAGTTTCTACAGAAAGAGTGTTTCAGAACGGCTCAATCAAAAGTAAGGTTCAACTCTGTTAGTTGAATGCACAGAACAGAAAGAAGTTTCAGAAAATGCTACTGTGTAGTTTATATTTGAATATATTCCTTTTTCCGCTATTACCCTCTTAGCGCTCCGAATGTCCACTTGCATTTTCTACAGAAAGAGTGTTCGGAACTGCGCAATCAAAAGTATGGTTTAACTCTGTTGGCTGAATGCACATATCAGAAATAAGTTTCACACAATGCTTCTGTGTAGTTTTTATTTGAAGATATTATTTTTCCCAATATAGGCCTCTTAGCGCTCAGAATGTCCAATTGCAGTTTCTACAGAAAGAGTGTTTCAGAACTGCTCAATCAAAAGTAAGGTTCAACTCTCTAAGTTGAATGCACAGAACAGAAAGAAGTTTCATACAATGCTTCTGTGTAGTTTATATTTGAACATATTCTTTTTTCCAATATTACCCACTTAGTGCTACGAATGTCCAGTTGCATTTTCTACAGACAGAGTGTTTCAAAACTGCTCAATCAAATGTATGGTTTAACTCTGTTAGCTGAATGCTCGGATCAGAAAGAAGTTTCACAGAATGCTTCTGTGTAGTTTATATTTGAATATATTCCTTTTTCCACGACTACCCTCTTAGCGCTCAAAATGTCCAGCTGCATTTTCTACAGAAAGAGTGTTCAGATCTGCTCAATCAAAAGTATGGTTTAACTCTGTTAGCTGAATGCACAGATCAGAAAGAAGTTTCACAGAATGATTCTGTGTAGTTTATATTTGAAGACATTCCTTTTTCCACTATTACCCTCATAGCGCTCCGAATCTCCACTTGCATTTTCTACAGAAAGAGTGTTTCAGAGCGGCTCCATCAAAACTAAGTTTCAACTCTTTTAGTTGAATGAACAGAACAGAAAGAAGTTTCACAGAATGCTTCTGTGTAGTTTTTATTTGTAGATATTCTTTTTCCCAATATAGGCCTCTTAGCGCTCAGAATTTCCAATTGAAGGTTCTACAGAAAGAGTGTTTCAGAACGCCTCAATCAAAAGTAAGGTTCAACCCTGGTAGTTGAATGCACAGAACAGAAAGAAGTTTCACAGAATGCTTCTGTGTAGTTTATATTTGAATATATTACTTTTTCCACTATTACCCTCTTAGCGCTCCGAATGTCCTCTTGCATTTTCTACAGAAAGAGTGTTCTGAACTGCGCAATCAAAAGTATGGTTTAACTCTGTTAGCTGAATGCACATATCAGAAATAAGTTTCAAGCAATGCTTCTGAGTAGTTTTTATTTGAAGATATTATTTTTCCCAAAATAGGCCTCTTAGCGCTCAGAATGTCCAATTGCAGTTTCTACAGAAAGAGTGTTTCAGAACGGCTCAATCAAATGTAAGGTTCAACTCTCTTAGTTGAATGCACAGAACAGAAAGTAGTTTCACAGAATGCTTCTGTGTAGTATTTAGTTGAAGATACTCCTCTTTGGACTATTACCCACTTAGCGCTCCGAATATCCACTGGCAGTTTCTACACAAAGAGTGTTTCAGAACTGCTCCTTCAAAAGTAAGTCTCAACTCTGTTAGTTGAATGCGGAGAACAGAAAGGGGTTTCAGAGAATGCTTCTGTGTAGTTTTTAATTGGAGATATTCCTTTTTCCTCTATTAAAATCTTAGCGCTCCGAATGTCCACTTGCATATTCTACAAAAAGAGTGTTTCATAACTGCTCAATCAAAAATATGGTTTAGCTCTGTTAACTGAATTTACACATCAGAAATAAGTTTCACAGAATGCATCTGTGTAGTTTTTATTTGAAGATATTATTTTTCCCAATGTAGGCTTCTTAGAGCTTAGAATGTCCAATTGCAGTTTCTATAGAGAGAGTGTTTCAGAACGGCTCAATCAAAAGTAAGGTTCAACTCTGTTAGTTGAATGCACAGAACAGAAAGAAGTTTCAGAGAATGCTACTGTGTAGTTTATATTTGAATATATTCCTTTTTCCACTATTCCCCTCTTAGCGCTCCAAATGTCCACTTGCATTTTCTACAGAAAGAGTGTTCGGAACTGCGCAATCAAAAGTATGGTTTAACTCTGTTAGCTGAATGCACATATCAGAAATAAGTTTCACACAATGCTTCTGTGTAGTTTTTGTTTGAAGATATTATTTTTCTCCATGTAGGCTTCTTAGCGCTCAGAATGTCCAATTGCAGTTTCTACAGAAAGAGTGTTTCAGAACGGCTCAATCAAAAGTAAGGTTCAACTCTGTTAGTTGAATGCACAGAACAGAAAGAAGTTTCACAGAATGCTTCTGTGTTGTTTATATTTGAATATATTCCTTTTTCCATGACTACCCTATTAGCGCTCCAAATGTCCAGTTGCATTTTCTACAGAAAGAGTGTTCAGATCTGCTCAATCAAAAGTATGGTTTAACTCTGTTAGCTGAATGCACAGATCAGAAATATGTTTCACAGTATGATTCTGTGTAGTTTATATTTGAAGACATTCCTTTTTCCACTATTACCCTCTTAGCGCTCCGAATCTCCACTTGCATTTTCTACAGAAAGAGTGTTTCAGAGCGGCTCAATCAAAACTAATGTTCAACTCTTTTAGTTGAATGAACAGAACAGAAAGAGGTTTCACAGAATGCTTCTGTGTAGTTTATATTTGAATATATTCCTTTTTCCACTATTACCCTCTTAGCGCTCCGAATGTCCACTTGCATTTTCTACAGAAAGAGTGTTCTGAACTGCGCAATCAAAAGTATGGTTTACCTCTGTTAGCTGAATGCACATATCAGAAATAAGTTTCAAACAATGCTTCTGTGTAGTTTTTATTTGAAGATATTATTTTTCCCAATATAGACCTCTTAGCGCTCAGAATGTCCAATTGCAGTTTCTACAGAAAGAGTGTTTCAGAACGGCTCAATCAAATGTAAGTTTCAACTCTCTTAGTTGAATGCACAGAACAGAAAGAAGTTTCAGAGAATGCTTCTGTGTAGTATTTAGTTGAAGATACTCCTTTTTGGAATATTTCCCACTTAGCGCTCTGAATATCCACTGGCAGTTTCTACACAAAGAGTGTTTCAGAACTGCTCCTTCAAAAGTAAGGCTCAACTCTGTTAGTTGAATGCGGAGAACAGAAAGGGGTTTCAGAGAAAGCTTCTGTGTAGTTTTTAATTGGAGATATTCCTTTTTCCTCTATTACAATCTTAGCGCTACCAATGTCCACTTGCATTTTCTACAAAAAGAGTGTTTCATAACTGCTCAATCAAAAATATGATTTAGCTCTGTTAACTGAATTTACAGATCAGAAATAAGTTTCACAGAATGCATCTGTGTAGTTTTTATTTGAAGATATTCTTTTTCCCAATGTAGGCCTCTTAGCGCTTAGAATGTCCAATTGCAGTTTCTACAGAAAGAGTGTTTCAGAACGGCTCAATCAAAAGTAAGGTTCAACTCTGTTAGTTGAATGCACAGCACAGAAAGAAGTTTCACAGAATGCTACTGTGTAGTTTATATTTCAATATATTCCTTTTTCCACTATTACCCTCTTAGCGCTCCGAATGTCCACTTGCATTTTCTACAGAAAGAGTGTTCGGAACTGTGCAATCAAAAGTATGGTTTAACTCTGTTAGCTGAATGCACATATCAGAAATAAGTTTCACACAATGCTTCTGTGTAGTTTTTATTTGAAGATATTATTTTTCCCAATATAGGCCTCTTAGCGCTCAGAATGTCCAATTGCAGTTTCTACAGAAAGAGTGTTTCAGAACGGCTCAATCAAAAGTAAGGTTCAACTCTGTTAGTTGAATGTACAGAACAGAAAGAAGTTTCATACAATGCTTCTGTGTAGTTTATATTTGAACATATTCTTTTTTCCACTATTACCCACTTCGCGCTACGAATGTCCAGTTGCATTTTGTACAGACAGAGTGTTTCAAAACTGCTCAATCAAAAGTATGGTTTAACTCTGTTAGCTGAATGCTCAGATCAGAAAGAAGTTTCACAGAATGCTTCTGTGTAGTTTATATTTGAATATATTCCTTTTTCCACGACTACCCTCTTAGCACTCCAAATGTCCAGTTGCATTTTCTACAGAAAGAGTGTTCAGATCTGCTCAATCAAAAGTATGGTTTAACTCTGTTAGCTGAATGCACAGATCAGAAAGAAGTTTCACAGAATGATTCTGTGTAGTTTATGTTTGAAGACATTCCTTTTTCCACTATTATCCTCTTAGCGCTCTTAATCCCACTTGCATTTTCTACAGAAAGAGTGTTTCAGAACGGCTCAATCAAAACTAAGTTTCAACTCTATTAGTTGAATGAACAGAACAGAAAGAAGTTTCACAGAATGCTTCTGTGTAGTTTTTATTTGTAGATATTCTTTTCCCAATATAGGCCTCTCAGCGCTCAGAATGTCCAATTGCAGTTTCTACAGAAAGAGTGTTTCAGAACGGCTCAATCTAAAGTAAGGTTCAACCCTGGTAGTTGAATGCAAAGAACAGAAAGAAGTTTCACAGAATGCTTCTGTGTAGTTTATATTTGAATATATTACTTTTTCCACTATTACCCTCTTAGCGCTCCGAATGTCCACTTGCACTTTCTACAGAAAGAGTGTTCTGAACTGCGCAATCAAAAGTATGGTTTAACTCTGTTAGCTGAATGCATATATCAGACAAAAGTTTCAAACAATGCTTCTGTGTAGTTTTTATTTGAAGATATTATTTTTCCCAATATAGGCCTCTTAGCGCTCAGAATGTCCAATTGCAGTTTCTACAGAAAGAGTGTTTCAGAACGGCTCAATAAAATGTAAGGTTCAACTTTCTTAGTTGAATACACAGAACGGAAAGTAGTTTCACAGAATGCTTCTGTGTAGTATTTAGTTGAAGATACTCCTTTTTGGACTATTACCCACTTAGCGCTCAGAATATCCACTGGCAGTTTCTACACAAAGAGTGTTTCAGAACTGCTCCTTCAAAAGTAAGGCTCAACTCTGTTAGTTGAATGCGGTGAACAGAAAGGGGTTTCAGAGAATGCTTCTGTGTAGTTTTTAATTGGAGATATTCCTTTTTCCTCTATTACAATCTTAGCGCTCCGAATGTCCACTTGCATTTTCTACAAAAAGAGTGTTTCATAACTGCTCAATCAAAAATATGGTTTAGCTCTGTTAACTGAATTTACAGATCAGATATAAGTTTCACAGAATGCATCTGTGTAGTTTTTATTTGAATATATTCTTTTTCCCAATGTAGGCCTCCTAGCGCTTAGCATGTCCAATTGCAGTTTCTACAGAAAGAGTGTTTCAGAACGGCTCAATCAAAAGTAAGGTTCAACTCTGTTAGCTGAATGCACAGAACAGAAAGAAGTTTCACAGAATGCTACTGTGTAGTTTATATTTGAATATATTCCTTTTTCCACTATTACCCTCTTAGCGCTCCGAATGTCCACTTGCATTTTCTACAGAAAGAGTGTTCGGAACTGCGCAATCAAAAGTATGGTTTAACTCTGTTAGCTGAATGCACATATCAGAAATAAGTTTCACACAATGCTTCTGTGTAGTTTTTATTTGAAGATATTATTTTTCCCAATATAGGCCTCTTAGCACTCAGAATGTCCAATCGCAGTTTCTACAGAAAGAGTGTTTCAGAACGGCTCAATCAAAAGTAAGGTTCAACTCTGTTAGTTGAATGCACAGAACAGAATGTAGTTTCACAGATTGCTTCTGTGTAGTTTGTATTTGAAGATATTCCTTTTTCCACTGTTACCCTTTTTAGAGCTCAGAATGTCCACTTGCATTTTCTACAGAAAGTGAGCTCAGAACTGCTCTATCAAAAGTATGATTTAACTCTTTAGGTGAATGCACAGATCAGAAATAAGTTTCACAGAATTTTTCTGTGTAGTTTATATTTGAAGATATTCCATTTTCCACTATTACCCACTTAGCGCTCAGAATGTCCAGTTGCATTTTCTACAGAAAGATTGTTCTGAACGGCTCAATCAAAAGTATGGTTTTACTCTGTTATTTGAATGCACATATCAGAAATAAGTTTCACAGAATCCTTCCGTGTAGTATTTTGTTGAAGATATTCCTTTTTCGACTATTATCCTCTTAGCTCTCCGAATGTCCAATTTCAGTTTCTAAACAAAGAGTGTTTCAGAACTGCTCCTTCAAAAGTAGGGCTCAACTCTGGTAGTTGAATGCAGAGAACAGAGAGGAGTTTCACAGAATGCCCCTGTGTAGTTTATATTTGAATATATTCCCTTTTTCAGTATTACCCTCTTAGCGCTCCGAATGTCCACTTGCATTTTCTACAGAGAGAGTGTTCAGAACTGCTCAATCCAAAGTATGGTTTAACTCTGTTAGCTGAATGCACAGATCAGAAAGAATTTTCACAGAATACTTCTGTGTACTTTTTATTTGAAGATATTCCTTTCTCCAATATAGGAGTCTTAGCGCTCAGAATGTCCAATTGCAGTTTCTACAGAAAGAGTGTTTCAGAAAGGCTCAATCAAAAGTAAGGTTCAACTCTGTTAGTTGAATGCACAGAACAGAAAGTAGTTTCACAGAATGCTTCTGTGTAGTTTATATTTGAATATATTACTTTTTCCACTACTACCCTCTTAGCGCTCCAAATGTCCAGTTGCATTTTCTACAGAAAGAGTGTTCAGAACTGCTCAATCAAATGTATGATTTAACTCTCTTAGCTGAATGCACAGATTAGAAAGAAGTTGCACAGAATGCTTCTGTGTAGTTTTTATTTGAAGATATACTTTTTCCCAATATAGGCCTCTTAGTGCTCAGATTGTCCAATTGCAGTTTCTACAGAAAGAGTGTTTCAGAATGGCTCTTTCAAAAGTAAGGTTCAACTCTGCTATTTCAATGCACAGAACAGAAAGTAGTTTCACAGAATGCTTCTCTGTAGTTCATATTTTACGGTATTACTTTTTCCACTATTACCCTCTTAGAGCTCGGAATGTCCGCTTGCATTTTCTTCAGAAAGAGTGTTCAGAACTGCTCCATCAAAAGTATGGTTTAACTCTGTTAGTTGAATGCACAGATCAGAAAGAAGTTTCACAGAATTCTTCTGTGTAGTTTTTATTTGAAGATATTCCTTTTTCCAATATAGGTCTCTTAGCGCTCAGAATGTCCAATTGCAGTATCTACAGAAAGAGAGTTTCAGAACTGCTCAATCAAAAGTAAGGTTCAATACTGTTAGTTGAATGCACGGAACAGAAAGAAGTTTCAGAGAATGCTTCTGTGTAGTTTATATTTGAAGATATTCCTTTTTCCACTATTACCCTCTTAGCGCTCCGAATCACCACTTGCATTTTCTACAGAAAGAGTGTTTCAGAACGGCTCAATCAAAAGTAAGGTTGAACTCTTTTAGTTGAATGCACAGAACAGAAAGTAGTTTCACAGAATGCTTCGGTGTAGTATTTAGTTATAGATATTCCTTTTTCGACTATTGCCCTCTTAGCATTCCGAATGTCCACTGGCAGTTTCTACACAAAGATTGTTTGAGAACAGCTCCTTTAAAGTAAGGCTCAAATCAGTTAGTTGAATGCAGAGAACAGAAAGGAGTTTCAGAGAATGCTTCTGTGTAGTTTTAATTTGGGGATATTCCTTTTTCCACTAATACAATTTTAGCGCTCCGAATGTCCACTTGCGTTTTCTACAGAAAGAGTGTCTCATAACTTCTCAATCAAAAGTATGGTTTAACTCTGTTAGCTGAATGCACAGATCAGAAATAAGTTTCACAGAATGCTTCTGAGTAGTTTTTATTTGGAGATATTCTTTTTCCCAATATAGGCCACTTAGCGCTCAGAATGTCCAATTGCCGTTTCTACAGAATGAGTGTTTCAGAAGGCTCAATCAAAAGTAAGGTTCAACTCTGTTAGTTGAATGCACAGAACAGAAAGAAGTTTCACAGAATGCTTCTGTGTAGTTTATATTTGAATGTATTCCTTTTTCCACTATTACCATCTTAGCGCTCCGAATGTCCACTTGCATTTTCTACAGAAAGAGAGTTTCAGAAAGGCTCAATCAAAAGTAAGGTTCAACTCTGTTACTTGAATGCACAGAACAGCAAGAAGTTTCACAGAATGCTTCTGTGTAGTTTATAGTTGAATATATTCCTTTTTCCAATATTACCCTCTTAGTGCTCCGAATGTCCACTTGCATTTTCTACAGAAAGAGTGTTCTGAACGGCTCAATCAAAAGTATGGTTTTATTCTGTTATTTGAATGCACATATCAGAAATAAGTTTCACAGAAACCTTCCGTGTAGTACTTTGTTGAAGATATTCCTTTTTCGACTATTATCCTCTTAGCTCTCCGAATGTCCAATTTCAGATTCTAAACAAAGAGTGTTTCAGAACTGCTCCTTCAAAAGTAGGGCTCAACTCTGTTAGTTGAATGCAGAGAACAGAAAGGAGTTTCACAGAATGCCTCTGTGTAGTTTATATTTGAATATATTCCCTTTTAGAGTATTACCCTCTTAGCGCTCCGAATGTCCACTTGCATTTTCTACAGAAAGAGTGTTCAGAACTGCTCAATCCAAAGTATGGTTTAACTCTGTTAGCTGAATGCACAGATCAGAAAGAAATTTTCACAGAATGCTTCTGTGTACTTTTTATTTGAAGATATTCCTTTCTCCAATATAGGAGTCTTAGCGCTCAGAATGTCCAATTGCAGTTTCTACAGAAAGAGTGTTTCAGAAAGGCTCAATCAAAAGTAAGGTTCAACTCTGTTAGTTGAATGCACAGAACAGAAAGTAGTTTCACAGAATGCTTCTGTGTAGTTTATATTTGAATATATTACTTTTTCCACTACTACCCTCTTAGCGCTCCAAAAGTCTAGTTGCATTTTCTACAGAAAGAGTGTTCAGAACTGCTCAATCAAATGTATGATTTAACTCTCTTAGCTGAATGCACAGATTAGAAAGAAGTTGCACAGAATGCTTCTGTGTAGTTTTTATTTGAAGATATACTTTTTCCCAATATAGGCCTCTTAGTGCTCAGATTGTCCAATTGCAGTTTCTACAGAAAGAGTGTTTCAGAATGGCTCTTTCAAAAGTAAGGTTCAACTCTGCTATTTCAATGCACAGAACAGAAAGTAGTTTCACAGAATGCTTCTCTGTAGTTCATATTTGACGGTATTACTTTTTCCACTATTACCCTCTTAGAGCTCGGAATTTCCACTTGCATTTTCAACAGAAAGTGTGTTCAGAACTGCTCCATCAAAAGTATGGTTTAACTCTGTTAGTTGAATGCACAGATCAGAAAGAAGTTTCACAGAATTTTCCTGTGTAGTTTTTATTTGAAGATATTACTTTTTCCAATATAGGTCTCTTAGCGCTCAGAATGTCCAATTGCAGTTTCTACAGAAAGAGTGTTTCAGAACGGCTCAATCAAAAGTAAGGTTCAACCCTGGTAGTTGAATGCACAGAACAGAAAGAAGTTTCACACAATGCTTCTGTGTAGTTTATATTTGAATATATTCCTTTTTCCAATATTACCCACTTAGCGCTCTGAATGTCCACTTGCATTTTCTACAGAAAAAGTGTTCTGAACTGCGCAATCAAAAGTATGGTTTAACTCCGTTAGCTGAATGCACATATCAGAAATAAGTTTCAAACAATGCTTCTGTGTAGTTTTTGTTTGAAGATATTATTTTTCCCAATATAAGCCTCTTAGCGCTCAGAAAGTCCAATTGCAGTTTCTACAGAAAGAGTGTTTCAGAACGGCTCAATCAAATGTAAGGTTCAACTCTCTTAGTTGAATGCACAGAACAGAAAGAAGTTTCACAGAATGCTTCTGTGTAGTATTTAGTTGAAGATACTCCTTTTTGGACTATTACCCACTTCGCGCTCCAAATATCCACTGGCAGTTTCTACACAAAGAGTGTTTCAGAACTGCTCCTTCAAATGTAAGGCTCAACTCTGTTAGTTGAATGCGGAGAACAGAAAGTGGTTTCAGAGAATGCTTCTGTGTAGTTTTTAATTGGAGATATTCCTTTTTCCTCTATTACAATCTTAGCGCTCCGAATGTCCACTTGCATTTTCTACAAAAAGAGTGTTTCATAACTGCTCAATCAAAAATATGGTTTAGCTCTGTTAACTGAATTTACAGATCAGAAATAAGTTTCACAGAATGCATCTGTGTAGTTTTTATTTGAAGATATTCTTTTTCCCAATGTAGGCCTCTTAGCGCTTAGAATGTCCAATTGCAGTTTCTACAGAAAGAGTGTTTCAGAACGGCTCAATCAAAAGTAAGGTTCAACTCTTTTAGTTGAATGCACAGAACAGAAAGAAGTTTCACAGAATGCTACTGTGTAGTTTATATGTGAATATATTCCTTTTTCCAATATTACCCTCTTAGCGCTCCGAATGTCCACTTGCATTTTCTACAGAAAGAGTGTTCGGAACTGCGCAAACAAAAGTATGGTTTAACTCTGTTTGCTGAATGCACATATCAGAAATAAGTTTCACACAATGCTTCTGTGTAGTTTTTATTTGATGATATTATTTTTCCCAATATAGGCCTCTTAGCGCTCAGAATGTCCAATTGCAGTTTCTACAGAAAGAGTGTTTCAGAACGACTCAATCAAAAGTAAGTTTCAACTCTGTTAGTTGAATGCACAGAACAGAAAGAAGTTTCATACAATGCTTCTGTGTAGTTTATATTTGAACATATTCTTTTTTCCACTATTACCCACTTAGCGCTACGAATGTCCAGTTGCATTTCCTACAGACAGAGTGTTTCAAAACTGCTCAAACAAAATTATGGTTTAACTCTGTTAGCTGAATGCTCAGATCAGAAAGAAGTTTCACAGAATGCTTCTGTGTAGTTTATATTTGAATATATTCCTTTTTCCACGACGACCCTCTTAGCGCTCCAAATGTCCAGTTGCATTTTCTACAGAAAGAGTGTTCAGATCTGCTCAATCAAAAGTATGGTTTAACACTGTTAGCTGAATGCACAGATCAGAAAGATGTTTCACAGAATGATTCTGTGTAGTTTATATTTGAAGACATTCCTTTTTCCACTATTACCCTCTTAGCGCTCCGAATCTCCACTTGCATTTTCTACAGAAAGAGTGTTTCAGAACGGCTCAATCAAAACTAAAGTTCAACTCTTTTAGTTGAATGAACAGAACATAAAGAAGTTTCACAGAATGCTTCTGTGTAGTTTTTATTTGTAGATATTCTTTTTCCCAATATAGGCCTCTTAGCGCTCAGAATGTCCAATTGCAGTTTCTACAGAAAGAGTGTTTCAGAACGGCTCAATCAAAAGTAAGGTTCAACCCTGGTAGCTGAATGCACAGAACAGAAAGAATTTTCACAGAATGCTACTGTGTAGTTTATATTTGAATATATTCCTTTTTCCACTATTACCCTCTTAGTGCTCCGAATGTCCACTTGCATTTTCTACAGAAAGAGTGTTCGGAACTGCGCAATCAAAAGTGTGGTTTAACTCTGTTAGCTGAATGCACATATCAGAAATAAGTTTCACACAATGCTTCTGTGTAGTTTTTATTTGAAGATATTATTTTTCCCAATATAGGACTCTTAGCACTCAGAATGTCCAATTGCAGTTTCTACAGAAAGAGTGTTTCAGAACGGCTCAATCAAAAGTAAGGTTCAACTCTGTTAGTTGAATGCACAGAACAGAAAGAAGTTTCACAGAATGCTTCTGTTTAGTATTTAGTTGAAGATATTCCTTTTTCGACTATTACCCTCTTAGCGTTCCGCATATCCACTGGCAGTTTCTACACAAAGAGTGTTTCAGAACAGCACCTTCAAAAGTAAGGCTCAACTCTGTTAGTTTAATGCAGAGAACAGAAAGGAGTTTCAGAGAATGCTTCTGTGTAGTTTTTATTTGGGGATATTCCTTTTTCCACTATTACAATCTTAGCGCTCCTAATGTCCACTTGCATTTCCTACAGAAACAGTGTTTAATAACTGCTCAATCAAAAGTGTGGTTTAACTCTGTTAGCTGAATGCACAGATCAGAAATAAGTTTCACAGAATTCTTCTGAGTAGTTTTTATTTGGAGATATTCTTTTTCCCAATATAGGCCACTTAGCGCTCAGAATGTCCAATTGCAGTTTCTACAGAATGAGTGTTTCAGGACGGCTCAATCAAAAGTAAGGTTCAACTCTGTTAGTTGAATGCACAGAACAGAAAGAAGTTTCACAGAATTCTTCTGTGTAGTTTATATTTGAATATATTCCTTTTTCCAGTATTACCTTCTTAGTGCTCCGAATGTCCACTTGCATTTTCTTCAGAAAGAGTGTTCCTAACGGCTCAATCAAAAGTATCGTTTTACTCTGTTAGTTGAATTCACATATCAGAAATAAGTTTCACAGAATGCTTCTGTGTAGTATTTAGCTGAAGATATTCCTTTTTCGACTATTATCCTCTTAGCTCTCCGAATGTCCAATTTCAGTTTCTACACAAAGAGTGTTTCAGAACTGCTCCTTCAAAAGTAAGGGTCAACTCTGTTAGTTGAATGCAGAGAACAGAAAGAAGTTGCAGAGAACAGAAAGAAATTTCACAGAATGCTTCTGTGTACTTTATATTTGAATATATTCCTTTTTCCACTACTACCCTCTTAGCGCTCCAAATGTCCAGTTGCATTTTCTACAGAAAGAGTGTTCAGAACTGCTCAATCAAATGTACGGTTTAACTCTGTTAGCTGAATGCACAGATCAGAAAGAAGTTTCACAGAATGATTCTGTGTAGTTTATATTTGAAGATATTCCTTTCTGTTCTCTGCATTAAAATCAATCAAAAAATTATATTGAAATTGAATTACTGAATTTTATACTAAAGACAAGGCATCCAACTGAAAATGAAATTTTCCAGGTGAAAATTTCCAAATCATAAATATGCAGGGACAAAAAACTTTATTTATAAAGAAAAAGATAATTCTAATTAATTGATGATTCAAAGGTTTACAACTTTAAAAGTAAATATTATCTTTGAAGTAAAGTCCATTTAAATTATTTATGCCGCCAAAATTTTAGTAATTGTATATGTATATCATGTAAACTTTTTCGAGAATGATGGAATTGGAAATGTTAGGGTATTATGCGGAAAAAATCACCTAAAGAAAAAAATTATCTCCTCATGAAGGATTACTTTAGCCACTTTGACAGGTGTAGATAAAAGAACACTTAATGCACATCAATATGATTAGGAGATGCGCGCTTAGATATACGTTATCATTGAAAAGAGAATTGTATTATCAGGTTTGCAGGGGCCCTTCTTATCCTTCATATTTATGTAACTTTGTCATCTATAGAAAGATTATAGGAATTTTAAAAATAGCTGATAGTTAAGAAACATCACCATAACACTGTGCTGAATGCATAATAAAACATTTCCCTTCTCTCTAAAAGCCTTTTAAAATTATGTACCATAATCAGTATGGCCAGCAGAGGGTCATTTCCATGTTCAAGTTCCTCTGTTTCTCGAGGGTGAGAATCCTTCTATAGTCTTCTGAGGGTGACACTGTAGTGTTTTCTTAGCCTGATTATTTTTATCTATTTTTTCCGATGCTTTCCTTTGTATATTTACATTTTACATATTGAAAGTTATTTTTTCAAATATTTTATATGCAAGTTTACAAAGTACAACGACTGTACATTAAAATAACTTATTTATGCCATATGGAAGATTAAATATAATTTTACAATATCTAATATTGATTGTTTAGTTTCTAATCATTGATACTTGACATGATTTTTCCCAGCATACCTCAAAATATTCTTCAAAATCCTGCGAATTAATTCCTGTAACACTTCTGAGGTGTATTAATAAGCTAGAGATGTAAAGAAGATTTGCAGAGAAAATTAGGTTCCCAAATTAGAAATTTTGTCCCACTATCGACTAGAAACCTCTTGAAATGATCAAAAACAATAATAATGCATGTCATAGAGGAAAACCAATAAGGCTGCTGCAGCATGACTACCTCTGTGACCTCAGACAAGTTACGTGTGGGTCCCTACTTCTGTGACCTCAGACAAGTTACGTGTGGGTCCGCACTTATTTTCTTCATCTCTAATAAATATTCGACAAATCTCATTTTCAAAAGTCTTTTAAGGCCTATCCACCTTTCTTTTTCTGATGGAGTTTTGCTCTCATTGCCCAGGCTGCAGTGCAATGTCATGGTCTCGGCTCACACAACCTCCGACTCCCGGGTTCATGTGATTCTCCTGCCTCCACCTCCTGAGTAGCTGGGATTACAGGTGCGCAACACAACGCCCAGCTAATTTTTTGTATTTTTAGTAGAGATGGGGTTTCACCATGTTGGTCAGGCTGGTCTTGAACTCCCGACCTCAGGTGATCTGCACGCCTCGGCCTCTCAAAGTGCTGGGATTACAGTCATGAGCAACCGCGGCCTGTGAGGGCTTTCTACTTTTAAGATGTCAGGACGTATAGCCTGGGAGGTAAATGGTAGTATATATATACATATATATATGTATATATATATACACACACACACACTGTATATATATACATATATACGGTATATTATACTATATATACATATATACTGAATATTATACTCTATATATACATATCTACTGTATATTATATATATATATATATACACATACACACATACACACATACACACATGAGACAGAGAGAAGAGATAGACAATTTCATGTGAAAATATAAACTGTTAACATAATATTTTGCTTCTCTGAGGAATATTTAGCATTGTTCTCAATATTCTCTGCAGAATTTAAGCATTTTTCTCAGAACTCACCAGATAGAATGAGGGAGGGGCCATATGATACGAGCCAGAGATGAAGGGAGAACAATAGAGAGGGTGCTTTGGGAAAAATAGTACAGTAAGGCTAGGGAATACTTCTCTCCAACAAAAAGACCAAGGTCACAGCTGTATCTCTTCAGAAGCCAAACTTTCTTTTAAAATGTCAATTTCCATCTATTTCTTGCTTCACAGACATTCCATTCATTGCTGGATTTCAAATAAAGCCTTTCCATGTGCAACCTTTCTATAGAAAAAGAGAAATATGGGGGACAGTACAGTCTAAGAAGTGATTAAGAATATCTAGTGGACTTTCCCAGACTGTAAATCTTTACATATATCTGAGCCTAATGAGGTGATTTATTGTGCTATAATGCACAGTGAACTATACAGATGCTTCTTTTTGATCATGCTGCAGAATGGAACTAAATACTAAATACCAAATAGCACTCCCATGATTCTTATACATGTCATTCATATGGCATATTTATGCTTTTTTATATAGCAATTCTTATTCTTAGCTCTTAGGCAACTACGGAATCTATTTGTCATTTTAATAGTCATGCTCCATTTGAGTTATGCAAGGTAGAAATTCTAAGTAGAAAATCTTGTTTTTATTGAAAGTTTTTAGTAAACATTTTGGAAAAAGTCTGTTTTTTGATGCTACTTCTGCACGCTTTCTCAACATGATATTACTTGGTATTGTCCTTATTAACCATAGTACACCATATTCTGCAAATGTTAGAGAGGGTTAAAAATCAGTCATGTATAAGTAAAGCTAATGAAATAGAAAGGAAACCATATTTAGGAAATGGAAGGCAGAAGCAAATGTATTAACCGTGAGTTAGAAACGGTTTAGTCTTTGGAATGAAGCAGCAAGAGTTTAAAAATCTGGTTTGTGATTCACTAGCTTTGTGACCTTGGAGAATTACCTCAGATTTCTGAGTATCAGTTTAGTAGGTGATATCAATTGCAACTTCGCAGAAATATCACAAGTATTAAATAAAGGACTTAGTATCTGGGAGAGCATAGAAAATTACTAATAGTTACATTTTTGTTAATATTACCGTTATTATTATCATACGTATAGTATTTTCTTTCACTGACAATGCATTTAGGACATAAGGAGAACTATAGAACAGTGCTTCTCCAACTTAAATGCAGAGCATGAATCACCTGGAGTTTTGTCAAAATGCGAATTCTGACTCAGTAGCCCTGCAAACTAAGGAAATCTTGGTAATGCTGGTGCTGCTAGTTCACCAACAGACCACACGTTTTGCAACAGCTATATAGAATGTCCTGTTTCTTTTTTTAATCACAAAACATGGCAAGCTCTAAAATAAAGCAGAATAACAGATTTAAATGTTAATACTCATGTCCTCAATTTATAATTTCTCCCTCCCTAACAATGGTATAATTCTGATTAAAAATTAGCAAAGAAAAAAATGGAAATTAATCTTCCTATGTTTATTCTTTTAACAAATTCTGTGTGATTACTACTGGGTTACTTGCTGTAGGAAATAGAAAAATTGCTTTGACATAGATCCTCAAGAATCTGTCCCACTACAAGCTTATTTTTGTAGGAAGCTAAAAGATTTATATAAATAACCGTAATTAAAGAGACAAATGAAGAAGTGCAATGAAAGACGTAGGGAAAGTGCTAGAGGAGTTCGGGGTGGAGGAAAATTATCCTCAAATAATATCTATGCGTAACATTATGCTATCTTCCCTAACCAGCGCTTGACCAGATTGTCACAGTGAACTTTGGTCCTTTCTTATATCTTAGTTTTGGTTCCCACATCCTTCTGTTTGGGGAAGTTCTTGTTTTCCTTATGTAATGACAACAACACTTAAACAATGTATACCAGATAAAAGGAACTATATTGCTTGCTTTATTTACATAGTTAATTTAATTTGTACAATGAACTATGAAGTAATCAGCATTATTTCCTTCATTTTACATATGAGAAAATGGAGAATCAGCGACATTGAATCATCTCAAGTTTCTAAAATATCCACTCTCACCAGGCTGTTTACCCTGTTTTTGTCTGTATGCTGCTATAACAAAATGCCACAGATTGAGTAATTCATAAAAAACAGAAATGTATTTCTCACAGTTCTGGGGCTGAGAAGTCCGAAATCAAGGCAGCGGAGATTTGGCAGTTGGTCCCGAGGTGGCACCTTCTTGCTTCGTCTTCACGTGACAAAAGTGGGCAAAAACGGACAATGTGACGACATGGCAGAAGAGACTGAGGAGCCCGGCATTCCTCTAAAGCATCTTTTACGAGGACGTTTATCTCATTCATGAGGGTGGATCCTTCTTCACTTAATCACTTAACCAAAAGCCCCATCTCTTGATGTCATTGTCCTGGGATTTTAGTTTCAACATACAAACTTTGGATGGGCACATAGGTTCAAATCATAGCACCCTCCAAATTATAATGCCTCTCTCATGCCTGTTCTCCTTGAAGTACCCTCTGGTTTTGCTCTCTTCATTCTTGCCATCACAGTTAACCCTTCAGTTCCATTTCTTTAAGTAATCTCTAAATTTTTAAGATGGTTCCATCTTTTTTTTTTGTATATGGCAGTCTCTCAAACATATTTGTCATATGAACTAAGCAGGTAAATATGTAAATGCCAGCTAAATTTTAGTGAATGATATAATGGCCTAAAGTTGTATCTACCCTTCAGCCAAATATATTTACTTTTAGTAGCAATCTCCTGTCATATACAAAGTCACGACTCTAGGGGTAAACATTTTAGCCTGTGGGTAAGATGTAAAGCAGTGGTATGTTATAGTGACAACTCACTGTCATAGCACTGGGACATGCTCCTCTATCTGCTACAAATTGAATCAACAAAATATATATGATTTTGTCAGATTTAAATGTATGCTCCTGTTAGTAAAATAAAAGTATGGGAAAACTTTACGGAGTAGATTTAATAGAAATGTTTTCCTGAGTTATCTGCCTTCTTTATTTTTATGTTATGCTTTAAGTCTATGGTCAATGTATAGAGCTATGATTGATGTGCTTTTCCAATTCTGTTCAGATCAGACAGGTTAATTTTCTTCTTTTAAATCTTCTTGAATTTTGTCTAACACTTTTTGTTCCAATTTCTTACTAGATTATACTCCCTTCCCTAACTGCTTCATGATTACTTATACACAAACAATATTATGATATTGACACATTGAATTCATTTTAGGTGATGATTTTGGTCATAAACATGAGCAGGTTGTGAAGTGTTTCAGCCATCCCAGGGCATGGCTGTCAGTCCCTTGTCTAATGTTTCAAAAAAATCTTGAATTTGTGATGATGCTGTGATGGTCCCTCAGATATTCTTACACACATCTTTGCCCCTTGTTCCCTCTAACTTTCCTCTTCTGATAAAAAAGCAAACACTGCCAAGCTCAAATGGAATTACATTTGGATGCAAGTGTCACTATGCAATGGTTGCCAATAAAAGTACACAAGGAATTTTACTATGGTGAATTAAAGGCAAACAGACTTCAGAGAAATGAGCACGAACATGAAAATGGCGCATGGTACGCGGATCTCACTGGAAAGTCATTCTGTACACAATGTTTTCACTAGAAAAATCCATTAGCTTTAGCTAGAAATTGAAATTACTTTGTAGGAAATCAGAATAAAATATGTGAAAACATTATATTCTGTGCAAGATTAATACCACGCCTGGTGTTGAAAGGTTTGTGGTCTTGCTTCGACGATGCTAAAAGGTCAGAAACCACAAAGATGCATATGTGTTGTCGTTTGCACAGTTACTAATTTTTCTCATTATTTCCATAATGCGATGTGCTGTTTCAACAGAGAAACCCTCTGGAGAGTGGCTTGCACTGTTTTCAGGCAGCTCTTTTGCTTTCATGTTTTGGCCTTGGCCAGGGAATTCAGACAGACTTTTCAGTTATTTTCGACAAGAATGTATTCATTGATTGTTTTAAATAATAATAAATAGATTGTAAAATTACTGTACATTACTGCACTTTAAACGCCATGAGGTCAAGGACTCTAAAGTCTGGACATCATTGTATACCCTACATCTTGCACAAGGTTTAGAAAAAATGGCATGGACACCTATTTTTTGAATCAATAAATGAATACATAAAAGAATTCCAAACTCTAGTCCAAGGTTTTAGATTAATAATGTATTAAAATGCGTAAAATTTATAGACAAAACTCTTCTTATTTAGAAGTTTATTCTTTAGTTGGAGAGATAAAATATATGCACATAAAAGCTTAAGGAAAAATAATAAGGGTTTTGAAGTACTTACTATGTGAAAAATTTAGCATAAATCTTACATCCATTTATTTAACACATTTTATACGTTGCATTATTTATATATAGTGCTGATTGGTAGAATTCATATGTGAACGGAACTATAAAAATTTTGAGGATAAGCACTAGAAACACAGAATAAATAGAGTGTTAACATGCAAAACACAGAAATACTTCAATTGACTAGGTGAAAGAAAAGATTTCTGGTTCCATGTACACTGATTATTGAGGGATGAGTATGACATTATTATGCCAGAATCAATAAATATTTTAAATAGGGAGAAAACTATAATTATATATCTTTGTGTTCAACAGGAGTAGCAGTACTGATAAAGTAGAAGTTTGTTATACCTTTTTTATAGTCTTTTAAAGTTGTTTATAAATAAAATCTACTCTTAGTTAATTAATGGTTGATGTTCATTGAAGTGTTTTCAAATTTTTGACCTCTGAATTGCCTTGTACATATGGAGAAATAAAGCTTGCCTAGCATAATTTCTTGAGTGGAGAATGAATGATCTGGATAGATTTGTTGACAATATGTCTGTACTTATTTTATTAATTCTTTAATCTTCATGAAGAAAAATATAAAAGTCATATTCTAGTGTTTTATACCATGGAAAAAATGTCTTATCCTTTTCCTAAGGAAAAATACATCATGACACAAAAGTAAAGTTAATTAAATTACTTACTTTATTAATTAACTGTCTATTATTTCTATGGGTTGAAGTAAATTTGATACTCAATGCTATTTAATCTAATTCTAAAAGCTTGAATGAGTAATGATTTTTTCATGTAAGGTTAGTTGAAATAAATTATCACTGATTTTCAGATTTAATATTAATTAGCTATTGCATATTCTTAATGGGATATAAGTGTTTAAAAAGCCCTTTTTGGTTGCGAAAAGACCACGCCCATTGTAGACTTCTTAGAATACATCACATCTGGCCTCCTTTTTAGAGTGGGGAATTCAACTCATAAGTGGCTGGACATTGATTCTGAACATTTTGAACATTATTTGCCTGTCTTCACTCATACTGGTTGCTGTTCTTTTATAAGTAATCACCATGTTTAGCATGCACTTGAACTATTGTTACTTAGGGTGCTTGACTATTTACAAGTCTCACTAGGATTCTAGGTATTCATTAGTCTCGTGGTGTGTATTTGCTGATGGTCCTACTATCTTTGTTGGTTCAGTTACACAGTACCATCCAAGATGCTGCAACACATTATACACAGGGTATGGGTTGTGGGAGCTACAGATATCAGTTATTATTTAGGCTCAGAAACTTAGAATCTCTGCAAGGTTGGACATGATCCTTAGTCTTGTTTTAAGACCGTCTTGTTTTAAAAGTTAAACCCAAATTCTTAAAATATAGAATAGGGGTGCTAGTAGTGCTCACAGAATTGTAGTAAAGATCAGCTGGGAAAGAAGAGCCTATTAAACAGAGCCTGGTATTTAATAAGTATCAGCTGCCTTCAATTAGGAATCTGTGTTGTCATGATTAGAAGATTGCTGGTTTATTTTACAGATCTGTAAGTATAGCCAAAATATGTCAAAATAACCACCAGAAAGAATCATATACCGTCCCTTGAACATTTCATCCCTAGAATCTAGCCAGATTAGCATCTCTATACTGGCAATACTGTTAACACAGATTGTGCTCAAACCCCTCATTGACTTTTCAGCACCTGTAAATTACTGGAGATTTAGGAAGAAGTCTGGGGTTATGGCTTAGTTAAGCTGAGTGGCCAGAAAGTGTGAGATGCTGGATGCCTCCTCCAGTTCATTTCTCCAGCGGCCGCACCAGGCGTATCCATAGCTCCGCTCCCGGGAGCTCGTCTCCGGCGTGGGGCGTGTGCGCACCCCTGGCCGGGCGGAGCCTGGAGCCTGCTCATTAGCAGCGCGGGCAGCTCGTGCGCCCGCAGGAGGGAGGCGGAAGCACAGCCCTGAGCCGCCAGCAGGAGGAGGGAGCGCGGCGGCTGCAGGCAGGGGAGGGAGAGGAAAGAACGGAGGGACGGTTCCCGGACAGAGCGGGAGGAATCGGGGAGCGGCCAGTCCAGGGGGAGCTGCTCCGCTGCGCTGCGCTCGTTATTCACAGGACGCGGCGGCGCTTCCCGGGGCCGCTTCCCGGTCCCCTGGGTGGAGGCTGCCATCTAAACCTGACTCCAGGTGAGTTCCCCAAAGAGGCGAAGCGAGGGGTCTCGAACCAGAGACTTGGAACTGGCGAGGCTGCTCGGCTCCCCAAGCGCCGCTGCCTTGACATTTCCCGATTCACGGGAGGTTTTGGGGGCGGCTGCACAGGCTGGAGGGGCGGATGGGCGGTTGCGATCCTCAGCCGGCGTGGGGGCGTTCGGGAGGAATTAGCTTCAGTGAACGGGGTTTTAGGAGATGTCCGCAAGGCACGCGCTATGTACGCGTTTCTAGACGAGCTTTTGAGACAGAAATTTGGCTTCCCGGATGCCCGTTTTGGCCTTCTGTCCTTCCTTTTGCTTGCCTCATGCCCAATTTTCCAAGCCGAGGAAAGGACTGGAAGGGCGTGGAAGTAGGAGGTCTGGGCACAGCATTCGGCAGGGCAGCCCTGGTCTCCAAGTTTGGGGGTGGGGGGTGGGACTCTTTTCCTTTCAGCCTAATTTACCAGGGGAAAACCCGCAGAGCACCTTGAGGTGCCTTTGCTCCGCACCCTCCATAAGCTTATTAGAGGGAACTTGAGGCTCGCTAGACAACCTGTGACAGGTGACGGCAATTTAGCTTAAAAGCCATGTTGGTTCACTTCGTCTCCTCTTTATCCTTTGTTGCAAAATTGATACCTTTTTGGATTTCTTTAACAGCACAAAGTTTAAGTGGCCGGCTGACAGGAAATATTTCTTTTGAAAATGCTATGAGAAAAGTGATGAGTTAACGTTGAGAGAAAGGCAACTTTATTTTCTCGGAAGAACTTTGGGGAAAGAGATTGATAGGGAAATTCTGGGCATGAAATTATGGACATTTCCCACAGAACTTCCTTCATTTATTTATTTTTTTACATTTCCTTCATTTTTTTTTTAATCGTGTGTGTGTGTATCAGAGAGACAAAATTCGTTGGAGGTATTAGGACTTTATTTGGTTTAGAAGTTTCTTTCTTACTAATAGCACTAATTTGTGATCTTCATGATTATAAGAATTTACTAAGTGTTTTGCTTTTAGGTGTTTTGGGTCTGTTTTTTAAAAAAATTCAATACTTACTTTGTGGGCCTTGCTGAATACCTCTCAATAAAATCGGTGGGCATACAGTTAGTGACATGACCCCTGTGGATTTAATAGCAGGTAAGTATACAAATGATAAGTTTAGGAAATAAATGTCAGAATCAACATTTAGGTGTGAAATTGAAATATCTTTCAAATATTTACCAAACTCTCTTATAGGATCCAATGTCATTTTATGGTCAAGAGAGCTTAAAGGTTTCTCAGATTGAGATATATGTATCTACTTTGTTAATCCAAATGTAATGTTTTATTTTGTTCTTTAATGACTGTTTGAATTCAACAAATAAAACTTGCATATTTAATGTAAGGTTCTTTCACATATATTACTTCTCCAATTTTTAATATAAATTTAAGGAGAAAAGCAATATTCCATTTTGTAGATGAAGAGACTGTGTCACAGAAGTATTACTTTACCTAGATTTCTGTAATTATTATGTTATAAACTTAGAAATTACATATTATTCTGGAACATATAAAATATATGAATGTTATAAACCATAAGAATTCAGACCTATGCTATTTAACTTCAAGTTTAGTTCTTTACCCAAACAATTGCATGACTACATTGAGACTACTGAAGTAATTATATATGAACACGCTATACGAAAAAATACTTAAAACATTTCTTATTTTTGTCGTTTCTCTTTGATATAAAATATACTATAATTTAATGGAGTTATATTCCATATTTAGATGCTCCTAACTTCCAAATAACACCTAAACTCCTAAAAACTGACCTGTGTCCTTCTTAATAGAAGTGGCTTGACCGGGAGACCCAATTTTTACTAAGAATATTCTTGGGATAATTTATGTCTTATAATCAAGATAAAGACAGGCCACATATAGTTGTATTTTTAAACCACTTAGTGTGAAGTTGCAACGCAGACATAACTTGCTTTCAGGCTACACTGCCAGCTTTGCAGTGAATAGTCTTTAAGATTCCGTGGAAACATTGGCAGATATAGCTAATGTCTATCTGATGTAGGATTTATGAGAAAAGGAGAGGTAGAAACTGAATGCTCTTATATTTCATATGTGACCACATTCATAAAACTTTATTGATAAGTACTTTGTTGTCTGACACGGGCTGATACAAATAGGCTTCTTCAAGAGTTGAGGAAGAAAACTAAATCCCTATAATACAGCCTTTTTCCTCCTTTTCTTTCTTAAGCGGTAATAGTTGATCCTAGCTTTTGTGTGTCTATGCATGCTCAATACAGTTAGGGGTATAAGGAGAAGTTAAGCAAGAATATTGAATGCTAGCTAGGAAAGTTTTTGGAGTCTCAAATACTTTGGAACGATTTTTCACATTATATACATAAAATTCCTAGTTACATTTGGGAACTAAGTATATTATACACAACTTTGCATCTGATTACAGGATTCCCTGTACATTTATAGCTCAGGTATTCTGGAAAGAGTCAAGATAATTAGTTTTATGGCTCTTGCCCGTGTGACCTGTTTCTTTCTGGTCCTGATATTAAAAGGATGACTTAAATTTTCTGGAATGTCAAAATTTTCTCTTCCCTTGGATCCTACAAAATACTTCAAGCAGTGTATGTGTGATACTCGCTGTCATTCCAACATTTCCAATCCTCCTGAGAATGCTAAACAATGCCCTAGATTTCTTCCTTTGTAATTCTTTCAGATAGAGGGTTAGCTGAGTTAGGAAGAAAGGAGAGAGGGAGAGAAGAAGAGAGATGACATTTTATCCCTCAGGAAAGAACAAGACCAATTGTATTCCTAATTTAGAAATATTATTCTACAAACATTCCTGAACAAGAGGGCTTTGCATATACATTAAAGCAGAATACCTAGTCAACTTCTAGTTATGCCATGTAGTGAAATGGAAGTAAGATGAGCAGGCCGAGATCATTTTTGTTGGAGAACTGAGACCACATGAAATAGGTAACAGAGTTACCCCAACTGGGGGGCAAGAGGACTTGAAAGTTTCCTCCATAAATTTGCAGTTAGTACAGGGCTGCTCCAGTGATCAGAGTCATGAATGCCCTAGAGTGTCTGTATAACCCTGTACACAGGCTGAGACAGCTCTAACGGCCCAGAAAAGCCTCTGGACAGAATCACTGCACCCTTGGACATTGTCCGACCGCATGTATGAGAATAGTGAGTGCTGAGGAGTTGTGGGTAGCTCGGTACAACTCTTGCTAAAGGAGTGTCATCAACATTCATTGCTGAAAGTGAATTTTTTCATTCACATATGTGATGCCTATTAGGTCATGATTTCTTGGATACCAATTTGTACAAGATATGAATTAATTTTTGAACATCCTTTCTTAAAAGTACCATGTTCATATAGTTGCTCATTTTAATATGAGTAGTTCAGATGGGACATAATAGAGTAAGGAAATGATTGAACATCCTAAGATCTAGTGTACATACCTTTGTTCATGATGAGATTCATCCCCTGTCCCCCTTTGTAGTGACACTGATGGCATAAGGAGTATTAGATGAAATTTAATGCAGAAAACAATGGGATATATGAATGGTAGATATGGTTGACAACCACCATTTTCACTGAAGTTGTTTCAAAGCAAAGAAATTTGGGATAAATTCATTTTATTTGCTCCTGAAGGGTAATTAGGAATAAGTAGGAATTGTGAAGAGGCTGTAGTGTTGACATTAAGAGAAGTTTTTGATTCTTAAAATAGGATATATTACACAAGAGTGAACAAACAGAAGATACTGAACAAATATTCTGTCATAAGTAAGTGATGGATTATTCGGACTTGTTGAACTATGTTTTTAAATGTATTATTTAAATATTTAAATATTATTAAAACCTTAAATAATATTTAAATATTATAAAAGTTGTAGAAAATTATGTTTTCAATACAAATATACACTTATAAGCTATATTGTAGATATGGGAGTAAACAATGCAATTTTTTTTAACTGAGTGAAAAATTTAGTTTTTTAAAATTCCAAATGGAGCTAACAGCTTAGTGTGATACATATTTTGAATTTCAAAATTTGTAACCAAATAGGACAAATGTGTTGAACTGTACTTTTCTTGAAGAACCGTGATAAGAATGAGCGGTGAAAAAATTACAGCATACTTACCAGGGATCAAATACTTGCTTAGGGTTAATAAGAAAAATCTCAGCAAACGCTAGAAATGAGGTACACGATCTATCAGAGACCCATGATTAAAGTGGTATCTTGTTAGGTATATGAGCTTGAAAAGAAACGGCATAGCTTCACTTTACCCCAGTTGCTTCTTTTGTAAAACGGGGAGACTAAGAGTGTGGTAACTCAAAATCCTTTGTTAATGATTTTCTTCTTAGAACAGTGCCAGGTCCAATTAGGATTAGATTGCTATTTTTATTATTGATATTTGCCCTAGTTCTGCCTTTTATTGACTGTGTGACATTGGTGAAGATCCCTTTCTGAAGCTTTGTTTCTTACCTACAAGCTGGGAATAGAATACCTGCTATGAAGAGTGGTTGTTAGTACATTAGAAAGGCTGGATATTTGTTGATATAAGGGGCTCAGCGCATGGTAGAAATTTGATAGCATTTTTTGCTTGCCCTCCCATGTATTACTGTGAAGACATCCCACATATTATGTCCAAGTTTTTATTTTCCCCTCAAATGCAATGTCAAGCACAAAACATTCCCATCTCCCAATTCTCTTCTGATGTTCTACAACCATTAAAGTATAGAAAACTAGAATGAGTGTTTTTATAACTTTTGCTGTACTTAAGCATGTGGAGAGAAGAGCGCTAGATCACAGGACACACTTTGATAGGAAAAGGGAAATATTTACACTGCAAACAACTTTCTCCTCATGCTTAACAGTTTTATGCTGTCATTCTGTCAGCACCAAGTGAGATTTTTCTATTTAAATAGTTTTCTATTTGTGGTATGATAATTCATGTATGGACTTCATGTAACTAACATAAATATAATGGATGGTTGAGAAGTGGTTTATTTTTACCAAGAGGAAAAAATGTGTACACGATTTTTAAAAATATTGCTTTGAAAATATTTAAAATTAATTTTGATTCAGTTGGTGGAAGATAGCGTCACAAACTCACTGCTAGTGGTATTCTTGAGAAGTAATGTTTGAATTTTCTAGGTATTGTCCCCAGACTGCCTTAAAAGAATTTAATTTTAGATGTAAATTTTCTGCTTAACATGGAAGATTTTCCCTGAAAATATTAGCTTCATCAGATACATAGTTGCTTAGGGGTAGCTGCATGGAATTATGGGAAGAGTGAAATAGAAAAAAATTTTCATGTCTAAGTTATACATACTGGTGTAATCATATTGATTGGATGATAATGATAATTACAGCAATAATGTGATTGAAAGGGTAAGCAAGTAACATATACTACAGTTACTAATATAATCCTGTGATTGAGTTTACCACTTCGTTTCTCTTTCCTGGAAACCCTTAAGTTTGTCACTATTGCACTTTATTTCCTTTGCTTATTGTAGTGGTGTATTAGTTGTATTACTGCTGCTATAACAAATTACGACACATTTACATAACTTAACACATATTTATTGTCTTGCAGTTTCAAAGGTCAGAAGTCCAAAATCACTTTAATTAGGCTAAGTCAATGTGTCTGCAGTGTGGGTTCCTTCTCGAGGTGCTGAGGGGAGAATCCATTCTCTTGCATTTTCTGCTTCTGGTGGCACCTGTCTTCATTGTCTTTTCCCCATTCCTCCATTTTCAAGGTGCGTTGCTTTTATTTCTGTTTCTGTCTCCGCGCTGTCTCCTCCTTTAACTTTGAGTCCTTCTCTCCACTTCATCTAAGGACTCCTGTGATTACTTTGGACTCACGTGGATGATCTGGGATAATCACCTTGTCTCCAGATCCTTAAATGAATCGTATCTACAAGTCCTTTGGCTGTGTAAGGCAGCACATTCCCAGGGCCGGGAGATTAGGTGAAGAACATCTTTTGGGACTATTATGCAGCCTATCACAAGTGGTAATATCACTTTTATGCCTTGAGACCCTGAAATTAATGTACTTGCTTACGCATGGAAAAACAATGTATCTGTGGGGGTAACAGTTTATTTTTGAACCATTAGAAGGTATTGATGGGGAAGTTTTCATCTGACAACAGATACTGATAAATTAAATACCCTTAGATTTGTCAAAACTAGCTTTAGTAAAATATAAGTAAAAGTATTTGCACTGCTAGGGTCAAAAATATTAATTAAACCCATTATTTATCAAGGCCAAGTCCTGGATTAGTTAGGTTTAAATTAACCTAGAACATTATCTTCCATAGTGCTTAATTGTGAAGCTTAGTTCTTGTTGACAAAAGCTCATCCATATAAGAAAGCATCGAAAGGTTGGTGTTTTTTTAACCTTTGCAGAATATAACTTTTCAAAGGGATGTTAGACAGTAGTTCCATCACAATTGATGCAGTTCACAGACATTCTTTGTGAATATTTTATCTCATGAGTTATATCTATGACACTAATCATAGACTTCTAGAAGAAATTTAGCAATGGTCATGTCAGCCTTTCAAATCTTTCTGTAACCTAGAAGAGGATCATTGCATAAGATAGATTCATTTTCCCCTTTATTCCATTGTTGCCAGAGAGAACTTGAAATGCCCTGTTCAAATTAATTTAATGCAAATGAATTCTTGCTGCCTCACAAGTAGTTTGTCCTTCATTTTTCTTAAAATTATATTGAAAATGGATGTGACCTGCTTTACTGGTTGTTGTGCAGGAAGCGTTGTCCTTCCTGAAAGCTCCCTCCGTTGTCAAAATGAAGCCATTAAGAGTAAAGTAAATTATATTATCTGATCATAGTATCACAATTGACCTTAAAACAATAAATTTTATAATCAGTGCAAATTGCTGAATAGTGTTTGCAGTTGTAGAAATTTCAAAGGAAACCCTGGTTGAGATACAAAGCTGCTATAATCATTTTTAAAATCTTTGTTTTTCTTTTACTTTGGAACAGTAGTGCAGTAAGTACTTTTGCCTTATTGTTCTCTCTGCCTTCCAGAAACCCTCATTCAAATATTCGAAGTTTTTAAGTCTTTTTCATTTCTTTTAATATTGTAACATTTAACAATGTCAAAGAAAGTATAATTTTTCTGGAAATCAAGCTAAAAATAAAGAGAAGCCGATGTAAATGAACATCAAATTAACAAGATTGATTAGGAAAAGTAATTTTTGAAAAGGGCCCAAAATCCCTTTGCACATAAATGCAAAAGAATTTAGTGAAAGAAGGTGAAACTGGAGTAAAGAACTCTACGGATGCGTAAGTAACTCTTAATAAGAATGAGTAACGTACATGCGTATCTTTAGCTCCCAGTTTCAGAGATACAGTAGTTGTACAACAAATGGTCCTTTCCTGCTCTTAAGGAAGCCTCTCCTCCTCCAGCCATGCCATTCCTCAGAGCAAGCTCTTCCACTGAGTTTTCAGCAACCATAAGTAAGAAGGATGGTACGATAGGCTGCGTGTACATATGGCCCTCATTAGCAGGCCAACTGTTCCTTTTGCCCACCCACATCACTGGGGACATATGGCGTTACTTTGACTGTTGAAACAAGTGTGTGTGGACATATCTTGGTATGAGTAAAAGACTGTTGATTGTCTTTCTCTTGTCGCTCGTGCAACCGTCTCCTTGTGGAGATCGTATTATCCATAACACTAGATTTGAGGATGATAAATGACGTTGTTATTATTAACTGAATTTGCCTCTCTAGTTTGATCACAAAACCAGCGAATGTTTGCTTATGGAACATGTAAAGCTTATAGAAGACGGAAAGCTTACAGAAAGAAATGATGGCTTTTCTAAGCATAAGAGTCAGGTCTTTTTCAATCAAAAACTAACTCATTCAAAAATTCAAGAGTTCTGTAAAACCAGAACAGCAGAGGTTTCAGAAATGCTATTGAGATCATTTATTATAAAATAGCCATTAATGAAATGTAATAGTGAGTCTGTTGTTGTGACTATGTGGAGAAATGAATGAGAAAATATAAGATAGGCTGGAATGAAGAGAGTCATCGGATCCCAACATAATTCATTTTGTATAGTTCACAGTATTGTAGCTTTAAAAAAATTATGAATTTTTTCAGTACTGTGAATTCTGAATTTGCAATATGAGGCTTTTCAATCCTTGCAACAAGTGTGTATTTTTCAGTGGTTCTAGAATTATCGGGGCTTTCGAGCTGCTTCTGATAAGAAGGCAAGGCTAGAGGACTCGTGTTGAGGTGGCATTTGCACAGGACTTTAGATAACATACATCGATGATGTAGAGAGAAGAGCGGGTGATGTTGCTGTGGATTATAGTGGAAAGGCACCTTTTGCTCCCTCTGCTGACCTATTTGTGTATTCAGCTGTGTAGCATATTTCTTGTATAATTACATAGTAATTTCACACACTACATTAAGAAAATCTGAACAATTTTTACTAAACTCATGTTTTCTAAATATTAAGTAAATAAAACCAATATTTGGCTAGGTAACATTTATAAAAACAGGATTTCTAGATAGATGATGATAAATTTTCATCTATATCTATAGAGCTGATAAATTTTCAAAACCCTTTGAATATCACTTGTACTACAAAGTCTCGTTTCAGTTTCAGTGCCATGGCACATTGATTAATCACCACTAAAGCGGTACATGAAATATTTGGCAATATAGGTATTTGGTAATGGTGATTGATGCACAGAATACGGCACCGTTATTATGCACTGGCCTTGAGAACTTTAGTTTTCATCTTCGATCACCTGATAGAGAACAAACTAACAGCTTTTTTCTTTCACCTTGCTGGAGAATAAACTAACAACTTCAAATTATCTGATCCATCCAAAAACTTATTTCCGTGAAACTCACTGATTTATTTATTATTTCGTGGGGATCACTATTATTTGCTGTAGTAAAATATCAAATGATCGATGTTTTATACCAACATGGCAGCTCACATGGTAGGCAACAGAATGAAAACAAACAGGTTTACTACCAAGAATTATACTATATTGCTTTTATTGACAGAAAAAGCATACAGATAATTTTATTCAGAGATTTTATGTGAATTATTTTGATAAGTGTACACATATATTTATAACTGACCTTTCTTTGTCAAGTGTGTGCCCACACACGTATTCATACTAAATCAATCTTAGAGATCTTATCCAAAGATTGAATTTCTTAAAGTGACTGTTCCAAATATGTATAATTTATGGCAAAAAAGTCACAAAATGGCAATACAAGGAGGCATAAAAGTGAAGATAAAGGGGGAGATGATGGTTAAAAACACCTGTAAATGAATAATTGATTTTGATTTAAATTCTTTTTAGTTCTTAGCTGATGAAATGAATATAAATGAAATTATTATGCAAAACACCTCTATTTGTTGTATATGCATGTACATATATGTGTTACAAATACAAAACTGATAGGATATTATTTAACATATATTCACACTCATAATGTGCATATATGTACATAATGAAAATGAGTGCTTGTTTTATATGTATGTATACACACACATACACATATTGCATACTTTCATTTTTTAAAATTTTACTTTAAGTTCTGGGATACATGTGCTGAACATGCAGGTTTGTTACATAGGTATACTTGTGCCATGGTAATTTGCTGCACCCATCAACCCGTCATCTAGGTTTTAAGCTCCACATGCATTAGCTATTTGTCCTAATGCTCTCCCTCCCCTTTCCCCACACCCACCTACAGACCCCAGTGTGTGATGTTCCTCTCCCTGTGTCAACATGTTCTCATTGTTCAGCACCCACTTATGAGTGAGAACATGCAGTGTTTGGTTTTCTGTTCCTGTGTTAGTTTGCTGAGGATGATGGTTTCCAGCTTCATCCATATCCCCGCAAAGGACGTGAACTCATCCTTTTTTATGGCTGTGTAGTATTCCATGGTGAATATGTGCCACATTTTCTTCATCCAGTCTATCATTGATGGGCATTATGTTGGTTCCAAGTCTTTGCTATTGTAAATAGTCCCATGATAAACATATATGTACATGTGTCTTTAGAGTAGAATGATGTATAATCCTTTGGTATATACCCAGTAATGGGATTGCTGGGTCAAATGGTATTTCTGGTTTTATATCCTTGAGGAATCACCACATTGTATTCCACAATGGTTGAACTATTTTACAAGCCCACCAACAGTGTAAAAGTGTTCCTATTTCTCTGCATCTTCTCCAGCATCTGTTTCCAGAATTTTTAATGATCACCATTCTAACTGGTGTGAGATGGTATGTCATTGTGGTTTTGATTTGCATTTCTCTAATGAACAGTGATAATGAGCTTTTTTCATATGTTTATTGGCCACATACATATCTTCTTTTGAGGAGTGTCTGTTCATATCCTTTGCCCACTTTTTGATGGGGTTGTTTGTTTTTTTTTTCTTGTAAATTTGTTTAAGTTCCTTCTAGATTCTGGATATTAGGCCTTTGTCAGATGGATAGATTGCAAAAATTTTCTCATATTTTGTAGGTTGCCTGTTCACTCTTGTGATAGTTTATTTTACTGAGCAGAAGCTCTTTAGTTTGATTAGATTCCATCTGTCAATTTTGGCTGTTGTTTCAAGTGCTGTTGGTGATTTAGTCATGAAGTCTTTGCCCACACCTATGTCCTGAATCATATTGCCTAGGTTTTCTTCTAGGGTTTTTATAGTTTTAGGTTTTACATTTATGTTTTTAATCCACCTTGAGTTAATTCTTTTATAAGGTATAATGAAGGGGTCTAGTTTCTCTTTTCTGCATATGGCTACCCAGTTTTCCCAGCGCCATTTATTACATAGGGAATCCTTTCCCCATTGCTTGCTTTTGTCAGGTTTGTTGAAGATCAGATTGTTGTAGATGTGTGGTGTTATTTCTGAGGCCTCTATTCTGTTTCATTGGTCTATATATCTGTTTTGGTATTAGCACCATGCTGTTTTGGTTACTTTAGCTTTGTAATATAGTTTGAAGTCAGGCAGCGTCATGCCTCCAGCTTTGTTCTTTTTGCTTAGGTTAGCCTTGGCTCCACAGGCTCTTTTTTGCTTCCATATGAAATTTAACATAGTTTTTTTCTAGTTCTGTGAAGAAAGTCAATGGTAGCTTGATGGGAATAGCATTGAATCTATAAATTACTTTGGGCAATATGGCCATTTTCATGATATTGAGTCTTCCTATCCATAAGGATGGAGTGTTTCTCTATATGTTTGTGTCCTGTCATTTCCTTGAGCTCTGGTTTGTAGTTTTCTTTGAAGAGGTCCTTCACATCCCTTGTAGGTTGTATTCCTAGGTATTTTGTTTTCTTTTTAGCAATTGTGAATGGGAGTTTACTAATGATTTGGCTCTCTGCTTGTCTGTTATTGGTATATAAGAATGATTGTGATTTTTGCACATTAATTTTATATCCTGAGACTTTGCCAAAGTTGCTTATCAGGTTAAGGAATTTTTGGGCTGAGGTGGTGGCGTTTTGTAAATATACAATCATGTCATCTGCAGACAGAGACAATTTGATTTCCTCTCTTCCTATTTGCATGCTTTTATTTCTTTCTCTTACTCGATTGCCCTGGCCAGAACTTCCAATACTATCTTGATAAGAGTGGGGAGAGAGGGCATCCTACTCTTGGGCCAGTTTTCAAAGGTAATGCTTCCAGCTTTTGGCCATTTAGCATGATATTAGCTATGCATTTGTCATAAATAGCTCTTATTTTTGTGAGATATGTTCCATCAATACCTAGTTTATTGAGAGTTTTTAGTATGAGGGGTGTTGAATTTTATTGAAGGCCTTTTCTGCATCTATTGAGATAATCATGTGGTTTTTGTCATTGGTTCTGTTTATGTGATGGATTATGTTTATTGATTTGCATATGTTGAACCAGCCTTGCATGCCAGGCATGAAGCCAACTTGATCGTGGTGGATAAGTTTTTGATGTGCTGCTGGATTCTCTTGCCGGTATTTTATTCAGGATTTTCGCATCGATGTTCATCAGTGATATTGGCCTGAAATTTTCTTTTTCTATTGGGTCTCTGCCAGGTTTTGGAATCAGAGTGATGCTGGCCTCATAAAATGATTTAGGGAGGAGTCTTTCTTTTTCTATTGTTCAGAATAGTTTCAGAAGGAATGGTACCAGCTCCTCTTTGTACCTCTGGTAGAACTCGGCTGTGAAGACATCTGGTCCTGGGCTTTTTTTGGTTGGTAGGCTAGTAATTACTGAGTCAATTTCAGAACTTGTTATTGGTCTATTCAGGGATTTGACTTCTTCCTGCTTTAGTCTTGGGAGGGTGTATGTGTCCAGGACTTTATCCATTTCTTCTAGATTTTCTAGTTTATTTGTGTAGAGGTGTTTACAGTATTCTCTAATAATAGTTTGTATTTCTGTGGGATCAGTGGTGATATACCCTTTATCGTTTTTTAATGTGTCTATTTGATCTTTCTCTCTTTTCTTCCTTGTTAGTCTGGCTACCGGTCTATCTATTTTGTTAATCTTTTCAAAAAACCCACTCCTAGATTCATTGATTTTTTTTTGAAGGTTTTTTTGTGTTTCTCTCCCATTCGGTTCTGCTGTGATCTTAGTTATTTCTTGTTTTATACTAGGTTTTTAATGTGTTTTCCATTGCTTCTTTTGATTGTGATGTTAGGGTGTCTATTTTAGATCTTTCCCACTTTCTAATGTGGACATTTAATGCTGTAAATTTCCCTCTAAACACTGTTTTAACTGTATCCCAGAAATTCTGATATGTTGTGTCTTTGTTCTCATTGGTTTCAAAGAACTTATTTATTTCTGCCTTAATTTTGCTATTTACCCAGTAGTCATTCATAAGCAGGTTGTTCAGTTTCCATGTAGTTGTGCAGTTTTGAGTGAGCTTCTTAATTCTGAGTTCTAATTTGATTACACTGTGGTGTGAGAGATTGTTTGTTATGATTTTCATTCTTTTGCATTTGCTGAGGAGTGTTTTACTTCCAATTATGTGGTTGATTTCAGAATAAGTGCTATGTGGTGCTGAGAAGAATGTATATTCTGTTGATTTGGGGTGGAGGGTTCTGTAGGTATCTATTAGGTCCACTTGGACCAGAGCTGAGTTCAAGTCTGAATATCCTTGTTAATTTCCTTTCTTGTTGATCTGTCTAATATTGATAGTGGGTTGTTAAAGTTTCCCACTATTATTGTGTGGGAGTCTAAGTCTCCTTGTAGGTCTCTAGGAACTCGTTTTATGAATCCTGGTGCTCCTGTATTTGGCATATATATATATTTAGGATACTCAGCTCTTCTTGTTGCATTGATCCCTTTACTACTATGTAATGCCCTTCTTTGTCCTTTTTTATCCTTGTTGGTTTAAAGTCTGTTTTATTAGGGACTAGGATTGCAACTCCTGCTTTTTTTTTCTTTCTTTCCATTTGCTTGGTAAATATTCCTCCATCCCTTTATTTTGAGCCTATGTGTGTCCTTGCAAGTGAGATGTGTCTCCTGAATACAGCACACCTGTGGGTATTGACTCTTTATCCAATTTGCCAGTGTATGTCTTTTAATTGGGGCATTTAGCTCATTTATATTTACCGTTAATATTGTTATGTGTGAATTTGGTCCTGTCATCATGATGTTAGCTGGTTATTCTGCACATTAGTTGAAGCAGTTTCTTCCTAGTTTCATTGGTTTATATATTTTGGTGTGTTTTTGCAGTGGCTGGTACTGGTTTTTCCTTTCCATGTTTAGTGCTTCCTTTAGGAGCTCTTGGAAGGCAGGTCTGATGGTGACTAAATCTGTCAGCATCTGCTTGTCTGTAAAGGATTTTATTTCTCATTCACTTATGAAGCTTAGTTTGGCTGGTTATGAAATTCCATATGTACATCATGGAAACGAGTGCATGTGATACACACACACACACACACGCACACACATTGCATACTTTCATTTTTGTGTCCATTACTTTTCTGATTTTATCAGCAGCCAACTAAAGAAAATAGAAAAAAAAATTGGTAATTCGATCTTTCATGTTCTGCATCTTCCAGCTTCACAACTTATAGTTTTCTATTTTTATTGTTATTGTGATCAGAATGAAAATGTATACAATAGAATCAGAATCAGGTCAGAATCAACAAAAATACTATAATGTTTGTACATGCTTTCGATGCAGTTTGTCTCTGCAAAGGGTGTGTGTGTTTCTATGCACATGTGCATGTACACAAGTGTGTAAATAAGTGTTTTATTCATGATGGAGAAAGGCTGGTCAAAATGATTCTGAATGAGATAGCACCACTACAGCAGATAATTAGGTCTCTAGCAATAAAACAAGTCATTAAACATGTTTCTAAGCATCTACTCAGTATCTGGCACAATGTTAAGTAGTGTAAATATAATCATTAGCAAAATTCAGCTTCTACCCTCAATGGTATATGTGTAGAACAAATTGGTAAAGCTGGAGTACATTTCAGGACCAAAAACAGTTTCTGTGTAGTTCCCACTTCATCAAGACCATGTTGTATACCTCTCATACACTTAAGCCATAGGGAAGCAATTATTCCATCCATCCTTTTACAGGGTAGTGGTGGGGAAGAAGAGCTGACTGTCATGCTTGAATTCACATAATTTCATAATTAAATAATTTCATGTTACATAATCTCGATAAACCTAAAATCCAATATATGATAAAGATAGTGTTTCAAATCAGTGGATAAGTGATAAACAGTTCATAAAATGGTGTTCAGATAATTGGCTATATGTATTTTATAGTTGCACAAAGGTATAATATGTCATTAATAAATATTAATTCCATAGTGGATGTCAAATACACTTTTTCAAAATATAAAGAAAAAATACCATAGACAAATATCACTTGCAACATTACGGTTAAAATTAAATATCCAAACATAGCCCTAACCAATAACAGAAAATTTAAAAAAAAAATTATGGATTGGAATTTGTTAAAATATAAAACTTTTCTTTTTCAGAGGATACAATGAATATGTGTAAAAAGCAAATATCAAATCAGCAACAAGTGCTTGCAGTTCACTTGACATATTTAAAATATGAGTAGTTCCAACAAATCATAAATAAATGATTAGTAGTCCAATAAAAAAAAGACAAAGTACATTGACAGGAAACTGTATGAAACTCATGAACACTAAATGTCTTAGATTCTCTATTGTTAAACAAAATGCAAAAACAATAGAGAACATTATGAATATGGAGTTAATATTTAACAAAATTATTTTATCCATGTTATAAGTAAATATTTACATCCAAAAACCCTTGTTTTCTCTGAAAGTTGTCACTTATGAGTCTATTTTGAAAATGTTTAAAGAATAGTAATTAATTAACTTTAATAAATAGGTACTCCTATTGAGGGAAAACAGACATTTCCATAATTTTTCTTCTGTTTCTAATCTAGTAGATGGTAGGAAAATAATGACAATTGCATGTTCATACCTGGAGAATATGCATTCCATTTCTTTTAAACTTTTGCATTCTCAAAACTATATTGATACCTCAAAGCATACCCTTTGCTGTTGAAAACAGCCTTTCAAGTATAAAGACACACACATCACTTTCCTTAAATCTTATATAAGGCAAGGGCCTAGATTCCTATCAGAAAATGTATTTCAAGAATGCTTTTTTAGTAGTTCCTGTGGCCTTATCTTATAGAGGAAGGTTTTTTTTTAAACATACACACAGTATTTGATGCACATTTTTATTGGAAAGAGCTTTTATTTCCTTAAATGTTTTGTTGTCTAAGTGTGAAAAGTATCCTGCAGTGGAATTCAGTGGCACAGATGCTTATTGTGATAGATGAGATGAACTTGCTTCCCTAAGCATGCATGGGCATGAAATGCATCTGGCTTCTGTACATAAAAGTCAGTTATGTTCCCAAATGTGTCTCTGCATTTACACAGACGTTTAGGGGCAGACACCCTACTGTTCCCTCAAAAGGCGGCTCTGCTTAATTATGAAGTTCAAGTTAGACCAGAAGTTGGAAAATACTAAATTCCACATTGCAGACAGAGCCTGAGCAGGTGATGTCACCACTGCATTCTAAGGTGGCAAGTCCTCAGAGAAGTAACTTATCACCTTACCATGGAGAAAAATAACCGTGTCCAGAACACAAGAGGATGCTTTAAGGTAGCGTACAATCAAGTGTGCAAACCTGTGCAATACATACCAGATGAAATCCAGTTCAGAGGCTCAGGAAAACAAACAAATGAGGATATGCTTTAAAAAATAGGACTTAATATAAACAGTCGTGAGAGTAAAACTATTGCTAAGCACATAGGAAACATAAACCAGGCTTTCAGGAAGGAGTTTGGCACATGTGTGCACTGGTAGGAGGTGTAATGTGCAGAAATCCGGCCTTTTGTGGCATAGCAACTAAAGTTCCTTTTCTATTGTCCAGACAACCTTAAATATTCCTTTATGCAGTACTATTTTAAAAAGGCCATCTACTGTGCACAATGTGTTAGCATCAAGGACATGAAATTTATCTGGAATATACCAAAACTTTAATCAATAGACTAGGACCAAAGCTTTTAAAAACAGGTTTTCGTAGATAAATCATTATAAGTTATTATTTCCTCGCCATAGGTAAGGCATGATAGATAACTTTACTTTTTCTCAGTCACTTAGTGTGTAGGTAGAATAATGACCCTTAGCAGGATGACCTTTTGAATGTGTTGTTAGGCAGCATGGAAGCATTATGGTTAGAGGTGGAATTAAGATTGCTAATCACCTCACCTTAAACTGGAGCGATTATCCTGAATTATCTAGGTGGGCCCACTGTAGTCACAAAGAACCTTCAGACAGGAAGGCGGAGAGACCAGAGTGAGCAGAAGAGCTTGGGGAAACTGGAGCCGAGGCTGAAGTGATGTGCTGTGTCCAAGATGTGCAGAGGCCAAGAGCTCAGGGATACATGTGACCCCTCAAACCTGGTGAATTCTCTCCTGGAATCTCTAGACAAAATATACACTTGATGATACCTTGATTTTAGCACACTAAGACCCATTTTGGACTTCTGACCCCCAGAAGTATAAAGAAAAAAAATGTGTTGTTTTAAGCCTCTGAGTTTATGTTAATTTACTGTAACAGCAGTAAGAAACTAACACAGTAAGACGGCTTTTATTTTTATGTGATGTATAGAATTAAATTGGATATGCTAGGAAATATTGGAAATTTATTGATTTATTTTTTTGTCTGAGCTGGAGTCTGGCTCTGTCGCCCAGGCTGGAGTGCAGTGGCGCGATCTCGGCTCACTGCATGCTCTGCCTCCCGGGTTCCCGCCATTCTCCTGCCTCAGCCTCCCGAGTTGCTGGGACTACAGGCGCCGCCACCACGCCAGCTAATTTTCTGTATTTTTAGTAGAGACGGGGTTTCACCGTGGTCTCGATCTCCTGACCTTGTGATCCGCCCGCCTCGGCCTCCCAAGGTGCTGGGATTACAAGTGTGAGCCACCGCGCCCGGCCAGGAATTTATTTTCTTAATATAGTTCTTCATATTAGAATAATGAGAACCATCGAGTAATGAAGTGTTCTATTTTGTGAAGGATGATTATATAAACAGTACGAAGGTTAAAAACCGGGCGGGACCGGCTGGGCACAATGGCTCGTTCATGTAATCCCAGCACTTTGGGAGGCCGGGGCAGGTGGATCTCTTGAGCCCAGGAGTCTCAGATCAACCTGGGCAACATGTGAAACCCCATCTCCACAAAAATACAAAAACCAGGCAGACGTGGTGGCGGCGCCTGTGGTCCCAGCCACTCAGGAGGCTGCGGTGGAAGGATCGGAGCCCGGCAGGTGCAGGCTGCGGTGGACCGTGATTATGCCACTGCGCTCCAGTCTGGGTGACAGAGTAAGACCCTGTCTCCATTAAATAAATAGATAAATAAATATATATATAAGTAAAAGAGGAGGGTGTCTTTTGAAGGCTATTAAAGTCGTCTAAGTGTCCTCTGATTATATGAGGCTGGAATGGTGCATGGAATGTTGTGTTGAATAACCTGATACAGTCTCTGAAACTATAGAAGCATTAGTAATTTTAGCCTGAGAGTGCTATAATCTGGGATAATTTGGTCCAATACTTCCAGAGAGGGTTGAAGTTTTGAGATAGCTGGAGTTATTTCAGTTGAAGACCTGAATATGAGGCAACTGCATACTCAATTACAATTCAATTTCTACTCTTTATATAAGGTAGAAATGGGTAACATGTGGGACACTGTGTTAAAAGTAATGCAGCCATAGTGTAGTGGTAAAAGCAGATGAAAAGTACTATAATAGTCGTATAGATGAGGTACTGGAAAGAAGCAGATTTGAAAAATTGGAGATAAATGTCAGTTTTCCGGAGCCATGGGATGAAAACCAAACCGGATTACAACAGATTCAATTCACTCAAGATGTCTAACTTGGTAATAGGTCAGAAAACTCAATTTGTCGTATTTTCTTAAAAGTACACAAAAATGTTCCTTTTGATAAAACACGTGTAGTGCACCTTCGGATTTGATTTTTCTTTATGTTCTGTAAACTGCTCACAGTAAAACAGAAAAAAAGTCTGACAAATATGATGGTCCTTAAATCTTGTAGGAGTATGATGCTTCTCCAAAGAATAGAGGTTTTCCTAGGAAGGCCCTAAGCAAGGAATCAAGTTTCCTTTTGCAAGAAATAAAATTCTCAAAAGTTCCCTGCACCTTGGAAAGGCTCTGGTTGAAATTAATAGCACAACGTTATTTATTTAAATTTTAACTTTTAAGTTCAGGGGTACAAGTGTAGGTTTGTTACAGAGGTAAGCTTATGCCATGGGATTGGTTGTACAGTTTATTTCATCACCCAGATATTAAGCCTAATATCCATTAGTTGTTTTTCCTGATCCTCATAGCAAATATGACCCCCATAAAGTTTTATGGTTACTTTTTTCTTATCTTCTGATTAATGCCATTAGATTCACCAATTGAAATTATTTTTCAGTAGTTTAATTCCCTCTAGAAGGTTTAAAAAATGTTTCCGAATTTCCTAAGTCTTCTTTCTTTGTTAGTCTTCTAAAAAGCTATATTCAATAGAATTCATGTGCTTAGGTACAGTTTCACTAAAAGCGTATCTTCAACATTTGATCTGTTTAAAAGTTCTTAAGGTGTTAAGGAACATTAGGTATCAGAGTTTATGGCATTTGATTAATCTGAATAAATCTTGGCATCAAATTGAATTCAGCAAAAGTAACAGTGATAAATCAGAGAGCAATATTTGAAATGTCTCCAGGAAACATTTTAAAACAATTTTTAAGTTCACTAATTTGAGTCATTACACTTGGCCCTAATATGGTAGATTTTAAGTGAAGCTCAGTCGAACCTGGCAGATATCATATACAAACTTTTAATAGTCCTAACAATTCCTGTACCTCATTTGGATAAAGATTATTTCCAGAGCATCAGTGCTTTGACCAGAAAGGCATTTATTATTCTGTAACACTTTTCTTGAGAAATTAGCATGATTCATCATTTGAGTACGCTCTCTCAGATAAGATTCTAATATTTGGGTGTGAATAAAACTTCAGGGCATTGAAAACAGCTGGAAGATAGACAATAGGGTGATCATCCTCTCTTGTCATTCTCTATCAAGGTCCTCTTTAATTATTGGCCTAAACAGCTATAACTTTATGGTGAAAACAAACCGCTCGGATATAGCGTTAAAGGTTGAAATAATGAATTATACATAAATCGATTTAGTTCAGTTATATTCTGTTGAATTGGGAGAACATCGAATTTTTAAATTTCTCTGCATTTCTTGAAGTTAGGAATAAAAGCTGGGGTGGGGTCTCCTGAAATAATGAGGTCTAGAATAATTTCTGTTAAATTTACTTTTTAGTAGGATAAGTCTACTAAAATCAATATGAATGGAACCTTCAATGTACCACTGAAGATAATTAATCTTTGAGAGGTTAAGTAACCATTACAAGGTAATTTACCTAATTAGCAACTAAACCAACCAAATTTTAGATTTCTTAACTTTAAGACTATTGCTCACATAGTCACGTAAAGTATATCTTCCACATAGTCACAGGCAATCACAAGCTAACACGAGCAGTTAGCACAAAATAGATGTTCCACATAGAATGCAGAACAAAAAAAGACACTTTAAAAATCCTTTTCCCTTTTCCAAATTCATATTTAAAAAGTTTCTTGTGGAATTTCCCAAATGCCAGCATGGCCACATATAATACAGATTGATACTCAGACCTCTAATGAGAAACAGTTAGAATTATGCTAAACAAGGAACATTCTATATTGATTTCACAAATTCTCCTCTTTCCACTTATAGTTTCTCATAAAATGTAACATGTTTGTCTTGTGTGGAGTCTGTATAGAAAAAGTGTGATAACTGAAGATATAGACACACAGGTGTATGTATGTCTGTGTGTTCCTGTGTATTATAGCCTTTCTTTAATGGTTTTCTCTTTATATATATATATATACTTTAAGTTCTAGGACACATGTGCACAACGTGCAGGTTTGTTACATATGTATACATGTGCCATGTTGGTGTGCTGCACCCAGTAACTCATCATTTACATTAGGTATATCTCCAAATGCTGTCCCTCCCCCTCACCCCACCCCATGACAGGCCCCGGAGTGTGATGTTCCCCTTCCTGGGTCCATGTGTTCTCATTGTTCAATTCACACCTATGAGTGAGAACATGCAGCGTTTGGTTTTTTTTGTCCTTGTGATAGTTTGCTGAGAATTATGGTTTCCAGCTTCATCCATGTGTCTACAAAGGACATGAACTCATCCTTTTTTATGGCTGCATAGTATTCCATGGTGTATATGTGCCACATTTTCTTTTTTTTTTCTTTTTTTTATTATACTTTAGGTTTTAGGGTACATATGCACAATGTGCAGGTTTGTTACATATGTATCCAGCCACATTTTCTTAATCCAGTCTATCATCGTTGGACGTTTGGGTTGGTTCCAAGTCTTTGCTATTGTGAATAGTGCCACAATAAACATACGTGTGCATGTGTCTTTATAGCAGCATGACTTATAATCCTTTGGGTATATATACATATATATATAAAAAAACTATATATATATATTTTGGGGACGGAGTTTCGCTCTGTCACCCAGCTGGAGTGCAGTGGCGCGATCTCGGCTCACTGCAAGCTCCGCCTCCCGGGTTCACACCATTCTCCTGCCTCAGCCTCCAGAGTAGGTGGGACTACAGGTGCCCGCCACCATGCCCGGCTAATTTTTTGCATTTTTACTACAGACGGGGTTTCACCGTGTTAGCCAGGATGGTCTCGATCTCCTGACCTCATGATCCACCCTCCTCGGCCTCCCGAAGTGCTGGGATTACAGGCATGAACCACCGCGCCTGGTCTCTATTTAAGTTAGCTCTGTCCAGGGCAAACCAGCATTTCAAAGATACAAACTGTTTTTGCAAAAAACAGGTATACACCTATCCATAGTGCAGACATTATGTCTACTTATTTCTCTCTAAATAGATCTTTCATTTTAACAAGTACTTCACCTTCACAAAATTTAGTTGAGTCAGTGAACTCTTATCCAGATGCTATATCTTGGCCAGATTATCAAGAATTAAGCCTCACAGATAGGCTGTTTCCATTTCCTTTAACAAAGTTTATCAGTCCTGAGTTACTTCTTGATTTCTTGCCAGTGGCATATAATGATGACTCAGCCAAGTCAGTTCCCAGAGTTGGACTCTTTTTTTTCTTATACACAGGAAACTTCTTTTCCAAGAATACTTGTTCCAGTTGCTCACAATCTTCATAGTTGATGATTATAGAATGATCTATGTACTTTCAATGTACCTTCAAAAATGAGATCTGCAGCTGGATAAGACGTGTGTGTGTGTGTGTGTGTGTGTGTCTTAGTAGACTTAAACCTTTCATTGAATAAGAAGCCTAGTTGATAGTGTAAGGTGAGAGTTAGAAGAACAGGGAATTATTTGGTTTAAGGAATTGTGAAGAAATGTACTATGCCATTAAAATTTTTCTCTACTTTTGTGTTAAATCTTAATTTTGTGCAGAATTTACTAAGCTGCAGGAAACTGTCAAAATTGACTCTTGCTAAGTTCCATATTGGTTTGTAATTATCTTAAAACAAAAGTTGGTTGATACTAAAGTGCAGTTTTTCCTCTAGCTTACATAAATTGAGACAGGTCTTTTTCTCACCCTCCACATACCTATGGCTGGAAGCCGAGGTGGTTGTTCTTGGTTCCCGTTACAACTTCTAGACTGTTAATTTCTCCGCTCCTTGCAAATTAGACTGTTCCTTTGAAACTCAAACCCCTTGGAAATATCAGCCATGCCCCTTTGGTATTACCATCATCAACAGACCTCCCTCCTGGGCACTCTGGTCTTATTTTTTTTTTTTTTTGAGATGGAGTCTTGCTCTGTCACCCATGCTGGAGTGTAATGGTGTGATCTCGGCTCACTGCAAACTCCTCCTCCCGGTTTCAAGTGATTCTCCTGCCTCAGGTTCCTGAGTAACTGGGATTACAGGTGCATACCACCACACCCAGCTAATTTTTGTATTTTTGGTAGAGACGGGGTTTCGCCATGTTGGCCAGGCTGGTCTCGAACTCCTGACCTCAGGTGATATGCCTGCCTCAGCCCCCCAAAGTGCTGGGATTACAGGCATGATCCACTGCACCTGGCCTCTTGCCATTTATTTAAGGCTTTAGATCTTTTGCTCAATATCATCTTCAGGCAAGTTCAGCCATCATTTTAGTGGCTCAGCTTTCACGTGAAAGGACCAGTACAAACCTCGGTTCCCCGTTTTTTGACATCTTTATTTCCATTACTTTTTTTCTTTCCTCCACTTTATTGTCATCAAATCTGAAACATTTTCTATAAGGGTATGTACCACCAGGATCTAGATGCAAATATTCTGCCTCCTGGACATCACTCCTTGCCAGCTCGTTGGCCCAGATGTCCTCATTCCTACAACCCTTCATTTTCACTGAGACTCTCCTTAGGACACAGATGCTGCTGCTCCCTCACGATCCATCCGTACTCTCTTGCTTTCAGTTTCCACGTTTTCCTCCTCAAATGCCATAGTTCATTTTTAGCATTCCCTTGCAACTACCCTGAGCTTCATTTTCCCACAATTTATTTGTTTCTCTTTCTCTTCCCAAATTTTAAATGTTGATGTTTCTAAGGGTTCTGTCCTAATTGCTCTTCTTTTCTCTCCACACACATACTCTCTCTAAGCTCTAAACACTACTAAACAGCTCATAATTTCCAGTCTTAGAGTTTGGTCCAGACCTTTATTCTGGGAGTTGATGATTTACGTGACAATAGCACTCGAATAATTCAGAGGTAACATGTCCTGGTTTCCCACATGATAGTAAGTGGCACTGCCAGCCATGCTAGATGCTTATAAGTCATTTTTGGCCCTTCCTCAATATTCTGACAATATCCAATTCAACATTCATTTAAAGAATATTTTGGTTCCAAATACATCTGTAATTTCCTCCACCTATTTTGATTTCCAATGTCCCCAGCCTAGCCAGAGCCACATATTTTCTTACCTACGCTTATTTTCTTAGGTCATCCTTAGTCAACTTACTTTAATTCTTATCTCCGACACCCTGTTAGCTACAGAGAAACCAAAGTGATCTCTTAACATGTCTTTCAGTTTCCAACTCTCCCACTTTTCTGGTGTACTTGGACTAAGATTTATGTTCCTCATCATTACTAATGAAGACCTGTACTGTTTCACATATCCTTCTCTTTCAGCCACGTCTCACATTACTCTTTCTCCCTTCTGTACTTCATCCAGATTCCTACTTTTCAGTTTTTCATTTCATCCAATTCACAGGTTTCTTCTACATGCCAAGATCTTGCTCATATATTAGGGTCCTTGAACACTGGGGGTTTTTCCTATAAGACGAATCTTTCTGTATTGTATGAAAAGCTAACTCTTTTTATTCTCAGGTCTTAGCTTAAATATTCTCACTTGAAAGAAGTGGTTAGAGTCTGTATAATCCAAATTAATATTTCTTTTTTTCTTTTTCTTTTGAGACAGGGTCTTGCTGTGTCACCCAGGCTGGAGTGCAGTGCCACAATCTTGGCTCACGGAAACCTCTGCCTCCTGGGTTCAAGCAGTTTTCCTTTCTCAGCCTCCTGAGTAGCTGGGACTACAAGCGCACACCACTACACCCGGCTAACTTTTTTATTTTTAGTAGAGATGGGGTTTTGCCATGTTGATCAGACTGGTCTCAAACTCCTGGACTCAAGTGATCCATCCGCCTTGGCCTCCCAAAATGCTGGCATTACAGGCATAAGCCACCACGCCCGGCCCAAATTAATATATCTATATATAAAAATTATATGTATGAATCTTATATAATGTGAATTAAGATTATATCTAATGTTCGCCCCAACACCCTTGTTGGATATTCAGTCCCTTGCTTCACTTTGCATGTGAACACATTTTGTAATAATCTCTTCACTTTGCTCAGTTGGATTTCTGTGCCTGTCTTCGTCTTCAGAATTGAAACCCTAGGAGTACAGGACTGTGGCTTTCTTATTCACCACTGCAGCTCCGTAACTAAGAGAGCATCTGATACATATGTGTGAAGGGAATTGGTTAAATATAGACCACTAGGTCCAGTGGAGTCCACAGCCTATTCACTTCATGTAGTTTCCAAGAAACAAATGCTTCTCAACATATATTAATGAATGAGATATGGGCCAGGGTATCTGGTCTGGCTGGAGATGGCTTAACTTTGAGTTCACTTGAGAGGGTATCAGTGTGAGCAGGAATGCTTTCACTCACTTCAAGAATTGCATGGTGTTGGCTGGGCGCAGTGGCTCTCGCTTGTAATCCCAGCACTTTGGGAGGCCGAGGCGGGCGGATCACGAGGGCAGAAGATCGAGACCACGGTGAAACCCCGTCTCCACTAAAAATACAAAAAAAATTAGCCAGTCGTGGTGTCGGGCGCCTGTAGTCCCAGCTACTTCGAGAGGCTGAGGCAGGAGAACGGCGTGAACACAGGAGGCGGAGCTTGCAGTGAGCCGAGATTGCACCACTGCACTCCAGCCTGGGTGACAGAGCGAGACTCCGTCTCAAAAAAAAAAAAAAGAAGAAGAATTGCATGGTGTTTAGGGGGAAGAATCACCCCGCTTCTCTGGGGAGACATGAGGGCTCTGTGGCTCCTGTGGGCTCTCAAACTGTTGGAAGATGATTGCTAAACCTGAGTTTTCAGGTCTCCTAGTTATATTCATTTAAACTTATACATGATTTGTCACTATTTTAAGTTGTTTTTCACTGAAAAGTCAGTCTGAATATAGAGCCTTATTTCATTCAGATCAGAAAAACTGGGTTTTGGTAAAATCTGTTTATCTATAATTTTTAAGTAAGTACAATTTTATAAACCAGTTATTCCTAACTTGAGAGGCCTGGAGGATTTATTACAATGTGTATTTCAGGGCCACATCTGCAGAAGTTTTGATACAACATTTCCTTACTAATACCCCTGACAGCACATTTTAGCAGGCATCCTGTGTTATTCAGAAGCAGAACGTTTATGCACTACACTTTGGGAGAGAGAAGTGCATGTTATGTTACCATTTAAAGATGCCTGGTTCTTGTGGGGCAAATTGGCAAATGATTTATCTGAACTAATGGCAGAGTGGAATTTTAATACTTTAGGGTTTTCAGGAATCTTAGAGCTGTTTTCATTTGTCTCACACATACAGCCTGAACCTTGAAGACATTAATGAATTTGTCACAGAAATTAAATTGGGCCAAAATTTACATTTGCAACCCATGTCTGTGCTCTTCATTCTAAAGCACAATGGCCTAGAGTCATATTTTAACCTCTAAGTTTCATCTTATTGAAAAATAAAACAAAATAAATGTAAATACATGCATGTATTATACTATATATACAATTTATATACATTACAATATTAATTTGAATTACACATGACATCACTAGTAAAGGCCAGTTACAGTTTAGACTGAGATAAGCCCTGTGAGAATTTACTAAGGTCAAAAAGACTCCTTTTAATAGTGACTCAGTGGTACCTACTCTAAGGACAAAGGCTCCAGTATGTATCCTAATCTAAGTTATTACTGAATGTGAGTCCTGTGATAGCTTCTAATGAAAATTTTCCATTGAAAAAAGTCAATGTTAATAACTGGAACTCGAGAGCTGTAATGGGTTCTGCTGTGTTTTTCGGGCTTAGACTGTGTGCTATAATATGCTAAGAAGAGGAGTTGATGACCTGTGAGCTCTGGTCACTTCCTGATCTCATTTGACTCTTTGGTCTTTAGTTTTAAAAGGGTGATCAGAGAGGTTGCTTTATAATGGAGAAGTTGAACAAAAGGACCATCAACCTGCAGGCTCACTGGCACAGCGCAAGTTTCACCGGATAAGCATTTCAGTAAAGAGGACTATTGCCAACAGCAATACTTGCAAGGAAGCTTTGTTACAGAGAGGATTTTTTTTTTTAAAGAAGCTGCTAGGAAAACTGACACTAGAAGCTAACTAGAGTCACTCTTTATAGATATCAATGAAATTGTAAGTCTGAAGACATTACTTACCTAGATACAGTAATGGACTTTATTTAAGAACCAACTTTATACATACCTAATATACCTAGGCTTGTTGATCAAGTTGGCTGGCTGGGGAAGAATAAAACCATCTAGAAGATCCACATGATGAGAGAAAGCATTCGGGGAGGGCAGACAGAGACATGATGCTGGCCACAGATAGAACCCAGAGACGCTCTGTGATTGAAGTAGTTCTAATACCTGGAAGCTTTGATTTGCTCTTATAACGTGTCTAAAGCCATTTAATTCAAGACTACCCTTCCTAGTTGGTACCTGTAGATGTAATGCATCTCCTAAGGTATTAGTCTAGGCTTCACCGGACAGAACAACTACCTGGAGGTAGGTGGTGGAGCCTCCGGACTCCGCGACACATTTCACAATGCTGTTTACTCCAAAACACTGGCCTTATTGAACTAATCTAGCTATTGGGTAAGACGAGAAGTAATACACGAACATTCTTAAAGTCTGTTCTCTTTTGCCTTGTGACCTTAAACATTTCAAAGACCAACATGAACACTATTGAATAGAATTGTGTTTCCATCGTCATAACTAATCTGAAAGCCTAAGTTATACCTCTTTCACTGCACATCCAATCTATTTTATGGGCAGAAGAGCACAATGGGCTCAGCTATGCAGGCTTTAGGAGTTATTTTAACCTTTAAAGAACAATAGACACAAGTAAAAGTACATACATAAAGTAGGCATTTTATATTTAATTTTTATTTTCATATGCATGAAAAGTGTGTTCCAAAAAAAGATTAGAGAAATCCATGGCATGTCTTTCTGGTTAATGTTACTTTATTTTTTGGTTCATCTACGCTACTACTTACAAGTTACTTGTTTTTTTTTTCATGGAAAATTTTTTTTAAATGAATTGATTTTGCTTTTCATCAGCACAGTTGTTGACTAATACCAAAGTTAGTTAGAAGGTTATGATTTTTACATTTATAGAATGTCAGGGGCAGCATTTAGACAATACATCATAGTAACTTGGCATTTATGAAATATTAGTTTTCCATAAACATGAACTCAGAGAGGAAGGTTACATTTTTTTAAATTATAATAACATTTTGAAAACCATCCGTCCTTTAAAATGTTACTAAAATATATATTGGAACTGGTGTTTTAGATGCCAGTCCTTCCTGAAGAGTGTTTTGAGATTTTTTTCAAATACTGCCTCAGTTCTATATAAAATAGAAAATATTCTGCCTTGTAAAATGACTACTGGATGTAGGTAAGAAGAAGTTAAGGAAATATTACATAAAAGTAGATTTGCAAAGGTAATTTGCTGAAGGATTATTTACACTTTGATGAGTGGATCTGGATATTTTGATACTAAGTGAAAGTGGTTCCACTGGAATTAGAAGGGAATAGAGATCTGAAAGCAGGAGTGAAAAGAATGTGCGTAAGCCGGGCACGGTGGCTCATGCCTGACCTCAGGTGAGCCGCCCACCTCAGCCTCCCAAAGTGCTGGGATGACACGCTTGTTAAGTGGTACTCTAATTAATCAGTAACTTAAACCTCAAAAGAGATTCATTATGTACACAAAATTAATCTTGTGTAATCAAGTGTATAAGTAAAATTAATTGAAGAAATCAAAAAACGCAAGGTGGCTGACACCTGTAATCTCAGTGCTTTCGGAAGTCTAGGTGGGAGGATCCCTTGACTTAAGGAGGCTGAGACCAGTCAAGCAACACGGTGGGACCCCATCTCTGTAAAACAATTAGCCGGGGATGGTGGTGCGTGCCTGTAGTCCGAGCTACTTGAGAGGCTGAGGCAAAAGTATCGCTTGAGCCTAGGACTTGGAGTCTGCAGTGAGCTATGATCACACCACTGACTCCAGCCAGAGCAACAGAGGGAGACAATGAGAACACGTGGACACAGGAAGGGGAACATCACACTCTGGGGACTGTTGTGGGGTGGGGGGAGGGGGCAGGGACAGCATTAGGAGATACACCTAATGCTAAATGACGAGTTAATGGGTGCATCACACCAACATGGCACATGGATACATATGTAAGAATCCTGCACGTTGTGCACATGTACCCCAAAACTCAAAGTATAATAATAAATAAATAATAAACCACAAAACACTTGTAATTCCAAATCCAGATATATAAACCACAGGAATACTTAGATAAACACACGTTATACACACATATAGTATATGTATGATAAAATATACTTGTATGTTCAACTTGGGAAAGGTTGATGATTTTAGAAACTAATAATTCTATTGCCTTGTGCTCTAATGATTTTCAATTTGAAGATTTATTTGGGATCAAATATATGAGGCTCCATATACAAGACATCTTTCTTTCCCCTCTTCTCAGCACCATTTTTTGGCTGATTATTGGACTACAACTGGGAGATCTAGAACTAAATTCCTGCTTAGTGTTTACTTGTTCAGAGCATAGGCTTTGAAATCGTCCTGTTTTGCCTCAGTCTCCACAGTGGTACCTACTAACCTCATGACTAGGGGATCGTGTAGCATTTCTCTAAGCCTTGTTTTCTTAGCTGTGAAGTGGTAAATTTTGGAAGTGCTTTGTTCATAGGATTTCTGTGGAAACTGAATTGGGTAAAGAATGTAAGGCATTTAGCACAGTAAAATAACCTGGATTACAGTAACTTTTCAAGGAGTGTTTATTAGTACTTAAACTGCCATTGTCATCAAAATTCTGTTTTTACATATGAACTTAGAAATGCCATTGTAACCTTCTCAACTCATTTGGTCATTTAAAATAGAGAGGTTGAGTTAGGTGTTTCTTAAATTTCTCTTTAGCTCTGATACTATGTGTCTGACGTTAAGTAATGCAAAGTTGGTAATTAAATCTTCCCCTTTCGTGATGTAGGAGAAAGGCATAAAAAATTTCTGGGTGACTGGATTCCCTTGCAAGTTTATTAGAATTGTAATTACGTAGCATTTTGAATAAAGCGTTCATTCTGGAAATCATTAAGTTTATTTTTCTTAACTCCGTATTTTGTCAACTGTGGAAAAATTGGGATTTAGGAGTAACCTCTGATTTAAAATTCCACCTAGTAACCATCTAAATTGTAGTCTTGTAATTTCCTAACTTTGGTCTTGAAGGTGTTTATCATTCTTATGCGTTATCATACTGTATTATATATTTATGCAACATAAAATATATAGTTTTAACTATTGCACATGTTTACATATGAAAGGTGTAGTTTTGAACTTATCATTATTAAATTTGCTAATTTTGCTTCACTATTCATTTTGGACACTTATCCATATTAGTACATGCAACTCAAGTTTATTCTTTTGAGCTACTGTATATCATTCAAATGTATGAATAAATAACCTTGCTTTGGTGGACATTTAAGTATTTTCATGTATCAGTATGAAAAACAGTTTCAAAATGAACATTCAAATATACATTGCATATATGTGTATAATATTTGTATATATGAAGGTTCCTGTGGGTCATATATCTGAAATCAAAATTACAAGTGTTTTGTACCTTCTATAATTAATTTTACTCTCAATTTTAAGTAAACAAGATTAGTTTTTGCACATGATGCATCTCTTTATTCAGTTAAAATTACTGACATAATTAGAATACCACTTAAAACTTGAGAATATTTTCAAGGGTATTTATGCAAAACTTACATAAATGTGTTGAAAAGTCCTTTTGTATATATGTAGAGATTACATGGTATGTTAAATTCATCAATTTGCCTAAATATCAAGTTATACTTAAGTAGTGTCCGTACACCATGCTTTTGCTTGACTGAACTCCAATATGTATATCCGGAGTACTTTTTAACATTCATAGGTTAAGTGGCCTGTTTTGGAAAATGATATTAAAAATGTAATTCAGATGAATGCTTAAAGATTAAAAATGAATGAGCTTTCGTATTAATCATCAATATGACAACCCTAAAGGGAAGCATGATTTTCAAATATACCTCCTTGTAGGCAGGATAATTCAGAAATGCACAGTGCATATTAGATATGGGATTTGAGTCATAGTGTATTTCTCTAAGAATGTAATTTATTGTACTTTCACATCCACCCCACTGAATATGCAGAGTTTAAGATGCAATGGCCAGAAGACATGAGCGTGTCACTAGAAGGATGTGGACGTGGGCTCCGGGGCTGTTGATGATGACGGTGGTCTTTTGGGGTCATCTGGGGAATGGAGAAGGCCAAGGTAAGTGCAAGGATTTTCTAATTCTTTGCGAGTTGGATGCGAATTTCACTTTGTGATGAAATTATGTTGAGTCTTTGGTTTGATGTTTAAGCAATTTTTTACAATCTTCCGTCAGGTTTTTGTTACAGGGTATTGTAATATCTCTGCACCAGTTAAATTGAAATAGAATTAGGTGTGAGTAAATGCATCAAAATTGAAGCCATCTTTCTGAAATTGGCTTTTCTCTGTTGTAATTGATGATATGTATATATATGTGAGGTTTTATGAAGCCATATATATGCGTGTGTCTCTGTTGTAGTTGGTGGTATGTATATATATGTGAGGTGTTACGAGGCCATAAATATGCGTGTGTGTGGGTTTTGGGTGGGTGGGTGTGCCTGTGAGTTTGTGTGTGTAGTATTTTACAAGAACACGTAGCATATAAAGTTGTCGTGATTTTGAAGAAAAGTTTTTGGACGTTTGTCTGTTTAGGGTTTTTATGTTTTTGGATGTTTGTCTCTTTAGGGTTTTTATGTTTTACATTTTAAAATTTCAAGAACCTATTCTTAAAGGATGCGATGTTCTTTAGAAATTAAATGAAAAATGTGACGTTTCTCATTCTTCTGCCAAGTGTATTTAGGGGAAATTAATGAGAGAGTGGAGCTGCAAGGTTGTGGCATCCTGAAATGTCTGTTGGAGCGTAGAAAAAGGCCATAGATTTTGTAATAAGGCTTTCAATACTGATTTCATCAATAGCTGTATGGAGTGGTTTGTGCCAAATCTAGTATCTGTGAATGTATTTTGTGATAAGTATTGTATTATTTTTGGAGGTGTGTTGCCTGCTCAGATACAAATTGCAATTCTGTATTTTATGTGATAAAACATCCTGACATCGCTGAAATTTTCTTTTCCTTTCCGGGCAAGTATATTCGGCATTGATTTCCTGCATTTTCAAGGCTTGAAATGAAATCTGTGAGCAGGAAGTTTACAGAGTTATTTCAAGGGATAGGTATATTTCTCCAGATAAAATTGAAAGTGTGCAGTGTTATTATATAATTGTGATGAAGTTGAGCTTTGCTAGTTTGAAGTATCTAATAAAGTTTAACACTTTTTAAAAGATCCTTCAAAAAAAGCAGTTTTCTTGCCATATGTAATATTGTTCAATGAAGTTTTGAAATGAAATAGATATTTTTCAAAACCACAAATGCATCTGTGCCTTTATATGAACAGTTGTATATACATGTAAGCAGATAATACATTTTGTTAATTAAGATCAGCTTTGATTTTAATTTTTCTTTCCTGTCATTCAGAATTTGTATTTGCATCTAATAGAATTCTCATTTTTCTTTTTTGTCATAAAACTAATGTAAAATATATTCAATACACATAGTAGTTTTTTTCACCAAAGGTCTAAAACAAGAATATGTAGACAGTAGCTACGTTGGATTTCTTTGGCTATAAGAGTTGTCTATTTCTCTGGTGATGTGTAGAATTACTAAAATGCAGCATGACAACTGTTTCTCTGTAATAGTGATCCAACATGACATGTAGTATTACACAGGGTTGCTAATACCTTCCTCTGACCATCATTTCCAGTAATTGTGGCTTGTTTTAGATGAGGAATAGGTTATTAGATATTTAAAATATTTGAGAAAAATAGGTATCTTCTCTCTTATTTACCCAAACCCTTTTATTTACTCAATATTGATGGCTCAAGTATTCTATCTTTCACTAGGGACCATCATTTATTAAAAAATGGCCTGAAATCAATTCCAAGTCTAGCTGTAGTGAAGCTTCTAGTGGGAAATGCAAATTAAGTAATTTGTTTTCTTTCTAAAAGGATAAATTAAAATAGACAATGATTCAAAGAACAAAACAACTTAATAGAAAACATAATGGAATGCTTTGATACTATGATTCAGGGAATTTTGCTTCCTTAGTGGTAGCTAGATTGAGTGAAGGAGATTGCTTAGGTATAATGAGCAAATCTTATAATTGCAAGTATAACCCAAGCTGCATATCATCATTTAGCTCAATAAGCCTCATTAAATATTAAATATTACCTTTTAACTTTTATGCAATTAAGCAGAATTTAAAAATAAAAGTTTTAAAAATTAAAGTTTTTATTACTAAGTATCTTTTAAAATACAAATCTCACAGCTCCTTATTGTCAAGAAAAGAACACATGAAAATTTATAAATAAGGTTTTCTCTCTATTAAATTTACAGTCTTGCATTAAATATTGGTTATTGGGACCCACCATGTCCATGATTATGATTAAGTATCAATGAAAGATGACTCTTGCAGCAAATATGCATGCAAATGTTTTAAGATTATTTTCACATTATTTCACATAATTTCTTAAGCATAATAGGATAAGTAAATTATACTTTCTACACAAGCTCTTCATATTTATGAATAGACCATGTTCTAAATTTTTCAATCATTGGGGAATCCCAATGTCATATTTATGAATGGACCATGTTCTAAATGTTTCAGTCATTGGGGAATCCCAATGTCATATTTATGAATGGACCATGTTCTAAAAGTTTCAGTCATTGGGGAATCCCAGTGTCGTATTTATGAATGGACCATGTTCTAAATGTTTCAGTCATTGGGGAATCCCAGTGTCGTATTTATGAGTGGACCATGTTCTAAATGTTTCAGTCATTGGGGAATCCCAGTGTCGTATTTATGAATGGACCATGTTCAAAATGTTTCAGTCACTGGGGAATCCCAGTGTCGTATTTATGAATCGACCATGTTCTAAATGTTTCAGTCATTGAGGAATCTTCCTAGAGAAACCGTGTGAGAAATTGTAGCTAAGCTCAAAAACGGAAGACAAAAATCGATTTAACGAGGAATGTAGATTAATGTCATAGTATTATCGCGACTGTGTGCAACCACTACTTATAAACAATGATATAACAAATGCAATCTGAAATCTGAATTCTAAATAGGAATGTAGTGCCATTATCCCTCTGGGACCCTTAGGGTCAAAATAAGATAAAAGTGATGAATGGTGGGTTGGAAGTCAGTCAGTGATCCTTGTCAAATTTTTGTATCTGTCAAGAAAAGCATCTGCTTGAGGACATCCATTTTCCTACTTCTGAGTTACAGAATAATAGGTACTTATCCTGAATGTGACATTCCCTGACGTGGACTCTGTCTTTGCTGCTTAGGTGGTGTGTGCATGAGAAAGTGCTTAACATCTGAAAACGGAGACAATCCTTAGAGAAAGATATATATGAATTTTAAAAGGAAATATACCTACGATGGAAATAAAACAAATAGCATAAATATCTAGCTGTATTTGGTCTTTTTGGTAACTATTACAATATATACATTTTCAAACAACTAAGTTCAGCACTGACTTTGGGAGAATCTAGATAAAACTGAACTGACATATAATAAGCATTGGTGTAATTAATAGCACAGCGGGCAGAACCATGGGGGTATTTCCTGAGGAAGAGGGACTATAGAGAGGCAAAAGAAAACCCAGCTCATTCTGGGGAGTGCCAGGAGCAGTTATTATATTCAGAACTGAGAACTTATTTCTAACTCACCAACCCATAGTTCTGGCTGAAGTGCAGTGGTGCAGTCATAGCTCATTCTCAGCCCCAAACTCCTGGGTTCATATGGTCCTCTCATCTCAGCCTCCTGGTAGCTATGACCACAGGTGTGCACTACTTTGTCCAGCCAGTTTATTTTATATTTTATTTTCATTTCATTTGTAAAGACTGGGTCTTGCTATGTTGCCCAGGCAGGTCACAAACTCCTATCCTCAAGCAGTCCTCTAACCTAGGCCTCCCAAAGTACTGACATTACAGGCATGAGCCATTGCATCTGGCTCAAAAATATTTCTGTCCTAATGGCTTTAACAAAGAAGTGCCGTTTTGGGGATATATACAATGGTGTGCTGCTTGGGAGTGACAAAAAAATAATTATAAGAAGAATGGAACGAATATGTCAGTATGTTTTCAAAAGCAAGTTAGCCCAAGTTTTTAAACAAGCATAATTTTAGGGTTTTTGTAACTAACTTAGGGTTTAAATGTAGCAAAAATTTTAAACATTATCATGAATACACAGAAAATTTTAATCAATTTGGTTTCCATGATGAATTTACATGCTTAAATTCCTAATTTCAATTTGCTGCTAGATATGAGAAAGTTTGAGATTTTGAAGAAGCAAGTGGTTCTTACAAATGTAGCAAACTTAAATTTTGAGGACAATTTAATTTAACTTCCATTTTTATGACCAGATTTTGGGTCAGCTGTTAAGCATTCAAAAAATAAAATCTGATAATATCTGGCAATTCCAATTTTCAGTTTTATTGATCTTCACCATGAAATAATATATAAGGTAAGGGGCAAAATTTTGGAAAAGCAGATCACTTTGTTGTCCTATTTAGCAAGTTCTCAAATTATGCCATCTTGGAATCATTACAAGTAATTATACGAAGACAGTATCTTGTGTTTTGTATTTCATTGTTACACATCCAATTGTTCTCTAGAGATATCAGAGAAAACCCACTCAAGAAGGGAAGGTTAGATAAACAGCCCTCTCTCTCTCTCTCTCTGTCTTTGCCTCCATTTGGTTCCTTATGTTCATTTCTCAGTGCATTTCAGTTACTTTTATTGTTCCCTTCATTTTCTCTTTCATTCCAGAAGTTTAAGTGATTGCATAATTCTTTTGACAGCTGAAAGTAGTATCCGACTTTGAATGAAAGGTTTACAGCTACAGCTTTTCAATTAGAAAATCTCAGATCATGTGATCTATGAGTTTTAATATCTTAGGATCTCGACCAGTAAGGAATAATCACTTTGAAAAACCTTGATGCTACCTAGAGTTTGTGTTTTGTGAGGTTGCTTGGTAAATTATTTTCCTTTGATAATTGAATATTGCTTCAAGAGAGGTGAGCTCAGACGTTTGGCAATGAATATTGAATGTGTATTCCAAGAGACATGACCTTAAAATATCATCAAGCTAAGTAGTAGTGAAATTGAACTCTGCTGTATAATAGAAGTCAGTGTTTCTTACATCTTTGTGATATATAAATATTTTTACATTGTGGTAGATAATAATTTGTATGGGAACATTTAATTGAATTTAATTTATCCTATGGCAGAATTATGTTGCATAGGTCATTTTAGTTTTTGATTTAAGCATCTTAAAATTACAAATGCAAATATTCAACACGTAAAACCCACATGAATACACACTCCCAAACATTTGAAATCCTAACAGTCATTTCCAACAGCTTTTTCCTACAAAAGAAGTCAGCTCTTCTTAGAGAAGACATGCATTCCCATAGCTTGAGAGGTGCACACTATAAGGTAAACAGAGAAAGGATTACAGCAGTTTAAGTATACCAGCGGATTTACTTTATAGACAATAGACTTTTGAATTACTTGTCTTCAAAATTTGGTTTCTTGAGAAAATTATCTGTGTAGATTAATCATGCATTTCAGATACTTTCCAGACATCTGAATGTTGTTTTCTTAAAAGTAGCCAGCACGCCTTTTTATGCAGTCTGCATGGGAGATAGTAAGAGATGTGTATGCTGTATATCTACTAGTAGAGATTTGTTTATGAGTGCTTCCTTAAAAAATTATTTTTTCTGAAGAAAGGGATTTCTTTTTTATAATTTAGATTAGATGATTTTAAATGTTTTTAGGTTTTAACCTCTCTGATCATCAGGGTCATTGCCATGGAAAAAATGCAAGTTATAGCATATTTCATTTTTATAAGGAAAGAAGTTGATAATTTAGACTTTTTTCTTTTACTAAATTGAATTACATCACTCAATATTTGGATGGCATTAATTCACAATAGCAACAAAAAAATCTTACTATTCAACAAAATAAAGTATGATTTCCTTCACATTTAACTTAATTTGTTCTTTAAAACATCTCCTAACGAAGGTTTTCTCATCCTCTGAAGCTGAATTTATTTAGGAAAAAATATTTTAAACACCATCCCAAGTGATATAACTATTTTTATTGAGCTTTGATGTTCTATTTGAACATATTTGAAGACTGTACAAGCACTCAATTTAGAATTAAGATTTTATTTGGAGATTTTGGTTGTATTTGAAATCTGTTGTGGAATTAAACATGAAGAATACGTCAATTTACTAGATGTCATTGTCTATGACACATTTTAGTCTTATCTTTCTGCCTATATGTAAAGAGGAATAGAAATAATTGGTATAAACAGGAAAAAAGAAGTAAAGTGGTAGGATCAGATGTGAGAAATATATAAGCTAAGATACTCTTTTTTTGTTTGTTTGTTTTTTGTTTTTGTGAGACAGAGTCTTGCTCTGTTGCCCAGGCTGGAGTGCAGTGACACAATCTTGGCTCACTGCGGCCTCCACCTCCCAGGCTCAATGGTTCTCCTGCCTCAGCCTCCTGTGTAGCTGGGATTACAGGTACGCATCACCACACCCGGCTAATTTTTGGATTTTTAGTAGAGACTAGGTTTGACCATGTTGGCTAGGCTAGTCTCAAACTCCTGACTTCAGTTGATCCGCCCACTTCAGCCTCCCAAAATTCTGGGATTTCAAGTGTGAGCCACCAGGGCCAGCCTAAGCTAAGATATTCTAGAAGCTATTAATAGTAAAATATCATGTAAATTGTTTAAAATTAATCTGTATATGAAATTTTTTCTAGGACTTTCCTGCCAGAAAAGTAGGAATAGAATGGCAAAAGGAACGAGGTTCCTTCTACAAGTAGGCACACATCCTATTTCACTTTATCCTGTGATCAGTCTCATAACCATCTCCTGGTGTGAAGTGCTAAAACTGTGCTTTAAGAATAACTTAAGTCCTTTATGTACAAACTAAAGTATGAGAGCCTGAACCTTGGAAACCAAGAGATTCCAAAAAGCCTTATGTGTGAGACTGGGTGCCACAGATCTTGGCAGAAATTACTGCTTATTCTTAATTCTTATTGTTCCTTTCTAGCACTTCAATTTATAATGCCAATATCTACCTCAGCCTAAAGACAAGCTCTAGAATCACTTGTGTTACTTATTACATTTCTTTTAAAAAGCTCATGAATTACACATGAATTTCAAAGTTGCCAACTGAGATTCCAAGGACTTAGAAAAGAAAAAACGTGGCACCTTTCCATTATAAAGGCTGTACGCAGTCTTCATAGTGTTTGTCTTTAAGGGACAACATGCCTCATCCATCAGCAACTTTTCTTCCTTAAATCATCATATCTTGCCTAAAAAGGTTTTCTGAAAACTAAGATTTGCAGATTGTTATATCACATCTTAATCTACGTATCAACTTTAGCATTATCAAAGCATGAACTGTTCTGGGTTTTCATAGTTAATTATGTTTGTGGTAATAACTGGGATGCAATTGTTTTTCTTCTGATGATTTTGTACTTGCTTTTCTTATGGTAACTTCTGATGCTTGTTTGTAAGATCTTCCTCTCTTTTCTCCATCTGGTTATCTTCTTACCTTCTGTCCTTTAACTCAGATGTCACCCACACTGTGTGTCTTTCTGGATTGCTTCTTATTTAACTGTTGCTTCTCATAGTTTACATACCTCCTCCTGTACCACACTATCAACATTTCTCAAGCTGCACTATATGCTGGGTTGTGTCTTTATTTATTTATAAGTTCCTTGATAATTCGGACTATATATTAGTATATTCAAAAAATACTTATGAAGTGTTTACTTTGGGTCAGGAATTATTGAGTGAAGGAAATTGACCAAAACTCTGCCATCATGAAGCTCGCATTCTAACTTAGGGAGACAGATAACAGACAATGAGCCACATAAATATGCAAAGTATCGTAAGTTAGATGGTGAAAAGTAATCCTGGATGGGGATCAGATAATTTTGATAGGATAATTTTTAACTGGGTAGTCAAGAAAGGCCGCACAGAGAAGATGGCAATTGGAAGAACAAGGTGGTGAGAACTGCTGAGTCTGGAGCAAACACACAATTTGGAGCAGTAGAAGATTCCAGAAGTAACAGTATAGAGGCGAAGAAGTGGGAATTGTGTGGAGTCTTTTACTTGCTGTTGTAATGACCTTGGCTATGCTTTGAAGTGAGGTGGAAAGTTGGCAGGGACCTTAGTTTTCTTTTTAATAATTCACTATGAATTTTGAACGGTCACTATTATAGACTCAATAATTTTGCTTTATTACTCTTGCAATTGACTACAAAAGAGCGTATTGAAGAAATGTTAAATTCTAATTTAAACTGATTGAAATAGGTTTTTATCTTTTTATGTTTCTCATCACTGAATATCTCATTTTTAATTAGTTTGAAAGCATTCTAAGATAGTGAGCCAATGCAATTTAGCATAATGCATAACTTATTATTCATCAGATTTAGGTATTTAACCGAGGATGCTAATTAGGAAAGTAACTTGTTCTGTTGGATGATTTTGATAAAGCTACTTTCAAATGATTATCACATCCATTGATGTCATATTAAGTTGTGTTTCTGGAAACCAAATTTAGGCAGTGGTAATGAGTTAATATCTCTAAGTGGATACCTTTTATCTCTACAGTCAAGGATACTTGAAAGTGGAAAAACATACTGGCTTCAAGTCTTGGGAACTAGGACTTACCGGAAATGTGTGTGTTTTTTTTGTTTCCTGGTGGAATTGTCTTCTCGGAAAGATGGTGTTTCCTTTTCAATAGGAAAAAATTGATCCTATGCTGCTTTACTTTAATGCTTTGCTTTTGTCAAAATAGTGTTTTCTTAGGAAAATTAACCTATCATAATATAATGAAAAGAGAAATGCTGAAGACACAAAATGATGTCCATGTTAATATTGAGTAGGAAGCATCAAGGGACATGAGAAGAGGGAAGCGAAGAGAGGGAGAAGAGAAATTTATAGTGTAACAACAATTAGTAAAAAGGATTAGCATATACATGTAGTCAATAAGTCAATAAATGGCTGTTTATAGAAAGCCTACCAGGCACTAGGGGATATAGCAGTGAAGAAGGCAAAGACACAATTGGCTATACTGTAGTGAGGAGGGAAAGAGGAGGAAGACATACAAATACCTCAACAAAGCAATGGTGTGAAGGGCTATAAAGTACACTACTACGAAGAAGATTACATGTGATAACATGGCTGAGTAAAACTGTCAAGGAGGAAGGCACTGATCTGGCTGTAGGTATTTCAGAGCATTTTTCTCTCTGAGGAGGTAATATTTCATTTGAGAGTTGAGTGAAGACAAAGAGGAAGGTACTTTGAAGATCTGGGGTGCTCTGAGCAGAAAGAAGGGCAGATATAAAGATTCTGTAATTTAAAAAGAGAGCTTGATAGTTTCTTACAAAGAAAAGAAGGCCGGTTTGGCTGGAATGTCCATGAAGGAAGAGCATGGAGAGAGATTACATGAGTGTTCTCAGGGACCAAATCTAGATCTTATATCAAAATGTGAATATAAATTAACTACATTGAAAAGTGTATGATGGATGTGTGATACGATGAGGTTAGCTCTTAGGAGGGTGTACTATTGTGGAAGGGTACACTAGTGAAGGAAGGGGGTTCATTTAGCTGACTATTGCACCTGTCCAGTTGAAGGATGATGGTAGTTGGGATTATGAGTGTAGCAATAAAGTTGGAGAAAATCAGTTGAGATTGGAAGTTGATTTGAAGATGATTGAATTTACTGAGCAAGAATTATATCAAGGTATTTGGATTTAGGGACATGGGGGATTATGGTCACTTTTAGTGATATGGCAAAGTCTTGATGACATGAGGCAGTTTGCAAGTGACAGAGGTATGGGTAGGTGCGTATGTGTGATTGATTTTACATTTTTTAATCTTAAATTAAGACGCTAGTTAGAATCCAAGTGGAGACATCAAGTAGGCACTGACAAGTTGACTTGGCTAGAGATGTGAGTTAGATCATCGTAGCCTATAGAGCATGCCTAAAGTCATGAATATAGGTGAGGGGTTGGAAAACTATTATAGCCCATGAGCCAGATCTGGTCTGCCACCTATTTTTGTATGGCTCATGAGTTATAAGTACGTGTGGCATTTATAAGTCTAAAATGTAAAATACAGGGAAATTTTTCAGCAGGGAAAGTTCCATAAATTTGCCTCTTGGCAACACAAAGCCTGCAATATTTACTATCTGGCTCTTTGTCAAAAATGTTACTGACTCCTGATCTGGATGAAACCCTGTGAGGAGAGAGTGTTGACAGAAGAGAGAGAAGCATCACAGTGGAAATTAAAATTATGTCAACTGAAGTGTGTAGGGTAGAGAATTTAAGCCTGAGTATAACAGTAAGAGATTAAAATAACAGTAAATTCATTATCAGCGTGATCAATGAAACCTTTGGGGGCAAAGAGGAACTATCTTCGTCACACCTTTCACTCACTCATAGAAAGATCTTAGGCAGGAAATATAACTTGTTTGAAGATCTGAGATAAGGCTAATGTAGTTTGGACAAAGAAAGCCAATGGGAGGATGACATTACATCTGGCCAAAGATTTAGGGAAGAGCCAAATACTTCAGGCTTTTTAAAGTGATCTTTAGATAAAGAGGAGGTCATCAAGGCATTCCGAATTTGGAGGATCAAATCACATCTGATGGAAAAAATCTGGCTGTATGTGCATCTAGGATGTAAGGAAGCCAACATGGATGTGAAGTTAAAATTGTCCATTGCAAATAATAAAATGAAGGCCCCAGGTAGCCTTGGCAAGGGCAGATTTGGTATAAAATCCTTATTGGAATGGGCTTAAGCAGTAACGGGAATACGGATCTAGCTGTTGTGTTTAGTGGAATTTTATCAGTCTTTTTGTTGTGTATGATATATAGATGGTCAAAATAAGGAACTTCTACATTTTCGGTTTTTGTTTTATTTTAATTGAGATTTGAATTAAAAATAAGAAACTTTTATTTTGAAACTTGGAGACTGTGTTTAAAAAGTATAGAGTAGGGCTAGAAAAAAACCTAAAACTCTCCTGATGAGGAGAGTGCTAATCGTGACTCTAATAATAATAAAATACTTTTCTGATAATTTTTTGTGTGTTTCATTATTTATATATGTATGGGAAGTTGTACCCTAGCCACATGCCAATTCACCTGGTGAACTTGCTCTTCAACGTGGCACAAATATTTCCTTCTATCTTTAGCCTTCCGGGGTTTCTCACATGGACTATTGGCTCTTCCTACATGAACCTGCTGGTAGTACCCTGTAGGAGACATGCTACTCCATGACAACAGGCACCACGCTGTAGGGGAATTACCATACCTGTCAATCACTATCTCTAGAATGTGGCCTTTCATGAGCCCTGAGATTTCATACTGTTTCTCTGAGCTGTAACAATATTTATATTGAAAAAATAAACATGTTCTTCTATCTTTAATATTTTATATCTTATAATTTGAATATCCCATTTTCATTATACTACTTAGCTGCTAAGTTATGTTATAAAAACAAGTTTTAATTATCTGCAAACACCTTCAAATCTAATCCTTACCGGTGAAGACTGATGTCTGGTTAACATCTGTTAGGACATTTATTTCCATACAGTATTTATAGCGCCTTTTTGTTATTGATTGGTATGATAAATGTGTAACTCTTACACAAAGACAAAATTTTTAGATTTTTGTATTTAAAATACTGGTTATCAAAAGAAAAACCCAGATGTTATTTGTTTATGTTTCTGCTTGAGGTACTGAATCTATTTCAAGTCATATTTCTCAGTATTGATATACTTAATTTTGCTGAAATAATAACACACTAACTTTAGCTACTTTTTTTCTCAGTGTATCTCCTTGTCGCTCACCATTTCCGCCTCATTTCACTTCTCATCTTTATTTCTTTTTCTTTGGTCTTCTTTTACTTTAGGGATTCTTTCAATTTAGAAGTGTTCTTGTTTTCTGTTAATTACTATTCTTCTTGGATGTACACAGTTATCCTTTTCCATTTCATTTGTGAATTCATCTCAGAGGCATTTTGTATGTGCCTTTTACTCATAGCTTCTCAGAAGTCCCTTTCGAGGTTACCGATTTAACATGTCATGTACTATAAGGTTTGCATGGCATGGTGGCAGCTGACTTTGGTCTTTACAAGGATTGAAATGTTCACTCAACATGGATTGGTAGAATTTATTTTTTCCTTAAACATTTCATCGCCTTGTAAACAAACAAAAGCAAACCCAAGACTCAAAACTGACATTACTATTGGTGCCCCTGGAAATAGCTACCTTCTCACTAAAGTAGATTTTGTCATCCAACTTTATGTGTTGTTGAACACACATGGTGCTGTATGAGCACTCACTCACTAGTCTAGAAAACATTGCTGTGACCAGTTACCAGAAAAATAAATTCAGATTGCTCTTCACCTTCCACAGATGACCCTTCTGAAAGCCATTTGAATTCATTATAAATTATAGTTATATTAGTGTGACTTTAATTCACTTGTAATCTGAACTTTATGTGCAATGCATTTTTTCCCGTGTTTAATCATTTTTGAATGCTAAATCATTTGCAAACAAATGGCTTGTCCTTGAGAAAGAATTTAAGGCTGAAAGTACATTAAGTGCCATCTGGGTATCTGTGTCAATGGTTTTGTCACTACAAATGTGTGTGTGTGTGCATATCACCTACTTTATCACATTTATTTGATAAAATTGATATGCAATCTCTAAATCATTGTGTCTCCAACTTGTGTTATGCCACAAATACAAATTTTTGTCCTAAAGTTGATGGTACCCTTTGTAAAACTAGAAGTTCTCATTTGTGCAAAGGAAGGAAAAATAAAACAAGAAACAAATTCAATAAAAAAATTAAAGGTCAGATTTCTTTTATAGCTGCTGAATTCCTTTCTTTCCTTTCCATCATCCTCACATTCCCAAATCTCAACAAAGTTAAGAAATTAAAACACACATCATGAGATCATATGTTCACCTTGTTCAGGAACTGAAGGATTACATATACAAGACTATACCTTAATAAGTAGAGGGAGAAATATGAAGATATGAATAGAATATGAAAATTTATTATAATGCAGTTGTATTCTAAAGTGTTTCCTAGGCAGGCTAAGAGTATGTTGCCAGGAAATTTTAAGAGACCCACTCCATTATATAGAAGAGGATGTGTGTAGATCTCTTAATTCTGAAATGTTTAGAACTGAGTACAACAGGTCTTTGAATAACGACGTTTCATTCAATGTCATTTCATTATGATGTTGATGAGAAAAAACAAATTGATTCCAATTGGGGTTCACTGTCTGTGTAGAGCTTATGTATTCTCCCCATGTCTGCATTGATATTCTCTGGATGCTCCAGTTTCCTCTCACTTCCCAAGGCTGTGCATGTGAGGTTGATTGACGTGTCTATGTGGTCCCAGTCTGAGTAACTGTGGGTATGTGTGAGTGCACCTGCAATGCGACGGCACCCTGTCCAGGGCTGGTTCCCACATTGCGTCCTGAGCTGACAGGATAGGCTGCGGTCAACTGCAACCCTAAACTGAAATAAGTAGGTAAATAATGATTTTACTAGCTTTTATTAATCTTAAACGTATGAATAGCTGAAATTTATTTCAGCATTTAATATTAGAAGTGTTTTGATCTTTATTTACAAGTTTGTTGACGTTTTAGTTACCAAAAGCCATAGAAGCTGAACTCTTTTGATGTCAACCTATGGTAAAATGGGTTTCGCTGACTGTATTTTTGTACCAATTAACCATCCCCAATTTATCCCTCCGTATGCGTGTATCAAAACATCACGTGACCATAAATATATATACCTATGACCAGTTTTCAAGCACCTGTCAATGATGTTAAGTGAAGACTTATTGTAGTCCTTTTTTGGCATAACGAAAATGTGTGTGTTTTGTTCAAGATTGGAAAAGTTCTTTGTGTAAAGAACTAGACAGTAAATATTATAGGCTTTGCTGGCCATATGTAGTCTCTGTCTCTCCTTCATCTACTCATTCTTCTTCTCCCCTTCCTTCTCCTTCTTTAAACACTTCCAAAATGCCAAAACAATTTTTAGCTCTCAGCCATATGAAGCAAGCCATTGATTAAATTTGGCTTGTAGGCCCATAAGGTGTGAATTCCTTTACATCATCAGAATGCCGCATATATATGAAATGTTATCTATGAGAAATTAATGGGGCTCCCAGCAGAGAGAAATTAGCCTAAGTTAAGTTTGGGCTTTGGAATTCAGGGGAATGCCATGCACAAAAATGCTCTGCTTTTAAAACTAGTTACTAACAGTCCATTTCTGATATCAGAAATACATGAAAACTACCAATTGAACGGACATTATTCACTACTTTAGTGCTGCTACTCCTGTGTGGTGGAAAAAGAATCCAGAAAGTTTTCCTTTCCATTTGAACATTCATGCAATAAAAATTTCCAAATCTTTTTTTGAACAAATTTTTTATCTTATAGCTCTCTTGTGTACTTTATAAGTACGTTTTGCTGCTTATTCTCAGTAACTGTATTGAAACAATCTGTTTTCCTTTATCAATCAAAATAAAATAAGAAATTTAGCTTAATACTAATATTAAGCTGAAGTGCAAGATATATGAAAAAGAGAGAAAAGAAGCAGGATAAACTGACCTTTTGATAACTGCAGAGGACAGCAGATCAAAGACTGGACTTTAACGTCTGACATTTTCAGAATCTATCACAGTAAGTCCACTGGGTCCAGAAATAGGTTTTAATCCTAGATTGAAATGACAATGCTGTCATGACATTGAGTTTGATGGAAAAAGTGAAGTTAAAGTTTTTCTCAATATTTTTTTAAAATCAATGATTGATTTAACTATAAAATGGACTGATTCTGAAGAACTCATTCTGACGTTGGAGGTGAAAATGCTTTTACTCTAATCATTAAAATCAATTTCTCTAGATATCTGACTTTATTCTGCTTTATAACATAAAGAATGAAACTATATTTATTAATGAAGTGTAATCTAGCAAAGTGGCATAAGCATAATTATGAGTCACTTACTAAAGTTGTGTGTTTTTTTCCATTGCATGAAAACCCTGCCTTGTTTTAATTTTTATTGACTCTTTAAAAGCAATTTTAGGTTTGTAGAAAGAAGTGAATAAGCATTCACACGTCATCCTCAGCCTCTACCCCAATTTCCCCGATTTTTAACATCTTGCAATAGTGTGGTACATTTGTTATAGTTGATGAGTCAATATTGGTACATTACTATTGACTAAAGTATGTAGTTTGTATTAGAGTTTACTCCTTGTCTTATGAATTCTGTAGGTTTTGTCAAATGTGTAATGACAAATAATCCTCATTACAGTGTCATACAGAATAATGGATTCACTCTCCTAAAATTCTTCCTTGCTCCATCCGTTCATCGTTTCCTCTACTAATTTATGTAGAAGATAAATTAGTAGATTGAGTTGATGGTTATAGCAGTTTAAAGCACAGATAGAAAACTAGATTGACCTGCCTACCCAGACTGTGCTTCTCACTCTCACTGTGCCCTTTCTTAACCTTTGGAAATGCTTTTATTCATATATAAAATAGGCTATAACTTCATATAGTTGTATTACAAAAAGTTAATGCACAGAAAAAGACTTGTGCTAGGTATATGGTTTCTTCTCAGTTAAATGGAAGCCATTGCGTGTGTTTGTCAATAGAATTCGTCATACTTTATCTCACATATCTTTACGTCATTGTTGGCACATGACATGTTTAGACTGCACAAATCTCCTCCAAATCCCTAATAGTCACTGATCTCTTTACTGTCTCCATAGTTTTGCTTTCTCCAGAAGGTCATGTAGTTGAATCATACGGTATGTAGACTTTTCAGACTGGCTTCTTTCACTTGGCAATATGCATTTAAAGGTTCCTGTGTGTCTTCTGTAGCTTGACAGAATACTATTCCATTGCCTGGATATACCACAGTTTATTTTTCCATTCACTTCCTGAAGGACATTTCGATTTTAGTGATCATGAATAAGGCTCCTGTAACATTCATGGGAAGAAGGCTTTTGTGTGCATGTAAGTTTTCAAATCCTTTAAGTAAATACCGGGAATGTAATTGCTGGGTTGTGTGGTAGGAGTATGTTTAGTTTTATAAGAAACTGCCAAACTGACTGCCAAAGTAGCTGTACTATTCTGCATTCTCACAAGCAATGAATAAAAGTTCCTGTTTCTCCTCACATTTGCCAGCTTTTGGTATCATCAGACTTTTGGATATTGGTCATTTTAATAGTCATGTAATAATATCTCACGGTTGCTGTGACTTGCAGTTCCCTAATGATACATGACTAGTAACTTCAAAATCCCCATTTGACAGCTGTATTTAGACCTTTGGACTATTTTTTAAATGAGTTGTTTTCTTTCTTATTTTCGAGTTCTCTGTATACTTTAAATACCAGTAATTTATCTGATATGTTTTGAAAATGTTTTGAATATGTTTTGAAAAAATTTTCTCCCAACCTGTGGCTTTTGTTTTCATTCTAAGCACAGTTTTAATAACAAAAGTCTTTAATTTTAATGATGCTCAATTTCTCAATTTTTTCTTTGTCTAACCCAATAAATCAGAAAGCTTTTTATCATTTCACATGACTTAATATTCAGGCAAGGTCTATATAGGCCCCTTTCAAACAGTCATAAAGTTTAGAAGCTCTGACCTCACAAACAATAACAACGACAACATAGAAACAAAAATGACAGCTTTTGATGTTGTCTCAGTAATTTCTCAATTCAAGAACAGATTACTGAGCTTTATAAGCAATACGTATAGATATCAATTTCACAATAAAATACCTTATGATATTTATCAAATCACCTTAGTTTTGGTCACTTATTACTATTAGACTAAAATGTAATTTGTCAGACATGAGAAATCCTTTGGAGTATTTTTTAGAGAACCAAGTATTTGTTTTAGCCTTTTCAGTTCTTCTCTTGCTGTTTCTCCAGTATAGTCATTCCAATTGTCTCTATAGATGTATTAATACCAGGTACATAGTAAACACAATTATCTCCCACGTGTACCCCAACCCCCTTCCCTGTTCATGCAGTGAACATAAAGGAAGCAGGTCAAAAGGAAGCAGGTCATGTACCCTGTGATGTGCTGGGTTGTAAGGAAAGGTACACAATTAATGTACCATGTCTGAGTTTTCTTCTTCTCTGTATTTGTTCCATTTAATGCATGTATGTTTTTTATTCCTTAGGCCTCTCCAGTCCTAACACACTCAGGGATACTTGATACAGCTATAAGGCTGTGTCTTTATCAGGTACCTTTGGGTTACCCCCGGCCAGGGGTGGGAAATAGAGGAAGTGAATGTCTGTATCCTCATTAAGTATCACACAGAGCAGAAACATAAAGAAGCCTGTGCCATGAATGGGTCTCTTCTTTCTCCAAAAACCACCTACCCCTTCAACTCCCACTGCTTAAAGGAAAATCTTGTATTAGTCTCCCCATTTTCTCCTCAAACTTGCTTTAGCAAAGCAGTTCCTAAACCTCTGTTAATGTATGTCCCCACCCCTAACTCAACACACAGTCTCATGTCACATCACAGAAAAGAAGTTCAAAACAAAACAAAACAAAGCCACAGTCTTATAAGAAAAATAGGTAAGTTTTACAAAAGTTGTGTACTGTATCTCTGCTTTGAATTTTGTCATTGGCCAAGGATAGTAAAACTCTTGGAAAACTATAAAACAGGAACTTACGTAATATGTTTTACCCAAGATTTTTCAAACATTTTTGGAAGGATAATTATTAACATCTTGCAGAGGTAATGTGACAAGAAAAACTTAGCATAAGACCAATCAGGTATTCTATGCAATAATGCAGATATATGAAAAAATAATATAATGAAATAAATGACTTTTCAAAAGGTATTGATCCTAGATCCACATTCTTTTTTGGTTCAGGTGAGGCAATTAGAATGTGAAAAAAAGAAGCATAGAACAACTGTCTAATGAGAGGGACGAATGCTCCTGGGTGGAAAGTTATTAGAAGATAAATTAGTAGATTGACCCTTTTGTGTAGTTTATATTTGGAGACATTCCTTTTTCCACTATAACCCTCTTAGCGCTCCGAATCTCCACTTGCATTTTCTACAGAAAGAGTGTTTCAGAACGGCTCAATCAAAACTAAGGTTCAACTCTTTTAGTTGAACAAACAGAACAGAAAGAAGTTTCACACAATTCTTCTGTGTAGTTTTTATTTGTAGACATTCTTTTTCCCAATATAGGCCTCTTAGCGCTCAGAATGACCAATTGCAGTTTTTACAGAAAGAGGGTTTCAGAACGGCTCAATCAAAAGTAAGGTTCAACTCTGTTAGTTGAATGCACAGAAGAAAGAAGTTTCATACAATGCTTCTGTGTAGTTTATATTTGAACATATTCTTTTTTCCACTATTACCCACTTAGCGCTACGAATGTCCAGTTGCATTTTCTACAGACAGAGTGTTTCAAAACTGCTCAATCAAAAGTATGGTTTAACTCTGTTAGCTGAATGCTCAGATCAGAAAGAAGTTTCACAGAATGCTTCTGTGTAGTTTATATTTGAATATATTCCTTTTTCCACTACTACGCTCTTAGCGCTCCAAATGTCCAGTTGCATTTTCTACAGAAAGAGTGTTCAGATCTGCTCAATCAAAAGTATGGTTTAACTCTGTTAGCTGAATGCACAGATCAGAAAGAAGTTTCACCGAATGATTCTGTGTAGTTTATATTTGAAGACATTCCTTTTTCCACTATTACCCTCTTAGCGCTCCGAATCTCCACTTGCATTTTCTACAAAAAGAGGGTTTCATAACTGCTCAATCAAAAATATGTTTTATCTCTGTTAACTGAATTTACAGATCAGAAATAAGTTTCACAGAATGCATCTGTGTAGTTTTTATTTGAAGATATTCTTTTTCCCAATGTAGGCCTCTTAGCGCTTAGCATGTCCAATTGCAGTTTCTACAGAAAGAGTGTTTCAGAACGGCTCAATCAAAAGTAAGGTTCAACTCTGTTAGTTGAATGCACAGAACAGAAAGAATTTTCACAGAATACTACTGTGTAGTTTATATTTGAATATATTCCTTTTTCCACTATTACCCTCTTAGCGCTCCGATTGTCCACTTGCATTTTCTACAGAAAGAGTGTTCAGAACTGCGCAATCAAAAGTATGGTTTAACTCTGTTAGCTTAATGAACATATCAGAAATAAGTTTCACACAATGCTTCTGTGTAATTTTTATTTGAAGATATTATTTTTCCCAATATAGGCCTCTTAGCGCTCAGAATGTCCAATTGCAGTTTCTACAGAAAGAGTGTTTCAGAAAGGCTCAATCAAAACTAAGGTTCAACTCTGTTAGTTGAATTCACAGAACACAAAGAAGTTTCATACACTGCTTCTGTGTAGTTTATATTTGAACATATTCTTTTTTCCACAATTACCCACTTAGCGCTACGAATGTCCAGTTGCATTTTCTACAGACAGAGTGTTTCAAAACTGCTCAATCAAAAGTATGGTTTAACTCTGTTAGCTGAATGCTCAGATCAGAAAGAAGTTTCACAGAATGCTTCTGTGTAGTTTATATTTGAATATATTCCTTTTTCCACTACTACTCTCTTAGCGCTCCAAATGTCCAGTTGCATTTTCTACAGAAAGAGAGTTCAGATCTGCTCAATCAAAAGTATGGTTTAACTCTGTTAGCTGAATGCACAGATCATAAAGAAGTTTCACAGAATGATTCTGTGTAGTTTATATTTGGAGACATTCCTTTTTCCACTATTACCCTCTTAGCGCTCCGAATCTCCACTTGCATTTTCTACAGAAAGAGTGTTTCAGAACGGCTCAATCAAAACTAAGGTTCAACTCTTTTAGTTGAACAAACAGAACAGAAAGAAGTTTCACACAATTCTTCTGTGTAGTTTTTATTTGTAGACATTCTTTTTCCCAATATAGGCCTCTTAGCGCTCAGAATGTCCAATTGCAGTTTCTACAGAAAGAGTGTTTCAGAACGGCTCAATCAAAAGTAAGGTTCAACTCTGTTAGTTGAATGCACAGAACAGAAAGAAGTTTCATACAATGCTTCTGTGTAGTTTATATTTGAACATATTCTTTTTTCCACTATTACCCACTTAGCGCTACGAATGTCCAGTTGCATTTTCTACAGACAGAGTGTTTCAAAACTGCTCAATCAAAAGTATGGTTTAACTCTGTTAGCTGAATGCTCAGATCAGAAAGAAGTTTCACAGAATGCTTCTGTGTAGTTTATATTTGAATATATTCCTTTTTCCACTACTACGCTCTTAGCGCTCCAAATGTCCAGTTGCATTTTCTACAGAAAGAGTGTTCAGATCTGCTCAATCAAAAGTATGGTTTAATTCTGTTAGCTGAATGCACAGATCAGAAAGAAGTTTCACCGAATGATTCTGTGTAGTTTATATTTGAAGACATTCCATTTTCCACTATTACCCTCTTAGCGCTCCGAATCTCCACTTGCATTTTCTACAAAAAGAGTGTTTCATAACTGCTCAATCAAAAATATGTTTTATCTCTGTTAAGTGAATTTACAGATCAGAAATAAGTTTCACAGAATGCATCTGTGTAGTTTTTATTTGAAGATATTCTTTTTCAAAATGTAGGCCTCTTAGCGCTTAGCATGTCCAATTGCAGTTTCTACAGAAAGAGTGTTTCAGATCGGCTCAATCAAAAGTAAGGTTCAACTCTGTTAGTTGAATGCACAGAACAGAAAGAATTTTCACAGAATGCTACTGTGTAGTTTATATTTGAATATATTCCTTTTTCCACTATTAGCCTCTTAGCGCTCCGAATGTCCACTTGCATTTTCTACAGAAAGAGTGTTTCATAACTGCTCAATCAAAAATATGTTTTATCTCTGTTAACTGAATTTACAGATCAGAAATAAGTTTCACAGAATGCATCTGTGTAGTTTTTATTTGAAGATATTCTTTTTCCCAATGTAGGCCTCTTAGCGCTTAGCATGTCCAATTGCAGTTTCTACAGAAAGAGTGTTTCAGAACGGCTCAATCAAAAGTAAGGTTCAACTCTGTTAGTTGAATGCACAGAACAGAGAGAATTTTCACAGAATGCTACTGTGTAGTTTATATTTGAATATATTCCTTTTTCCACTATTACCCTCTTAGCGCTCCGAATGTCCACTTGCATTTTCTACAGAAAGAGTGTTCAGAACTGCGCAATCAAAAGTATGGTTTAACTCTGTTAGCTTAATGAACATATCAGAAATAAGTTTCACACAATGCTTCTGTGTAGTTTTTATTTGAAGATATTATTTTTCCCAATATAGGCCTCTTAGCGCTCAGAATGTCCAATTGCAGTTTCTACAGAAAGAGTGTTTCAGAAAGGCTCAATCAAAAGTAAGGTTCAACTCTGTTAGTTGAATGCACAGAACAGAAAGAAGTTTCATACACTGCTTCTGTGTAGTTTATTTTTGAACATATTCTTTTTTCCACTATTACCCACTTAGCGCTACGAATGTCCAGTTGCATTTTCTACAGACAGAGTGTTTCAAAACTGCTCAATCAAAAGTATGGTTTAACTCTGTAAGCTGAATGATCAGATCAGAAAGAAGTTTCACAGAATGTTTCTGTGTAGTTTATATTTGAATATATTCCTTTTTCCACTGCTACTCTCTTAGCGCTCCTAATGTCCAGTTGCATTTTCTACAGAAAGAGAGTTCAGATCTGCTCAATCAAAAGTATGGTTTAACCCTGTTAGCTGAATGCACAGATCAGAAAGAAGTTTCACAGGATGATTCTGTGTAGTTTATATTTGGAGACATTCCTTTTTCCACTATTACCCTCTTAGCGCTCCGAATCTCCACTTGCATTTTCTACAGAAAGAGTGTTTCAGAACGGCTCAATCAAAACTAAGGTTCAACTCTTTTAGTTGAACAAACAGAACAGAAAGAAGTTTCACACAATTCTTCTGTGTAGTTTTTATTTGTAGACATTCTTTTTCCCAATATAGGCCTCTTAGCGCTCAGAATGTCCAATTGCAGTTTCTACAGAAAAAGTGTTTCAGAACGGCTCAATCAAAAGTAAGGTTCAACTCTGTTAGTTGAATGCACAGAACAGAAAGAAGTTTCATACAATGCTTCTGTGTAGTTTATATTTGAACATATTATTTTTTCCACTATTACCCACTTAGCGCTACGAATGTCCAGTTGCATTTTCTACAGACAGAGTGTTTCAAAACTGCTCAATCAAAAGTATGGTTTAACTCTGTTAGCTGAATGCTCAGATCAGAAAGAAGTTTCACAGAATGCTTCTGTGTAGTTTATATTTGAATATATTCCTTTTTCCACTACTACGCTCTTAGCGCTCCAAACGTCCAGTTGCATTTTCTACAGAAAGAGTGTTCAGATCTGCTCAATCAAAAGTATGGTTTAACTCTGTTAGCTGAATGCACAGATCAGAAAAAGTTTCACCGAATGATTCTGTGTAGTTTGTATTTGAAGACATTCCTTTTTCCACAATTACCCTCTTAGCGCTCCGAATCTCCAATTGAATTTTCTACAAAAAGAGTGTTTCATAACTGCTCAATCAAAAATATGTTTTATCTCTGTTAACTGAATTTACAGATCAGAAATAAGTTTCACAGAATGCATCTGTGTAGTTTTTATTTGAAGATATTCTTTTTCCCAATGTAGGCCTCTTAGCGCTTAGCATGTCCAATTGCAGTTTCTACAGAAAGAGTGTTTCAGACGGCTCAATCAAAAGTAAGGTTCAACTCTGTTAGTTGAATGCACAGAACAGAAAGAATTTTCACAGAATGCTACTGTGTAGTTTATATTTGAATATATTGCTTTTTCCACTATTACCCTCTTAGCGCTCCGAATGCCCACTTGCATTTTCTACAGAAAGAGTGTTCAGAACTGCGCAATCAAAAGTATGGTTTAACTCTGTTAGCTTAATGAACATATCAGAAATTAGTTTCACACAATGCTTCTGTGTAGTTTTTATTTGAAGATATTGTTTTTCCCAATATAGGCCTCTTAGCGCTCAGAATGTCCAATTGCAGTTTCTACAGAAAGAGTGTTTCAGAAAGGCTCAATCAAAAGTAAGGTTCAACTCTGTTAGTTGAATGCACAGAACAGAAAGAAGTTTCATACAATGCTTCTGTGTAGTTTATATTTGAACATATTCTTTTTTCCACTATTACCCACTTAGCGCTACGAATGTCCAGTTGCATTTTCTACAGACAGAGTGTTTCAAAACTGCTCAATCAAAAGTATGGTTTAATTCTGTTAGCTGAATGCTCAGATCAGAAAGAAGTTTCACAGAATGCTTCTGTGTAGTTTATATTTGAATATATTCCTTTTTCCACTACTACGCTCTTAGCGCTCCAAATGTCCAGTTGCATTTTCTACAGAAAGAGTGTTCAGATCTGCTCAATCAAAAGTATGGTTTAATTCTGTTAGCTGAATGCACAGATCAGAAAGAAGTTTCACCGAATGATTCTGTATTTTATATTTGAAGACATTCCTTTTTCCACTATTACCCTCTTAGCGCTCCGAATCTCCACTTGCATTTTCTACAAAAAGAGTGTTTCATAACTGCTCAATCAAAAATATGTTTTATCTCTGTTAACTGAATTTACAGATCAGAAATAAGTTTCACAGAATGCATCTGTGTAGTTTTTATTTGAAGATATTCTTTTTCCCAATGTAGGCCTCTTAGCGCTTAGCATGTCCAATTGCAGTTTGTACAGAAAGAGTGTTTCAGAACGGCTCAATCAAAAGTAAGGTTCAACTCTGTTAGTTGAATGCACAGAACAGAAAGAATTTTCACAGAATGCTACTGTGTAGTTTATATTTGAATATATTCCTTTTTCCACTATTACCCTCTTAGCGCTCCGAATGTCCACTTGCATTTTCTACAGAAAGAGTGTTCAGAACTGCGCAATCAAAAGTATGGTTTAAATCTGTTAGCTTAATGAACATATCAGAAATAAGTTTCACACAATGCTTCTGTGTAGTTTTTATTTGAAGATATTATTTTTCCCAATATAGGCCTCTTAGCGCTCAGAATGTCCAATTGCAGTTTCTACAGAAAGAGTGTTTCAGAAAGGCTCAATCAAAAGTAAGGTTCAACTCTGTTAGTTGAATGCACAGAACAGAAAGAAGTTTCATACACTGCTTCTGTGTAGTTTATATTTGAACATATTCTTTTTTCCACTATTACCCACTTAGCTCTACGAATGTCCAGTTGCATTTTCTACAGACAGAGTGTTTCAAAACTGCTCAATCAAAAGTATGGTTTAACTCTGTAAGCTGAATGCTCAGATCAGAAAGAAGTTTCACAGAATGCTTCTGTGTAGTTTATATTTGAATATATTACTTTTTCCACTACGACTCTCTTAGCGCTAAAAATGTCCAGTTGCATTTTCTACAGAAAGAGAGTTCAGATCTGCTCAATCAAAAGTACGGTTTAACTCTGTTAGCTGAATACACAGATCAGAAAGAAGTTTCACAGAATGATTCTGTGTAGTTTATATTTGGAGACATTCCTTTTTCCACTATTACCCTCTTAGCGCTCCGAATCTCCACTTGCATTTTCTACAGAAAGAGTGTTTCAGAATGGCTCAATCAAAACTAAGGTTCAACTCTTTTAGTTGAACAAGCAGAACAGAAAGAAGTTTCACACAATTCTTCTGTGCAGTTTTTATTTGTAGACATTCTTTTTCCCAATATAGGCCTCTTAGCGCTCAGAATGTCCAATTGCAGTTTCTACAGAAAGAGTGTTTCAGAACGGCTCAATCAAAAGTAAGGTTCAACTCTGTTAGTTGAATGCACAGAACAGAAAGAAGTTTCATACAATGCTTCTGTGTAGTTTATATTTGAACATATTCTTTTTTCCACTATTACCCACTTAGCGCTACGAATGTCCAGTTGCATTTTCTACAGACAGAGTGTTTCAAAACTGCTCAATCAAAAGTATGGTTTAACTCTGTTAGCTGAATGCTCAGATCAGAAAGAAGTTTCACAGAATGCTTCTGTGTAGTTTATATTTGAATATATTCCTTTTTCCACTACTACGCTCTTAGCGCTCCAAATGTCCAGTTGCATTTTCTACAGAAAGAGTGTTCAGATCTGCTCAATCAAAAGTATGGTTTAATTCTGTTAGCTGAATGCACAGATCAGAAAGAAGTTTCACCGAATGATTCTGTGTAGTTTATATTTGAAGACATTCCATTTTCCACTATTACCCTCTTAGCGCTCCGAATCTCCACTTGCATTTTCTACAAAAAGAGTGTTTCATAACTGCTCAATCAAAAATATGTTTTATCTCTGTTAAGTGAATTTACAGATCAGAAATAAGTTTCACAGAATGCATCTGTGTAGTTTTTATTTGAAGATATTCTTTTTCAAAATGTAGGCCTCTTAGCGCTTAGCATGTCCAATTGCAGTTTCTACAGAAAGAGTGTTTCAGATCGGCTCAATCAAAAGTAAGGTTCAACTCTGTTAGTTGAATGCACAGAACAGAAAGAATTTTCACAGAATGCTACTGTGTAGTTTATATTTGAATATATTCCTTTTTCCACTATTAGCCTCTTAGCGCTCCGAATGTCCACTTGCATTTTCTACAGAAAGAGTGTTTCATAACTGCTCAATCAAAAATATGTTTTATCTCTGTTAACTGAATTTACAGATCAGAAATAAGTTTCACAGAATGCATCTGTGTAGTTTTTATTTGAAGATATTCTTTTTCCCAATGTAGGCCTCTTAGCGCTTAGCATGTCCAATTGCAGTTTCTACAGAAAGAGTGTTTCAGAACGGCTCAATCAAAAGTAAGGTTCAACTCTGTTAGTTGAATGCACAGAACAGAGAGAATTTTCACAGAATGCTACTGTGTAGTTTATATTTGAATATATTCCTTTTTCCACTATTACCCTCTTAGCGCTCCGAATGTCCACTTGCATTTTCTACAGAAAGAGTGTTCAGAACTGCGCAATCAAAAGTATGGTTTAACTCTGTTAGCTTAATGAACATATCAGAAATAAGTTTCACACAATGCTTCTGTGTAGTTTTTATTTGAAGATATTATTTTTCCCAATATAGGCCTCTTAGCGCTCAGAATGTCCAATTGCAGTTTCTACAGAAAGAGTGTTTCAGAAAGGCTCAATCAAAAGTAAGGTTCAACTCTGTTAGTTGAATGCACAGAACAGAAAGAAGTTTCATACACTGCTTCTGTGTAGTTTATTTTTGAACATATTCTTTTTTCCACTATTACCCACTTAGCGCTACGAATGTCCAGTTGCATTTTCTACAGACAGAGTGTTTCAAAACTGCTCAATCAAAAGTATGGTTTAACTCTGTAAGCTGAATGATCAGATCAGAAAGAAGTTTCACAGAATGTTTCTGTGTAGTTTATATTTGAATATATTCCTTTTTCCACTGCTACTCTCTTAGCGCTCCTAATGTCCAGTTGCATTTTCTACAGAAAGAGAGTTCAGATCTGCTCAATCAAAAGTATGGTTTAACCCTGTTAGCTGAATGCACAGATCAGAAAGAAGTTTCACAGGATGATTCTGTGTAGTTTATATTTGGAGACATTCCTTTTTCCACTATTACCCTCTTAGCGCTCCGAATCTCCACTTGCATTTTCTACAGAAAGAGTGTTTCAGAACGGCTCAATCAAAACTAAGGTTCAACTCTTTTAGTTGAACAAACAGAACAGAAAGAAGTTTCACACAATTCTTCTGTGTAGTTTTTATTTGTAGACATTCTTTTTCCCAATATAGGCCTCTTAGCGCTCAGAATGTCCAATTGCAGTTTCTACAGAAAAAGTGTTTCAGAACGGCTCAATCAAAAGTAAGGTTCAACTCTGTTAGTTGAATGCACAGAACAGAAAGAAGTTTCATACAATGCTTCTGTGTAGTTTATATTTGAACATATTCTTTTTTCCACTATTACCCACTTAGCGCTACGAATGTCCAGTTGCATTTTCTACAGACAGAGTGTTTCAAAACTGCTCAATCAAAAGTATGGTTTAACTCTGTTAGCTGAATGCTCAGATCAGAAAGAAGTTTCACAGAATGCTTCTGTGTAGTTTATATTTGAATATATTCCTTTTTCCACTACTACGCTCTTAGCGCTCCAAACGTCCAGTTGCATTTTCTACAGAAAGAGTGTTCAGATCTGCTCAATCAAAAGTATGGTTTAACTCTGTTAGCTGAATGCACAGATCAGAAAAAGTTTCACCGAATGATTCTGTGTAGTTTGTATTTGAAGACATTCCTTTTTCCACAATTACCCTCTTAGCGCTCCGAATCTCCAATTGAATTTTCTACAAAAAGAGTGTTTCATAACTGCTCAATCAAAAATATGTTTTATCTCTGTTAACTGAATTTACAGATCAGAAATAAGTTTCACAGAATGCATCTGTGTAGTTTTTATTTGAAGATATTCTTTTTCCCAATGTAGGCCTCTTAGCGCTTAGCATGTCCAATTGCAGTTTCTACAGAAAGAGTGTTTCAGACGGCTCAATCAAAAGTAAGGTTCAACTCTGTTAGTTGAATGCACAGAACAGAAAGAATTTTCACAGAATGCTACTGTGTAGTTTATATTTGAATATATTGCTTTTTCCACTATTACCCTCTTAGCGCTCCGAATGCCCACTTGCATTTTCTACAGAAAGAGTGTTCAGAACTGCGCAATCAAAAGTATGGTTTAACTCTGTTAGCTTAATGAACATATCAGAAATTAGTTTCACACAATGCTTCTGTGTAGTTTTTATTTGAAGATATTGTTTTTCCCAATATAGGCCTCTTAGCGCTCAGAATGTCCAATTGCAGTTTCTACAGAAAGAGTGTTTCAGAAAGGCTCAATCAAAAGTAAGGTTCAACTCTGTTAGTTGAATGCACAGAACAGAAAGAAGTTTCATACAATGCTTCTGTGTAGTTTATATTTGAACATATTCTTTTTTCCACTATTACCCACTTAGCGCTACGAATGTCCAGTTGCATTTTCTACAGACAGAGTGTTTCAAAACTGCTCAATCAAAAGTATGGTTTAATTCTGTTAGCTGAATGCTCAGATCAGAAAGAAGTTTCACAGAATGCTTCTGTGTAGTTTATATTTGAATATATTCCTTTTTCCACTACTACGCTCTTAGCGCTCCAAATGTCCAGTTGCATTTTCTACAGAAAGAGTGTTCAGATCTGCTCAATCAAAAGTATGGTTTAACTCTGTTAGCTGAATGCACAGATCAGAAAGAAGTTTCACCGAATGATTCTGTATTTTATATTTGAAGACATTCCTTTTTCCACTATTACCCTCTTAGCGCTCCGAATCTCCACTTGCATTTTCTACAAAAAGAGTGTTTCATAACTACTCAATCAAAAATATGTTTTATCTCTGTTAACTGAATTTACAGATCAGAAATAAGTTTCACAGAATGCATCTGTATAGTTTTTATTTGAAGATATTCTTTTTCCCAATGTAGGCCTCTTAGCGCTTAGCATGTCCAATTGCAGTTTCTACAGAAAGAGTGTTTCAGAACGGCTCAATCAAAAGTAAGGTTCAACTCTGTTAGTTGAATGCACAGAACAGAGAGAATTTTCACAGAATGCTACTGTGTAGTTTATATTTGAATATATTCCTTTTTCCACTATTACCCTCTTAGCGCTCCGAATGTCCACTTGCATTTTCTACAGAAAGAGTGTTCAGAACTGCGCAATCAAAAGTATGGTTTAAATCTGTTAGCTTAATGAACATATCAGAAATAAGTTTCACACAATGCTTCTGTGTAGTTTTTATTTGAAGATATTATTTTTCCCAATATAGGCCTCTTAGCGCTCAGAATGTCCAATTGCAGTTTCTACAGAAAGAGTGTTTCAGAAAGGCTCAATCAAAAGTAAGGTTCAACTCTGTTAGTTGAATGCACAGAACAGAAAGAAGTTTCATACACTGCTTCTGTGTAGTTTATATTTGAACATATTCTTTTTTCCACTATTACCCACTTAGCTCTACGAATGTCCAGTTGCATTTTCTACAGACAGAGTGTTTCAAAACTGCTCAATCAAAAGTATGGTTTAACTCTGTAAGCTGAATGCTCAGATCAGAAAGAAGTTTCACAGAATGCTTCTGTGTAGTTTATATTTGAATATATTACTTTTTCCACTACGACTCTCTTAGCGCTAAAAATGTCCAGTTGCATTTTCTACAGAAAGAGAGTTCAGATCTGCTCAATCAAAAGTACGGTTTAACTCTGTTAGCTGAATACACAGATCAGAAAGAAGTTTCACAGAATGATTCTGTGTAGTTTATATTTGGAGACATTCCTTTTTCCACTATTACCCTCTTAGCGCTCCGAATCTCCACTTGCATTTTCTACAGAAAGAGTGTTTCAGAATGGCTCAATCAAAACTAAGGTTCAACTCTTTTAGTTGAACAAGCAGAACAGAAAGAAGTTTCACACAATTCTTCTGTGCAGTTTTTATTTGTAGACATTCTTTTTCCCAATATAGGCCTCTTAGCGCTCAGAATGTCCAATTGCAGTTTCTACAGAAAGAGTGTTTCAGAACGGCTCAATCAAAAGTAAGGTTCAACTCTGTTAGTTGAATGCACAGAACAGAAAGAAGTTTCATACAATGCTTCTGTGTAGTTTATATTTGAACATATTCTTTTTTCCACTATTACCCACTTAGCGCTACGAATGTCCAGTTGCATTTTCTACAGACAGAGTGTTTCAAAACTGCTCAATCAAAAGTATGGTTTAACTCTGTTAGCTGAATGCTCAGATCAGAAAGAAGTTTCACAGAATGCTTCTGTGTAGTTTATATTTGAATATATTCCTTTTTCCACTACTACGCTCTTAGCGCTCCAAATGTCCAGTTGCATTTTCTACAGAAAGAGTGTTCAGATCTGCTCAATCAAAAGTATGGTTTAATTCTGTTAGCTGAATGCACAGATCAGAAAGAAGTTTCACCGAATGATTCTGTGTAGTTTATATTTGAAGACATTCCATTTTCCACTATTACCCTCTTAGCGCTCCGAATCTCCACTTGCATTTTCTACAAAAAGAGTGTTTCATAACTGCTCAATCAAAAATATGTTTTATCTCTGTTAAGTGAATTTACAGATCAGAAATAAGTTTCACAGAATGCATCTGTGTAGTTTTTATTTGAAGATATTCTTTTTCAAAATGTAGGCCTCTTAGCGCTTAGCATGTCCAATTGCAGTTTCTACAGAAAGAGTGTTTCAGATCGGCTCAATCAAAAGTAAGGTTCAACTCTGTTAGTTGAATGCACAGAACAGAAAGAATTTTCACAGAATGCTACTGTGTAGTTTATATTTGAATATATTCCTTTTTCCACTATTAGCCTCTTAGCGCTCCGAATGTCCACTTGCATTTTCTACAGAAAGAGTGTTTCATAACTGCTCAATCAAAAATATGTTTTATCTCTGTTAACTGAATTTACAGATCAGAAATAAGTTTCACAGAATGCATCTGTGTAGTTTTTATTTGAAGATATTCTTTTTCCCAATGTAGGCCTCTTAGCGCTTAGCATGTCCAATTGCAGTTTCTACAGAAAGAGTGTTTCAGAACGGCTCAATCAAAAGTAAGGTTCAACTCTGTTAGTTGAATGCACAGAACAGAGAGAATTTTCACAGAATGCTACTGTGTAGTTTATATTTGAATATATTCCTTTTTCCACTATTACCCTCTTAGCGCTCCGAATGTCCACTTGCATTTTCTACAGAAAGAGTGTTCAGAACTGCGCAATCAAAAGTATGGTTTAACTCTGTTAGCTTAATGAACATATCAGAAATAAGTTTCACACAATGCTTCTGTGTAGTTTTTATTTGAAGATATTATTTTTCCCAATATAGGCCTCTTAGCGCTCAGAATGTCCAATTGCAGTTTCTACAGAAAGAGTGTTTCAGAAAGGCTCAATCAAAAGTAAGGTTCAACTCTGTTAGTTGAATGCACAGAACAGAAAGAAGTTTCATACACTGCTTCTGTGTAGTTTATTTTTGAACATATTCTTTTTTCCACTATTACCCACTTAGCGCTACGAATGTCCAGTTGCATTTTCTACAGACAGAGTGTTTCAAAACTGCTCAATCAAAAGTATGGTTTAACTCTGTAAGCTGAATGATCAGATCAGAAAGAAGTTTCACAGAATGTTTCTGTGTAGTTTATATTTGAATATATTCCTTTTTCCACTGCTACTCTCTTAGCGCTCCTAATGTCCAGTTGCATTTTCTACAGAAAGGGAGTTCAGATCTGCTCAATCAAAAGTATGGTTTAACTCTGTTAGCTGAATGCACAGATCAGAAAGAAGTTTCACAGGATGATTCTGTGTAGTTTATATTTGGAGACATTCCTTTTTCCACTATTACCCTCTTAGCGCTCCGAATCTCCACTTGCATTTTCTACAGAAAGAGTGTTTCAGAACGGCTCAATCAAAACTAAGGTTCAACTCTTTTAGTTGAACAAACAGAACAGAAAGAAGTTTCACACAATTCTTCTGTGTAGTTTTTATTTGTAGACATTCTTTTTCCCAATATAGGCCTTTTAGCGCTCAGAATGTCCAATTGCAGTTTCTACAGAAAAAGTGTTTCAGAACGGCTCAATCAAAAGTAAGGTTCAACTCTGTTAGTTGAATGCACAGAACAGAAAGAAGTTTCATACAATGCTTCTGTGTAGTTTATATTTGAACATATTCTTTTTTCCACTATTACCCACTTAGCGCTACGAATGTCCAGTTGCATTTTCTACAGACAGAGTGTTTCAAAACTGCTCAATCAAAAGTATGGTTTAACTCTGTTAGCTGAATGCTCAGATCAGAAAGAAGTTTCACAGAATGCTTCTGTGTAGTTTATATTTGAATATATTCCTTTTTCCACTACTACGCTCTTAGCGCTCCAAACGTCCAGTTGCATTTTCTACAGAAAGAGTGTTCAGATCTGCTCAATCAAAAGTATGGTTTAACTCTGTTAGCTGAATGCACAGATCAGAAAAAGTTTCACCGAATGATTCTGTGTAGTTTGTATTTGAAGACATTCCTTTTTCCACAATTACCCTCTTAGCGCTCCGAATCTCCAATTGAATTTTCTACAAAAAGAGTGTTTCATAACTGCTCAATCAAAAATATGTTTTATCTCTGTTAACTGAATTTACAGATCAGAAATAAGTTTCACAGAATGCATCTGTGTAGTTTTTATTTGAAGATATTCTTTTTCCCAATGTAGGCCTCTTAGCGCTTAGCATGTCCAATTGCAGTTTCTACAGAAAGAGTGTTTCAGACGGCTCAATCAAAAGTAAGGTTCAACTCTGTTAGTTGAATGCACAGAACAGAAAGAATTTTCACAGAATGCTACTGTGTAGTTTATATTTGAATATATTGCTTTTTCCACTATTACCCTCTTAGCGCTCCGAATGCCCACTTGCATTTTCTACAGAAAGAGTGTTCAGAACTGCGCAATCAAAAGTATGGTTTAACTCTGTTAGCTTAATGAACATATCAGAAATTAGTTTCACACAATGCTTCTGTGTAGTTTTTATTTGAAGATATTGTTTTTCCCAATATAGGCCTCTTAGCGCTCAGAATGTCCAATTGCAGTTTCTACAGAAAGAGTGTTTCAGAAAGGCTCAATCAAAAGTAAGGTTCAACTCTGTTAGTTGAATGCACAGAACAGAAAGAAGTTTCATACAATGCTTCTGTGTAGTTTATATTTGAACATATTCTTTTTTCCACTATTACCCACTTAGCGCTACGAATGTCCAGTTGCATTTTCTACAGACAGAGTGTTTCAAAACTGCTCAATCAAAAGTATGGTTTAATTCTGTTAGCTGAATGCTCAGATCAGAAAGAAGTTTCACAGAATGCTTCTGTGTAGTTTATATTTGAATATATTCCTTTTTCCACTACTACGCTCTTAGCGCTCCAAATGTCCAGTTGCATTTTCCACAGAAAGAGTGTTCAGATCTGCTCAATCAAAAGTATGGTTTAACTCTGTTAGCTGAATGCACAGATCAGAAAGAAGTTTCACCGAATGATTCTGTATTTTATATTTGAAGACATTCCTTTTTCCACTATTACCCTCTTAGCGCTCCGAATCTCCACTTGCATTTTCTACAAAAAGAGTGTTTCATAACTGCTCAATCAAAAATATGTTTTATCTCTGTTAACTGAATTTACAGATCAGAAATAAGTTTCACAGAATGCATCTGTGTAGTTTTTATTTGAAGATATTCTTTTTCCCAATGTAGGCCTCTTAGCGCTTAGCATGTCCAATTGCAGTTTCTACAGAAAGAGTGTTTCAGAACGGCTCAATCAAAAGTAAGGTTCAACTCTGTTAGTTGAATGCACAGAACAGAGAGAATTTTCACAGAATGCTACTGTGTAGTTTATATTTGAATATATTCCTTTTTCCACTATTACCCTCTTAGCGCTCCGAATGTCCACTTGCATTTTCTACAGAAAGAGTGTTCAGAACTGCGCAATCAAAAGTATGGTTTAACTCTGTTAGCTTAATGAACATATCAGAAATAAGTTTCACACAATGCTTCTGTGTAGTTTTTATTTGAAGATATTATTTTTCCCAATATAGGCCTCTTAGCGCTCAGAATGTCCAATTGCAGTTTCTACAGAAAGAGTGTTTCAGAAAGGCTCAATCAAAAGTAAGGTTCAACTCTGTTAGTTGAATGCACAGAACAGAAAGAAGTTTCATACACTGCTTCTGTGTAGTTTATTTTTGAACATATTCTTTTTTCCACTATTACCCACTTAGCGCTACGAATGTCCAGTTGCATTTTCTACAGACAGAGTGTTTCAAAACTGCTCAATCAAAAGTATGGTTTAACTCTGTAAGCTGAATGATCAGATCAGAAAGAAGTTTCACAGAATGTTTCTGTGTAGTTTATATTTGAATATATTCCTTTTTCCACTGCTACTCTCTTAGCGCTCCTAATGTCCAGTTGCATTTCCTACAGAAAGAGAGTTCAGATCTGCTCAATCAAAAGTATGGTTTAACTCTGTTAGCTGAATGCACAGATCAGAAAGAAGTTTCACAGGATGATTCTGTGTAGTTTATATTTGGAGACATTCCTTTTTCCACTATTACCCTCTTAGCGCTCCGAATCTCCACTTGCATTTTCTACAGAAAGAGTGTTTCAGAACGGCTCAATCAAAACTAAGGTTCAACTCTTTTAGTTGAACAAACAGAACAGAAAGAAGTTTCACACAATTCTTCTGTGTAGTTTTTATTTGTAGACATTCTTTTTCCCAATATAGGCCTTTTAGCGCTCAGAATGTCCAATTGCAGTTTCTACAGAAAAAGTGTTTCAGAACGGCTCAATCAAAAGTAAGGTTCAACTCTGTTAGTTGAATGCACAGAACAGAAAGAAGTTTCATACAATGCTTCTGTGTAGTTTATATTTGAACATATTCTTTTTTCCACTATTACCCACTTAGCGCTACGAATGTCCAGTTGCATTTTCTACAGACAGAGTGTTTCAAAACTGCTCAATCAAAAGTATGGTTTAACTCTGTTAGCTGAATGCTCAGATCAGAAAGAAGTTTCACAGAATGCTTCTGTGTAGTTTATATTTGAATATATTCCTTTTTCCACTACTACGCTCTTAGCGCTCCAAACGTCCAGTTGCATTTTCTACAGAAAGAGTGTTCAGATCTGCTCAATCAAAAGTATGGTTTAACTCTGTTAGCTGAATGCACAGATCAGAAAATGTTTCACCGAATGATTCTGTGTAGTTTGTATTTGAAGACATTCCTTTTTCCACAATTACCCACTTAGCGCTCCGAATCTCCAATTGAATTTTCTACAAAAAGAGTGTTTCATAACTGCTCAATCAAAAATATGTTTTATCTCTGTTAACTGAATTTACAGATCAGAAATAAGTTTCACAGAATGCATCTGTGTAGTTTTTATTTGAAGATATTCTTTTTCCCAATGTAGGCCTCTTAGCGCTTAGCATGTCCAATTGCAGTTTCTACAGAAAGAGTGTTTCAGACGGCTCAATCAAAAGTAAGGTTCAACTCTGTTAGTTGAATGCACAGAACAGAAAGAATTTTCACAGAATGCTACTGTGTAGTTTATATTTGAATATATTGCTTTTTCCACTATTACCCTCTTAGCGCTCCGAATGCCCACTTGCATTTTCTACAGAAAGAGTGTTCAGAACTGCGCAATCAAAAGTATGGTTTAACTCTGTTAGCTTAATGAACATATCAGAAATTAGTTTCACACAATGCTTCTGTGTAGTTTTTATTTGAAGATATTGTTTTTCCCAATATAGGCCTCTTAGCGCTCAGAATGTCCAATTGCAGTTTCTACAGAAAGAGTGTTTCAGAAAGGCTCAATCAAAAGTAAGGTTCAACTCTGTTAGTTGAATGCACAGAACAGAAAGAAGTTTCATACAATGCTTCTGTGTAGTTTATATTTGAACATATTCTTTTTTCCACTATTACCCACTTAGCGCTACGAATGTCCAGTTGCATTTTCTACAGACAGAGTGTTTCAAAACTGCTCAATCAAAAGTATGGTTTAATTCTGTTAGCTGAATGCTCAGATCAGAAAGAAGTTTCACAGAATGCTTCTGTGTAGTTTATATTTGAATATATTCCTTTTTCCACTACTACGCTCTTAGCGCTCCAAATGTCCAGTTGCATTTTCTACAGAAAGAGTGTTCAGATCTGCTCAATCAAAAGTATGGTTTAACTCTGTTAGCTGAATGCACAGATCAGAAAGAAGTTTCACCGAATGATTCTGTATTTTATATTTGAAGACATTCCTTTTTCCACTATTACCCTCTTAGCGCTCCGAATCTCCACTTGCATTTTCTACAAAAAGAGTGTTTCATAACTGCTCAATCAAAAATATGTTTTATCTCTGTTAACTGAATTTACAGATCAGAAATAAGTTTCACAGAATGCATCTGTGTAGTTTTTATTTGAAGATATTCTTTTTCCCAATGTAGGCCTCTTAGCGCTTAGCATGTCCAATTGCAGTTTGTACAGAAAGAGTGTTTCAGAACGGCTCAATCAAAAGTAAGGTTCAACTCTGTTAGTTGAATGCACAGAACAGAAAGAATTTTCACAGAATGCTACTGTGTAGTTTATATTTGAATATATTCCTTTTTCCACTATTACCCTCTTAGCGCTCCGAATGTCCACTTGCATTTTCTACAGAAAGAGTGTTCAGAACTGCGCAATCAAAAGTATGGTTTAAATCTGTTAGCTTAATGAACATATCAGAAATAAGTTTCACACAATGCTTCTGTGCAGTTTTTATTTGAAGATATTATTTTTCCCAATATAGGCCTCTTAGCGCTCAGAATGTCCAATTGCAGTTTCTACAGAAAGAGTGTTTCAGAAAGGCTCAATCAAAAGTAAGGTTCAACTCTGTTAGTTGAATGCACAGAACAGAAAGAAGTTTCATACACTGCTTCTGTGTAGTTTATATTTGAACATATTCTTTTTTCCACTATTACCCACTTAGCTCTACGAATGTCCAGTTGCATTTTCTACAGACAGAGTGTTTCAAAACTGCTCAATCAAAAGTATGGTTTAACTCTGTAAGCTGAATGCTCAGATCAGAAAGAAGTTTCACAGAATGCTTCTGTGTAGTTTATATTTGAATATATTACTTTTTCCACTACGACTCTCTTAGCGCTAAAAATGTCCAGTTGCATTTTCTACAGAAAGAGAGTTCAGATCTGCTCAATCAAAAGTACGGTTTAACTCTGTTAGCTGAATGCACAGATCAGAAAGAAGTTTCACAGAATGATTCTGTGTAGTTTATATTTGGAGACATTCCTTTTTCCACTATTACCCTCTTAGCGCTCCGAATCTCCACTTGCATTTTCTACAGAAAGAGTGTTTCAGAATGGCTCAATCAAAACTAAGGTTCAACTCTTTTAGTTGAACAAACAGAACAGAAAGAAGTTTCACACAATTCTTCTGTGCAGTTTTTATTTGTAGACATTCTTTTTCCCAATATAGGCCTCTTAGCGCTCAGAATGTCCAATTGCAGTTTCTACAGAAAGAGTGTTTCAGAACGGCTCAATCAAAAGTAAGGTTCAACTCTGTTAGTTGAATGCACAGAACAGAAAGAAGTTTCATACAATGCTTCTGTGTAGTTTATATTTGAACATATTCTTTTTTCCACTATTACCCACTTAGCGCTACGAATGTCCAGTTGCATTTTCTACAGACAGAGTGTTTCAAAACTGCTCAATCAAAAGTATGGTTTAACTCTGTTAGCTGAATGCTCAGATCAGAAAGAAGTTTCACAGAATGCTTCTGTGTAGTTTATATTTGAATATATTCCTTTTTCCACTACTACGCTCTTAGCGCTCCAAATGTCCAGTTGCATTTTCTACAGAAAGAGTGTTCAGATCTGCTCAATCAAAAGTATGGTTTAATTCTGTTAGCTGAATGCACAGATCAGAAAGAAGTTTCACCGAATGATTCTGTGTAGTTTATATTTGAAGACATTCCATTTTCCACTATTACCCTCTTAGCGCTCCGAATCTCCACTTGCATTTTCTACAAAAAGAGTGTTTCATAACTGCTCAATCAAAAATATGTTTTATCTCTGTTAAGTGAATTTACAGATCAGAAATAAGTTTCACAGAATGCATCTGTGTAGTTTTTATTTGAAGATATTCTTTTTCAAAATGTAGGCCTCTTAGCGCTTAGCATGTCCAATTGCAGTTTCTACAGAAAGAGTGTTTCAGATCGGCTCAATCAAAAGTAAGGTTCAACTCTGTTAGTTGAATGCACAGAAGAGAAAGAATTTTCACAGAATGCTACTGTGTAGTTTATATTTGAATATATTCCTTTTTCCACTATTAGCCTCTTAGCGCTCCGAATGTCCACTTGCATTTTCTACAGAAAGAGTGTTTCATAACTGCTCAATCAAAAATATGTTTTATCTCTGTTAACTGAATTTACAGATCAGAAATAAGTTTCACAGAATGCATCTGTGTAGTTTTTATTTGAAGATATTCTTTTTCCCAATGTAGGCCTCTTAGCGCTTAGCATGTCCAATTGCAGTTTCTACAGAAAGAGTGTTTCAGAACGGCTCAATCAAAAGTAAGGTTCAACTCTGTTAGTTGAATGCACAGAACAGAGAGAATTTTCACAGAATGCTACTGTGTAGTTTATATTTGAATATATTCCTTTTTCCACTATTACCCTCTTAGCGCTCCGAATGTCCACTTGCATTTTCTACAGAAAGAGTGTTCAGAACTGCGCAATCAAAAGTATGGTTTAACTCTGTTAGCTTAATGAACATATCAGAAATAAGTTTCACACAATGCTTCTGTGTAGTTTTTATTTGAAGATATTATTTTTCCCAATATATGCCTCTTAGCGCTCAAAATGTCCAATTGCAGTTTCTACAGAAAGAGTGTTTCAGAAAGGCTCAATCAAAAGTAAGGTTCAACTCTGTTAGTTGAATGCACAGAACAGAAAGAAGTTTCATACAATGCTTCTGTGTAGTTTATATTTGAACATATTCTTTTTTCCACTATTACCCACTTAGCGCTACGAAGGTCCAGTTGCATTTTCTACAGACAGAGTGTTTCAAAACTGCTCAATCAAAAGTATGGTTTAACTCTGTTAGCTGAATGCTCAGATCAGAAAGAAGTTTCACAGAATGCTTCTGTGTAGTTTATATTTGAATATATTCCTTTTTCCACTACTACGCTCTTAGCGCTCCAAATGTCCAGTTGCATTTTCTACACAAAGAGTGTTCAGATCTGCTCAATCAAAAGTATGGTTTAACTCTGTTAGCTGAATGCACAGATCAGAAAGAAGTTTCACCGAATGATTCTGTGTAGTTTATATTTGAAGACATTCCTTTTTCCACTATTACCCTCTTAGCGCTCCGAATCTCCACTTGCATTTTCTACAAAAAGAGTGTTTCATAACTGCTCAATCAAAAATATGTTTTATCTCTGTTAACTGAATTTACAGATCAGAAATAAGTTTCACAGAATGCATCTGTGTAGTTTTTATTTGAAGATATTCTTTTTCCCAATGTAGGCCTCTTAGCGCTTAGCATGTCCAATTGCAGTTTCTACAGAAAGAGTGTTTCAGAACTGCTCAATCAAAAGTAAGGTTCAACTCTGTTAGTTGAATGCACAGAACAGAAAGAATTCTCACAGAATGCTACTGTGTAGTTTATATTTGAATATATTCCTTTTTCCACTATTACCCTCTTAGCGCTCCGAATGTCCACTTGCATTTTCTACAGAAAGAGTGTTCAGAACTGCGCAATCAAAAGTATGGTTTAACTCTGTTAGCTTAATGAACATATCAGAAATAAGTTTCACACAATGCTTCTGTGTAGTTTTTATTTGAAGATATTATTTTTCCCAATATAGGCCTCTTAGCGTTCAGAATGTCCAACTGCAGTTTCTACAGAAAGAGTGTTTCAGAAATGCTCAATCAAAAGTAAGGTTCAACTCTGTTAGTTGAATGCACAGAACAGAAAGAAGTTTCATACACTGCTTCTGTGTAGTTTATATTTGAACATATTCTTTTTTCCACTATTACCCACTTAGCGCTACGAATGTCCCGTTGCATTTTCTACAGACAGAGTGTTTCAAAACTTCTAAATCAAAAGTATGGTTTAACTCTGTAAGCTGAATGCTCAGATCAGAAAGAAGTTTCACAGAATGCTTCTGTGTAGTTTATATTTGAATATATTTCTTTTTCCACTACGACTCTCTTAGCGCTCCAAATGTACAGTTGCATTTTCTACAGAAAGAGAGTTCAGATCTGCTCAATCAAAAGTATGGTTTAACTCTGTTAGCTGAATGCACAGATCAGAAAGAAGTTTCACAGAATGATTCTGTGTAGTTTATATTTGGAGACATTCCTTTTTCCACTATTACCCTCTTAGCGCTCCGAATCTCCACTTGCATTTTCTACAGAAAGAGTGTTTCAGAACGGCTCAATCAAAATTAAGGTTCAACTCTTTTAGTTGAACAAACAGAACAGAAAGAAGTTTCACACAATTCTTCTGTGTAGTTTTTATTTGTAGACATTCGTTTTCCCAATATAGGCCTCTTAGCGCTCAGAATGTCCAATTGCAGTTTCTACAGAAAGAGTGTTTCAGAAAGGCTCAATCAAAATTAAGGTTCAACTCTGTTAGTTGAATGCACAGAACAGAAAGAAGTTTCATACAATGCTTCTGTGTAGTTTATATTTGAACATATTCTTTTTTCCACTATTACCCACTTAGCGCTACGAATGTCCAGTTGCATTTTCTACAGACAGAGTGTTTCAAAACTGCTCAATCAAAAGTATGGTTTAACTCTGTTAGCTGAATGCTCAGATCAGAAAGAAGTTTCACAGAATGCTTCTGTGTAGTTTATATTTGAATATATTCCTTTTTCCACTACTACTCTCTTAGCGCTCCAAATGTCCAGTTGCATTTTCTACAGAAAGAGAGTTCAGATCTGCTCAATCAAAAGTATGTTTTAACTCTGTTAGCTGAATGCACAGATCAGAAAGATGTTTCACAGAATGATTCTGTGTAGTTTATATTTGGAGACATTCCTTTTTCCACTATTACCCTCTTAGCGCTCCGAATCTCCACTTGCATTTTCTACAGAAAGAGTGTTTCAGAAAGGCTCAATCAAAACTAAGGTTCAACTCTTTTAGTTGAACAAACAGAACAGAAAGTAGTTTCACACAATTCTTCTGTGTAGTTTTTATTTGTAGACATTCTTTTTCCCAATATAGGCCTCTTAGCGCTCAGAATGTCCAATTGCAGTTTCTACAGAAAGAGTGTTTCAGAACGGCTCAATCAAAAGTAAGGTTCAAATCTGTTAGTTGAATGCACAGAACAGAAAGAAGTTTCATACAATGCTTCTGTGTAGTTTATATTTGAACATATTCTTTTTTCCACTATTACCCACTTAGCGCTACGAATGTCCAGTTGCATTTTCTACAGACAGAGTGTTTCAAAACTGCTCAATCAAAAGTATGGTTTAACTCTGTTAGCTGAATGCTCAGATCAGAAAAAAGTTTCACAGAATGCTTCTGTGTAGTTTATATTTGAATATATTCCTTTTTCCACTACTACGCTCTTAGCGCTCCAAATGTCCAGTTGCATTTTCTACAGAAAGAGTGTTCAGATCTGCTCAATTAAAAGTATGGTTTAACTCTGTTAGCTGAATGCACAGATCAGAAAGAAGTTTCACCGAATGATTCTGTGTAGTTTATATTTGAAGACATTCCTTTTTCCACTATTACGCTCTTAGCGCTCCGAATCTCCACTTGCATTTTCTACAAAAAGAGTGTTTCATAACTGCTCAATCAAAAATATGTTTTATCTCTGTTAACTGAATTTACAGATCAGAAATAAGTTTCACAGAATGCATCTGTGTAGCTTTTATTTGAAGATATTCTTTTTCCCAATGTAGGCCTCTTAGCGCTGAGCATGTCCAATTGCAGTTTCTACAGAAAGAGTGTTTCAGAACGGCTCAATCAAAAGTAAGGTTCAACTCTGTTAGTTGAATGCACAGAACAGAAAGAATTTTCACAGAATGCTACTGTGTAGTTTATATTTGAATATATTCCTTTTTCCACTATTACCCTCTTAGCGCTCCGAATGTCCACTTGCATTTTCTACAGAAAGAGTGTTCAGAACTGCGCAATCAAAAGTATGGTTTAACTCTGTTAGCTTAATGAACATATCAGAAATAAGTTTCACACAATGCTTCTGTGTAGTTTTTATTTGAAGATATTATTTTTCCCAATAGAGGCCTCTTAGCGCTCAGAATGTCCAATTGCAGTTTCTACAGAAAGAGTGTTTCAGAAAGGCTCAATCAAAAGTAAGGTTCAACTCTGTTAGTTGAATGCACAGAACAGAAAGAAGTTTCATACAATGCTTCTGTGTAGTTTATATTTGAACATATTCTTTTTTCCACTATTACCCACTTAGCGCTACGAATGTCCAGTTGCATTTTCTACAGACAGAGTGTTTCAAAACTGCTCAATCAAAAGTATGGTTTAACTCTGTTACCTGAATGCTCAGATCAGAAAGAAGTTTCACAGAATGCTTCTGTGTAGTTTATATTTGAATATATTCCTTTTTCCACTACTACGCTCTTAGCGCTCCAAATGTCCAGTTGCATTTTCTACACAAAGAGTGTTCAGATCTGCTCAATCAAAAGTATGGTTTAACTCTGTTAGCTGAATGCACAGATCAGAAAGAAGTTTCACCGAATGATTCTGTGTAGTTTATATTTGAAGACATTCCTTTTTCCACTATTACCCCCTTAGCGCTCCGAATCTCCACTTGCATTTTCTACAAAAAGAGTGTTTCATAACTGCTCAATCAAAAATATGTTTTATCTCTGTTAACTGAATTTACACATCAGAAATAAGTTTCACAGAATGCATCTGTGTAGTTTTTATTTGAAGATATTCTTTTTCCCAATGTAGGCCTCTTAGCGCTTAGCATGTCCAATTGCAGTTTCTACAGAAAGAGTGTTTCAGAACGGCTCAATCAAAAGTAAGGTTCAACTCTGTTAGTTGAATGCACAGAACAGAAAGAATTTTCACAGAATGCTACTGTGTAGTTTATATTTGAATATATTCCTTTTTCCACTATTACCCTCTTAGCGCTCCGAATGTCCACTTGCATTTTCTACAGAAAGAGTGTTCAGAACTGCGCAATCAAAAGTATGGTTTAACTCTGTTAGCTTAATGAACATATCAGAAATAAGTTTCACACAATGCTTCTGTGTAGTTTTTATTTGAAGATATTATTTTTCCCAATATAGGCCTCTTAGCGCTCAGAATGTCCAACTGCAGTTTCTACAGAAAGAGTGTTTCAGAAAGGCTCAATCAAAAGTAAGGTTCAACTCTGTTAGTTGAATGCACAGAACAGAAAGAAGTTTCATACACTGCTTCTGTGTAGTTTATATTTGAACTTATTCTTTTTTCCACTATTACCCACTTAGCGCTACGAATGTCCAGTTGCATTTTCTACAGACAGAGTGTTTCAAAACTTCTAAATCAAAAGTATGGTTTAACTCTGTAAGCTGAATGCTCAGATCAGAAAGAAGTTTCACAGAATGCTTCTGTGTAGTTTATATTTGAATATATTACTTTTTCCACTACGACTCTCTTAGCGCTCCAAATGTACAGTTGCATTTTCTACAGAAAGAGAGTTCAGATCTGCTCAATCAAAAGTATGGTTTAACTCTGTTAGCTGAATGCACAGATCAGAAAGAAGTTTCACAGAATGATTCTGTGTAGTTTATATTTGGAGACATTCCTTTTTCCACTATTACCCTCTTAGCGCTCCGAATCTCCACTTGCATTTTCTACAGAAAGAGTGTTTCAGAACGGCTCAATCAAAATTAAGGTTCAACTCTTTTAGTTGAACAAACAGAACAGAAAGAAGTTTCACACAATTCTTCTGTGTAGTTTTTATTTGTAGACATTCTTTTTCCCAATATAGGCCTCTTAGCGCTCAGAATGTCCAATTGCAGTTTCTACAGAAAGAGTGTTTCAGAACGGCTCAATCAAAAGTAAGGTTCAACTCTGTTAGTTGAATGCACAGAACAGAAAGAAGTTTCATACAATGCTTCTGTGTAGTTTATATTTGAATATATTCTTTTTTCCACTATTACCCGCTTAGCGCTACGAATGTCCAGTTGCATTTTCTACAGACAGAGTGTTTCAAAACCGCTAAATCAAAAGTATGGTTTAACTCTGTTAGCTGAATGCTCAGATCAGAAAGAAGTTTCACAGAATGCTTCTGTGTAGTTTATATTTGAATATATTCCTTTTTCCACTACTACGCTCTTAGCGCTCCAAATGTCCAGTTGCATTTTCTACAGAAAGAGTGTTCAGATCTGCTCAATCAAAAGTATGGTTTAACTCTGTTAGCTGAATGCACAGATCAGAAAGAAGTTTCACCGAATGATTCTGTGTAGTTTATATTTGAAGACATTCCTTTTTCCACTATTACGCTCTTAGCGCTCCGAATCTCCACTTGCATTTTCTACAAAAAGAGTGTTTCATAACTGCTCAATCAAAAATATGTTTTATCTCTGTTAACTGAATTTACAGATCAGAAATAAGTTTCACAGAATGCATCTGTGTAGCTTTTATTTGAAGATATTCTTTTTCCCAATGTAGGCCTCTTAGCGCTGAGCATGTCCAATTGCAGTTTCTACAGAAAGAGTGTTTCAGAACGGCTCAATCAAAAGTAAGGTTCAACTCTGTTAGTTGAATGCACAGAACAGAAAGAATTTTCACAGAATGCTACTGTGTAGTTTATATTTGAATATATTCCTTTTTCCACTATTACCCTCTTAGCGCTCCGAATGTCCACTTGCATTTTCTACAGAAAGAGTGTTCAGAACTGCGCAATCAAAAGTATGGTTTAACTCTGTTAGCTTAATGAACATATCAGAAATAAGTTTCACACAATGCTTCTGTGTAGTTTTTATTTGAAGATATTATTTTTCCCAATAGAGGCCTCTTAGCGCTCAGAATGTCCAATTGCAGTTTCTACAGAAAGAGTGTTTCAGAAAGGCTCAATCAAAAGTAAGGTTCAACTCTGTTAGTTGAATGCACAGAACAGAAAGAAGTTTCATACAATGCTTCTGTGTAGTTTATATTTGAACATATTCTTTTTTCCACTATTACCCACTTAGCGCTACGAATGTCCAGTTGCATTTTCTACAGACAGAGTGTTTCAAAACTGCTCAATCAAAAGTATGGTTTAACTCTGTTAGCTGAATGCTCAGATCAGAAAGAAGTTTCACAGAATGCTTCTGTGTAGTTTATATTTGAATATATTCCTTTTTCCACTACTATTCTCTTAGCGCTCCAAATGTCCAGTTGCATTTTCTACAGAAAGAGTGTTCAGATCTGCTCAATCAAAAGTATGGTTTAACTCTGTTAGCTGAATGCACAGATCAGAAAGTAGTTTCACAGAATGATTCTGTGTAGTTTATATTTGGAGACATTACTTTTTCCACTATTACCCTCTTAGCGCTCCGAAACTCCACTTGCATTTTCTACAGAAAGTGTGTTTCAGAACGGCTCAATCAAAACTAAGGTTCAACTCTTTTAGTTGAACAAACAGAACAGAAAGAAGTTTCACACAATTCTTCTGTGTAGTTTTTATTTGTAGACATTCTTTTTCCCAATATAGGCCTCTTAGCGCTCAGAATGTCCAATTGCAGTTTCTACAGAAAGAGAGTTTCAGAACGGCTCAATCAAAAGTAAGGTTCAACTCTGTTAGTTGAATGCACAGAACAGAAAGCAGTTTCATACAATACTTCTGTGTAGTTTATATTTGAACATATTCTTTTTTCCACTATTACCAAGTTAGCGCTACGAATGTCCAGTTGCATTTTCTACAGACAGAGTGTTTCAAAACTGCTCAATCAAAAGTATGGTTTAACTCTGTTAGCTGAATGCTCAGATCAGAAAAAAGTTTCACAGAATGCTTCTGTGTAGTTTATATTTGAATATACTCCTTTTTCCACTACTACGCTCTTAGCGCTCGAAATGTCCAGTTGCATTTTCTACAGAAAGAGTGTTCAGATCTGCTCAATCAAAAGTATGGTTTAACTCTGTTAGCTGAATGCACAGATCAGAAAGAAGTTTCACCGAATGATTCTGTGTAGTTTTATTTGAAGACATTCCTTTTTCCACTCTTACCCTCTTAGCGCTCCGAATCTTCACTTGCATTTTCTACAAAAAGAGTGTTTCATAACTGCTCAATCAAAAATATGTTTTATCTCTGTTAACTGAAATTACAGATCAGAAATAAGTTTCACAGAATGCATCTGTGTAGTTTTTATTTGAAGATATTCTTTTTCCCAATGTAGGCCTCTTAGCGCTTAGCATGTCCAATTGCAGTTTCTACAGAAAGAGTGTTCCAGAACGGCTCAATCAATAGTAAGGTTCAAATCTGTTAGTTGAATGCACAGAACAGAAAGAATTTTCACAGAATGCTACTGTGTAGTTTATATTTGAATATATTCCTTTTTCCACTATTACCCTCTTAGCGCTCCGAATGACCACTTGCATTTTCTACAGAAAGAGTGTTCAGAACTGCGCAATCAAAAGTATGTTTTAACTATGTTAGCTTAATGAACATATCAGAAATAAGTTTCACACAATGCTTCTGTGTAGTTTTTATTTGAAGATATTATTTTTCCCAAAATAGGCCTCTTAGCGCTCAGAATGTCCAATTGCAGTTTCTACAGAAAGAGTGTTTCAGAAAGGCTCAATCAAAAGTAAGGTTCAACTCTGTTAGTTGAATGCACAGAACAGAAAGAAGTTTCATACAATGCTTCTGTGTAGTTTATATTTGAACATATTCTTTTTTCCACTATTACCCACTTAGCGCTACGAATGTCCAGTTGCATTTTCTACAGACAGAGTGTTTCAAAACTGCTCAATCAAAAGTATGGTTTAACTCTGTTAGCTGAATTCTCAGATCAGAAAGAAGTTTCACAGAATGCTTCTGTGTAGTTTATATTTGAATATATTCCTTTTTCCACTACTACTCTTTTAGCGCTCCAAAGTTCCAGTTGCATTTTCTACAGAAAGAGAGTTCAGATCTGCTCAATCAAAAGTATGGTTTAACTCTGTTAGCTGAATGCACAGATCAGAAAGAAATTTCACAGAATGATTCTGTGTAGTTTATATTTGGAGACATTCCTTTTTCCACTATTACCCTCTTAGCGCTCCGAATCTCCACTTGCATTTTCTACAGAAAGAGTGTTTCAGAACGGCTCAATCAAAACTAAGGTTCAACTCTTTTAGTTGAACAAACAGAACAGAAAGAAGTTTCACACAATTCTTCTGTGTAGTTTTTATTTGTAGACATTCTTTTTCCCAATATAGGCCTCTTAGGGCTCAGAATGTCCAATTGCAGTTTCTACAGAAAGAGTGTTTCAGAACGGCTCAATCAAAAGTAAGGTTCAACTCTGTTAGTTGAATGCACAGAACAGAAAGAATTTTCGTACAATGCTTCTGTGTAGTTTATATTTGAACATATTCTTTTTTCCACTATTACCCACTTAGCGCTACGAATGTCCAGTTGCATTTTCTATAGACAGAGTGTTTCAAAACTGCTCAATCAAAAGTATGGTTTAACTCTGTTAGCTGAATGCTCAGATCAGAAAGTAGTTTCACAGAATGCTTCTGTGTAGTTTATATTTGAATATATTCCTTTTTCCACTAATACGCTCTTAGCGCTCCAAATGTCCAGTTGCATTTTCTACAGAAAGAGTGTTCAGATCTGCTCAATCAAAAGTATGGTTTAACTCTGTTAGCTGAATGCACAGATCAGAAAGAAATTTCACCGAATGATTCTGTGTAGTTTATATTTGAAGACATTCCTTTTTCCACTATTACCCTCTTAGCGCTCCGAATCTCCACTTGCATTTTCTACAAAAAGAGTGTTTCATAACTGCTCAATCAAAAATATGTTTTATCTCTGTTAACTGAATTTACAGATCAGAAATAAGTTCCACAGAATGCATCTGTGTAGTTTTTATTTGAAGATATTCTTTTTCCCAATGTAGGCCTCTTAGCGCTTAGCATGTCCAATTGCAGTTTCTACAGAAAGAGTGTTTCAGAACGGCTCAATCAAAAGTAAGGTTCAACTCTGTTAGTTGAATGCACAGAACAGAAAGAATTTTCACAGAATGCTACTGTGTAGTTTATATTTCAATATATTCCTTTTTCCACTATTACCCTCTTAGCGCTCCGAATGTCCACTTGCATTTTCTACAGAAAGAGTGTTCAGAACTGCGCAATCAAAAGTATGGTTTAACTCTGTTAGCTTAATGAACATATCAGAAATAAGTTTCACAAAATGCTTCTGTGTAGTTTTTATTTGAAGATATTATTTTTCCCAATATAGGCCTCTTAGCGCTCAGAATGTCCAATTGCAGTTTCTACAGAAAGAGTGTTTCAGAAAGCCTCAATCAAAAGTAAGGTTCAACTCTGTTAGTTGAATGCACAGAACAGAAAGAAGTTTCATACAATGCTTCTGTGTAGTTTATATTTGAACATATTCTTTTTTCCACTATTACCCACTTAGCGCTACGAATGTCCAGTTGCATTTTCTACAGACAGAGTGTATCAAAACTGCTCAATCAAAAGTATGGTTTAACTCTGTTAGCTGAATGCTCAGATCAGAAAGAAGTTTCACAGAATGCTTCTGTGTAGTTTATATTTGAATATATTCCTTTTTCCACTACTACTCTCTTAGCGCTCCAAATGTGCAGTTGCATTTTCTACAGAAAGAGAGTTCAGATCTGCTCAATCAAAAGTATGGTTTAACTCTGTTAGCTGAATGCACAGATCAGAAAGAAGTTTCACAGAATGATTCTGTGTAGTTTATATTTGGAGACATTCCTTTTTCCACTATTACCCTCTTAGCGCTCCGAATCTCCACTTGCATTATCTACAGAAAGAGTGTTTCAGAACGGCTCAATCAAAACTAAGGTTCAACTCTTTTAGTTGAACAAACAGAACAGAAAGAAGTTTCACACAATTCTTCTGTGTAGTTTTTATTTGTAGACATTCTTTTTCCCAATATAGGCCTCTTAGCGCTCAGAATGTCCAATTGCAGTTTCTACAGAAAGAGTGTTTCAGAACGGCTCAATCAAAAGTAAGGTTCAACTCTGTTAGTTGAATGCACAGAACAGAAAGAATTTTCATAAAATGTTTCTGTGTAGTTTATATTTGAACATATTCTTTTTTCCACTATTACCCACTTAGCGCTACGAATGTGCAGTTGCATTTTCTACAGACAGAGTGTTTCAAAACTGCTCAATCAAAAGTATGGTTTAACTCTGTTAGCTGAATTCTCAGATCAGAAAGAAGTTTCACAGAATGCTTCTGTGTAGTTTATATTTGAATATATTCCTTTTTCCACTACTACTCTTTTAGCGCTCCAAAGTTCCAGTTGCATTTTCTACAGAAAGAGAGTTCAGATCTGCTCAATCAAAAGTATGGTTTAACTCTGTTAGCTGAATGCACAGATCAGAAAGAAATTTCACAGAATGATTCTGTGTAGTTTATATTTGGAGACATTCCTTTTTCCACTATTACCCTCTTAGCGCTCCGAATCTCCACTTGCATTTTCTACAGAAAGAGTGTTTCAGAACGGCTCAATCAAAACTAAGGTTCAACTCTTTTAGTTGAACAAACAGAACAGAAAGAAGTTTCACACAATTCTTCTGTGTAGTTTTTATTTGTAGACATTCTTTTTCCCAATATAGGCCTCTTAGGGCTCAGAATGTCCAATTGCAGTTTCTACAGAAAGAGTGTTTCAGAACGGCTCAATCAAAAGTAAGGTTCAACTCTGTTAGTTGAATGCACAGAACAGAAAGAATTTTCGTACAATGCTTCTGTGTAGTTTATATTTGAACATATTCTTTTTTCCACTATTACCCACTTAGCGCTACGAATGTCCAGTTGCATTTTCTACAGACAGAGTGTTTCAAAACTGCTCAATCAAAAGTATGGTTTAACTCTGTTAGCTGAATGCTCAGATCAGAAAGTAGTTTCACAGAATGCTTCTGTGTAGTTTATATTTGAATATATTCCTTTTTCCACTACTACGCTCTTAGCGCTCCAAATGTCCAGTTGCATTTTCTACAGAAAGAGTGTTCAGATCTGCTCAATCAAAAGTATGGTTTAACTCTGTTAGCTGAATGCACAGATCAGAAAGAAATTTCACCGAATGATTCTGTGTAGTTTATATTTGAAGACATTCCTTTTTCCACTATTACCCTCTTAGCGCTCCGAATCTCCACTTGCATTTTCTACAAAAAGAGTGTTTCATAACTGCTCAATCAAAAATATGTTTTATCTCTGTTAACTGAATTTACAGATCAGAAATAAGTTCCACAGAATGCATCTGTGTAGTTTTTATTTGAAGATATTCTTTTTCCCAATGTAGGCCTCTTAGCGCTTAGCATGTCCAATTGCAGTTTCTACAGAAAGAGTGTTTCAGAACGGCTCAATCAAAAGTAAGGTTCAACTCTGTTAGTTGAATGCACAGAACAGAAAGAATTTTCACAGAATGCTACTGTGTAGTTTATATTTCAATATATTCCTTTTTCCACTATTACCCTCTTAGCGCTCCGAATGTCCACTTGCATTTTCTACAGAAAGAGTGTTCAGAACTGCGCAATCAAAAGTATGGTTTAACTCTGTTAGCTTAATGAACATATCAGAAATAAGTTTCACAAAATGCTTCTGTGTAGTTTTTATTTGAAGATATTATTTTTCCCAATAGAGGCCTCTTAGCGCTCAGAATGTCCAATTGCAGTTTCTACAGAAAGAGTGTTTCAGAAAGGCTCAATCAAAAGTAAGGTTCAACTCTGTTAGTTGAATGCACAGAACAGAAAGAAGTTTCATACAATGCTTCTGTGTAGTTTATATTTGAACATATTCTTTTTTCCACTATTACCCACTTAGCGCTACGAATGTCCAGTTGCATTTTCTGCAGACAGAGTGTTTCAAAACTGCTCAATCAAAAGTATGGTTTAACTCTGTTAGCTGAATGCTCAGATCAGAAAGAAGTTTCACAGAATGCTTCTGTGTAGTTTATATTTGAATATATTCCTTTTTCCACTACTACTCTCTTAGCGCTCCAAATGTCCAGTTGCATTTTCTACAGAAAGAGAGTTCAGATCTGCTCAATCAAAAGTATGGTTTAACTCTGTTAGCTGAATGCACAGATCAGAAAGAAGTTTCACAGAATGATTCTGTGTAGTTTGTATTTGTAGACATTCCTTTTTCCACTATTACCCTCTTAGCGCTCCGAATCTCCACTTCCATTTTCTACAGAAAGAGTGTTTCAGAACGGCTCAATCAAAACTAAGGTTCAACTCTTTTAGTTGAACAAACAGAACAGAAAGAAGTTTCACACAATTCTTCTGTGTAGTTTTTATTTGTAGACATTCTTTTTCCCAATAGAGGCCTCTTAGCGCTCAGAATGTCCAATTGCAGTTTCTACAGAAAGAGTGTTTCAGAACGGCTCAATCAAAAGTAAGGTTCAACTCTGTTAGTTGAATGCACAGAACAGAAAGAAGTTTCATACAATGCTTCTGTGTAGTTTATATTTGAACATATTCTTTTTTCCACTATTACCCACTTAGCGCTACGAATGTCCAGTTGCATTTTCTGCAGACAGAGTGTTTCAAAACTGCTCAATCAAAAGTATGGTTTAACTCTGTTAGCTGAATGCTCAGATCAGAAAGAAGTTTCACAGAATGCTTCTGTGTAGTTTATATTTGAATATATTCCTTTTTCCACTACTACTCTCTTAGCGCTCCAAATGTCCAGTTGCATTTTCTACAGAAAGAGAGTTCAGATCTGCTCAATCAAAAGTATGGTTTAACTCTGTTAGCTGAATGCACAGATCAGAAAGAAGTTTCACAGAATGATTCTGTGTAGTTTATATTTGGAGACATTCCTTTTTCCACTATTACCCTCTTAGCGCTCCGAATCTCCACTTCCATTTTCTACAGAAAGAGTGTTTCAGAACGGCTCAATCAAAACTAAGGTTCAACTCTTTTAGTTGAACAAACAGAACAGAAAGAAGTTTCACACAATTCTTCTGTGTAGTTTTTATTTGTAGACATTCTTTTTCCCAATATAGGCCTCTTAGCGCTCAGAATGTCCAATTGCAGTTTCTACAGAAAGAGTGTTTCAGAACGGCTCAATCAAAAGTAAGGTTCAACTCTGTTAGTTGAATGCACAGAACAGAAAGAAGTTTCATACAATGCTTCTGTGTAGTTTATATTTGAACATATTCTTTTTTCCACTATTACCCACTTAGCCCTACGAATGTCCAGTTGCATTTTCTACAGACAGAGTGTTTCAAAACTGCTCAATCAAAAGTATGGTTTAACTCTGTTAGCTGAATGCTCAGATCAGAAAGAAGTTTCACAGAATGCTTCTGTGTAGTTTATATTTGAATATATTCCTTTTTCCACTACTACTCTCTTAGCGCTCCAAATGTCCAGTTGCATTTTCTACAGAAAGAGAGTTCAGATCTGCTCAATCAAAAGTATGGTTTAACTCTGTTAGCTGAATGCACAGATCAGAAAGAAGTTTCACAGAATGATTGTGTGTAGTTTATATTTGGAGAAATTCCTTTTTCCACTATTACCCTCTTAGCGCTCCGAATCTCCACTTGCATTTTCTACAGAAAGAGTGTTTCAGAACGGCTCAATCAAAACTAAGGTTCAACTCTTTTAGTTGAACAAACAGAACAGAAAGTAGTTTCACACAATTCTTCTGTGTAGTTTTTATTTGTAGACATTCTTTTTCCCAATATAGGCCTCTTAGCGCTCAGAATGTCCAATTGCATTTTGTACAGAAAGAGTGTTTCAGAACGGCTCAATCAAAACTAAGGTTCAACTCTGTTAGTTGAATGCACAGAACAGAAAGTAGTTTCATACAATGCTTCTGTGTAGTTTATATTTGAACATATTCTTTTTTCCACTATTACCCACTTAGCGCTACGAATGTGCAGTTGCATTTTCTACAGACAGAGTGTTTCAAAACTGCTCAATCAAAAGTATGGTTTAACTCTGTTACCTGAATTCTCAGATCAGAGAAAAGTTTCACAGAATGCTTCTGTGTAGTTTATATTTGAATATATGCCTTTTTCCACTACTACGCTCTTAGCGCTCCAAATGTCCAGTTGCATTTTCTACAGAAAGAGTGTTCAGATCTGCTCAATCAAAAGTATGGTTTAACTCTGTTAGCTGAATGCACAGATCAGAAAGAAGTTTCACCGAATGATTCCGCGTAGTTTATGTTTGAAGACATTCCTTTTTCCACTATTACCCTCTTAGCGCTCCGAATCTCCACATGCATTTTCTACAAAAAGAGTGTTTCATAACTGCTCAATCAAAAATATGTTTTATCTCTGTTAACTGAATTTACAGATCAGAAATAAGTTCCACAGAATGCATCTGTGTAGTTTTTATTTGAAGATATTCTTTTTCCCAATGTAGGCCTCTTAGCGCTTAGCATGTCCAATTGCAGTTCCTACAGAAAGAGTGTTTCAGAACGGCTCAATCAAAAGTAAGGTTCAACTCTGTTAGTTGAATGCACAGAACAGAAAGAATTTTCACAGAATGCTACTGTGTAGTTTATATTTGAATATATTCCTTTTTCCACTATTACCCTCTTAGCGCTCCGAATGTCCACTTGCATTTTCTACAGAAAGAGTGTTCAGAACTGCGCAATCAAAAGTATGGTTTAACTCTGTTAGCTTAATGAACATATCAGAAATAAGTTTCACACAATGCTTCTGTGCAGTTTTTATTTGAAGATATTATTTTTCCCAACAGAGGCCTCTTAGCGCTCAGAATGTCCAATTGCAGTTTCTACAGAAAGAGTGTTTCAGAAAGGCTCAATCAAAAGTAAGGTTCAACTCTGTTAGTTGAATGCACAGAACAGAAAGAAGTTTCATACAATGCTTCTGTGTAGTTTATATTTGAACATATTCTTTATTCCACTATTACCCACTTAGCGCTACGAATGTCCAGTTGCATTTTCTACAGACAGAGTGTTTCAAAACTGCTCAATCAAAAGTATGGTTTAACTCTGTTAGCTGAATACTCAGATCAGAAAGAAGTTTCACAGAATGCTTCTGTGTAGTTTATATTTGAATATATTCCTTTTTCCACTACTACGCTCTTAGCGCTCCAAATGTCCAGTTGCATTTTCAACAGAAAGAGTGTTCAGGTCTGCTCAATCAAAAGTATGTTTTAACTCCGTTAGCTGAATGCACAGATCAGAAAGAAGTTTCACCGAATGATTCTGTGTAGTTTATATGTGAAGACATTCCTTTTTCCACTATTACCCTCTTAGCGCTCCGAATCTCCACTTGCATTTTCTACAGAAAGAGTGTTTCAGAACGACTCAATCAAAACTAAGGTTCAACTCTTTTAGTTGAACAAACAGAACAGGAAGAAGTTTCACACAATTCTTCTGTGTAGTTTTTATTTGTAGACATCCTTTTTCCCAATATAGGCCTCTTAGCGCTCAGAATGTCCAATTGCAGTTTCTACAGAAAGAGTGTTTCAGAACGGCTCAATCAAAAGTAAGGTTCAACTCTGTTAGTTGAATGCACAGAACAGAAAGAAGTTTCATACAATGCTTCTGTGTAGTTTATATTTGAACACATTCTTTTTTCCACTATTACCCACTTAGCGCTACGAATGTCCAGTTGCATTTTCTACAGACAGAGTGTTTCAAAACTGCTCAATCAAAAGTATGGTTTAACTCTGTTAGCTGAATGCTCAGATCAGAAAGAAGTTTCACAGAATGCTTCTGTATAGTTTATATTTGAATATATTCCTTTTTCCACTACTACCCTCTTAGCGCTCCAAATGTCCAGTTGCATTTTCTAGAGAAAGAGTGTTCAGATCTGCTCAATCAAACTATGGTTTAACTCTGTTAGCTGAATGCACAGATCAGAAAGAAGTTTCACAGAATGATTCTGTGTAGTTTATATTTGGAGACATTCCTTTTTCCACTATTACCCTCTTAGCGCTCCGAATCTCCACTTGCATTTTCTACAGAAAGATTGTTTCAGAACGGCTCAATCAAAAGTAAGGTTCAACTCTTTTAGTTGAACAAACAGAACAGAAAGAAGTTTCACACAATTCTTCTGTGTAGTTTTTATTTGTAGACATTCTTTTTCCCAATATAGGCCTCTTAGCGCTCAGAATGTCCAATTGTAGTTTCTACAGAAAGAGTGTTTCAGAACGGCTCAATCAAAAGTAAGGTTCAACTCTGTTAGTTGAATGCACAGAACAGAAAGAAGTTTCATACAATGCTTCTGTGTAGTTCTTATTTGAACATATTCTTTTTTCCACTATTACCCACTTAGCGCTACGAATGTCCAGTTGCATTTTCTACAGACAGAGTATTTCAAAACTGCTCAATCAAAAGTATGGTTTAACTCTGTTAGCTGAATGCTCAGATCAGAAAGAAGTTTCACAGAATGCTTCTGTGTAGTTTATATTTGAATATATTCCTTTTTCCACTACTACGCTCTTAGCGCTCCAAATGTCCAGTTGCATTTTCTACAGAAAGAGTGTTCAGATCTGCTCAATCAAAAGTATGGTTTAACTCTGTTAGCTGAATGCACAGATCAGAAAGATGTTTCACCTAATGATTCCGTGTAGTTTATATTTGAAGACATTCCTTTTTCCACTATTACCCTCTTAGCGCTCCGAATCTCCACTTTCATTTTCTACAAAAAGAGTGTTTCATAACTGCTCAATCAAAAATATGTTTTATCTCTGTTAACTGAATTTACAGATCAGAAATAAGTTTCACAGAATGCATCTGTGTAGTTTTTATTTGAAGATATTCTTTTTCCCAATGTAGGCCTCTTAGCGCTTAGCATGTCCAATTGCAGTTCCTACAGAAAGAGTGTTTCAGAACGGCTCAATCAAAAGTAAGGTTCAACTCTGTTAGTTGAATGCACAGAACAGAAAGAATTTTCACAGAATGCTACTGTGTAGTTTATATTAGAATATATTCCTTTTTCCACTATTACCCCCTTAGCGCTCCGAATGTCCACTTGCATTTTCTACAGAAAGAGTGTTCAGAACTGCGCAATCAAAAGTATGGTTTAACTCTGTTAGCTTAATGAACATATCAGAAATAAGTTTCACACAATGCTTCTGTGTAGTTTTTATTTGAAGATATTTTTTTTCCCAACAGAGGCCTCTTAGCGCTCAGAATGTCCAATTGCAGTTTCTACAGAAAGAGTGTTTCAGAAAGGCTCAATCAAATGTAAGGTTCAACTCTGTTAGTTGAATGCACAGAACAGAAAGAAGTTTCATACAATGCTTCTGTGTAGTTTATATTTGAACATATTCTTTATTCCACTATTACCCACTTAGCGCTACGAATGTCCAGTTGCATTTTCTACAGACAGAGTGTTTCAAAACTGCTCAATCAAAAGTATGGTTTAACTCTGTTAGCTGAATGCTCAGATCAGAAAGAAGTTTCACAGAATGCTTCTGTGTAGTTTATATTTGAATATATTCCTTTTTCCACTACTACGCTCTTAGCGCTCCAAATGTCCAGTTGCATTTTCAACAGAAAGAGTGTTCAGATCTGCTCAATCAAAAGTATGTTTTAACTCCGTTAGCTGAATGCACAGATCAGAAAGAAGTTTCACCGAATGATTCTGTGTAGTTTATATTTGAAGACATTCCTTTTTCCACTATTACCCTCTTAGCGCTCCGAATCTCCACTTGCATTTTCTACAGAAAGAGTGTTTCAGAACGGCTCAATCAAAACTAAGGTTCAACTCTTTTAGTTGAACAAACAGAACAGGAAGATGTTTCACACAATTCTTCTGTGTAGTTTTTATTTGTAGACATTCTTTTTCCCAATATAGGCCTCTTAGCGCTCAGAATGTCCAATTGCAGTTTCTACAGAAAGAGTGTTTCAGAACGGCTCAATCAAAAGTAAGGTTCAACTCTGTTAGTTGAATGCACAGAACAGAAAGAAGTTTCATACAATGCTTCTGTGTAGTTCATATTTGAACATATTCTTTTTTCCACTATTACCCACTTAGCGCTACGAATGTCCAGTTGCATTTTCTACAGACAGAGTGTTTCAAAACTGCTCAATCAAAAGTATGGTTTAACTCTGCTGGCTGAATGCTCAGATAGGAAAGAAGTTTCACATAATGCTTCTGTGTAGTTTATATTTGAATATATTCCTTTTTCCACTACTACGCTCTTAGCGCTCCAAATGTCCAGTTGCATTTTCTACAGAAAGAGTGTTCAGATCTGCTCAATCAAAAGTATGGTTTAACTCTGTTAGCTGAATGCACAGATCAGAAAGAAGTTTCACCGAGTGATTCCGTGTAGTTTATATTTGAAGACATTCCTTTTTCCACTATTACCCTCTTAGCGCTCCGAATCTCCACTTGCATTTTCTACAAAAAGAGAGTTTCATAACTGCTCAATCAAAAATATGTTTTATCTCTGTTAACTGAATTTACAGGTCAGAAATAAGTTTCACAGAATGCATCTGTGTACTTTTTATTTGAAGATATTCTTTTTCCCAATGTAGGCCTCTTAGCGCTTAGCATGTCCAATTGCAGTTCCTACAGAAAGAGTGTTTCAGAACGGCTCAATCAAAAGTAAGGTTCAACTCTGTTAGTTGAATGCACAGAACAGAAAGAATTTTCACAGAATGCTACTGTGTAGTTTATATTTGAATATATTACTTTTTCCACTATTACCCTCTTAGCGCTCCGAATGTCCACTTGCATTTTCTACAGAAAGAGTGTTCTGAACTGCGCAATCAAAAGTATGGTTTAACTCTGTTAGCTTAATGAACATATCTGAAATAAGTTTCACACAATGCTTCAGTGTAGTTTTTATTTGAAGATATTATTTTTCCCAACAGAGGCCTCTTAGCGCTCAGAATGTCCAATTGCAGTTTCTACAGAAAGAGTGTTTCAGAAAGGCTCAATCAAAAGTAAGGTTCAACTCTGTTAGTTGAATGCACAGAACAGAAAGAAGTTTCATACAATGATTCTGTGTAGTTTATATTTGAACATATTCTTTATTCCACTATTACCCACTTAGCGCTACGAATGTCCAGTTGCATTTTCTACAGACAGAGTGTTTCAAAACTGCTCAATCAAAAGTATGGTTTAACTCTGTTAGCTGAATGCTCAGATCAGAAAGAAGTTTCACAGAATGCTTCTGTGTAGTTTATATTTGAATATATTCCTTTTTCCACTACTACGCTCTTAGCGCTCCAAATGTCCAGTTGCATTTTCTACAGAAAGAGTGTTCAGATCTGCTCAATCAAAAGTATGGTTTAACTCTGTTAGCTGAATGCACAGATCAGAAAAAAGTTTCACCGAATGATTCTGTGTAGTTTATATTTGAAGACATTCCTTTTTCCACTATTACCCTCTTAGCGCTCGGAATCTCCAGTTGCATTTTCTACAAAAAGAGTGTTTCATAACTGCTCAATCAAAAATATGTTTTATCTCTGTTAACTGAATTTACAGATCAGAAATAAGTTTCACAGAATGCATCTGTGTAGTTTTTATTTGAAGATATTCTTTTTCCCAATGTAGGCCTCTTAGCGCTTAGCATGTCCAATTGCAGTTTCTACAGAAAGAGTGTTTCAGAACGGCTCAATCAAAAGTAAGGTTCAACTCTGTTAGTTGAATGCACAGAACAGAAAGAATTTTCACAGAATGCTACTGTGTAGTTTATATTAGAATATATTCCTTTTTCCACTATTACCCTCTTAGCGCTCCGAATGTACACTTGCATTTTCTACAGAAAGAGTGTTCAGAACTGCGCAATCAAAAGTATGGTTTAACTCTGTTAGCTTAATGAACATATCAGAAATAAGTTTCACACAATGCTTCTGTGTAGTTTTTATTTGAAGATATTATTTTTCCCAACAGAGGCCTCTTAGCGCTCAGAATGTCCAATTGCAGTTTCTACAGAAAGAGTGTTTCAGAAAGGCTCAATCAAATGTAAGGTTCAACTCTGTTAGTTGAATGCACAGAACAGAAAGTAGTTTCATACAATGCTTCTGTGTAGTTTATATTTGAACATATTCTTTATTCCACTATTACCCACTTAGCGCTACGAATGTCCAGTTGCATTTTCTACAGACAGAGCGTTTCAAAACTGCTCAATCAAAAGTATGGTTTAATTCTGTTAGCTGAATGCTCAGATCAGAAAGAAGTTTCACAGAATGCTTCTGTGTAGTTTATATTTGAATATATTCCTTTTTCCACTACTACGCTCTTAGCGCTCCAAATGTCCAGTTGCATTTTCAACAGAAAGAGTGTTCAGATCTGCTCAATCAAAAGTATGTTTTAACTCCGTTAGCTGAATGCACAGATCAGAAAGAAGTTTCACCGAATGATTCTGTGTAGTTTATATTTGAAGACATTCCTTTTTCCACTATTACCCTCTTAGCGCTCCGAATCTCCACTCGCATTTTCTACAGAAAGAGTGTTTCAGAACGGCTCAATCAAAACTAAGGTTCAACTCTTTTAGTTGAACAAACAGAACAGGAAGATGTTTCACACAATTCTTCTGTGTAGTTTTTATTTGTAGACATTCTTTTTCCCAATATAGGCCTCTTAGCGCTCAGAATGTCCAATTGCAGTTTCTACAGAAAGAGTGTTTCAGAACGGCTCAATCAAAAGTAAGGTTCAACTCTGTTAGTTGAATGCACAGAACAGAAAGAAGTTTCATACAATGCTTCTGTGTAGTTCATATTTGAACATATTCTTTTTTCCACTATTACCCACTTAGCGCTACGAATGTCCAGTTGCATTTTCTACAGACAGAGTGTTTCAAAACTGCTCAATCAAAAGTATGGTTTAACTCTGCTGGCTGAATGCTCAGATAGGAAAGAAGTTTCACATAATGCTTCTGTGTAGTTTATATTTGAATATATTCCTTTTTCCACTACTACGCTCTTAGCGCTCCAAATGTCCAGTTGCATTTTCTACAGAAAGAGTGTTCAGATCTGCTCAATCAAAAGTATGGTTTAACTCTGTTAGCTGAATGCACAGATCAGAAAGAAGTTTCACCGAATGATTCCGTGTAGTTTATATTTGAAGACATTCCTTTTTCCACTATTACCCTCTTAGCGCTCCGAATCTCCACTTGCATTTTCTACAAAAAGAGTGTTTCATAACTGCTCAATCAAAAATATGTTTTATCTCTGTTAACTGAATTTACAGATCAGAAATAAGTTTCACAGAATGCATCTGTGTACTTTTTATTTGAAGATATTCTTTTTCCCAATGTAGGCCTCTTAGCGCTTAGCATGTCCAATTGCAGTTCCTACAGAAAGAGTGTTTCAGAACGGCTCAATCAAAAGTAAGGTTCAACTCTGTTAGTTGAATGCACAGAACAGAAAGAATTTTCACAGAATGCTACTGTGTAGTTTATATTTGAATATATTACTTTTTCCACTATTACCCTCTTAGCGCTCCGAATGTCCACTTGCATTTTCTACAGAAAGAGTGTTCTGAACTGCGCAATCAAAAGTATGGTTTATCTCTGTTAGCTTAATGAACATATCAGAAATAAGTTTCACACAATGCTTCTGTGTAGTTTTTATTTGAAGATATTATTTTTCCCAACAGAGGCCTCTTAGTGCTCAGAATGTCCAATTGCAGTTTCTACAGAAAGAGTGTTTCAGAAAGGCTCAATCAAAAGTAAGGTTCAACTCTGTTAGTTGAATGCACAGAACAGAAAGAAGTTTCATACAATGATTCTGTGTAGTTTATATTTGAACATATTCTTTATTCCACTATTACCCACTTAGCGCTACGAATGTCCACTTGCATTTTCTACAGACAGAGTGTTTCAAAACTGCTCAATCAAAAGTATGGTTTAACTCTGTTAGCTGAATGCTCAGATCAGAAAGAAGTTTCACAGAATGCTTCTGTGTAGTTTATATTTGAATATATTCCTTTTTCCACTACTACTCTCTTAGCACTCCAAATGTCCAGTTGCATTTTCTAGAGAAAGAGTGTTCAGATCTGCTCAATCAAAATATGGTTTAACTCTGTTAGCTGAATGTACAGATCAGAAAGAAGTTTCACAGAATGATTCTGTGTAGTTTATATTTGGAGACATTCCTTTTTCCACTATTACCCTCTTAGCGCTCCGAATCTCCACTTGCATTTTCTACAGAAAGAGTGTTTCAGAACGGCTCAATCAAAAGTAAGGTTCAACTCTTTTAGTTGAACAAACAGAACAGAAAGATGTTTCACACAATTCTTCTGTGTAGTTTTTATTTGTAGACATTCTTTTTCCCAATATAGGCCTCTTAGCGCTCAGAATGTCCAATTGCAGTTTCTACAGAAAGAGTGTTTCAGAACGGCTCAATCAAAAGTAAGGTTCAACTCTGTTAGTTGAATGCACAGAACAGAAAGAAGTTTCATACAATGCTTCTGTGTAGTTCATATTTGAACATATTCTTTTTTCCACTATTACCCACTTAGCGCTACGAATGTCCAGTTGCATTTTCTACAGACAGAGTGTTTCAAAACTGCTCAATCAAAAGTATGGTTTAACTCTGTTAGCTGAATGCTCAGATCAGAAAGAAGTTTCACAGAATGCTTCTGTGTAGTTTATATTTGAATATATTCCTTTTTCCACTACTATGCTCTTAGCGCTCCAAATGTCCAGTTGCATTTTCTACAGAAAGAGTGTTCAGATCTGCTCAATCAAAAGTATGGTTTAACTCTGTTAGCTGAATGCACAGATCAGAAAGAAGTTTCACCGAGTGATTCCGTGTAGTTTATATTTGAAGACATTCCTTTTTCCACTATTACCCTCTTAGCGCTCCGAATCTCCACTTGCATTTTCTACAAAAAGAGAGTTTCATAACTGCTCAATCAAAAATATGTTTTATCTCTGTTAACTGAATTTACAGGTCAGAAATAAGTTTCACAGAATGCATCTGTGTACTTTTTATTTGAAGATATTCTTTTTCCCAATGTAGGCCTCTTAGCGCTTAGCATGTCCAATTGCAGTTCCTACAGAAAGAGTGTTTCAGAACGGCTCAATCAAAAGTAAGGTTCAACTCTGTTAGTTGAATGCACAGAACAGAAAGAATTTTCACAGAATGCTACTGTGTAGTTTATATTTGAATATATTACTTTTTCCACTATTACCCTCTTAGCGCTCCGAATGTCCACTTGCATTTTCTACAGAAAGAGTGTTCTGAACTGCGCAATCAAAAGTATGGTTTAACTCTGTTAGCTTAATGAACATATCTGAAATAAGTTTCACACAATGCTTCTGTGTAGTTTTTATTTGAAGATATTATTTTTCCCAACAGAGGCCTCTTAGCGCTCAGAATGTCCAATTGCAGTTTCTACAGAAAGAGTGTTTCAGAAAGGCTCAATCAAAAGTAAGGTTCAACTCTGTTAGTTGAATGCACAGAACAGAAAGAAGTTTCATACAATGATTCTGTGTAGTTTATATTTGAACATATTCTTTATTCCACTATTACCCACTTAGCGCTACGAATGTCCAGTTGCATTTTCTACAGACAGAGTGTTTCAAAACTGCTCAATCAAAAGTATGGTTTAACTCTGTTAGCTGAATGCTCAGATCAGAAAGAAGTTTCACAGAATGCTTCTGTGTAGTTTATATTTGAATATATTCCTTTTTCCACTACTACGCTCTTAGCGCTCCAAATGTCCAGTTGCATTTTCTACAGAAAGAGTGTTCAGATCTGCTCAATCAAAAGTATGGTTTAACTCTGTTAGCTGAATGCACAGATCAGAAAAAAGTTTCACCGAATGATTCTGTGTAGTTTATATTTGAAGACATTCCTTTTTCCACTATTACCCTCTTAGCGCTCGGAATCTCCAGTTGCATTTTCTACAAAAAGAGTGTTTCATAACTGCTCAATCAAAAATATGTTTTATCTCTGTTAACTGAATTTACAGATCAGAAATAAGTTTCACAGAATGCATCTGTGTAGTTTTTATTTGAAGATATTCTTTTTCCCAATGTAGGCCTCTTAGCGCTTAGCATGTCCAATTGCAGTTTCTACAGAAAGAGTGTTTCAGAACGGCTCAATCAAAAGTAAGGTTCAACTCTGTTAGTTGAATGCACAGAACAGAAAGAATTTTCACAGAATGCTACTGTGTAGTTTATATTAGAATATATTCCTTTTTCCACTATTACCCTCTTAGCGCTCCGAATGTACACTTGCATTTTCTACAGAAAGAGTGTTCAGAACTGCGCAATCAAAAGTATGGTTTAACTCTGTTAGCTTAATGAACATATCAGAAATAAGTTTCACACAATGCTTCTGTGTAGTTTTTATTTGAAGATATTATTTTTCCCAACAGAGGCCTCTTAGCGCTCAGAATGTCCAATTGCAGTTTCTACAGAAAGAGTGTTTCAGAAAGGCTCAATCAAATGTAAGGTTCAACTCTGTTAGTTGAATGCACAGAACAGAAAGTAGTTTCATACAATGCTTCTGTGTAGTTTATATTTGAACATATTCTTTATTCCACTATTACCCACTTAGCGCTACGAATGTCCAGTTGCATTTTCTACAGACAGAGCGTTTCAAAACTGCTCAATCAAAAGTATGGTTTAATTCTGTTAGCTGAATGCTCAGATCAGAAAGAAGTTTCACAGAATGCTTCTGTGTAGTTTATATTTGAATATATTCCTTTTTCCACTACTACGCTCTTAGCGCTCCAAATGTCCAGTTGCATTTTCAACAGAAAGAGTGTTCAGATCTGCTCAATCAAAAGTATGTTTTAACTCCGTTAGCTGAATGCACAGATCAGAAAGAAGTTTCACCGAATGATTCTGTGTAGTTTATATTTGAAGACATTCCTTTTTCCACTATTACCCTCTTAGCGCTCCGAATCTCCACTCGCATTTTCTACAGAAAGAGTGTTTCAGAACGGCTCAATCAAAACTAAGGTTCAACTCTTTTAGTTGAACAAACAGAACAGGAAGATGTTTCACACAATTCTTCTGTGTAGTTTTTATTTGTAGACATTCTTTTTCCCAATATAGGCCTCTTAGCGCTCAGAATGTCCAATTGCAGTTTCTACAGAAAGAGTGTTTCAGAACGGCTCAATCAAAAGTAAGGTTCAACTCTGTTAGTTGAATGCACAGAACAGAAAGAAGTTTCATACAATGCTTCTGTGTAGTTCATATTTGAACATATTCTTTTTTCCACTATTACCCACTTAGCGCTACGAATGTCCAGTTGCATTTTCTACAGACAGAGTGTTTCAAAACTGCTCAATCAAAAGTATGGTTTAACTCTGCTGGCTGAATGCTCAGATAGGAAAGAAGTTTCACATAATGCTTCTGTGTAGTTTATATTTGAATATATTCCTTTTTCCACTACTACGCTCTTAGCGCTCCAAATGTCCAGTTGCATTTTCTACAGAAAGAGTGTTCAGATCTGCTCAATCAAAAGTATGGTTTAACTCTGTTAGCTGAATGCACAGATCAGAAAGAAGTTTCACCGAATGATTCCGTGTAGTTTATATTTGAAGACATTCCTTTTTCCACTATTACCCTCTTAGCGCTCCGAATCTCCACTTGCATTTTCTACAAAAAGAGTGTTTCATAACTGCTCAATCAAAAATATGTTTTATCTCTGTTAACTGAATTTACAGATCAGAAATAAGTTTCACAGAATGCATCTGTGTACTTTTTATTTGAAGATATTCTTTTTCCCAATGTAGGCCTCTTAGCGCTTAGCATGTCCAATTGCAGTTCCTACAGAAAGAGTGTTTCAGAACGGCTCAATCAAAAGTAAGGTTCAACTCTGTTAGTTGAATGCACAGAACAGAAAGAATTTTCACAGAATGCTACTGTGTAGTTTATATTTGAATATATTACTTTTTCCACTATTACCCTCTTAGCGCTCCGAATGTCCACTTGCATTTTCTACAGAAAGAGTGTTCTGAACTGCGCAATCAAAAGTATGGTTTAACTCTGTTAGCTTAATGAACATATCAGAAATAAGTTTCACACAATGCTTCTGTGTAGTTTTTATTTGAAGATATTATTTTTCCCAACAGAGGCCTCTTAGTGCTCAGAATGTCCAATTGCAGTTTCTACAGAAAGAGAGTTTCAGAAAGGCTCAATCAAAAGTAAGGTTCAACTCTGTTAGTTGAATGCACAGAACAGAAAGAAGTTTCATACAATGATTCTGTGTAGTTTATATTTGAACATATTCTTTATTCCACTATTACCCACTTAGCGCTACGAATGTCCACTTGCATTTTCTACAGACAGAGTGTTTCAAAACTGCTCAATCAAAAGTATGGTTTAACTCTGTTAGCTGAATGCTCAGATCAGAAAGAAGTTTCACAGAATGCTTCTGTGTAGTTTATATTTGAATATATTCCTTTTTCCACTACTACTCTCTTAGCACTCCAAATGTCCAGTTGCATTTTCTAGAGAAAGAGTGTTCAGATCTGCTCAATCAAAATATGGTTTAACTCTGTTAGCTGAATGCACAGATCAGAAAGAAGTTTCACAGAATGATTCTGTGTAGTTTATATTTGGAGACATTCCTTTTTCCACTATTACCCTCTTAGCGCTCCGAATCTCCACTTGCATTTTCTACAGAAAGAGTGTTTCAGAACGGCTCAATCAAAAGTAAGGTTCAACTCTTTTAGTTGAACAAACAGAACAGAAAGATGTTTCACACAATTCTTCTGTGTAGTTTTTATTTGTAGACATTCTTTTTCCCAATATAGGCCTCTTAGCGCTCAGAATGTCCAATTGCAGTTTCTACAGAAAGAGTGTTTCAGAACGGCTCAATCAAAAGTAAGGTTCAACTCTGTTAGTTGAATGCACAGAACAGAAAGAAGTTTCATACAATGCTTCTGTGTAGTTCATATTTGAACATATTCTTTTTTCCACTATTACCCACTTAGCGCTACGAATGTCCAGTTGCATTTTCTACAGACAGAGTGTTTCAAAACTGCTCAATCAAAAGTATGGTTTAACTCTGTTAGCTGAATGCTCAGATCAGAAAGAAGTTTCACAGAATGCTTCTGTGTAGTTTATATTTGAATATATTCCTTTTTCCACTACTATGCTCTTAGCGCTCCAAATGTCCAGTTGCATTTTCTACAGAAAGAGTGTTCAGATCTGCTCAATCAAAAGTATGGTTTAACTCTGTTAGCTGAATGCACAGATCAGAAAGAAGTTTCACCGACTGATTCCGTGTAGTTTATATTTGAAGACATTCCTTTTTCCACTATTACCCTCTTAGCGCTCCGAATCTCCACTTGCATTTTCTACAAAAAGAGTGTTTCATAACTGCTCAATCAAAAATATGTTTTATCTCTGTTAACTGAATTTACAGATCAGAAATAAGTTTCACAGAATGCATCTGTGTAGTTTTTATTTGAAGATATTCTTTTTCCCAATGTAGGCCTCTTAGCGCTTAGCATGTCCAATTGCAGTTCCTACAGAAAGAGTGTTTCAGAACGGCTCAATCAAAAGTAAGGTTCAACTCTGTTAGTTGAATGCACAGAACAGAAAGAATTTTCACAGAATTCTACTGTGTAGTTTATATTTGAATATATTCCTTTTTCCACTATTACCCTCTTAGCGCTCCGAATGTCCACTTGCATTTTCTACAGAAAGAGTGTTCAGAACTGCGCAATCAAAAGTATGGTTTAACTCTGTTAGCTTAATGAACATATCAGAAATAAGTTTCACACAATGCTTCTGTGTAGTTTTTATTTGAAGATATTATTTTTCCCAACAGAGGCCTCTTAGCGCTCAGAATGTCCAATTGCAGTTTCTACAGAAAGAGTGTTTCAGAAAGGCTCAATCAAAAGTAAGGTTCAACTCTGTTAGTTGAATGCACAGAACAGAAAGAAGTTTCATACAATGCTTCTGTGTAGTTTATATTTGAACATATTCTTTATTCCACTATTACCCACTTAGCGCTACGAATGTCCAGTTGCATTTTCTACAGACAGAGTGTTTCAAAACTGCTCAATCAAATGTATGGTTTAACTCTGTTAGCTGAATGCTCAGATCAGAAAGAAGTTTCACAGAATGCTTCTGTGTAGTTTGTATTTGAATATATTCCTTTTTCCACTTCTACGCTCTTAGCGCTCCAAATGTCCAGTTGCATTTTCAACAGAAAGAGTGTTCAGATCTGCTCAATCAAAAGTATGTTTTAACTCCGTTAGCTGAATGCACAGATCAGAAAGAAGTTTCACCGAATGATTCTGTGTAGTTTATATTTGAAGACATTCCTTTTTCCACTATTACCCTCTTAGCGCTCCGAATCTCCACTTGCATTTTCTACAGAAAGAGTGTTTCAGAACGGCTCAATCAAAACTAAGGTTCAACTCTTTTAGTTGAACAAACAGAACAGGAAGAAGTTTCACACAATTCTTCTGTGTAGTTTTTATTTGTAGACATTATTTTTCCCAATATAGGCCTCTTAGCGCTCAGAATGTCCAATTGCAGTTTCTACAGAAAGAGTGTTTCAGAACGGCTCAATCAAATGTAAGGTTCAACTCTCTTAGTTGAATGCACAGAACAGAAAGAAGTTTCATACAATGCTTCTGTGTAGTTTATATTTGAACACATTCTTTTTTCCACTATTACCCACTTAGCGCTACGAATGTCCAGTTGCATTTTCTACAGACAGAGTGTTTCAAAACTGCTCAATCAAAAGTATGGTTTAACTCTGTTAGCTGAATGCTCAGATCAGAAAGAAGTTTCACAGAATGCTTCTGTGTAGTTTATATTTGAATATATTCCTTTTTCCACTACTACGCTCTTAGCGCTCCAAATGTCCAGTTGCATTTTCTACAGAAAGAGTGTTCAGATCTGCTCAATCAAAAGTATGGTTTAACTCTGTTAGCTGAATGCACAGATCAGAAAGAAGTTTCAATGAATGATTCCGTGTAGTTTATATTTGAAGACATTCCTTTTTCCACTATTACCCTCTTAGCGCTCCGAATCTCCACTTGCATTTTCTACAAAAAGAGTGTTTCATAACTGCTCAATCAAAAATATATTTTATCTCTGATAACTGAATTTACAGATCAGAAATTAGTTTCACAGAATGCATCTGTGTAGTTTTTATTTGAAGATATTCTTTTTCCCAATGTAGGCCTCTTAGCGCTTAGCATGTCCAATTGCAGTTTCTACAGAAAGAGTGTTTCAGAACAGCTCAATCAAAAGTAAGGTTCAACTCTGTTAGTTGAATGCACAGAACAGAAAGTATTTTCACAGAATGCTACTGTGTAGTTTATATTTGAATATATTCCTTTTTCCACTATTACCCTCTTAGCGCTCCGAATGTCCACTTGCATTTTCTACAGAAAGAGTGTTCAGAACTGCACAATCAAAAGTATGGTTTAACTCTGTTAGCTTAATGAACATATCAGAAATAAGTTTCACACAATGCTTCTGTGTAGTTTTTATTTGAAGATATTATTTTTCCCAACAGAGGCCTCTTAGCGCTCAGAATGTCCAATTGCAGTTTCTACAGAAAGAGTGTTTCCGAAAGGCTCAATCAAAAGTAAGGTTCAACTCTGTTAGTTGAATGCACAGAACAGAAAGAAGTTTCATACAATGCTTCTGTGTAGTTGATATTTGAACATATTCTTTATTCCACTATTACCCACTTAGCGCTACGAATGTCCAGTTGCATTTTCTACAGACAGAGTGTTTCAAAACTGCTCAATCAAAAGTATGGTTTAACTCTGTTAGCTGAATGCTCAGATCAGAAAGAAGTTTCACAGAATGCTTCTGTGTAGTTTATATTTGAATATATTCCTTTTTCCACTACAACTCTCTTAGCGCTCCAAATGTCCAGTTGCATATTCTAGAGAAAGAGTGTTCAGATCTGCTCAAACAAAATATGGTTTAACTCTGTTAGCTGAATGCACAGATCAGAAATAAGTTTCACAGAATGATTCTGTGTAGTTTATATTTGGAGACATTCCTTTTTCCACTATTACCCGCTTAACGCTCCGAATCTCCACTTGCATTTTCTACAGAAAGAGTGTTTCAGAACGGCTCAATCAAAAGTAAGGTTCAACTCTTTTAGTTGAACAAACAGAACAGAAAGAAGTTTCACACAATTCTTCTGTGTAGTTTTTATTTGTAGACATTCTTTTTCCCAATATAGGCCTCTTAGCGCTCAGAATGTCCAATTTTAGTTTCTACAGAAAGAGTGTTTCAGAACGGCTCAATCAAAAGTAAGGTTCAACTCTGTTAGTTGAATGCACAGAACAGAAAGAAGTTTCATACAATGCTTCTGTGTTGTTCATATTTGAACATATTCTTTTTTCCACTATTACCCACTTAGCGCTACGAATGTCCAGTTGCATTTTCTACAGACAGAGTGTTTCAAAACTGCTCAATCAAAAGTATGGTTTAACTCTGTTAGCTGAATGCTCAGATCAGAAAGAAGTTTCACAGAATGCTTCTGTGTAGTTTATATTTGAATATATTCCTTTTTCCACTACTACGCTCTTAGCGCTCCAAATGTCCAGTTGCATTTTCTACAGAAAGAGTGTTCAGATCTGCTCAATCAAAAGTATGGTTTAACTCTGTTAGCTGAATGCACAGATCAGAAAGAAGTTTCACCGAATGATTCCGTGTAGTTTATATTTGAAGACATTCCTTTTTCCACTATTACCCTCTTAGCGCTCCGAATCTCCACTTGCATTATCTACAAAAAGAGTGATTCCTAACTGCTCAATCAAAAATATGTTTTATCTCTGTTAACTGAATTTACAGATCAGAAATAAGTTTCACAGAATGCATCTGTGTAGTTTTTATTTGAAGATATTCTTTTTCCCAATGTAGGCCTCTTAGCGCTTAGCATGTCCAATTGCAGTTCCTGCAGAAAGAGTGTTTCAGAACGGCTCAATCAAAAGTAAGGTTCAACTCTGTTAGTTGAATGCACAGAACAGAAAGAATTTTCACAGAATGCTACTGTGTAGTTTATATTTGAATATATTCCTTTTTCCACTATTACCCTCTTAGCGCTCCGAATGTCCACTTGCATTTTCTACAGAAAGAGTGTTCAGAACTGCGCAATCAAAAGTATGGTTTAACTCTGTTAGCTTAATGAACATATCAGAAATAAGTTTCACACAATGCTTCTGTGTAGTTTTTATTTGAAGATATTATTTTTCCCAACAGAGGCCTCTTAGCGCTCAGAATGTCCAATTGCAGTTTCTACAGAAAGAGTGTTTCAGAAAGGCTCAATCAAATGTAAGGTTCAACTCTGTTAGTTGAATGCACAGAACAGAAAGAAGTTTCATACAATGCTTCTGTGTAGTTTATATTTGAACATATTCTTTATTCCACTATTACCCACTTAGCGCTACGAATGTCCAGTTGCATTTTCTACAGACAGAGTGTTTCAAAACTGCTCAATCAAAAGTATGGTTTAACTCTGTTAGCTGAATGCTCAGATCAGAAAGAAGTTTCACAGAATGCTTCTGTGTAGTTTATATTTGAATATATTCCTTTTTCCACTACTACGCTCTTAGCGCTCCAAATGTCCAGTTGCATATTCAACAGAAAGAGTGTTCAGATCTGCTCAATCAAAAGTATGTTTTAACTCCGTTAGCTGAATGCACAGATCAGAAAGAAGTTTCACCGAATGATTCTGTGTAGTTTATATGTGAAGACATTCCTTTTTCCACTATTACCCTCTTAGCGCTCCGAATCTCCACTTGCATTTTCTACAGAAAGAGTGTTTCAGAACGACTCAATCAAAACTAAGGTTCAACTCTTTTAGTTGAACAAACAGAACAGGAAGAAGTTTCACACAATTCTTCTGTGTAGTTTTTATTTGTAGACATCCTTTTTCCCAATATAGGCCTCTTAGCGCTCAGAATGTCCAATTGCAGTTTCTACAGAAAGAGTGTTTCAGAACGGCTCAATCAAAAGTAAGGTTCAACTCTGTTAGTTGAATGCACAGAACAGAAAGAAGTTTCATACAATGCTTCTGTGTAGTTTATATTTGAACACATTCTTTTTTCCACTATTACCCACTTAGCGCTACGAATGTCCAGTTGCATTTTCTACAGACAGAGTGTTTCAAAACTGCTCAATCAAAAGTATGGTTTAACTCTGTTAGCTGAATGCTCAGATCAGAAAGAAGTTTCACAGAATGCTTCTGTATAGTTTATATTTGAATATATTCCTTTTTCCACTACTACCCTCTTAGCGCTCCAAATGTCTAGTTCCATTTTCTAGAGAAAGAGTGTTCAGATCTGCTCAATCAAACTATGGTTTAACTCTGTTAGCTGAATGCACAGATCAGAAAGAAGTTTCACAGAATGATTCTGTGTAGTTTATATTTGGAGACATTCCTTTTTCCACTATTACCCTCTTAGCGCTCCGAATCTCCACTTGCATTTTCTACAGAAAGAGTGTTTCAGAACGGCTCAATCAAAAGTAAGGTTCAACTCTTTTAGTTGAACAAACAGAACAGAAAGAAGTTTCACACAATTCTTCTGTGTAGTTTTTATTTGTAGACATTCTTTTTCCCAATATAGGCCTCTTAGCGCTCAGAATGTCCAATTGTAGTTTCTACAGAAAGAGTGTTTCAGAAGGGCTCAATCAAAAGTAAGGTTCAACTCTGTTAGTTGAATGCACAGAACAGAAAGAAGTTTCATACAATGCTTCTGTGTAGTTCTTATTTGAACATATTCTTATTTCCACTATTACCCACTTAGCGCTACGAATGTCCAGTTGCATTTTCTACAGACAGAGTATTTCAAAACTGCTCAATCAAAAGTATGGTTTAACTCTGTTAGCTGAATGCTCAGATCAGAAAGAAGTTTCACAGAATGCTTCTGTGTAGTTTATATTTGAATATATTCCTTTTTCCACTACTACGCTCTTAGCGCTCCAAATGTCCAGTTGCATTTTCTACAGAAAGAGTGTTCAGATCTGCTCAATCAAAAGTATGGTTTAACTCTGTTAGCTGAATGCACAGATCAGAAAGATGTTTCACCAAATGATTCCGTGTAGTTTATATTTGAAGACATTCCTTTTTCCACTATTACCCTCTTAGCGCTCCGAATCTCCACTTTCATTTTCTACAAAAAGAGTGTTTCATAACTGCTCAATCAAAAATATGTTTTATCTCTGTTAACTGAATTTACAGATCAGAAATAAGTTTCACAGAATGCATCTGTGTAGTTTTTATTTGAAAATATTCTTTTTCCCAATGTAGGCCTCTTAGCGCTTAGCATGTCCAATTGCAGTTCCTACAGAAAGAGTGTTTCAGAACGGCTCAATCAAAAGTAAGGTTCAACTCTGTTAGTTGAATGCACAGAACAGAAAGAATTTTCTCAGAATGCTACTGTGTAGTTTATATTTGAATATATTCCTTTTTCCACTATTACCCTCTTAGCGCTCCGAATGTCCACTTGCATTTTCTACAGAAAGAGAGTTCAGAACTGCGCAATCAAAAGTATGGTTTAACTCTGTTAGCTTAATGAACATATCAGAAATAAGTTTCACACAATGCTTCTGTGTAGTTTTTATTTGAAGATATTATTTTTCCCAACAGGGGCCTCTTAGCGCTCAGAATGTCCAATTGCAGTTTCTACAGAAAGAGTGTTTCAGAAAGGCTCAATCAAAAGTAAGGTTCAACTCTGTTAGTTGAATGCACAGAACAGAAAGAAGTTTCATACAATGATTCTGTGTAGTTTATATTTGAACATATTCTTTATTCCACTATTACCCACTTAGCGCTACGAATGTCCAGTTGCATTTTCTACAGACAGAGTGTTTTAAAACTGCTCAATCAAAAGTATGGTTTAACTCTGTTAGCTGAATGCTCAGATCAGAAAGAAGTTTCACAGAATGCTTCTGTGTAGTTTATATTTGAATATATTACTTTTTCCACTACTACTCTCTTAGCGCTCCATATGTGCAGTTGCATTTTCTAGAGAAAGAGTGTTCAGATCTGCTCAATCAAAATATGGTTTAACTCTGTTAGCTGAATGCACAGAGCAGAAAGAAGTTTCACAGAATGATTCTGTGTAGTTTATATTTGGAGACATTCCTTTTTCCACTATTACCCTCTTAGCGCTCCGAATCTCCACTTGCATTTTCTACAGAAAGAGTGTTTCAGAACGGCTCAATCAAAAGTAAGTTTCAACTCTTTTAGTTGAACAAACAGAACAGAAAGAAGTTTCACACAATTCTTCTGTGTACTTTTTATTTGTAGACATTCTTTTTCCCAATATAGGCCTCTTAGCGCTCACAATGTCCAATTGTAGTTTCTACAGAAAGAGTGTTTCAGAACGGCTCAATCAAAAGTAAGGTTCAACTCTGTTAGTTGAATGCACAGAACAGAAAGTAGTTTCATACAATGCTTCTGTGTAGTTCATATTTGAACATATTCTTTTTTCCACTATTACCCACTTAGCGCTACGAATGTCCAGTTGCATTTCCTACAGACAGATTGTTTCAAAACTGCTCAATCAAAAGTATGGTTTAACTCTGTTAGCAGAATGCTCAGATCAGAAAGAAGTTTCACATAATGCTTCTGTGTAGTTTATATTTGAATATATTCCTTTTTCCACTACTACGCTCTTAGCGCTCCAAATGTCCAGTTGCATTTTCTACAGAAAGAGTGTTCAGATCTGCTCAATCAAAAGTATGGTTTAACTCTGTTAGCTGAATGCACAGATCAGAAAGAAGTTTCACCGAATGATTCCGTGTAGTTTATATTTGAAGACATTCCTTTTTCCACTATTACCCTCTTAGCGCTCTGAATCTCCACTTGTATTTTCTACAAAAAGAGTGTTTCATAACTGCTCAATCAAAAATATGTTTTATCTCTGTTAACTGAATTTACAGATCAGAAATAAGTTTCACAGAATGCATCTGTGTAGTTTTTATTTGAAGATATTCTTTTTCCCAATGTAGGCCTCTTAGCGCTTAGCATGTCCAATTGCAGTTCCTACAGAAAGAGTGTTTCAGAACGGCTCAATCAAATGTAAGGTTCAACTCTGTTTGTTGAATGCACAGAACAGAAAGAATTTTCACAGAATGCTACTGTGTAGTTTATATTTGAATATATTCCTTTTTCCACTATTACCCTCTTAGCGCTCCGAATGTCCACATGCATTTTCTACAGAAAGAGTGTTCAGAACTGCGCAATCAAAAGTATGGTTTAACTCTGTTAGCTTAATGAACATATCAGAAATAAGTTTCACACAATGCTTCTGTGTAGTTTTTATTTGAAGATATTATTTTTCCCAACAGAGGCCTCTTAGGGCTCAGAATGTCCAATTGCAGTTTCTACAGAAAGAGTGTTTCAGAAAGGCTCAATCAAAAGTAAGGTTCAACTCTGTTAGTTGAATGCACAGAACAGAAAGAAGTTTCATACAATGCTTCTGTGTAGTTTATATTTGAACATATTCTTTATTCCACTATTACCCACTTAGCGCTACGAATGTCCAGTTGCATTTTCTACAGACAGAGTGTTTTAAAACTGCTCAATCAAAAGTATGGTTTAACTCTGTTAGCTGAATGCTCAGATCAGAAAGAAGTTTCACAGAATGCTTCTGTGTAGTTTATATTTGAATATATTACTTTTTCCACTACTACTCTCTTAGCGCTCCATATGTGCAGTTGCATTTTCTAGAGAAAGAGTGTTCAGATCTGCTCAATCAAAATATGGTTTAACTCTGTTAGCTGAATGCACAGAGCAGAAAGAAGTTTCACAGAATGATTCTGTGTAGTTTATATTTGGAGACATTCCTTTTTCCACTATTACCCTCTTAGCGCTCCGAATCTCCACTTGCATTTTCTACAGAAAGAGTGTTTCAGAACGGCTCAATCAAAAGTAAGTTTCAACTCTTTTAGTTGAACAAACAGAACAGAAAGAAGTTTCACACAATTCTTCTGTGTACTTTTTATTTGTAGACATTCTTTTTCCCAATATAGGCCTCTTAGCGCTCACAATGTCCAATTGTAGTTTCTACAGAAAGAGTGTTTCAGAACGGCTCAATCAAAAGTAAGGTTCAACTCTGTTAGTTGAATGCACAGAACAGAAAGTAGTTTCATACAATGCTTCTGTGTAGTTCATATTTGAACATATTCTTTTTTCCACTATTACCCACTTAGCGCTACGAATGTCCAGTTGCATTTCCTACAGACAGATTGTTTCAAAACTGCTCAATCAAAAGTATGGTTTAACTCTGTTAGCTGAATGCTCAGATCAGAAAGAAGTTTCACATAATGCTTCTGTGTAGTTTATATTTGAATATATTCCTTTTTCCACTACTACGCTCTTAGCGCTCCAAATGTCCAGTTGCATTTTCTACAGAAAGAGTGTTCAGATCTGCTCAATCAAAAGTATGGTTTAACTCTGTTAGCTGAATGCACAGATCAGAAAGAAGTTTCACCGAATGATTCCGTGTAGTTTATATTTGAAGACATTCCTTTTTCCACTATTACCCTCTTAGCGCTCTGAATCTCCACTTGTATTTTCTACAAAAAGAGTGTTTCATAACTGCTCAATCAAAAATATGTTTTATCTCTGTTAACTGAATTTACAGATCAGAAATAAGTTTCACAGAATGCATCTGTGTAGTTTTTATTTGAAGATATTCTTTTTCCCAATGTAGGCCTCTTAGCGCTTAGCATGTCCAATTGCAGTTCCTACAGAAAGAGTGTTTCAGAACGGCTCAATCAAATGTAAGGTTCAACTCTGTTTGTTGAATGCACAGAACAGAAAGAATTTTCACAGAATGCTACTGTGTAGTTTATATTTGAATATATTCCTTTTTCCACTATTACCCTCTTAGCGCTCCGAATGTCCACTTGCATTTTCTACAGAAAGAGTGTTCAGAACTGCGCAATCAAAAGTATGGTTTAACTCTGTTAGCTTAATGAACATATCAGAAATAAGTTTCACACAATGCTTCTGTGTAGTTTTTATTTGAAGATATTATTTTTCCGAACAGAGGCCTCTTAGCGCTCAGAATGTCCAATTGCAGTTTCTACAGAAAGAGTGTTTCAGAAAGGCTCAATCAAAAGTAAGGTTCAACTCTGTTAGTTGAATGCACAGAACAGAAAGTAGTTTCATACAATGCTTCTGTGTAGTTTATATTTGAACATATTCTTTATTCCACTATTACCCACTTAGCGCTACGAATGTCCAGTTGCATTTTATACAGACAGAGTGTTTCAAAACTGCTCAATCAAATGTATGGTTTAACTCTGTTAGCTGAATGCTCAGATCAGAAAGAAGTTTCAAAGAATGCTTCTGTGTAGTTTATATTTGAATATATTCCTTTTTCCACTACTACGCTCTTAGCGCTCCAAATGTCCAGTTGCATTTTCAACAGAAAGAGTGTTCAGATCTGCTCAATCAAAAGTATGTTTTAACTCCGTTAGCTGAATGCACAGATCAGAAAGAAGTTTCACCGAATGATTCTGTGTAGTTTATATTTGAAGACATTCCTTTTTCCACTATTACCCTCTTAGCGCTCCAAATCTCCACTTGCATTTTCTACAGAAAGAGTGTTTCAGAACGGCTCAATCAAAAGTAAGGTTCAACTCTTTTAGTTGAACAAACAGAACAGAAAGAAGTTTCACACAATTCTTCTGTGTAGTTTTTATTTGTAGACATTCTTTTTCCCAATATAGGCCTCTTAGCGCTCAGAATGTCCAATTGCAGTTTCTACAGAAAGAGTGTTTCAGAAAGGCTCAATCAAAAGTAAGGTTCAACTCTGTTAGTTGAATGCACAGAACAGAAAGAAGTTTCATACAATGCTTCTGTGTAGTTTATATTTGAACATATTCTTTATTCCACTATTACCCACTTAGCGCTACGAATGTCCAGTTGCATTTTCTACAGACAGAGTGTTTCAAAACTGCTCAATCAAAAGTATGGTTTAACTCTGTTAGCTGAATGCTCAGATCAGAAAGAAGTTTCACAGAATGCTTCTGTGTAGTTTATATTTGAATATATTCCTTTTTCCACTACTACGCTCTTAGCGCTCCAAATGTCCAGTTGCATTTTCAACAGAAAGAGTGTTCAGATCTTCTCAATCAAAAGTATGTTTTAACTCCGTTAGCTGAATGCACAGATCAGAAAGAAGTTTCACCGAATGATTCTCTGTAGTTTATATTTGAAGACATTCCTTTTTCCACTATTACCCTCTTAGCGCTCCGAATCTCCACTTGCATTTTCTACAGAAAGAGTGTTTCAGAACGGCTCAATCAAAAGTAAGGTTCAACTCTTTTAGTTGAACAAACAGAACAGGAAGAAGTTTCACACAATTCTTCTGTGTAGTTTTTATTTGTAGACATTCTTTTTCCCAATATAGGCCTCTTAGCGCTCAGAATGTCCAATTGCAGTTTCTACAGAAAGAGTGTTTCAGAACGGCTCAATCAAAAGTAAGGTTCAACTCTGTTAGTTGAATGCACAGAACAGAAAGAAGTTTCATACAATGCTTCTGTGTAGTTTATATTTGCACACATTCTTTTTTCCACTATTACCCACTTAGCGCTACGAATGTCCAGTTGCATTTTCTACAGACAGAGTGTTTCAAAACTGCTCAATCAAAAGTATGGTTTAACTCTGTTAGCTGAATGCTCAGATCAGAAAGAAGTTTCACAGAATGCTTCTGTGTAGTTTATATTTGAATATATTCCTTTTTCCACTACTACGCTCTTAGCGCTCCAAATGTCCAGTTGCATTTTCTACAGAAAGAGTGTTCAGACCTGCTCAATCAAAAGTGTGGTTTAACTCTGTTAGCTGAATGCACAGATCAGAAAGAAGTTTCACCGAATGATTCCGTGTAGTTTATATTAGAAGACATTCCTTTTTCAACTATAACCCACTTAGCGCTCCGAATCTCCACTTGCATTTTCTACAAAAAGAGTGTTTCGTAACTGCTCAATCAAAAATATGTTTTATCTCTGATAACTGAATTAACAGATCAGAAATTAGTTTCACAGAATGCATCTGTGTAGTTTTTATTTGAAGATATTCTTTTTCCCAATGTAGGCCTCTTAGCGCTTAGCATGTCCAATTGCAGTTTCTACAGAAAGAGTGTTTCAGAACAGCTCAATCAAAAGTAAGGTTCAACTCTGTTAGTTGAATGCACAGAACAGAAAGAATTTTCACAGAATGCTACTGTGTAGTTTATATTGGAATATATTCCTTTTTCCACTATTACCCTCTTAGCGCTCCGAATGTCCACTTGCATTTTCTACAGAAAGAGTGTTCAGAACTGCGCAATCAAAAGTATGGTTTAACTCTGTTAGCTTAATGAACATATCAGAAATAAGTTTCACACAATGCTTCTGTGTAGTTTTATTTGAAGATATTATTTTTCCCAACAGAGGCCTCTTAGCGCTCAGAATGTCCAATTGCAGTTTCTACAGAAAGAGTGTTTCAGAAAGGCTCAATCAAAAGTAACGTTCAACTCTGTTAGTTGAATGCACAGAACAGAAAGAAGTTTCATACAATGCTTCTGTGTAGTTTATATTTGAACATATTCTTTATTCCACTATTACCCACTTTGCGCTACGAATGTCCAGTTGCATTTTCTACAGACAGAGTGTTTCAAAACTGCTCAATCAAAAGTATGGTTTAACTCTGTTAGCTGAATGCTCAGATCAGAAAGAAGTTTCACAGAATGCTTCTGTGTAGTTTATATTTGAATATATTCCTTTTTCCACTACTACTCTCTTAGCGCTCCAAATGTGCAGTTGCATTTTCTAGAGAAAGAGTGTTCAGATCTGCTCAATCAAAATACGGTTTAACTCTGTTAGCTGAATGCACAGATCAGAAAGAAGTTTCACAGAATGATTCTGTGTAGTTTATATTTGGAGACATTCCTTTTTCCACTATTACCCTCTTAGCGCTCCGAATCTCCACTTGCATTTTCTACAGAAAGAGTGTTTCAGAACGGCTCAATCAAAAGTAAGGTTCAACTCTTTTAGTTGAACAAACAGAACAGAAAGAAGTTTCACACAATTCTTCTGTGTAGTTTTTATTTGTAGACATTCTTTTTCCCAATATAGGCCTCTTAGCGCTCAGAATGTCCAATTGTAGTTTCTACAGAAAGAGTGTTTCAGAACGGCTCAATCAAAAGTAAGGTTCAACTCTGTTAGTTGAATGCACAGAACAGAAAGAAGTTTCATACAATGCTTCTGTGTAGTTCTTATTTGAACATATTCTTTTTTCCACTATTACCCACTTAGCGCTACGAATGGCCAGTTGCATTTTCTACAGACAGAGTATTTCAAAACTGCTCAATCAAATGTATGGTTTAACTCTGTTAGCTGAATGCTCAGATCAGAAAGAAGTTTCACAGAATGCTTCTGTGTAGTTTATATTTGAATATATTCCTTTTTCCACTACTACGCTCTTAGCGCTCCAAATGTCCAGTTGCATTTTCTACAGAAAGAGTGTTCAGATCTGCTCAATCAAAAGTATGGTTTAACTCTGTTAGCTGAATGCACAGATCAGAAAGATGTTTCACCTAATGATTCCGTGTAGTTTATATTTGAAGACATTCCTTTTTCCACTATTACCCTCTTAGCGCTCCGAATCTCCACTTTCATTTTCTACAAAAAGAGTGTTTCATAACTGCTCAATCAAAAATATGTTTTATCTCTGTTAACTGAATTTACAGATCAGAAATAAGTTTCACAGAATGCATCTGTGTAGTTTTTATTTGAAGATATTCTTTTTCCCAATGTAGGCCTCTTAGCGCTTAGCATGTCCAATTGCAGTTCCTACAGAAAGAGTGTTTCAGAACGGCTCAATCAAAAGTAAGGTTCAACTCTGTTAGTTGAATGCACAGAACAGAAAGAATTTTCACAGAATGCTACTGTGTAGTTTATATTAGAATATATTCCTTTTTCCACTATTACCCCCTTAGCGCTCCGAATGTCCACTTGCATTTTCTACAGAAAGAGTGTTCAGAACTGCGCAATCAAAAGTATGGTTTAACTCTGTTAGCTTAATGAACATATCAGAAATAAGTTTCACACAATGCTTCTGTGTAGTTTTTATTTGAAGATATTATTTTTCCCAACAGAGGCCTCTTAGCGCTCAGAATGTCCAATTGCAGTTTCTACAGAAAGAGTGTTTCAGAAAGGCTCAATCAAATGTAAGGTTCAACTCTGTTAGTTGAATGCACAGAACAGAAAGAAGTTTCATACAATGCTTCTGTGTAGTTTATATTTGAACATATTCTTTATTCCACTATTACCCACTTAGCGCTACGAATGTCCAGTTGCATTTTCTACAGACAGAGTGTTTCAAAACTGCTCAATCAAAAGTATGGTTTAACTCTGTTAGCTGAATGCTCAGATAAGAAAGAAGTTTCACAGAATGCTTCTGTGTAGTTTATATTTGAATATATTCCTTTTTCCACTACTACGCTCTTAGCGCTCCAAATGTCCAGTTGCATTTTCAACAGAAAGAGTGTTCAGATCTGCTCAATCAAAAGTATGTTTTAACTCCGTTAGCTGAATGCACAGATCAGAAAGAAGTTTCACCGAATGATTCTGTGTAGTTTATATTTGAAGACATTCCTTTTTCCACTATTACCCTCTTAGCGCTCCGAATCTCCACTTGCATTTTCTACAGAAAGAGTGTTTCAGAACGGCTCAATCAAAACTAAGGTTCAACTCTTTTAGTTGAACAAACAGAACAGGAAGATGTTTCACACAATTCTTCTGTGTAGTTTTTATTTGTAGACATTCTTTTTCCCAATATAGGCCTCTTAGCGCTCAGAATGTCCAATTGCAGTTTCTACAGAAAGAGTGTTTCAGAACGGCTCAATCAAAAGTAAGGTTCAACTCTGTTAGTTGAATGCACAGAACAGAAAGAAGTTTCATACAATGCTTCTGTGTAGTTCATATTTGAACATATTCTTTTTTCCACTATTACCCACTTAGCGCTACGAATGTCCAGTTGCATTTTCTACAGACAGAGTGTTTCAAAACTGCTCAATCAAAAGTATGGTTTAACTCTGCTGGCTGAATGCTCAGATAGGAAAGAAGTTTCACATAATGCTTCTGTGTAGTTTATATTTGAATATATTCCTTTTTCCACTACTACGCTCTTAGCGCTCCAAATGTCCAGTTGCATTTTCTACAGAAAGAGTGTTCAGATCTGCTCAATCAAAAGTATGGTTTAACTCTGTTAGCTGAATGCACAGATCAGAAAGAAGTTTCACCGAGTGATTCCGTGTAGTTTATATTTGAAGACATTCCTTTTTCCACTATTACCCTCTTAGCGCTCCGAATCTCCACTTGCATTTTCTACAAAAAGAGAGTTTCATAACTGCTCAATCAAAAATATGTTTTATCTCTGTTAACTGAATTTACAGATCAGAAATAAGTTTCACAGAATGCATCTGTGTACTTTTTATTTGAAGATATTCTTTTTCCCAATGTAGGCCTCTTAGCGCTTAGCATGTCCAATTGCAGTTCCTACAGAAAGAGTGTTTCAGAACGGCTCAATCAAAAGTAAGGTTCAACTCTGTTAGTTGAATGCACAGAACAGAAAGAATTTTCACAGAATGCTACTGTGTAGTTTATATTTGAATATATTACTTTTTCCACTATTACCCTCTTAGCGCTCCGAATGTCCACTTGCATTTTCTACAGAAAGAGTGTTCTGAACTGCGCAATCAAAAGTATGGTTTAACTCTGTTAGCTTAATGAACATATCTGAAATAAGTTTCACACAATGCTTCTGTGTAGTTTTTATTTGAAGATATTATTTTTCCCAACAGAGGCCTCTTAGCGCTCAGAATGTCCAATTGCAGTTTCTACAGAAAGAGTGTTTCAGAAAGGCTCAATCAAATGTAAGGTTCAACTCTGTTAGTTGAATGCACAGAACAGAAAGAAGTTTCATACAATGATTCTGTGTACTTTATATTTGAACATATTCTTTATTCCACTATTACCCACTTAGCGCTACGAATGTCCAGTTGCATTTTCTACAGACAGAGTGTTTCAAAACTGCTCAATCAAAAGTATGGTTTAACTCTGTTAGCTGAATGCTCAGATCAGAAAGAAGTTTCACAGAATGCTTCTGTGTAGTTTATATTTGAATATATTCCTTTTTCCACTACTACGCTCTTAGCGCTCCAAATGTCCAGTTGCATTTTCTACAGAAAGAGTGTTCAGATCTGCTCAATCAAAAGTATGGTTTAACTCTGTTAGCTGAATGCACAGATCAGAAAAAAGTTTCACCGAATGATTCTGTGTAGTTTATATTTGAAGACATTCCTTTTTCCACTATTACCCTCTTAGCGCTCGGAATCTCCAGTTGCATTTTCTACAAAAAGAGTGTTTCATAACTGCTCAATCAAAAATATGTTTTATCTCTGTTAACTGAATTTACAGATCAGAAATAAGTTTCACAGAATGCATCTGTGTAGTTTTTATTTGAAGATATTCTTTTTCCCAATGTAGGCCTCTTAGCGCTTAGCATGTCCAATTGCAGTTTCTACAGAAAGAGTGTTTCAGAACGGCTCAATCAAAAGTAAGGTTCAACTCTGTTAGTTGAATGCACAGAACAGAAAGAATTTTCACAGAATGCTACTGTGTAGTTTATATTAGAATATATTCCTTTTTCCACTATTACCCTCTTAGCGCTCCGAATGTCCACTTGCATTTTCTACAGAAAGAGTGTTCAGAACTGCGCAATCAAAAGTATGGTTTAACTCTGTTAGCTTAATGAACATATCAGAAATAAGTTTCACACAATGCTTCTGTGTAGTTTTTATTTGAAGATATTATTTTTCCCAACAGAGGCCTCTTAGCGCTCAGAATGTCCAATTGCAGTTTCTACAGAAAGAGTGTTTCAGAAAGGCTCAATCAAATGTAAGGTTCAACTCTGTTAGTTGAATGCACAGAACAGAAAGTAGTTTCATACAATGCTTCTGTGTAGTTTATATTTGAACATATTCTTTATTCCACTATTACCCACTTAGCGCTACGAATGTCCAGTTGCATTTTCTACAGACAGAGTGTTTCAAAACTGCTCAATCAAAAGTATGGTTTAATTCTGTTAGCTGAATGCTCAGATCAGAAAGAAGTTTCACAGAATGCTTCTGTGTAGTTTATATTTGAATATATTCCTTTTTCCACTACTACGCTCTTAGCGCTCCAAATGTCCAGTTGCATTTTCAACAGAAAGAGTGTTCAGATCTGCTCAATCAAAAGTATGTTTTAACTCCGTTAGCTGAATGCACAGATCAGAAAGAAGTTTCACCGAATGATTCTGTGTAGTTTATATTTGAAGACATTCCTTTTTCCACTATTACCCTCTTAGCGCTCCGAATCTCCACTTGCATTTTCTACAGAAAGAGTGTTTCAGAACGGCTCAATCAAAACTAAGGTTCAACTCTTTTAGTTGAACAAACAGAACAGGAAGATGTTTCACACAATTCTTCTGTGTAGTTTTTATTTGTAGACATTCTTTTTCCCAATATAGGCCTCTTAGCGCTCAGAATGTCCAATTGCAGTTTCTACAGAAAGAGTGTTTCAGAACGGCTCAATCAAAAGTAAGGTTCAACTCTGTTAGTTGAATGCACAGAACAGAAAGAAGTTTCATACAATGCTTCTGTGTAGTTCATATTTGAACATATTCTTTTTTCCACTATTACCCACTTAGCGCTACGAATGTCCAGTTGCATTTTCTACAGACAGAGTGTTTCAAAACTGCTCAATCAAAAGTATGGTTTAACTCTGCTGGCTGAATGCTCAGATAGGAAAGTAGTTTCACATAATGCTTCTGTGTAGTTTATATTTGAATATATTCCTTTTTCCACTACTACGCTCTTAGCGCTCCAAATGTCCAGTTGCATTTTCTACAGAAAGAGTGTTCAGATCTGCTCAATCAAAAGTATGGTTTAACTCTGTTAGCTGAATGCACAGATCAGAAAGAAGTTTCACCGAATGATTCCGTGTAGTTTATATTTGAAGACATTCCTTTTTCCACTATTACCCTCTTAGCGCTCCGAATCTCCACTTGCATTTTCTACAAAAAGAGTGTTTCATAACTGCTCAATCAAAAATATGTTTTATCTCTGTTAACTGAATTTACAGATCAGAAATAAGTTTCACAGAATGCATCTGTGTACTTTTTATTTGAAGATATTCTTTTTCCCAATGTAGGCCTCTTAGCGCTTAGCATGTCCAATTGCAGTTCCTACAGAAAGAGTGTTTCAGAACGGCTCAATCAAAAGTAAGGTTCAACTCTGTTAGTTGAATGCACAGAACAGAAAGAATTTTCACAGAATGCTACTGTGTAGTTTATATTTGAATATATTACTTTTTCCACTATTACCCTCTTAGCGCTCCGAATGTCCACTTGCATTTTCTACAGAAAGAGTGTTCTGAACTGCGCAATCAAAATTATGGTTTAACTCTGTTAGCTTAATGAACATATCAGAAATAAGTTTCACACAATGCTTCTGTGTAGTTTTTATTTGAAGATATTATTTTTCCCAACAGAGGCCTCTTAGCGCTCAGAATGTCCAATTGCAGTTTCTACAGAAAGAGTGTTTCAGAAAGGCTCAATCAAAAGTAAGGTTCAACTCTGTTAGTTGAATGCACAGAACAGAAAGAAGTTTCATACAATGATTCTGTGTAGTTTATATTTGAACATATTCTTTATTCCACTATTACCCACTTAGCGCTACGAATGTCCACTTGCATTTTCTACAGACAGAGTGTTTCAAAACTGCTCAATCAAAAGTATGGTTTAACTCTGTTAGCTGAATGCTCAGATCAGAAAGAAGTTTCACAGAATGCTTCTGTGTAGTTTATATTTGAATATATTCCTTTTTCCACTACTACACTCTTAGCACTCCAAATGTCCAGTTGCATTTTCTAGAGAAAGAGTGTTCAGATCTGCTCAATCAAAATATGGTTTAACTCTGTTAGCTGAATGCACAGATCAGAAAGAAGTTTCACAGAATGATTCTGTGTAGTTTATATTTGGAGACATTCCTTTTTCCACTATTACCCTCTTAGCGCTCCGAATCTCCACTTGCATTTTCTACAGAAAGAGTGTTTCAGAACGGCTCAATCAAAAGTAAGGTTCAACTCTTTTAGTTGAACAAACAGAACAGAAAGATGTTTCACACAATTCTTCTGTGTAGTTTTTATTTGTAGACATTCTTTTTCCCAATATAGGCCTCTTAGCGCTCAGAATGTCCAATTGCAGTTTCTACAGAAAGAGTGTTTCAGAACGGCTCAATCAAAAGTAAGGTTCAACTCTGTTAGTTGAATGCACAGAACAGAAAGAAGTTTCATACAATGCTTCTGTGTAGTTCATATTTGAACATATTCTTTTTTCCACTATTACCCACTTAGCGCTACGAATGTCCAGTTGCATTTTCTACAGACAGAGTGTTTCAAAACTGCTCAATCAAAAGTATGGTTTAACTCTGTTAGCTGAATGCTCAGATCAGAAAGAAGTTTCACAGAATGCTTCTGTGTAGTTTATGTTTGAATATATTCCTTTTTCCACTACTACGCTCTTAGCGCTCCAAATGTCCAGTTGCATTTTCTACAGAAAGAGTGTTCAGATCTGCTCAATCAAAAGTATGGTTTAACTCTGTTAGCTGAATGCACAGATCAGAAAGAAGTTTCACCGAATGATTCCGTGTAGTTTATATTTGAAGACATTCCTTTTTCCACTATTACCCTCTTAGCGCTCCGAATCTCCACTTGCATTATCTACAAAAAGAGTGTTTCCTAACTGCTCAATCAAAAATATGTTTTATCTCTGTTAACTGAATTTACAGATCAGAAATAAGTTTCACAGAATGCATCTGTGTAGTTTTTATTTGAAGATATTCTTTTTCCCAATGTAGGCTTCTTAGCGCTTAGCATGTCCAATTGCAGTTCCTACAGAAAGAGTGTTTCAGAACGGCTCAATCAAAAGTAAGGTTCAACTCTGTTAGTTGAATGCACAGAACAGAAAGAATTTTCACAGAATGCTACTGTGTAGTTTATATTTGAATATATTCCTTTTTCCACTATTACCCTCTTAGCGCTCCGAATGTCCACTTGCATTTTCTACAGAAATAGTGTTCAGAACTGCGCAATCAAAAGTATGGTTTAACTCTGTTAGCTTAATGAACATATCAGAAATAAGTTTCACACAATGCTTCTGTGTAGTTTTTATTTGAAGATATTATTTTTCCCAACAGAGGCCTTTTAGCGCTCAGAATGTCCAATTGCAGTTTCTTCAGAAAGAGTGTTTCAGAAAGGCTCAATCAAATGTAAGGTTCAACTCTGTTAGTTGAATGCACAGAACAGAAAGAAGTTTCATACAATGCTTCTGTGTAGTTTATATTTGAACATATTCTTTATTCCACTATTACCCACTTAGCGCTACGAATGTCCAGTTGCATTTTCTACAGACAGAGTGTTTCAAAACTGCTCAATCAAAAGTATGGTTTAACTCTGTTAGCTGAATGCTCAGATCAGAAAGAAGTTTCACAGAATGCTTCTGTGTAGTTTATATTTGAATATATTCCTTTTTCCACTACTACGCTCTTAGCGCTCCAAATGTCCAGTTGCATATTCAACAGAAAGAGTGTTCAGATCTGCTCAATCAAAAGTATGTTTTAACTCCGTTAGCTGAATGCACAGATCAGAAAGAAGTTTCACCGAATGATTCTGTGTAGTTTATATGTGAAGACATTCCTTTTTCCACTATTACCCTCTTAGCGCTCCGAATCTCCACTTGCATTTTCTACAGAAAGAGTGTTTCAGAACGACTCAATCAAAACTAAGGTTCAACTCTTTTAGTTGAACAAACAGAACAGGAAGAAGTTTCACACAATTCTTCTGTGTAGTTTTTATTTGTAGACATCCTTTTTCCCAATATAGGCCTCTTAGCGCTCAGAATGCCCAATTGCAGTTTCTACAGAAAGAGTGTTTCAGAACGGCTCAATCAAAAGTAAGGTTCAACTCTGTTAGTTGAATGCACAGAACAGAAAGAAGTTTCATACAATGCTTCTGTGTAGTTTATATTTGAACACATTCTTTTTTCCACTATTACCCACTTAGCGCTACGAATGTCCAGTTGCATTTTCTACAGACAGAGTGTTTCAAAACTGCTCAATCAAAAGTATGGTTTAACTCTGTTAGCTGAATGCTCAGATCAGAAAGAAGTTTCACAGAATGCTTCTGTATAGTTTATATTTGAATATATTCCTTTTTCCACTACTACCCTCTTAGCGCTCCAAATGTCCAGTTGCATTTTCTAGAGAAAGAGTGTTCAGATCTGCTCAATCAAACTATGGTTTAACTCTGTTAGCTGAATGCACAGATCAGAAAGAAGTTTCACAGAATGATTCTGTGTAGTTTATATTTGGAGACATTGCTTTTTCCACTATTACCCTCTTAGCGCTCCGAATCTCCACTTGCATTTTCTACAGAAAGAGTGTTTCAGAACGGCTCAATCAAAAGTAAGGTTCAACTCTTTTAGTTGAACAAACAGAACAGAAAGAAGTTTCACACAATTCTTCTGTGTAGTTTTTATTTGTAGACATTCTTTTTCCCAATATAGGCCTCTTAGCGCTCAGAATGTCCAATTGTAGTTTCTACAGAAAGAGTGTTTCAGAAGGGCTCAATCAAAAGTAAGGTTCAACTCTGTTAGTTGAATGCACAGAACAGAAAGAAGTTTCATACAATGCTTCTGTGTAGTTCTTATTTGAACATATTCTTATTTCCACTATTACCCACTTAGCGCTACGAATGTCCAGTTGCATTTTCTACAGACAGAGTATTTCAAAACTGCTCAATCAAAAGTATGGTTTAACTCTGTTAGCTGAATGCTCAGATCAGAAAGAAGTTTCACAGAATGCTTCTGTGTAGTTTATATTTGAATATATTCCTTTTTCCACTACTACGCTCTTAGCGCTCCAAATGTCCAGTTGCATTTTCTACAGAAAGAGTGTTCAGATCTGCTCAATCAAAAGTATGGTTTAACTCTGTTAGCTGAATGCACAGATCAGAAAGATGTTTCACCAAATGATTCCGTGTAGTTTATATTTGAAGACATTCCTTTTTCCACTATTACCCTCTTAGCGCTCCGAATCTCCACTTTCATTTTCTACAAAAAGAGTGTTTCATAACTGCTCAATCAAAAATATGTTTTATCTCTGTTAACTGAATTTACAGATCAGAAATAAGTTTCACAGAATGCATCTGTGTAGTTTTTATTTGAAGATATTCTTTTTCCCAATGTAGGCTTCTTAGCGCTTAGCATGTCCAATTGGAGTTCCTACAGAAAGAGTGTTTCAGAACGGCTCAATCAAAAGTAAGGTTCAACTCTGTTAGTTGAATGCACAGAACAGAAAGAATTTTCACAGAATGCTACTGTGTAGTTTATATTTGAATATATTCCTTTTTCCACTATTACCCTCTTAGCGCTCCGAATGTCCACTTGCATTTTCTACAGAAATAGTGTTCAGAACTGCGCAATCAAAAGTATGGTTTAACTCTGTTAGCTTAATGAACATATCAGAAATAAGTTTCACACAATGCTTCTGTGTAGTTTTTATTTGAAGATATTATTTTTCCCAACAGAGGCCTCTTAGCGCTCAGAATGTCCAATTGCAGTTTCTTCAGAAAGAGTGTTTCAGAAAGGCTCAATCAAATGTAAGGTTCAACTCTGTTAGTTGAATGCACAGAACAGAAAGAAGTTTCATACAATGCTTCTGTGTAGTTTATATTTGAACATATTCTTTATTCCACTATTACCCACTTAGCGCTACGAATGTCCAGTTGCATTTTCTACAGACAGAGTGTTTCAAAACTGCTCAATCAAAAGTATGGTTTAACTCTGTTAGCTGAATGCTCAGATCAGAAAGAAGTTTCACAGAATGCTTCTGTGTAGTTTATATTTGAATATATTCCTTTTTCCACTACTACGCTCTTAGCGCTCCAAATGTCCAGTTGCATATTCAACAGAAAGAGTGTTCAGATCTGCTCAATCAAAAGTATGTTTTAACTCCGTTAGCTGAATGCACAGATCAGAAAGAAGTTTCACCGAATGATTCTGTGTAGTTTATATGTGAAGACATTCCTTTTTCCACTATTACCCTCTTAGCGCTCCGAATCTCCACTTGCATTTTCTACAGAAAGAGTGTTTCAGAACGACTCAATCAAAACTAAGGTTCAACTCTTTTAGTTGAACAAACAGAACAGGAAGAAGTTTCACACAATTCTTCTGTGTAGTTTTTATTTGTAGACATCCTTTTTCCCAATATAGGCCTCTTAGCGCTCAGAATGTCCAATTGCAGTTTCTACAGAAAGAGTGTTTCAGAACGGCTCAATCAAAAGTAAGGTTCAACTCTGTTAGTTGAATGCACAGAACAGAAAGAAGTTTCATACAATGCTTCTGTGTAGTTTATATTTGAACACATTCTTTTTTCCACTATTACCCACTTAGCGCTACGAATGTCCAGTTGCATTTTCTACAGACAGAGTGTTTCAAAACTGCTCAATCAAAAGTATGGTTTAACTCTGTTAGCTGAATGCTCAGATCAGAAAGAAGTTTCACAGAATGCTTCTGTATAGTTTATATTTGAATATATTCCTTTTTCCACTACTACCCTCTTAGCGCTCCAAATGTCCAGTTGCATTTTCTAGAGAAAGAGTGTTCAGATCTGCTCAATCAAACTATGGTTTAACTCTGTTAGCTGAATGCACAGATCAGAAAGAAGTTTCACAGAATGATTCTGTGTAGTTTATATTTGGAGACATTGCTTTTTCCACTATTACCCTCTTAGCGCTCCGAATCTCCACTTGCATTTTCTACAGAAAGAGTGTTTCAGAACGGCTCAATCAAAAGTAAGGTTCAACTCTTTTAGTTGAACAAACAGAACAGAAAGAAGTTTCACACAATTCTTCTGTGTAGTTTTTATTTGTAGACATTCTTTTTCCCAATATAGGCCTCTTAGCGCTCAGAATGTCCAATTGTAGTTTCTACAGAAAGAGTGTTTCAGAAGGGCTCAATCAAAAGTAAGGTTCAACTCTGTTAGTTGAATGCACAGAACAGAAAGAAGTTTCATACAATGCTTCTGTGTAGTTCTTATTTGAACATATTCTTATTTCCACTATTACCCACTTAGCGCTACGAATGTCCAGTTGCATTTTCTACAGACAGAGTATTTCAAAACTGCTCAATCAAAAGTATGGTTTAACTCTGTTAGCTGAATGCTCAGATCAGAAAGAAGTTTCACAGAATGCTTCTGTGTAGTTTATATTTGAATATATTCCTTTTTCCACTACTACGCTCTTAGCGCTCCAAATGTCCAGTTGCATTTTCTACAGAAAGAGTGTTCAGATCTGCTCAATCAAAAGTATGGTTTAACTCTGTTAGCTGAATGCACAGATCAGAAAGATGTTTCACCAAATGATTCCGTGTAGTTTATATTTGAAGACATTCCTTTTTCCACTATTACCCTCTTAGCGCTCCGAATCTCCACTTTCATTTTCTACAAAAAGAGTGTTTCATAACTGCTCAATCAAAAATATGTTTTATCTCTGTTAACTGAATTTACAGATCAGAAATAAGTTTCACAGAATGCATCTGTGTAGTTTTTATTTGAAGATATTCTTTTTCCCAATGTAGGCTTCTTAGCGCTTAGCATGTCCAATTGCAGTTCCTACAGAAAGAGTGTTTCAGAACGGCTCAATCAAAAGTAAGGTTCAACTCTGTTAGTTGAATGCACAGAACAGAAAGAATTTTCACAGAATGCTACTGTGTAGTTTATATTTGAATATATTCCTTTTTCCACTATTACCCTCTTAGCGCTCCGAATGTCCACTTGCATTTTCTACAGAAATAGTGTTCAGAACTGCGCAATCAAAAGTATGGTTTAACTCTGTTAGCTTAATGAACATATCAGAAATAAGTTTCACACAATGCTTCTGTGTAGTTTTTATTTGAAGATATTATTTTTCCCAACAGAGGCCTCTTAGCGCTCAGAATGTCCAATTGCAGTTTCTTCAGAAAGAGTGTTTCAGAAAGGCTCAATCAAATGTAAGGTTCAACTCTGTTAGTTGAATGCACAGAACAGAAAGAAGTTTCATACAATGCTTCTGTGTAGTTTATATTTGAACATATTCTTTATTCCACTATTACCCACTTAGCGCTACGAATGTCCAGTTGCATTTTCTACAGACAGAGTGTTTCAAAACTGCTCAATCAAAAGTATGGTTTAACTCTGTTAGCTGAATGCTCAGATCAGAAAGAAGTTTCACAGAATGCTTCTGTGTAGTTTATATTTGAATATATTCCTTTTTCCACTACTACGCTCTTAGCGCTCCAAATGTCCAGTTGCATATTCAACAGAAAGAGTGTTCAGATCTGCTCAATCAAAAGTATGTTTTAACTCCGTTAGCTGAATGCACAGATCAGAAAGAAGTTTCACCGAATGATTCTGTGTAGTTTATATGTGAAGACATTCCTTTTTCCACTATTACCCTCTTAGCGCTCCGAATCTCCACTTGCATTTTCTACAGAAAGAGTGTTTCAGAACGACTCAATCAAAACTAAGGTTCAACTCTTTTAGTTGAACAAACAGAACAGGAAGAAGTTTCACACAATTCTTCTGTGTAGTTTTTATTTGTAGACATCCTTTTTCCCAATATAGGCCTCTTAGCGCTCAGAATGTCCAATTGCAGTTTCTACAGAAAGAGTGTTTCAGAACGGCTCAATCAAAAGTAAGGTTCAACTCTGTTAGTTGAATGCACAGAACAGAAAGAAGTTTCATACAATGCTTCTGTGTAGTTTATATTTGAACACATTCTTTTTTCCACTATTACCCACTTAGCGCTACGAATGTCCAGTTGCATTTTCTACAGACAGAGTGTTTCAAAACTGCTCAATCAAAAGTATGGTTTAACTCTGTTAGCTGAATGCTCAGATCAGAAAGAAGTTTCACAGAATGCTTCTGTATAGTTTATATTTGAATATATTCCTTTTTCCACTACTACCCTCTTAGCGCTCCAAATGTCCAGTTGCATTTTCTAGAGAAAGAGTGTTCAGATCTGCTCAATCAAACTATGGTTTAACTCTGTTAGCTGAATGCACAGATCAGAAAGAAGTTTCACAGAATGATTCTGTGTAGTTTATATTTGGAGACATTGCTTTTTCCACTATTACCCTCTTAGCGCTCCGAATCTCCACTTGCATTTTCTACAGAAAGAGTGTTTCAGAACGGCTCAATCAAAAGTAAGGTTCAACTCTTTTAGTTGAACAAACAGAACAGAAAGAAGTTTCACACAATTCTTCTGTGTAGTTTTTATTTGTAGACATTCTTTTTCCCAATATAGGCCTCTTAGCGCTCAGAATGTCCAATTGTAGTTTCTACAGAAAGAGTGTTTCAGAAGGGCTCAATCAAAAGTAAGGTTCAACTCTGTTAGTTGAATGCACAGAACAGAAAGAAGTTTCATACAATGCTTCTGTGTAGTTCTTATTTGAACATATTCTTATTTCCACTATTACCCACTTAGCGCTACGAATGTCCAGTTGCATTTTCTACAGACAGAGTATTTCAAAACTGCTCAATCAAAAGTATGGTTTAACTCTGTTAGCTGAATGCTCAGATCAGAAAGAAGTTTCACAGAATGCTTCTGTGTAGTTTATATTTGAATATATTCCTTTTTCCACTACTACGCTCTTAGCGCTCCAAATGTCCAGTTGCATTTTCTACAGAAAGAGTGTTCAGATCTGCTCAATCAAAAGTATGGTTTAACTCTGTTAGCTGAATGCACAGATCAGAAAGATGTTTCACCAAATGATTCCGTGTAGTTTATATTTGAAGACATTCCTTTTTCCACTATTACCCTCTTAGCGCTCCGAATCTCCACTTTCATTTTCTACAAAAAGAGTGTTTCATAACTGCTCAATCAAAAATATGTTTTATCTCTGTTAACTGAATTTACAGATCAGAAATAAGTTTCACAGAATGCATCTGTGTAGTTTTTATTTGAAGATATTCTTTTTCCCAATGTAGGCCTCTTAGCGCTTAGCATGTCCAATTGCAGTTCCTACAGAAAGAGTGTTTCAGAACGGCTCAATCAAAAGTAAGGTTCAACTCTGTTAGTTGAATGCACAGAACAGAAAGAATTTTCTCAGAATGCTACTGTGTAGTTTATATTTGAATATATTCCTTTTTCCACTATTACCCTCTTAGCGCTCCGAATGTCCACTTGAATTTTCTACAGAAAGAGTGTTCAGAACTGCGCAATCAAAAGTATGGTTTAACTCTGTTAGCTTAATGAACATATCAGAAATAAGTTTCACACAATGCTTCTGTGTAGTTTTTATTTGAAGATATTATTTTTCCCAACAGAGGCCTCTTAGCGCTCAGAATGTCCAATTGCAGTTTCTACAGAAAGAGTGTTTCAGAAAGGCTCAATCAAAAGTAAGGTTCAACTCTGTTAGTTGAATGCACAGAACAGAAAGAAGTTTCATACAATGCTTCTGTGTAGTTTATATTTGAACATATTCTTTATTCCACTATTACCCACTTAGCGCTACGAATGTCCAGTTGCATTTTCTACAGACAGAGTGTTTCAAAACTGCTCAATCAAATGTATGGTTTAACTCTGTTAGCTGAATGCTCAGATCAGAAAGAAGTTTCACAGAATGCTTCTGTGTAGTTTATATTTGAATATATTCCTTTTTCCACTACTACGCTCTTAGCGCTCCAAATGTCCAGTTGCATTTTCAACAGAAAGATTGTTCAGATCTGCTCAATCAAAAGTATGGTTTAACTCTGTTAGCTGAATGCACAGATCAGAAAGAAGTTTCACCGAATGATTCTGTGTAGTTTATATTTGAAGACATTCCTTTTTCCACTATTACCCTCTTAGCGCTCCGAACCTCCACTTCCATTTTCTACAGAAAGAGAGTTTCAGAACGGCTCAATCAAAACTAAGGTTCAACTCTTTTAGTTGAACAAACAGAACAGGAAGAAGTTTCACACAATTCTTCTGTGTAGTTTTTATTTGTAGACATTCTTTTTCCCAATATAGGCCTCTTAGCGCTCAGAATGTCCAATTGCAGTTTCAACAGAAAGAGTGTTTCAGAACGGCTCAATCAAAAGTAAGGTTCAACTCTGTTAGTTGAATGCACAGAACAGAAAGAAGTTTCATACAATGCTTCTGTGTAGTTTATATTTGTACACATTCTTTTTTCCACTATTACCCACTTAGCGCTACGAATGTCCAGTTGCATTTTCTACAGACAGAGTGTTTCAAAACTGCTCAATCAAAAGTATGGTTTAACTCTGTTAGCTGAATGCTCAGATCAGAAAGAAGTTTCACAGAATGCTTCTGTGTAGTTTATATTTGAATATATTCCTTTTTCCAGTACTACGCTCTTAGCGCTCCAAATGTCCAGTTGCATTTTCTACAGAAAGAGTGTTCAGATCTGCTCAATCAAAAGTATGGTTTAACTCTGTTAGCTGAATGCACAGATCAGAAAGAAGTTTCACCGAATGATTCCGTGTAGTTTATATTTGAAGACATTCCTTTTTCCACTATTACCCTCTTAGCGCTCCGAATCTCCACTTGCATTTTCTACAAAAAGAGTGTTTCATAACTGCTGAATCAAAAATATATTTTATCTCTGATAACTGAATTTACAGATCAGAAATTAGTTTCACAGAATGCATCTGTGTAGTTTTTATTTGAAGATATTCTTTTTCCCAATGTAGGCCTCTTAGCGCTTAGCATGTATAATTGCAGTTTCTACAGAAAGAGTGTTTCAGAACAGCTCAATCAAAAGTAAGGTTCAACTCTGTTAGTTGAATGCACAGAACAGAAAGAATTTTCACAGAATGCTACTGTGTAGTTTATATTTGAATATATTCCTTTTCCACTATTACCCTCTTAGCGCTCCGAATGTCCACTTGCATTTTCTACAGAAAGAGTGTTCAGAACTGCACAATCAAAAGTATGGTTTAACTCTGTTAGCTTAATGAACATATCAGAAATAAGTTTCACACAATGCTTCTGTGTAGTTTTTATTTGAAGATATTATTTTTCCCAACAGAGGCCTCTTAGCGCTCAAAATGTCCAATTGCAGTTTCTACAGAAAGAGTGTTTCAGAAAGGCTCAATCAAAAGTAAGGTTCAACTCTGTTAGTTGAATGCACAGAACAGAAAGAAGTTTCATACAATGCTTCTGTGTAGTTTATATTTGAACATATTCTTTATTCCACTATTACCCACTTAGCGCTACGAATGTCCAGTTGCATTTTCTACAGACAGAGTGTTTCAAAACTGCTCAATCAAAAGTATGGTTTAACTCTGTTAGCTGAATGCTCAGATCAGAAAGAAGTTTCACAGAATGCTTCTGTGTAGTTTATATTTGAATATATTCCTTTTTCCACTACTACTCTCTTAGCGCTCCAAATGTCCAGTTGCATTTTCTAGAGAAAGAGTGTTCAGATCTGCTCAATCAAAATATGGTTTAACTCTGTTAGCTGAATGCACAGATCAGAAAGAAGTTTCACAGAATGATTCTGTGTAGTTTATATTTGGAGACATTCCTTTTTCCACTATTACCCTCTTAGCGCTCCGAATCTCCACTTGCATTTTCTACAGAAAGAGTGTTTCAGAACGGCTCAATCAAAAGTAAGGTTCAACTCTTTTAGTTGAACAAACAGAACAGAAAGAAGTTTCACACAATTCTTCTGTGTAGTTTTTATTTGTAGACATTCTTTTTCCCAATATAGGCCTCTTAGCGCTCAGAATGTCCAATTGTAGTTTCTACAGAAAGAGTGTTTCAGAATGGCTCAATCAAAAGTAAGGTTCAACTCTGTTAGTTGAATGCACAGAACAGAAAGAAGTTTCATACAATGCTTCTGTGTAGTTCATATTTGAACATATTCTTTTTTCCACTATTACCCACTTAGCGCTACGAATGTCCAGTTGCATTTTCTACAGACAGAGTGTTTCAAAACTGCTCAATCAAAAGTATGGTTTAACTCTGTTAGCTGAATGCTCAGATCAGAAAGAAGTTTCACAGAATGCTTCTGTGTAGTTTATATTCGAATATATTCCTTTTTCCACTACTACGCTCTTAGCGCTCTAAATGTCCAGTTGCATTTTCTACCGAAAGAGTGTTCAGATCTGCTCAATCAAAAGTATCGTTTAACTCTGTTAGCTGAATGCACAGATCAGAAAGAAGTTTCACCGAATGATTCCGTGTAGTTTATATTTGAAGACATTCCTTTCTCCACTATTACCCTCTTAGCGCTCCGAATCTCCACTTGCATTTTCTACAAAAAGAGTGTTTCATAACTGCTCAATCAAAAATATGTTTTATCTCTGTTAACTGAATTTACAGATCAGAAATAAGTTTCACAGAATGCATCTGTGTAGTTTTTATTTGAAGATATTCTTTTTCCCAATGTAGGCCTCTTAGCGCTTAGCATGTCCAATTGCAGTTCCTACAGAAAGAGTGTTTCAGAACGGCTCAATCAAAAGTAAGGTTCAACTCTGTTAGTTGAATGCACAGAACAGAAAGAATTTTCACAGAATGCTACTGTGTAGTTTATATTTGAATATATTACTTTTTCCACTATTACCCTCTTAGCGCTCCGAATGTCCACTTGCATTTTCTACAGAAAGAGTGTTCAGAACTGCGCAATCAAAAGTATGGTTTAACTCTGTTAGCTTAATGAACATATCAGAAATAAGTTTCACACAATGCTTCTGTGTAGTTTTTATTTGAAGATATTATTTTTCCCAACAGAGGCCTCTTAGCGCTCAGAATGTCCAATTGCAGTTTCTACAGAAAGAGTGTTTCAGAAAGGCTCAATCAAAAGTAAGGTTCAACTCTGTTAGTTGAATGCACAGAACAGAAAGAAGTTTCATACAATGCTTCTGTGTAGTTTATATTTGAACATATTCTTTATTCCACTATTACCCACTTAGCGCTACGAATGTCCAGTTGCATTTTCTACAGACAGAGTGTTTCAAAACTGCTCAATCAAATGTATGGTTTAACTCTGTTAGCTGAATGCTCAGATCAGAAAGAAGTTTCACAGAATGCTTCTGTGTAGTTTGTATTTGAATATATTCCTTTTTCCACTACTACGCTCTTAGCGCTCCAAATGTCCAGTTGCATTTTCAACAGAAAGAGTGTTCAGATCTGCTCAATCAAAAGTATGTTTTAACTCCGTTAGCTGAATGCACAGATCAGAAAGAAGTTTCACCGAATGATTCTGTGTAGTTTATATTTGAAGACATTCCTTTTTCCACTATTACCCTCTTAGCGCTCCGAATCTCCACTTGCATTTTCTACAGAAAGAGTGTTTCAGAACGGCTCAATCAAAACTAAGGTTCAACTCTTTTAGTTGAACAAACAGAACAGGAAGAAGTTTCACACAATTCTTCTGTGTAGTTTTTATTTGTAGACATTATTTTTCCCAATATAGGCCTCTTAGCGCTCAGAATGTCCAATTGCAGTTTCTACAGAAAGAGTGTTTCAGAACGGCTCAATCAAATGTAAGGTTCAACTCTGTTAGTTGAATGCACAGAACAGAAAGAAGTTTCATACAATGCTTCTGTGTAGTTTATATTTGAACACATTCCTTTTTCCACTATTACCCACTTAGCGCTACGAATGTCCAGTTGCATTTCCTACAGACCGAGTGTTTCAAAACTGCTCAATCAAAAGTATGGTTTAACTCTGTTAGCTGAATGCTCAGATCAGAAAGAAGTTTCACAGAATGCTTCTGTGTAGTTTATATTTGAATATATTCCTTTTTCCACTACTACGCTCTTAGCGCTCCAAATGTCCAGTTGCATTTTCTACAGAAAGAGTGTTCAGATCTGCTCAATCAAAAGTATGGTTTAACTCTGTTAGCTGAATGCACAGATCAGAAAGAAGTTTCACCGAATGATTCCGTGTAGTTTATATTTGAAGACATTCCTTTTTCCACTATTACCCTCTTAGCGCTCCGAATCTCCACTTGCATTTTCTACAAAAAGAGTGTTTCATAACTGCTCAATCAAAAATATGTTTTATCTCTGATAACTGAATTTACAGATCAGAAATTAGTTTCGCAGAATGCATCTGTGTAGTTTTTATTTGAAGATATTATTTTTCCCAATGTAGGCCTCTTAGCGCTTAGCATGTCCAATTGCAGTTTCTACAGAAAGAGTGTTTCAGAACAGCTCAATCAAAAGTAAGGTTCAACTCTGTTAGTTGAATGCACAGAACAGAAAGTATTTTCACAGAATGCTACTGTGTAGTTTATATTTGAATATATTCCTTTTTCCACTATTACCCTCTTAGCGCTCCGAATGTCCACTTGCATTTTCTACAGAAAGAGTGTTCAGAACTGCACAATCAAAAGTATGGTTTAACTCTGTTAGCTTAATGAACATATCAGAAATAAGTTTCACACAATGCTTCTGTGTAGTTTTTATTTGAAGATATTATTTTTCCCAACAGAGGCCTCTTAGCGCTCAGAATGTCCAATTGCAGTTTCTACAGAAAGAGTGTTTCAGAAAGGCTCAATCAAAAGTAAGGTTCAACTCTGTTAGTTGAATGCACAGAACAGAAAGAAGTTTCATACAATGCTTCTGTGTAGTTTATATTTGAACATATTCTTTATTCCACTATTACCCACTTAGCGCTACGAATGTCCAGTTGCATTTTCTACAGACAGAGTGTTTCAAAACTGCTCAATCAAAAGTATGGTTTAACTCTGTTAGCTGAATGCTCAGATCAGAAAGAAGTTTCACAGAATGCTTCTGTGTAGTTTATATTTGAATATATTCCTTTTTCCACTACAACTCTCTTAGCGCTCCAAATGTCCAGTTGCATATTCTAGAGAAAGAGTGTTCAGATCTGCTCAAACAAAATATGGTTTAACTCTGTTAGCTGAATGCACAGATCAGAAATAAGTTTCACAGAATGATTCTGTGTAGTTTATATTTGGAGACATTCCTTTTTCCACTATTACCCGCTTAGCGCTCCGAATCTCCACTTGCATTTTCTACAGAAAGAGTGTTTCAGAACGGCTCAATCAAAAGTAAGGTTCAACTCTTTTAGTTGAACAAACAGAACAGAAAGAAGTTTCACACAATTCTTCTGTGTAGTTTTTATTTGTAGACATTCTTTTTCCCAATATAGGCCTCTTAGCGCTCAGAATGTCCAATTGCAGTTTCTACAGAAAGAGTGTTTCAGAACGGCTCAATCAAAAGTAAGGTTCAACTCTGTTAGTTGAATGCACAGAACAGAAAGAAGTTTCATACAATGCTTCTGTGTTGTTCATATTTGAACATATTCTTTTTTCCACTATTACCCACTTAGCGCTACGAATGTCCAGTTGCATTTTCTACAGACAGAGTGTTTCAAAACTGCTCAATCAAAAGTATGGTTTAACTCTGTTAGCTGAATGCTCAGATCAGAAAGAAGTTTCACAGAATGCTTCTGTGTAGTTTATATTTGAATATATTCCTTTTTCCACTACTACGCTCTTAGCGCTCCAAATGTCCAGTTGCATTTTCTACAGAAAGAGTGTTCAGATCTGCTCAATCAAAAGTATGGTTTAACTCTGTTAGCTGAATGCACAGATCAGAAAGAAGTTTCACCGAATGATTCCGTGTAGTTTATATTTGAAGACATTCCTTTTTCCACTATTACCCTCTTAGCGCTCTGAATCTCCACTTGTATTTTCTACAAAAAGAGTGTTTCATAACTGCTCAATCAAAAATATGTTTTATCTCTGTTAACTGAATTTACAGATCAGAAATAAGTTTCACAGAATGCATCTGTGTAGTTTTTATTTGAAGATATTCTTTTTCCCAATGTAGGCCTCTTAGCGCTTAGCATGTCCAATTGCAGTTCCTACAGAAAGAGTGTTTCAGAACGGCTCAATCAAATGTAAGGTTCAACTCTGTTTGTTGAATGCACAGAACAGAAAGAATTTTCACAGAATGCTACTGTGTAGTTTATATTTGAATATATTCCTTTTTCCACTATTACCCTCTTAGCGCTCCGAATGTCCACTTGCATTTTCTACAGAAAGAGTGTTCAGAACTGCGCAATCAAAAGTATGGTTTAACTCTGTTAGCTTAATGAACATATCAGAAATAAGTTTCACACAATGCTTCTGTGTAGTTTTTATTTGAAGATATTATTTTTCCCAACAGAGGCCTCTTAGGGCTCAGAATGTCCAATTGCAGTTTCTACAGAAAGAGTGTTTCAGAAAGGCTCAATCACAAGTAAGGTTCAACTCTGTTAGTTGAATGCACAGAACAGAAAGAAGTTTCATACAATGCTTCTGTGTAGTTTATATTTGAACATATTCTTTATTCCACTATTACCCACTTAGCGCTACGAATGTCCAGTTGCATTTTCTACAGACAGAGTGTTTTAAAACTGCTCAATCAAAAGTATGGTTTAACTCTGTTAGCTGAATGCTCAGATCAGAAAGAAGTTTCACAGAATGCTTCTGTGTAGTTTATATTTGAATATATTACTTTTTCCACTACTACTCTCTTAGCGCTCCATATGTGCAGTTGCATTTTCTAGAGAAAGAGTGTTCAGATCTGCTCAATCAAAATATGGTTTAACTCTGTTAGCTGAATGCACAGAGCAGAAAGAAGTTTCACAGAATGATTCTGTGTAGTTTATATTTGGAGACATTCCTTTTTCCACTATTACCCTCTTAGCGCTCCGAATCTCCACTTGCATTTTCTACAGAAAGAGTGTTTCAGAACGGCTCAATCAAAAGTAAGTTTCAACTCTTTTAGTTGAACAAACAGAACAGAAAGACGTTTCACACAATTCTTCTGTGTACTTTTTATTTGTAGACATTCTTTTTCCCAATATAGGCCTCTTAGCGCTCACAATGTCCAATTGTAGTTTCTACAGAAAGAGTGTTTCAGAACGGCTCAATCAAAAGTAAGGTTCAACTCTGTTAGTTGAATGCACAGAACAGAAAGTAGTTTCATACAATGCTTCTGTGTAGTTCCTATTTGAACATATTCTTTTTTCCACTATTACCCACTTAGCGCTACGAATGTCCAGTTGCATTTCCTACAGAGAGATTGTTTCAAAACTGCTCAATCAAAAGTATGGTTTAACTCTGTTAGCTGAATGCTCAGATCAGAAAGAAGTTTCACATAATGCTTCTGTGTAGTTTATATTTGAATATATTCCTTTTTCCACTACTACGCTCTTAGCGCTCCAAATGTCCAGTTGCATTTTCAAAAGAAAGAGTGTTCAGATCTGCTCAATCAAAAGTATGGTTTAACTCTGTTAGCTGAATGCACAGATCAGAAAGAAGTTTCACCGAATGATTCCATGTAGTTTATATTTGAAGACATTCCTTTTTCCACTATTACCCTCTTAGCGCTCTGAATCTCCACTTGTATTTTCTACAAAAAGAGTGTTTCATAACTGCTCAATCAAAAATATGTTTTATCTCTGTTAACTGAATTTACAGATCAGAAATAAGTTTCACAGAATGCATCTGTGTAGTTTTTATTTGAAGATATTCTTTTTCCCAATGTAGGCCTCTTAGCGCTTAGCATGTCCAATTGCAGTTCCTACAGAAAGAGTGTTTCAGAACGGCTCAATCAAATGTAAGGTTCAACTCTGTTTGTTGAATGCACAGAACAGAAAGAATTTTCACAGAATGCTACTGTGTAGTTTATATTTGAATATATTCCTTTTTCCACTATTACCCTCTTAGCGCTCCGAATGTCCACTTGCATTTTCTACAGAAAGAGTGTTCAGAACTGCGCAATCAAAAGTATGGTTTAACTCTGTTAGCTTAATGAACTTATCAGAAATAAGTTTCACACAATGCTTCTGTGTAGTTTTTATTTGAAGATATTATTTTTCCCAACAGAGGCCTCTTAGGGCTCAGAATGTCCAATTGCAGTTTCTACAGAAAGAGTGTTTCAGAAAGGCTCAATCAAAAGTAAGGTTCAACTCTGTTAGTTGAATGCACAGAACAGAAAGTAGTTTCATACAATGCTTCTGTGTAGTTTATATTTGAACATATTCTTTATTCCACTATTACCCACTTAGCGCTACGAATGTCCAGTTGCATTTTATACAGACAGAGTGTTTCAAAACTGCTCAATCAAATGTATGGTTTAACTCTGTTAGCTGAATGCTCAGATCAGAAAGAAGTTTCAAAGAATGCTTCTGTGTAGTTTATATTTGAATATATTCCTTTTTCCACTACTACGCTCTTAGCGCTCCAAATGTCCAGTTGCATTTTCAACAGAAAGAGTGTTCAGATCTGCTCAATCAAAAGTATGTTTTAACTCCGTTAGCTGAATGCACAGATCAGAAAGAAGTTTCACCGAATGATTCTGTGTAGTTTATATTTGAAGACATTCCTTTTTCCACTATTACCCTCTTAGCGCTCCGAATCTCCACTTGCATTTTCTACAGAAAGAGTGTTTCAGAACGGCTCAATCAAAAGTAAGGTTCAACTCTTTTAGTTGAACAAACAGAACAGAAAGAAGTTTCACACAATTCTTCTGTGTAGTTTTTATTTGTAGACATTCTTTTTCCCAATATAGGCCTCTTAGCGCTCAGAATGTCCAATTGCAGTTTCTACAGAAAGAGTGTTTCAGAAAGGATCAATCAAAAGTAAGGTTCAACTCTGTTAGTTGAATGCACAGAACAGAAAGAAGTTTCATACAATGCTTCTGTGTAGTTTATATTTGAACATATTCTTTATTCCACTATTACCCACTTAGCGCTACGAATGTCCAGTTGCATTTTCTACAGACAGAGTGTTTCAAAACTGCTCAATCAAAAGTATGGTTTAACTCTGTTAGCTGAATGCTCAGATCAGAAAGAAGTTTCACAGAATGCTTCTGTGTAGTTTATATTTGAATATATTCCTTTTTCCACTACTACGCTCTTAGCGCTCCAAATGTCCAGTTGCATTTTCAACAGAAAGAGTGTTCAGATCTTCTCAATCAAAAGTATGTTTTAACTCCGTTAGCTGAATGCACAGATCAGAAAGAAGTTTCACCGAATGATTCTCTGTAGTTTATATTTGAAGACATTCCTTTTTCCACTATTACCCTCTTAGCGCTCCGAATCTCCACTTGCATTTTCTACAGAAAGAGTGTTTCAGAACGGCTCAATCAAAAGAAAGGTTCAACTCTTTTAGTTGAACAAACAGAACAGGAAGAAGTTTCACACAATTCTTCTGTGTAGTTTTTATTTGTAGACATTCTTTTTCCCAATATAGGCCTCTTAGCGCTCAGAATGTCCAATTGCAGTTTCTACAGAAAGAGTGTTTCAGAACGGCTCAATCAAAAGTAAGGTTCAACTCTGTTAGTTGAATGCACAGAACAGAAAGAAGTTTCATACAATGCTTCTGTGTAGTTTATATTTGAACACATTCTTTTTTCCACTATTACCCACTTAGCGCTACGAATGTCCAGTTGCATTTTCTACAGACAGAGTGTTTCAAAACTGCTCAATCAAAAGTATGGTTTAACTCTGTTAGCTGAATGCTCAGATCAGAAAGAAGTTTCACAGAATGCTTCTGTGTAGTTTATATTTGAATATATTCCTTTTTCCACTACTACGCTCTTAGCGCTCCAAATGTCCAGTTGCATTTTCTACAGAAAGAGTGTTCAGACCTGCTCAATCAAAAGTGTGGTTTAACTCTGTTAGCTGAATGCACAGATCAGAAAGAAGTTTCACCGAATGATTCCGTGTAGTTTATATTAGAAGACATTCCTTTTTCCACTATAACCCACTTAGCGCTCCGAATCTCCACTTGCATTTTCTACAAAAAGAGTGTTTCGTAACTGCTCAATCAAAAATATGTTTTATCTCTGATAACTGAATTTACAGATCAGAAATTAGTTTCACAGAATGCATCTGTGTAGTTTTTATTTGAAGATATTCTTTTTCCCAATGTAGGCCTCTTAGCGCTTAGCATGTCCAATTGCAGTTTCTACAGAAAGAGTGTTTCAGAACAGCTCAATCAAAAGTAAGGTTCAACTCTGTTAGTTGAATGCACAGAACAGAAAGAATTTTCACAGAATGCTACTGTGTAGTTTATATTGGAATATATTCCTTTTTCCACTATTACCCTCTTAGCGCTCCGAATGTCCACTTGCATTTTCTACAGAAAGAGTGTTCAGAACTGCGCAATCAAAAGTATGGTTTAACTCTGTTAGCTTAATGAACATATCAGAAATAAGTTTCACACAATGCTTCTGTGTAGTTTTATTTGAAGATATTATTTTTCCCAACAGAGGCCTCTTAGCGCTCAGAATGTCCAATTGCAGTTTCTACAGAAAGAGTGTTTCAGAAAGGCTCAATCAAAAGTAACGTTCAACTCTGTTAGTTGAATGCACAGAACAGAAAGAAGTTTCATACAATGCTTCTGTGTAGTTTATATTTGAACATATTCTTTATTCCACTATTACCCACTTTGCGCTACGAATGTCCAGTTGCATTTTCTACAGACAGAGTGTTTCAAAACTGCTCAATCAAAAGTATGGTTTAACTCTGTTAGCTGAATGCTCAGATCAGAAAGAAGTTTCACAGAATGCTTCTGTGTAGTTTATATTTGAATATATTCCTTTTTCCACTACTACTCTCTTAGCGCTCCAAATGTGCAGTTGCATTTTCTAGAGAAAGAGTGTTCAGATCTGCTCAATCAAAATACGGTTTAACTCTGTTAGCTGAATGCACAGATCAGAAAGAAGTTTCACAGAATGATTCTGTGTAGTTTATATTTGGAGACATTCCTTTTTCCACTATTACCCTCTTAGCGCTCCGAATCTCCACTTGCATTTTCTACAGAAAGAGTGTTTCAGAAGGGCTCAATCAAAAGTAAGGTTCAACTCTTTTAGTTGAACAAACAGAACAGAAAGAAGTTTCACACAATTCTTCTGTGTACTTTTTATTTGTAGACATTCTTTTTCCCAATATAGGCCTCTTAGCGCTCAGAATGTCCAATTGTAGTTTCTACAGAAAGAGTGTTTCAGAACGGCTCAATCAAAAGTAAGGTTCAACTCTGTTAGTTGAATGCACAGAACAGAAAGAAGTTTCATACAATGCTTCTGTGTAGTTCATATTTGAACATATTCTTTTTTCCACTATTACCCACTTAGCGCTACGAACGTCCAGTTGCATTTTCTACAGACAGAGTGTTTCAAAACTGCTCAATCAAAAGTATGGTTTAACTCTGTTAGCTGAATGCTCAGATCAGAAAGAAGTTTCACATAATGCTTCTGTGTAGTTTATATTTGAATATATTCCTTTTTCCACTACTACGCTCTTAGCGCTCCAAATGTCCAGTTGCATTTTCTACAGAAAGAGTGTTCAGATCTGCTCAATCAAAAGTATGGTTTAACTCTGTTAAGTGAATGCACAGATCAGAAATAAGTTTCACCGAATGATTCCGTGTAGTTTATATTTGAAGACATTCCTTTTTCCACTATTACCCTCTTAGCGCTCTGAATCTCCACTTGCATTTTCTACAAAAAGAGTGTTTCATAACTGCTCAATCAAAAATATGTTTTATCTCTGTTAACTGAATTTACAGATCAGAAATAAGTTTCACAGAATGCATCTGTGTAGTTTTTATTTGAAGATATTCTTTTTCCCAATGTAGGCCTCTTAGCGCTTAGCATGTCCAATTGCAGTTCCTACAGAAAGAGTGTTTCAGAACGGCTCAATCAAAAGTAAGGTTCAACTCTGTTAGTTGAATGCACAGAACAGAAAGAATTTTCTCAGAATGCTACTGTGTAGTTTATATTTGAATATATTACTTTTTCCACTATTACCCTCTTAGCGCTCCGAATGTCCACTTGCATTTTCTACAGAAAGAGTGTTCAGAACTGCGCAATCAAAAGTATGGTTTAACTCTGTTAGTTTAATGAACATATCAGAAATAAGTTTCACACAATGCTTCTGTGTAGTTTTTATTTGAAGATATTATTTTTCCCAACAGAGGCCTCTTAGGGCTCAGAATGTCCAATTGCAGTTTCTACAGAAAGAGTGTTTCAGAAAGGCTCAATCAAAAGTAAGGTTCAACTCTGTTAGTTGAATGCACAGAACAGAAAGAAGTTTCATACAATGCTTCTGTGTAGTTTATATTTGAACATATTCTTTATTCCACTATTACCCACTTAGCGCTACGAATGTCCAGTTGCATTTTCTACAGACAGAGTGTTTCAAAACTGCTCAATCAAATGTATGGTTTAACTCTGTTAGCTGAATGCTCAGATCAGAAAGAAGTTTCACAGAATGCTTCTGTGTAGTTTATATTTGAATATATTCCTTTTTCCACTACTACGCTCTTAGCGCTCCAAATGTCCAGTTGCATTTTCAACAGAAAGAGTGTTCAGATCTGCTCAATCAAAAGTATGTTTTAACTCCGTTACCTGAATGCACAGATCAGAAAGAAGTTTCACCGAATGATTCTGTGTAGTTTATATTTGAAGACATTCCTTTTTCCACTATTACCCTCTTAGCGCTCCGAAACTCCACTTCCATTTTCTACAGAAAGAGAGTTTCAGAACGGCTCAATCAAAACTAAGGTTCAACTCTTTTAGTTGAACAAACAGAACAGGAAGAAGTTTCACACAATTCTTCTGTGTAGTTTTTATTTGTAGACATTCTTTTTCCCAATATAGGCCTCTTAGCGCTCAGAATGTCCAATTGCAGTTTCAACAGAAAGAGTCTTTCAGAACGGCTCAATCAAAAGTAAGGTTCAACTCTGTTAGTTGAATGCACAGAACAGAAAGAAGTTTCATACAATGCTTCTGTGTAGTTTATATTTGTACACATTCTTTTTTCCACTATTACCCACTTAGCGCTACGAATGTCCAGTTGCATTTTCTACAGACAGAGTGTTTCAAAACTGCTCAATCAAAAGTATGGTTTAACTCTGTTAGCTGAATGCTCAGATCAGAAAGAAGTTTCACAGAATGCTTCTGTGTAGTTTATATTTGAATATATTCCTTTTTCCAGTACTACGCTCTTAGCGCTCCAAATGTCCAGTTGCATTTTCTACAGAAAGAGTGTTCAGATCTGCTCAATCAAAAGTATGGTTTAACTCTGTTAGCTGAATGCACAGATCAGAAAGAAGTTTCACCGAATGATTCCGTGTAGTTTATATTTGAAGACATTCCTTTTTCCACTATTACCCTCTTAGCGCTCCGAATCTCCACTTGCATTTTCTACAAAAAGAGTGTTTCATAACTGCTGAATCAAAAATATATTTTATCTCTGATAACTGAATTTACAGATCAGAAATTAGTTTCACAGAATGCATCTGTGTAGTTTTTATTTGAAGATATTCTTTTTCCCAATGTAGGCCTCTTAGCGCTTAGCATGTATAATTGCAGTTTCTACAGAAAGAGTGTTTCAGAACAGCTCAATCAAAAGTAAGGTTCAACTCTGTTAGTTGAATGCACAGAACAGAAAGAATTTTCACAGAATGCTACTGTGTAGTTTATATTTGAATATATTCCTTTTCCACTATTACCCTCTTAGCGCTCCGAATGTCCACTTGCATTTTCTACAGAAAGAGTGTTCAGAACTGCACAATCAAAAGTATGGTTTAACTCTGTTAGCTTAATGAACATATCAGAAATAAGTTTCACACAATGCTTCTGTGTAGTTTTTATTTGAAGATATTATTTTTCCCAACAGAGGCCTCTTAGCGCTCAAAATGTCCAATTGCAGTTTCTACAGAAAGAGTGTTTCAGAAAGGCTCAATCAAAAGTAAGGTTCAACTCTGTTAGTTGAATGCACAGAACAGAAAGAAGTTTCATACAATGCTTCTGTGTAGTTTATATTTGAACATATTCTTTATTCCACTATTACCCACTTAGCGCTACGAATGTCCAGTTGCATTTTCTACAGACAGAGTGTTTCAAAACTGCTCAATCAAAAGTATGGTTTAACTCTGTTAGCTGAATGCTCAGATCAGAAAGAAGTTTCACAGAATGCTTCTGTGTAGTTTATATTTGAATATATTCCTTTTTCCACTACTACTCTCTTAGCGCTCCAAATGTCCAGTTGCATTTTCTAGAGAAAGAGTGTTCAGATCTGCTCAATCAAAATATGGTTTAACTCTGTTAGCTGAATGCACAGATCAGAAAGAAGTTTCACAGAATGATTCTGTGTAGTTTATATTTGGAGACATTCCTTTTTCCACTATTACCCTCTTAGCGCTCCGAATCTCCACTAGCATTTTCTACAGAAAGAGTGTTTCAGAACGGCTCAATCAAAAGTAAGGTTCAACTCTTTTAGTTGAACAAACAGAACAGAAAGAAGTTTCACACAATTCTTCTGTGTAGTTTTTATTTGTAGACATTCTTTTTCCCAATATAGGCCTCTTAGCGCTCAGAATGTCCAATTGTAGTTTCTACAGAAAGAGTGTTTCAGAACGGCTCAATCAAAAGTAAGGTTCAACTCTGTTAGTTGAATGCACAGAACAGAAAGAAGTTTCATACAATGCTTCTGTGTAGTTCATATTTGAACATATTCTTTTTTCCACTATTACCCACTTAGCGCTACGAATGTCCAGTTGCATTTTCTACAGACAGAGTGTTTCAAAACTGCTCAATCAAAAGTATGGTTTAACTCTGTTAGCTGAATGCTCAGATCAGAAAGAAGTTTCACAGAATGCTTCTGTGTAGTTTATATTCGAATATATTCCTTTTTCCACTACTACGCTCTTAGCGCTCCAAATGTCCAGTTGCATTTTCTACCGAAAGAGTGTTCAGATCTGCTCAATCAAAAGTATGGTTTAACTCTGTTAGCTGAATGCACAGATCAGAAAGAAGTTTCACCGAATGATTCCGTGTAGTTTATATTTGAAGACATTCCTTTTTCCACTATTACCCTCTTAGCGCTCCGAATCTCCACTTGCATTTTCTACAAAAAGAGTGTTTCATAACTGCTCAATCAAAAATATGTTTTATCTCTGTTAACTGAATTTACAGATCAGAAATAAGTTTCACAGAATGCATCTGTGTAGTTTTTATTTGAAGATATTCTTTTTCCCAATGTAGGCCTCTTAGCGCTTAGCATGTCCAATTGCAGTTCCTACAGAAAGAGTGTTTCAGAACGGCTCAATCAAAAGTAAGGTTCAACTCTGTTAGTTGAATGCACAGAACAGAAAGAATTTTCACAGAATGCTACTGTGTAGTTTATATTTGAATATATTCCTTTTTCCACTATTACCCTCTTAGCGCTCCGAATGTCCACTTGCATTTTCTACAGAAAGAGTGTTCAGAACTGCGCAATCAAAAGTATGGTTTAACTCTGTTAGCTTAATGAACATATCAGAAATAAGTTTCACACAATGCTTCTGTGTAGTTTTTATTTGAAGATATTATTTTTCCCAACAGAGGCCTCTTAGCGCTCAGAATGTCCAATTGCAGTTTCTACAGAAAGAGTGTTTCAGAAAGGCTCAATCAAAAGTAAGGTTCAACTCTGTTAGTTGAATGCACAGAACAGAAAGAAGTTTCATACAATGCTTCTGTGTAGTTTATATTTGAACATATTCTTTATTCCACTATTACCCACTTAGCGCTACGAATGTCCAGTTGCATTTTCTACAGACAGAGTGTTTCAAAACTGCTCAATCAAATGTATGGTTTAACTCTGTTAGCTGAATGCTCAGATCAGAAAGAAGTTTCACAGAATGCTTCTGTGTAGTTTGTATTTGAATATATTCCTTTTTCCACTACTACGCTCTTAGCGCTCCAAATGTCCAGTTGCATTTTCAACAGAAAGAGTGTTCAGATCTGCTCAATCAAAAGTATGTTTTAACTCCGTTAGCTGAATGCACAGATCAGAAAGAAGTTTCACCGAATGATTCTGTGTAGTTTATATTTGAAGACATTCCTTTTTCCACTATTACCCTCTTAGCGCTCCGAATCTCCACTTGCATTTTCTACAGAAAGAGTGTTTCAGAACGGCTCAATCAAAACTAAGGTTCAACTCTTTTAGTTGAACAAACAGAACAGGAAGAAGTTTCACACAATTCTTCTGTGTAGTTTTTATTTGTAGACATTATTTTTCCCAATATAGGCCTCTTAGCGCTCAGAATGTCCAATTGCAGTTTCTACAGAAAGAGTGTTTCAGAACGGCTCAATCAAATGTAAGGTTCAACTCTGTTAGTTGAATGCACAGAACAGAAAGAAGTTTCATACAATGCTTCTGTGTAGTTTATATTTGAACACATTCCTTTTTCCACTATTACCCACTTAGCGCTACGAATGTCCAGTTGCATTTTCTACAGACAGAGTGTTTCAAAACTGCTCAATCAAAAGTATGGTTTAACTCTGTTAGCTGAATGCTCAGATCAGAAAGAAGTTTCACAGAATGCTTCTGTGTAGTTTATATTTGAATATATTCCTTTTTCCACTACTACGCTCTTAGCGCTCCAAATGTTCAGTTGCATTTTCTACAGAAAGAGTGTTCAGATCTGCTCAATCAAAAGTATGGTTTAACTCTGTTAGCTGAATGCACAGATCAGAAAGAAGTTTCACCGAATGATTCCGTGTAGTTTATATTTGAAGACATTCCTTTTTCCACTATTACCCTCTTAGCGCTCCGAATCTCCACTTGCATTTTCTACAAAAAGAGTGTTTCATAACTGCTCAATCAAAAATATGTTTTATCTCTGATAACTGAATTTACAGATCAGAAATTAGTTTCACAGAATGCATCTGTGTAGTTTTTATTTGAAGATATTATTTTTCCCAATGTAGGCCTCTTAGCGCTTAGCATGTCGAATTGCAGTTTCTACAGAAAGAGTGTTTCAGAACAGCTCAATCAAAAGTAAGGTTCAACTCTGTTAGTTGAATGCACAGAACAGAAAGTATTTTCACAGAATGCTACTGTGTAGTTTATATTTGAATATATTCCTTTTTCCACTATTACCCTCTTAGCGCTCCGAATGTCCACTTGCATTTTCTACAGAAAGAGTGTTCAGAACTGCACAATCAAAAGTATGGTTTAACTCTGTTAGCTTAATGAACATATCAGAAATAAGTTTCACACAATGCTTCTGTGTAGTTTTTATTTGAAGATATTATTTTTCCCAACAGAGGCCTCTTAGCGCTCAGAATGTCCAATTGCAGTTTCTACAGAAAGAGTGTTTCAGAAAGGCTCAATCAAAAGTAAGGTTCAACTCTGTTAGTTGAATGCACAGAACAGAAAGAAGTTTCATACAATGCTTCTGTGTAGTTTATATTTGAACATATTCTTTATTCCACTATTACCCACTTAGCGCTACGAATGTCCAGTTGCATTTTCTACAGACAGAGTGTTTCAAAACTGCTCAATCAAAAGTATGGTTTAACTCTGTTAGCTGAATGCTCAGATCAGAAAGAAGTTTCACAGAATGCTTCTGTGTAGTTTATATTTGAATATATTCCTTTTTCCACTACAACTCTCTTAGCGCTCCAAATGTCCAGTTGCATATTCTAGAGAAAGAGTGTTCAGATCTGCTCAAACAAAATATGGTTTAACTCTGTTAGCTGAATGCACAGATCAGAAATAAGTTTCACAGAATGATTCTGTGTAGTTTATATTTGGAGACATTCCTTTTTCCACTATTACCCGCTTAGCGCTCCGAATCTCCACTTGCATTTTCTACAGAAAGAGTGTTTCAGAACGGCTCAATCAAAAGTAAGGTTCAACTCTTTTAGTTGAACAAACAGAACAGAAAGAAGTTTCACACAATTCTTCTGTGTAGTTTTTATTTGTAGACATTCTTTTTCCCAATATAGGCCTCTTAGCGCTCAGAATGTCCAATTGCAGTTTCTACAGAAAGAGTGTTTCAGAACGGCTCAATCAAAAGTAAGGTTCAACTCTGTTAGTTGAATGCACAGAACAGAAAGAAGTTTCATACAATGCTTCTGTGTTGTTCATATTTGAACATATTCTTTTTTCCACTATTACCCACTTAGCGCTACGAATGTCCAGTTGCATTTTCTACAGACAGAGTGTTTCAAAACTGCTCAATCAAAAGTATGGTTTAACTCTGTTAGCTGAATGCTCAGATCAGAAAGAAGTTTCACAGAATGCTTCTGTGTAGTTTATATTTGAATATATTCCTTTTTCCACTACTACGCTCTTAGCGCTCCAAATGTCCAGTTGCATTTTCTACAGAAAGAGTGTTCAGATCTGCTCAATCAAAAGTATGGTTTAACTCTGTTAGCTGAATGCACAGATCAGAAAGAAGTTTCACCGAATGATTCCGTGTAGTTTATATTTGAAGACATTCGTTTTTCCACTATTACCCTCTTAGCGCTCCGAATCTCCACTTGCATTATCTACAAAAAGAGTGTTTCCTAACTGCTCAATCAAAAATATGTTTTATCTCTGTTAACTGAATTTACAGATCAGAAATAAGTTTCACAGAATGCATCTGTGTAGTTTTTATTTGAAGATATTCTTTTTCCCAATGTAGGCCTCTTAGCGCTTAGCATGTCCAATTGCAGTTCCTACAGAAAGAGTGTTTCAGAACGGCTCAATCAAAAGTAAGGTTCAACTCTGTTAGTTGAATGCACAGAACAGAAAGAATTTTCACAGAATGCTACTGTGTAGTTTATATTTGAATATATTCCTTTTTCCACTATTACCCTCTTAGCGCTCCGAATGTCCACTTGCATTTTCTACAGAAAGAGTGTTCAGAACTGCGCAATCAAAAGTATGGTTTAACTCTGTTAGCTTAATGAACATATCAGAAATAAGTTTCACACAATGCTTCTGTGTAGTTTTTATTTGAAGATATTATTTTTCCCAACAGAGGCCTCTTAGCGCTCAGAATGTCCAATTGCAGTTTCTACAGAAAGAGTGTTTCAGAAAGGCTCAATCAAATGTAAGGTTCAACTCTGTTAGTTGAATGCACAGAACAGAAAGAAGTTTCATACAATGCTTCTGTGTAGTTTATATTTGAACATATTCTTTATTCCACTATTACCCACTTAGCGCTACGAATGTCCAGTTGCATTTTCTACAGACAGAGTGTTTCAAAACTGCTCAATCAAAAGTATGGTTTAACTCTTTAAGCTGAATGCTCAGATCAGAAAGAAGTTTCACAGAATGCTTCTGTGTAGTTTATATTTGAATATATTCCTTTTTCCACTACTACGCTCTTAGCGCTCCAAATGTCCAGTTGCATATTCAACAGAAAGAGTGTTCAGATCTGCTCAATCAAAAGTATGTTTTAACACCGTTAGCTGAATGCACAGATCAGAATAAGTTTCACCGAATGATTCTGTGTAGTTTATATGTGAAGACATTCCTTTTTCCACTATTACCCTCTTAGCGCTCCGAATCTCCACTTGCATTTTCTACAGAAAGAGTGTTTCAGAACGACTCAATCAAAACTAAGGTTCAACTCTTTTAGTTGAACAAACAGAACAGGAAGAAGTTTCACACAATTCTTCTGTGTAGTTTTTATTTGTAGACATCCTTTTTCCCAATATAGGCCTCTTAGCGCTCAGAATGTCCAATTGCAGTTTCTACAGAAAGAGTGTTTCAGAACGGCTCAATCAAAAGTAAGGTTCAACTCTGTTATTTGAATGCACAGAACAGAAAGAAGTTTCATACAATGCTTCTGTGTAGTTTATATTTGAACACATTCTTTTTTCCACTATTACCCACTTAGCGCTACGAATGTCCAGTTGCATTTTCTACAGACAGAGTGTTTCAAAACTGCTCAATCAAAAGTATGGTTTAACTCTGTTAGCTGAATGCTCAGATCAGAAAGAAGTTTCACAGAATGCTTCTGTATAGTTTATATTTGAATATATTCCTTTTTCCACTACTACCCTCTTAGCGCTCCAAATGTCCAGTTGCATTTTCTAGAGAAAGAGTGTTCAGATCTGCTCAATCAAACTATGGTTTAACTCTGTTAGCTGAATGCACAGATCAGAAAGAAGTTTCACAGAATGATTCTGTGTAGTTTATATTTGGAGACATTCCTTTTTCCACTATTACCCTCTTAGCGCTCCGAATCTCCACTTGCATTTTCTACAGAAAGAGTGTTTCAGAACGGCTCAATCAAAAGTAAGGTTCAACTCTTTTAGTTGAACAAACAGAACAGAAAGAAGTTTCACACAATTCTTCTGTGTAGTTTTTATTTGTAGACATTCTTTTTCCCAATATAGGCTTCTTAGCGCTCAGAATGTCCAATTGTAGTTTCTACAGAAAGAGTGTTTCAGAACGGCTCAATCAAAAGTAAGGTTCAACTCTGTTAGTTGAATGCACAGAACAGAAAGAAGTTTCATACAATGCTTCTGTGTAGTTCTTATTTGAACATATTCTTTTTTCCACTATTACCCACTTAGCGCTACGAATGTCCAGTTGCATTTTCTACAGACAGAGTATTTCAAAACTGCTCAATCAAAAGTATGGTTTAACTCTGTTAGCTGAATGCTCAGATCAGAAAGAAGTTTCACAGAATGCTTCTGTGTAGTTTATATTTGAATATATTCCTTTTTCCACTACTACGCTCTTAGCGCTCCAAATGTCCAGTTGCATTTTCTACAGAAAGAGTGTTCAGATCTGCTCAATCAAAAGTATGGTTTAACTCTGTTAGCTGAATGCACAGATCAGAAAGAAGTTTCACCGAATTATTCCGTGTAGTTTATATTTGAAGACATTCCTTTTTCCACTATTACCCTCTTAGCGCTCCGAATCTCCACTTGCATTATCTACAAAAAGAGTGTTTCCTAACTGCTCAATCAAAAATATGTTTTATCTCTGTTAACTGAATTTACAGATCAGAAATAAGTTTCACAGAATGCATCTGTGTAGTTTTTATTTGAAGATATTCTTTTTCCCAATGTAGGCCTCTTAGCGCTTAGCATGTCCAATTGCAGTTCCTACAGAAAGAGTGTTTCAGAACGGCTCAATCAAAAGTAAGGTTCAACTCTGTTAGTTGAATGCACAGAACAGAAAGAATTTTCACAGAATGCTACTGTGTAGTTTATATTTGAATATATTCCTTTTTCCACTATTACCCTCTTAGCGCTCCGAATGTCCACTTGCATTTTCTACAGAAAGAGTGTTCAGAACTGCGCAATCAAAAGTATGGTTTAACTCTGTTAGCTTAATGAACATATCAGAAATAAGTTTCACACAATGCTTCTGTGTAGTTTTTATTTGAAGATATTATTTTTCCCAACAGAGGCCTCTTAGCGCTCAGAATGTCCAATTGCAGTTTCTACAGAAAGAGTGTTTCAGAAAGGCTCAATCAAAAGTAAGGTTCAACTCTGTTAGTTGAATGCACAGAACAGAAAGAAGTTTCATACAATGCTTCTGTGTAGTTTATATTTGAACATATTCTTTATTCCACTATTACCCACTTAGCGCTACGAATGTCCAGTTGCATTTTCTACAGACAGAGTGTTTCAAAACTGCTCAATCAAAAGTATGGTTTAACTCTGTTAGCTGAATGCTCAGATCAGAAAGAAGTTTCACAGAATGCTTCTGTGTAGTTTATATTTGAATATATTCCTTTTTCCACTACTACGCTCTTAGCGCTCCAAATGTCCAGTTGCATATTCAACAGAAAGAGTGTTCAGATCTGCTCAATCAAAAGTATGTTTTAACACCGTTAGCTGAATGCACAGATCAGAATAAGTTTCACCGAATGATTCTGTGTAGTTTATATGTGAAGACATTCCTTTTTCCACTATTACCCTCTTAGCGCTCCGAATCTCCACTTGCATTTTCTACAGAAAGAGTGTTTCAGAACGACTCAATCAAAACTAAGGTTCAACTCTTTTAGTTGAACAAACAGAACAGGAAGAAGTTTCACACAATTCTTCTGTGTAGTTTTTATTTGTAGACATCCTTTTTCCCAATATAGGCCTCTTAGCGCTCAGAATGTCCAATTGTAGTTTCTACAGAAAGAGTGTTTCAGAACGGCTCAATCAAAAGTAAGGTTCAACTCTGTTAGTTGAATGCACAGAACAGAAAGAAGTTTCATACAATGCTTCTGTGTAGTTTATATTTGAACATATTCTTTATTCCACTATTACCCACTTAGCGCTACGAATGTCCAGTTGCATTTTCTACAGACAGAGTGTTTCAAAACTGCTCAATCAAAAGTATGGTTTAACTCTGTTAGCTGAATGCTCAGATCAGAAAGAAGTTTCACAGAATGCTTCTGTGTAGTTTATATTTGAATATATTCCTTTTTCCACTACAACTCTCTTAGCGCACCAAATGTCCAGTTGCATATTCTAGAGAAAGAGTGTTCAGATCTGCTCAAACAAAATATGGTTTAACTCTGTTAGCTGAATGCACAGATCAGAAATAAGTTTCACAGAATGATTCTGTGTAGTTTATATTTGGAGACATTCCTTTTTCCACTATTACCCGCTTAGTGCTCCGAATCTCCACTTGCATTTTCTACAGAAAGAGTGTTTCAGAACGGCTCAATCAAAAGTAAGGTTCAACTCTTTTAGTTGAACAAACAGAAGAGAAAGAAGTTTCACACAATTCTTCTGTGTAGTTTTATTTGTAGACATTCTTTTTCCCAATATAGGCCTCTTAGCGCTCAGAATGTCCAATTGTAGTTTCTACAGAAAGAGTGTTTCAGAACGGCTCAATCAAAAGTAAGGTTCAACTCTGTTAGTTGAATGCACAGAACAGAAAGAAGTTTCATACAATGCTTCTGTGTTGTTCATATTTGAACATATTCTTTTTTCCACTATTACCCACTTAGCGCTACGAATGTCCAGTTGCATTTTCTACAGACAGAGTGTTTCAAAACTGCTCAATCAAATGTATGGTTTAACTCTGTTAGCTGAATGCTCAGATCAGAAAGAAGTTTCACAGAATGCTTCTGTGTAGTTTATATTTGAATATATTCCTTTTTCCACTACTACGCTCTTAGCGCTCCAAATGTCCAGTTGCATTTTCTACAGAAAGAGTGTTCAGATCTGCTCAATCAAAAGTATGGTTTAACTCTGTTAGCTGAATGCACAGATCAGAAAGAAGTTTCACCGAATGATTCCGTGTAGTTTATATTTGAAGACATTCCTTTTTCCACTATTACCCTCTTAGCGCTCCGAATCTCCACTTGCATTATCTACAAAAAGAGTGTTTCCTAACTGCTCAATCAAAAATATGTTTTATCTCTGTTAACTGAATTTACAGATCAGAAATAAGTTTCACAGAATGCATCTGTGTAGTTTTTATTTGAAGATATTCTTTTTCCCAATGTAGGCCTCTTAGCGCTTAGCATGTCCAATTGCAGTTCCTACAGAAAGAGTGTTTCAGAACGGCTCAATCAAAAGTAAGGTTCAACTCTGTTAGTTGAATGCACAGAACAGAAAGAATTTTCACAGAATGCTACTGTGTAGTTTATATTTGAATATATTCCGTTTTCCACTATTACCCTCTTAGCGCTCCGAATGTCCACTTGCATTTTCTACAGAAAGAGTGTTCAGAACTGCGCAATCAAAAGTATGGTTTATCTCTGTTAGCTTAATGAACATATCAGAAATAAGTTTCACACAATGCTTCTGTGTAGTTTTTATTTGAAGATATTATTTTTCCCAACAGAGGCCTCTTAGCGCTCAGAATGTCCAATTGCAGTTTCTACAGAAAGAGTGTTTCAGAAAGGCTCAATCAAATGTAAGGTTCAACTCTGTTAGTTGAATGCACAGAACAGAAAGAAGTTTCATACAATGCTTCTGTGTAGTTTATATTTGAACATATTCTTTATTCCACTATTACCCACTTAGCGCTACGAATGTCCAGTTGCATTTTCTACAGACAGAGTGTTTCAAAACTGCTCAATCAAAAGTATGGTTTAACTCTGTTAGCTGAATGCTCAGATCAGAAAGAAGTTTCACAGAATGCTTCTGTGTAGTTTATATTTGAATATATTCCTTTTTCCACTACTACGCTCTTAGCGCTCCAAATGTCCAGTTGCATATTCAACAGAAAGAGTGTTCAGATCTGCTCAATCAAAAGTATGTTTTAACTCCGTTAGCTGAATGCACAGATCAGAAAGAAGTTTCACCGAATGATTCTGTGTAGTTTATATGTGAAGACATTCCTTTTTCCACTATTACCCTCTTAGCGCTCCGAATCTCCACTTGCATTTTCTACAGAAAGAGTGTTTCAGAACGACTCAATCAAAACTAAGGTTCAACTCTTTTAGTTGAACAAACAGAACACGAAGAAGTTTCACACAATTCTTCTGTGTAGTTTTTATTTGTAGACATCCTTTTTCCCAATATAGGCCTCTTAGCGCTCAGAATGTCCAATTGCAGTTTCTACAGAAAGAGTCTTTCAGAACGGCTCAATCAAAAGTAAGGTTCAACTCTGTTAGTTGAATGCACAGAACAGAAAGAAGTTTCATACAATGCTTCTGTGTAGTTTATATTTGAACACATTCTTTTTTCCACTATTACCCACTTAGCGCTACGAATGTCCAGTTGCATTTTCTACAGACAGAGTGTTTCAAAACTGCTCAATCAAAAGTATGGTTTAACTCTGTTAGCTGAATGCTCAGATCAGAAAGAAGTTTCACAGAATGCTTCTGTATAGTTTATATTTGAATATATTCCTTTTTCCACTACTACCCTCTTAGCGCTCCAAATGTCCAGTTGCATTTTCTAGAGAAAGAGTGTTCAGATCTGCTCAATCAAACTATGGTTTAACTCTGTTAGCTGAATGCACAGATCAGAAAGAAGTTTCACAGAATGATTCTGTGTAGTTTATATTTGGAGACATTCCTTTTTCCACTATTACCCTCTTAGCGCTCCGAATCTCCACTTGCATTTTCTACAGAAAGAGTGTTTCAGAACAGCTCAATCAAAAGTAAGGTTCAACTCTTTTAGTTGAACAAACAGAACAGAAAGAAGTTTCACACAATTCTTCTGTGTAGTTTTTATTTGTAGACATTCTTTTTCCCAATATAGGCCTCTTAGCGCTCAGAATGTCCAATTGTAGTTTCTACAGAAAGAGTGTTTCAGAAGGGCTCAATCAAAAGTAAGGTTCAACTCTGTTAGTTGAATGCACAGAACAGAAAGAAGTTTCATACAATGCTTCTGTGTAGTTCTTATTTGAACATATTCTTATTTCCACTATTACCCACTTAGCGCTACGAATGTCCAGTTGCATTTTCTACAGACAGAGTATTTCAAAACTGCTCAATCAAAAGTATGGTTTAACTCTGTTAGCTGAATGCTCAGATCAGAAAGAAGTTTCACAGAATGCTTCTGTGTAGTTTATATTTGAATATATTCCTTTTTCCACTACTACGCTCTTAGCGCTCCAAATGTCCAGTTGCATTTTCTACAGAAAGAGTGTTCAGATCTGCTCAATCAAAAGTATGGTTTAACTCTGTTAGCTGAATGCACAGATCAGAAAGATGTTTCACCAAATGATTCCGTGTAGTTTATATTTGAAGACATTCCTTTTTCCACTATTACCCTCTTAGCGCTCCGAATCTCCACTTTCATTTTCTACAAAAAGAGTGTTTCATAACTGCTCAATCAAAAATATGTTTTATCTCTGTTAACTGAATTTACAGATCAGAAATAAGTTTCACAGAATGCATCTGTGTAGTTTTTATTTGAAGATATTCTTTTTCCCAATGTAGGCCTCTTAGCGCTTAGCATGTCCAATTGCAGTTCCTACAGAAAGAGTGTTTCAGAACGGCTCAATCAAAAGTAAGGTTCAACTCTGTTAGTTGAATGCACAGAACAGAAAGAATTTTCACAGAATGCTACTGTGTAGTTTATATTAGAATATATTCCTTTTTCCACTATTACCCCCTTAGCGCTCCGAATGTCCACTTGCATTTTCTACAGAAAGAGTGTTCAGAACTGCGCAATCAAAAGTATGGTTTAACTCTGTTAGCTTAATGAACATATCAGAAATAAGTTTCACACAATGCTTCTGTGTAGTTTTTATTTGAAGATATTATTTTTCCCAACAGAGGCCTCTTAGCGCTCAGAATGTCCAATTGCAGTTTCTACAGAAAGAGTGTTTCAGAAAGGCTCAATCAAATGTAAGGTTCAACTCTGTTAGTTGAATGCACAGAACAGAAAGAAGTTTCATACAATGCTTCTGTGCAGTTTATATTTGAACATATTCTTTATTCCACTATTACCCACTTAGCGCTACGAATGTCCAGTTGCATTTTCTACAGACAGAGTGTTTCAAAACTGCTCAATCAAAAGTATGGTTTAACTCTGTTAGCTGAATGCTCAGATCAGAAAGAAGTTTCACAGAATGCTTCTGTGTAGTTTATATTTGAATATATTCCTTTTTCCACTACTACGCTCTTAGCGCTCCAAATGTCCAGTTGCATTTTCAACAGAAAGAGTGTTCAGATCTGCTCAATCAAAAGTATGTTTTAACTCCGTTAGCTGAATGCACAGATCAGAAAGAAGTTTCACCGAATGATTCTGTGTAGTTTATATTTGAAGACATTCCTTTTTCCACTATTACCCTCTTAGCGCTCCGAATCTCCACTTGCATTTTCTACAGAAAGAGTGTTTCAGAACGGCTCAATCAAAACTAAGGTTCAACTGTTTTAGTTGAACAAACAGAACAGAAAGAAGTTTCACACAATTCTTCTGTGTAGTTTTTATTTGTAGACATCCTTTTTCCCAATATAGGCCTCTTAGCGCTCAGAATGTCCAATTGCAGTTTCTACAGAAAGAGTGTTTCAGAACGGCTCAATCAAAAGTAAGGTTCAACTCTGTTAGTTGAATGCACAGAACAGAAAGAAGTTTCATACAATGCTTCTGTGTAGTTTATATTTGAACACATTCTTTTTTCCACTATTACCCACTTAGCGCTACGAATGTCCAGTTGCATTTTCTACAGACAGAGTGTTTCAAAACTGCTCAATCAAAAGTATGGTTTAACTCTGTTAGCTGAATGCTCAGATCAGAAAGAAGTTTCACAGAATGCTTCTGTATAGTTTATATTTGAATATATTCCTTTTTCCACTACTACCCTCTTAGCGCTCCAAATGTCCAGTTGCATTTTCTAGAGAAAGAGTGTTCAGATCTGCTCAATCAAACTATGGTTTAACTCTGTTAGCTGAATGCACAGATCAGAAAGAAGTTTCACAGAATGATTCTGTGTAGTTTATATTTGGAGACATTCCTTTTTCCACTATTACCCTCTTAGCGCTCCGAATCTCCACTTGCATTTTCTACAGAAAGAGTGTTTCAGAACGGCTCAATCAAAAGTAAGGTTCAACTCTTTTAGTTGAACAAACAGAACAGAAAGAAGTTTCACACAATTCTTCTGTGTAGTTTTTATTTGTAGACATTCTTTTTCCCAATATAGGCCTCTTAGCGCTCAGAATGTCCAATTGTAGTTTCTACAGAAAGAGTGTTTCAGAAGGGCTCAATCAAAAGTAAGGTTCAACTCTGTTAGTTGAATGCACAGAACAGAAAGAAGTTTCATACAATGCTTCTGTGTAGTTCTTATTTGAACATATTCTTATTTCCACTATTACCCACTTAGCGCTACGAATGTCCAGTTGCATTTTCTACAGACAGAGTATTTCAAAACTGCTCAATCAAAAGTATGGTTTAACTCTGTTAGCTGAATGCTCAGATCAGAAAGAAGTTTCACAGAATGCTTCTGTGTAGTTTATATTTGAATATATTCCTTTTTCCACTACTACGCTCTTAGCGCTCCAAATGTCCAGTTGCATTTTCTACAGAAAGAGTGTTCAGATCTGCTCAATCAAAAGTATGGTTTAACTCTGTTAGCTGAATGCACAGATCAGAAAGATGTTTCACCAAATGATTCCGTGTAGTTTATATTTGAAGACATTCCTTTTTCCACTATTACCCTCTTAGCGCTCCGAATCTCCACTTTCATTTTCTACAAAAAGAGTGTTTCATAACTGCTCAATCAAAAATATGTTTTATCTCTGTTAACTGAATTTACAGATCAGAAATAAGTTTCACAGAATGCATCTGTGTAGTTTTTATTTGAAGATATTCTTTTTCCCAATGTAGGCCTCTTAGCGCTTAGCATGTCCAATTGCAGTTCCTACAGAAAGAGTGTTTCAGAACGGCTCAATCAAAAGTAAGGTTCAACTCTGTTAGTTGAATGCACAGAACAGAAAGAATTTTCACAGAATGCTACTGTGTAGTTTATATTAGAATATATTCCTTTTTCCACTATTACCCCCTTAGCGCTCCGAATGTCCACTTGCATTTTCTACAGAAAGAGTGTTCAGAACTGCGCAATCAAAAGTATGGTTTAACTCTGTTAGCTTAATGAACATATCAGAAATAAGTTTCACACAATGCTTCTGTGTAGTTTTTATTTGAAGATATTATTTTTCCCAACAGAGGCCTCTTAGCGCTCAGAATGTCCAATTGCAGTTTCTACAGAAAGAGTGTTTCAGAAAGGCTCAATCAAATGTAAGGTTCAACTCTGTTAGTTGAATGCACAGAACAGAAAGAAGTTTCATACAATGCTTCTGTGCAGTTTATATTTGAACATATTCTTTATTCCACTATTACCCACTTAGCGCTACGAATGTCCAGTTGCATTTTCTACAGACAGAGTGTTTCAAAACTGCTCAATCAAAAGTATGGTTTAACTCTGTTAGCTGAATGCTCAGATCAGAAAGAAGTTTCACAGAATGCTTCTGTGTAGTTTATATTTGAATATATTCCTTTTTCCACTACTACGCTCTTAGCGCTCCAAATGTCCAGTTGCATTTTCAACAGAAAGAGTGTTCAGATCTGCTCAATCAAAAGTATGTTTTAACTCCGTTAGCTGAATGCACAGATCAGAAAGAAGTTTCACCGAATGATTCTGTGTAGTTTATATTTGAAGACATTCCTTTTTCCACTATTACCCTCTTAGCGCTCCGAATCTCCACTTGCATTTTCTACAGAAAGAGTGTTTCAGAACGGCTCAATCAAAACTAAGGTTCAACTCTTTTAGTTGAACAAACAGAACAGGAAGATGTTTCACACAATTCTTCTGTGTAGTTTTTATTTGTGGACATTCTTTTTCCCAATATAGGCCTCTTAGCGCTCAGAATGTCCAATTGCAGTTTCTACAGAAAGAGTGTTTCAGAACGGCTCAATCAAAAGTAAGCTTCAACTCTGTTAGTTGAATGCACAGAACAGAAAGAAGTTTCATACAATGCTTCTGTGTAGTTCATATTTGAACATATTCTTTTTTCCACTATTACCCACTTAGCGCTACGAATGTCCAGTTGCATTTTCTACAGACAGAGTGTTTCAAAACTGCTCAATCAAAATTATGGTTTAACTCTGCTGGCTGAATGCTCAGATAGGAAAGAAGTTTCACATAATGCTTCTGTGTAGTTTATATTTGAATATATTCCTTTTTCCACTACTACGCTCTTAGCGCTCCAAATGTCCAGTTGCATTTTCTACAGAAAGAGTGTTCAGATCTGCTCAATCAAAAGTATGGTTTAACTCTGTTAGCTGAATGCACAGATCAGAAAGAAGTTTCACCGAATGATTCCGTGTAGTTTATATTTGAAGACATTCCTTTTTCCACTATTACCCTCTTAGCGCTCCGAATCTCCACTTGCATTTTCTACAAAAAGAGTGTTTCGTAACTGCTCAATCAAAAATATGTTTTATCTCTGTTAACTGAATTTACAGATCAGAAATAAGTTTCACAGAATGCATCTGTGTACTTTTTATTTGAAGATATTCTTTTTCCCAATGTAGGCCTCTTAGCGCTTAGCATGTCCAATTGCAGTTCCTACAGAAAGAGTGTTTCAGAACGGCTCAATCAAAAGTAAGGTTCAACTCTGTTAGTTGAATGCACAGAACAGAAAGAATTTTCACAGAATGCTACTGTGTAGTTTATATTTGAATATATTACTTTTTCCACTATTACCCTCTTAGCGCTCCGAATGTCCACTTGCATTTTCTACAGAAAGAGTGTTCTGAACTGCGCAATCAAAAGTATGGTTTAACTCTGTTAGCTTAATGAACATATCAGAAATAAGTTTCACACAATGCTTCTGTGTAGTTTTTATTTGAAGATATTATTTTTCCCAACAGAGGCCTCTTAGCGCTCAGAATGTCCAATTGCAGTTTCTACAGAAAGAGTGTTTCAGAAAGGCTCAATCAAAAGTAAGGTTCAACTCTGTTAGTTGAATGCACAGAACAGAAAGAAGTTTCATACAATGATTCTGTGTAGTTTATATTTGAACATATTCTTTATTCCACTATTACCCACTTAGCGCTACGAATGTCCAGTTGCATTTTCTACAGACAGAGTGTTTCAAAACTGCTCAATCAAAAGTATGGTTTAACTCTGTTAGCTGAATGCTCAGATCAGAAAGAAGTTTCACAGAATGCTTCTGTGTAGTTTATATTTGAATATATTCCTTTTTCCACTACTACTCTCTTAGCACTCCAAATGTCCAGTTGCATTTTCTAGAGAAAGAGTGTTCAGATCTGCTCAATCAAAATATGGTTTAACTCTGTTAGCTGAATGCACAGATCAGAAAGAAGTTTCACAGAATGATTCTGTGTAGTTTATATTTGGAGACATTCCTTTTTCCACTATTACCCTCTTAGCGCTCCGAATCTCCACTTGCATTTTCTACAGAAAGAGTGTTTCAGAACGGCTCAATCAAAAGTAAGGTTCAACTCTTTTAGTTGAACAAACAGAACAGAAAGATGTTTCACACAATTCTTCTGTGTAGTTTTTATTTGTAGACATTCTTTTTCCCAATATAGGCCTCTTAGCGCTCAGAATGTCCAATTGCAGTTTCTACAGAAAGAGTGTTTCAGAACGGCTCAATCAAAAGTAAGGTTCAACTCTGTTAGTTGAATGCACAGAACAGAAAGAAGTTTCATAAAATGCTTCTGTGTAGTTCATATTTGAACATATTCTTTTTTCCACTATTACCCACTTAGCGCTACGAATGTCCAGTTGCATTTTCTACAGACAGAGTGTTTCAAAACTGCTCAATCAAAAGTATGGCTTAACTCTGTTAGCTGAATGCTCAGATCAGAAAGAAGTTTCACAGAATGCTTCTGTGTAGTTTATATTTGAATATATTCCTTTTTCCACTACTACGCTCTTAGCGCTCCAAATGTCCAGTTGCATTTTCTACAGAAAGAGTGTTCAGATCTGCTCAATCAAAAGTATGGTTTAACTCTGTTAGCTGAATGCACAGATCAGAAAGAAGTTTCACCGAATGATTCTGTGTAGTTTATATTTGAAGACATTCCTTTTTCCACTATTACCCTCTTAGCGCTCCGAATCTCCACTTGCATTTTCTACAAAAAGAGTGTTTCATAACTGCTCAATCAAAAATATGTTTTATCTCTGTTAACTGAATTTACAGATCAGAAATAAGTTTCACAGAATGCATCTGTGTAGTTTTTATTTGAAGATATTCTTTTTCCCAATGTAGGCCTCTTAGCGCTTAGCATGTCCAATTGCAGTTTCTACAGAAAGAGTGTTTCAGAACGGCTCAATCAAAAGTAAGGTTCAACTCTGTTAGTTGAATGCACAGAACAGAAAGAATTTTCACAGAATGCTACTGTGTAGTTTATATTAGAATATATTCCTTTTTCCACTATTACCCTCTTAGCGCTCCGAATGTCCACTTGCATTTTCTACAGAAAGAGTGTTCAGAACTGCGCAATCAAAAGTATGGTTTAACTCTGTTAGCTTAATGAACATATCAGAAATAAGTTTCACACAATGCTTCTGTGTAGTTTTTATTTGAAGATATTATTTTTCCCAACAGAGGCCTCTTAGCGCTCAGAATGTCCAATTGCAGTTTCTACAGAAAGAGTGTTTCAGAAAGGCTCAATCAAATGTAAGATTCAACTCTGTTAGTTGAATGCACAGAACAGAAAGTAGTTTCATACAATGCTTCTGTGTAGTTTATATTTGAATATATTCTTTATTCCACTATTACCCACTTAGCGCTACGAATGTCCAGTTGCATTTTCTACAGACAGAGTGTTTCAAAACTGCTCAATCAAAAGTATGGTTTAACTCTGTTACCTGAATGCTCAGATCAGAAAGAAGTTTCACAGAATGCTTCTGTGTAGTTTATATTTGAATATATTCCTTTTTCCACTACTACGCTCTCAGCGCTCCAAATGTCCAGTTGCATTTTCAACAGAAAGAGTGTTCAGATCTGCTCAATCAAAAGTATGTTTTAACTCCGTTAGCTGAATGCACAGATCAGAAAGAAGTTTCACCGAATGATTCTGTGTAGTTTATATTTGAAGACATTCCTTTTTCCACTATTACCCTCTTAGCGCTCCGAATCTCCACTTGCATTTTCTACAGAAAGAGTGTTTCAGAACGGCTCAATCAAAACTAAGGTTCAACTCTTTTAGTTGAACAAACAGAACAGGAAGATGTTTCACACAATTCTTCTGTGTAGTTTTTATTTGTAGACATTCTTTTTCCCAATATAGGCCTCTTAGCGCTCAGAATGTCCAATTGCAGTTTCTACAGAAAGAGTGTTTCAGAACGGCTCAATCAAAAGTAAGGTTCAACTCTGTTAGTTGAATGCACAGAACAGAAAGAAGTCTCATACAATGCTTCTGTGTAGTTCATATTTGAACATATTCTTTTTTCCACTATTACCCACTTAGCGCTACGAATGTCCAGTTGCATTTTCTACAGACAGAGTGTTTCAAAACTGCTCAATCAAAAGTATGGTTTAACTCTGCTGGCTGAATGCTCAGATAGGAAAGAAGTTTCACATAATGCTTCTGTGTAGTTTATATTTGAATATATTCCTTTTTCCACTACTACGCTCTTAGCGCTCCAAATGTCCAGTTGCATTTTCTACAGAAAGAGTGTTCAGATCTGCTCAATCAAAAGTATGGTTTAACTCTGTTAGCTGAATGCACAGATCAGAAAGAAGTTTCACCGAATGATTCCGTGTAGTTTATATTTGAAGACATTCCTTTTTCCACTATTACCCTCTTAGCGCTCCGAATCTCCACTTGCATTTTCTACAAAAAGAATGTTTCATAACTGCTCAATCAAAAATATGTTTTATCTCTGTTAACTGAATTTACAGATCAGAAATAAGTTTCACAGAATGCATCTGTGTACTTTTTATTTGAAGATATTCTTTTTCCCAATGTAGGCCTCTTAGCGCTTAGCATGTCCAATTGCAGTTCCTACAGAAAGAGTGTTTCAGAACGGCTCAATCAAAAGTAAGGTTCAACTCTGTTAGTTGAATGCACAGAACAGAAAGAATTTTCACAGAATGCTACTGTGTAGTTTATATTTGAATATATTACTTTTTCCACTATTACCCTCTTAGCGCTCCGAATGTCCACTTGCATTTTCTACAGAAAGAGTGTTCTGAACTGCGCAATCAAAAGTATGGTTTAACTCTGTTAGCTTAATGAACATATCAGAAATAAGTTTCACACAATGCTTCTGTGTAGTTTTTATTTGAAGATATTATTTTTCCCAACAGAGGCCTCTTAGCGCTCAGAATGTCCAATTGCAGTTTCTACAGAAAGAGTGTTTCAGAAAGGCTCAATCAAAAGTAAGGTTCAACTCTGTTAGTTGAATGCACAGAACAGAAAGAAGTTTCATACAATGATTCTGTGTAGTTTATATTTGAACATATTCTTTATTCCACTATTACCCACTTAGCGCTACGAATGTCCACTTGCATTTTCTACAGACAGAGTTTTTCAAAACTGCTCAATCAAAAGTATGGTTTAACTCTGTTAGCTGAATGCTCAGATCAGAAAGAAGTTTCACAGAATGCTTCTGTGTAGTTTATATTTGAATATATTCCTTTTTCCACTACTACTCTCTTAGCACTCCAAATGTCCAGTTGCATTTTCTAGAGAAAGAGTGTTCAGATCTGCTCAATCAAAATATGGTTTAACTCTGTTAGCTGAATGCACAGATCAGAAAGAAGTTTCACCGAATGATTCTGTGTAGTTTATATTTGAAGACATTCCTTTTTCCACTATTACCCTCTTAGCGCTCCGAATCTCCACTTGCATTTTCTACAAAAAGAGTGTTTCATAACTGCTCAATCAAAAATATGTTTTATCTCTGTTAACTGAATTTACAGATCAGAAATAAGTTTCACAGAATGCATCTGTGTAGTTTTTATTTGAAGATATTCTTTTTCCCAATGTAGGCCTCTTAGCGCTTAGCATGTCCAACTGCAGTTTCTACAGAAAGAGTGTTTCAGAATGGCTCAATCAAAAGTAAGGTTCAACTCTGTTAGTTGAATGCACAGAACAGAAAGAAGTTTCATACAATGCTTCTGTGTAGTTTATATTTGAACATATTCTTTTTTCCACTATTACCCACTTAGCGCTACGAATGTCCAGTTGCATTTTCTACAGACAGAGTGTTTCACAACTGCTCAATCAAAAGTATGGTTTAACTCTGTTAGCTGAATGCTCAGATCAGAAAGAAGTTTCACAGAATGCTTCTGTGTAGTTTATATTTGAATATATTACTTTTTCCACTACTACGCTCTTAGCGCTCCAAATGTCCAGTTGCATTTTCTACAGAAAGAGTGTTCAGATCTGCTCAATCAAAAGTATGGTTTAATTCTGTTAGCTGAATGCACAGATCAGAAAGAAGTTTCACCGAATGATTCTGTGTAGTTTATATTTGAAGACATTCCTTTTTCCACTATTACCCTCTTAGCGCTCCGAATCTCCACTTGCATTTTCTACAAAAAGTGTGTTTCATAACTGTTCAATCAAAAATATGTTTTATCTCTGTTATCTGAATTTACAGATCAGAAATAAGTTTCACAGAATGCATCTGTGTAGTTTTTATTTGAAGATATTCTTTTTCCCAATGTAGGCCTATTAGCGCTTAGCATGTCCAATTGCAGTTTCTACAGAAAGAGTGTTTCAGAACGGATCAATCAAAAGTAAGGTTCAACTCTGTTAGTTGAATGCACAGAAGAGAAAGAATTTTCACAGAATGCTACTGTGTAGTTTATATTTGAATATATTCCTTTTTCCACTATTACCCTCTTAGCGCTCCGAATGTCCACTTGCATTTTCTACAGAAAGAGTGTTCAGAACTGGGCATTCAAAAGTATGGTTTCACTCTGTTAGCTTAATGAACATATCAGAAATAAGTTTCACACAATGCTTCTGTGTAGTTTTTATTTGAAGATATTATTTTTCCCAATATAAGCCTCTTAGCGCTCAGAATGTCCAATTCCAGTTTCTACAGAAAGAGTGTTTCAGAAAGGCTCAATCAAAAGTAAGGTTCAACTCTGTTAGTTGAATGCACAGAACAGAAAGGAGTTTCATACAATGCTTCTGTATAGTTTATATTTGAACATATTCTTTTTTCCACTATTACCCACTTAGCGCTACGAATGTCCAGTTGCATTTTCTACAGACAGAGTGTTTCAAAACTGCTCAATCAAAAGTATGGTTTAACTCTCTTAGCTGAATGCTCAGATCAGAAAGAAGTTTCACAGAATGCTTCTGTGTAGTTTATATTTGAATATATTCCTTTTTCCACTAATACTCTCTTAGCGCTCCAAATGTCCAGTTGCATTTTCTACAGAAAGAGTGTTCAGATCTGCTCAATCAAAAGTATGGTTTAACTCTGTTAGCGGAATGCACAGATCAGAAAGAAGTTTCACAGAATATTCTTTGTAGTTCATATTTGGAGACATTCCTTTTTCCACTATTACCCCCTTAGCGCTCCGAATCTCCTATTGCATTTTCTACAGAAAGAGTGTTTCAGAACAGCTCAATCAAAACTAAGGTTCAACTCTTTTAGTTGAACAAACAGAACAGAAAGAAGTTTCACACAATTCTTCTGTGTAGTTTTTATTTGTAGACATTCTTTTTCCCAATATAGGCCTCTTAGCGCTCAGAATGTCCAATTGCAGTTTTTACAGAAAGAGGGTTTCAGAACGGCTCAATCAAAAGTAAGGTTCAACTCTGTTAGTTGAATGCACAGAACAGAAAGAAGTTTCATACAATGCTTCTGTGTAGTTTATATTTGAACATATTCTTTTTTCCACTATTACCCACTTAGCGCTACGAATGTCCAGTTGCATTTTCTACAGACAGAGTGTTTCAAAACTGCTCAATCAAAAGTATGGTTTAACTCTGTTAGCTGAATGCTCAGATCAGAAAGAATTTTCACAGAATGCTTCTGTGTAGTTTATATTTGAATATATTCCTTTTTCCACTACTACGCTCTTAGCGCTCCAAATATCCAGGTGCATTTTCTACAGAAAGAGTGTTCAGATCTGCTCAATCAAAAGTATGGTTTAACTCTGTTAGCTGAATGCACAGATCAGAAAGAAGTTTCACCGAATGATTCTGTGTAGTTTATATTTGAAGACATTCCTTTTTCCACTATTACCCTCTTAGCGCTCCGAATCTCCACTTGCATTTTCTACAAAAAGAGTGTTACATAACTGCTCGATCAAAAATATGTTTTATCTCTGTTAACTGAATTTACAGATCAGAAATAAGTTCCACAGAATGCATCTGTGTAGTTTTTATTTGAAGATATTCTTTTTCCCAATGTAGGCCTCTTAGCGCTTAGCATGTCCAATTGCAGTTTCTACGGAAAGAGTGTTTCAGAACGGCTCAATCAAAAGTAAGGTTCAACTCTGTTAGTTGAATGCACAGAACAGAAAGAATTTTCACAGAATGCTACTGTGTAGTTTATATTTGAATATATTCCTTTTTCCACTATTACCCTCTTAGCGCTCCGAATGTCCACTTGCATTTTCTACAGAAAGAGTGTTCAGAACTGCGCAATCAAAAGTATGGTTTAACTCTGTTAGCTTAATGAACATATCAGAAATAAGTTTCACACAATGCTTCTGTGTAGTTTTTATTTGAAGTTATTATTTTTCCCAATAGAGGCCTCTTCGCGCTCAGAAAGTCCAATTGCAGTTTCTACAGAAAGAGAGTTTCAGAAAAGCTCAATCAAAAGTAAGGTTCAACACTGTTAGTTGAATGCACAGAACAGAAAGTAGTTTCATACGATGCTTCTGTGTAGTTTATATTTGAACATATTCTTTTTTCCACTATTACCCACTTAGCGCTACGAATGTCCAGTTGCATTTTCTACAGACAGAGTGTTTCAAAACTGCTCAATCAAAAGTATGGTTTAACTCTCTTAGCTGAATGCTCAGATCAGAAAGAAGTTTCACAGAATGCTTCTGTGTAGTTTATATTTGAATATATTCCTTTTTCCACTACTACTCTCTTAGCGCTCCAAATGTCCAGTTGCATTTTCTACAGAAAGAGTGTTCAGATCTGCTCAATCAAAAGTATGGTTTAACTCTGTTAGCGGAATGCACAGATCAGAAAGAAGTTTCACAGAATATTCTTTGTAGTTCATATTTGGAGACATTCCTTTTTCCACTATTACCCCCTTAGCGCTCCGAATCTCCTATTGCATTTTCTACAGAAAGAGTGTTTCAGAACAGCTCAATCAAAACTAAGGTTCAACTCTTTTAGTTGAACAAACAGAACAGAAAGAAGTTTCACACAATTCTTCTGTGTAGTTTTTATTTGTAGACATTCTTTTTCCCAATATAGGCCTCTTAGCGCTCAGAATGTCCAATTGCAGTTTTTACAGAAAGAGGGTTTCAGAACGGCTCAATCAAAAGTAAGGTTCAACTCTGTTAGTTGAATGCACAGAACAGAAAGAAGTTTCATACAATGCTTCTGTGTAGTTTATATTTGAACATATTCTTTTTTCCACTATTACCCACTTAGCGCTACGAATGTCCAGTTGCATTTTCTACAGACAGAGTGTTTCAAAACTGCTCAATCAAAAGTATGGTTTAACTCTGTTAGCTGAATGCTCAGATCAGAAAGAAGTTTCACAGAATGCTTCTGTGTAGTTTATATTTGAATATATTCCTTTTTCCACTACTACGCTCTTAGCGCTCCAAATGTCCAGGTGCATTTTCTACAGAAAGAGTGTTCAGATCTGCTCAATCAAAAGTATGGTTTAACTCTGTTAGCTGAATGCACAGATCAGAAAGAAGTTTCACCGAATGATTCTGTGTAGTTTATATTTGAAGACATTCCTTTTTCCACTATTACCCTCTTAGCGCTCCGAATCTCCACTTGCATTTTCTACAAAAAGAGTGTTACATAACTGCTCGATCAAAAATATGTTTTATCTCTGTTAACTGAATTTACAGATCAGAAATAAGTTCCACAGAATGCATCTGTGTAGTTTTTATTTGAAGATATTCTTTTTCCCAATGTAGGCCTCTTAGCGCTTAGCATGTCCAATTGCAGTTTCTACAGAAAGAGTGTTTCAGAACGGCTCAATCAAAAGTAAGGTTCAACTCTGTTAGTTGAATGCACAGAACAGAAAGAATTTTCACAGAATGCTACTGTGTAGTTTATATTTGAATATATTCCTTTTTCCACTATTACCCTCTTAGCGCTCCGAATGTCCACTTGCATTTTCAACAGAAAGAGTGTTCAGAACTGCGCAATCAAAAGTATGGTTTAACTCTGTTAGCTTAATGAACATATCAGAAATAAGTTTCACACAATGCTTCTGTGTAGTTTTTATTTGAAGTTATTATTTTTCCCAATAGAGGCCTCTTCGCGCTCAGAAAGTCCAATTGCAGTTTCTACAGAAAGAGAGTTTCAGAAAAGCTCAATCAAAAGTAAGGTTCAACTCTGTTAGTTGAATGCACAGAACAGAAAGTAGTTTCATACGATGCTTCTGTGTAGTTTATATTTGAACATATTCTTTTTTCCACTATTACCCACTTAGCGCTACGAATGTCCAGTTGCATTTTCTACAGACAGAGTGTTTCAAAACTGCTCAATCAAAAGTATGGTTTAACTCTCTTAGCTGAATGCTCAGATCAGAAAGAAGTTTCACAGAATGCTTCTGTGTAGTTTATATTTGAATATATTCCTTTTTCCACTACTACTCTCTTAGCGCTCCAAATGTCCAGTTGCATTTTCTACAGAAAGAGTGTTCAGATCTGCTCAATCAAAAGTATGGTTTAACTCTGTTAGCGGAATGCACAGATCAGAAAGAAGTTTCACAGAATATTCTTTGTAGTTCATATTTGGAGACATTCCTTTTTCCACTATTACCCCCTTAGCGCTCCGAATCTCCTATTGCATTTTCTACAGAAAGAGTGTTTCAGAACAGCTCAATCAAAACTAAGGTTCAACTCTTTTAGTTGAACAAACAGAACAGAAAGAAGTTTCACACAATTCTTCTGTGTAGTTTTTATTTGTAGACATTCTTTTTCCCAATATAGGCCTCTTAGCGCTCAGAATGTCCAATTGCAGTTTTTACAGAAAGAGGGTTTCAGAACGGCTCAATCAAAAGTAAGGTTCAACTCTGTTAGTTGAATGCACAGAACAGAAAGAAGTTTCATACAATGCTTCTGTGTAGTTTATATTTGAACATATTCTTTTTTCCACTATTACCCACTTAGCGCTACGAATGTCCAGTTGCATTTTCTACAGACAGAGTGTTTCAAAACTGCTCAATCAAAAGTATGGTTTAACTCTGTTAGCTGAATGCTCAGATCAGAAAGAAGTTTCACAGAATGCTTCTGTGTAGTTTATATTTGAATATATTCCTTTTTCCACTACTACGCTCTTAGCGCTCCAAATGTCCAGGTGCATTTTCTACAGAAAGAGTGTTCAGATCTGCTCAATCAAAAGTATGGTTTAACTCTGTTAGCTGAATGCACAGATCAGAAAGAAGTTTCACCGAATGATTCTGTGTAGTTTATATTTGAAGACATTCCTTTTTCCACTATTACCCTCTTAGCGCTCCGAATCTCCACTTGCATTTTCTACAAAAAGAGTGTTACATAACTGCTCGATCAAAAATATGTTTTATCTCTGTTAACTGAATTTACAGATCAGAAATAAGTTCCACAGAATGCATCTGTGTAGTTTTTATTTGAAGATATTCTTTTTCCCAATGTAGGCCTCTTAGCGCTTAGCATGTCCAATTGCAGTTTCTACAGAAAGAGTGTTTCAGAACGGCTCAATCAAAAGTAAGGTTCAACTCTGTTAGTTGAATGCACAGAACAGAAAGTATTTTCACAGAATGCTACTGTGTAGTTTATATTTGAATATATTCCTTTTTCCACTATTACCCTCTTAGCGCTCCGAATGTCCACTTGCATTTTCTACAGAAAGAGTGTTCAGAACTGCGCAATCAAAAGTATGGTTTAACTCTGTTAGCTTAATGAACATATCAGAATTAAGTTTCACACAATGCTTCTGTGTAGTTTTTATTTGAAGTTATTATTTTTCCCAATAGAGGCCTCTTCGCGCTCAGAAAGTCCAATTGCAGTTTCTACAGAAAGAGAGTTTCAGAAAAGCTCAATCAAAAGTAAGGTTCAACTCTGTTATTTGAATGCACAGAACAGAAAGTAGTTTCATACGATGCTTCTGTGTAGTTTATATTTGAACATATTCTTTTTTCCACTATTACCCACTTAGCGCTACGAATGTCCAGTTGCATTTTCTACAGACAGAGTGTTTCAAAACTGCTCAATCAAAAGTATGGTTTAACTCTGTTAGCTGAATGCTCAGATCAGAAAGAAGTTTCACAGAATGCTTCTGTGTAGTTTATATTTGAATATATTCCTTTTTCCACTACTACTCTCTTAGCGTTCCAAATGTCCAGTTGCATTTTCTACAGAAAGAGTGTTCAGATCTGCTCAATCAAAAGTATGGTTTAACTCTGTTAGCTGAATGCACAGATCAGAAAGAAGTTTCACAGAATGATTCTGTGTAGTTTATATTTGGAGACATTCCTTTTTTCCACTATTACCCTCTTAGCGCTCCGAATCTCCACTTGCATTTTCTACAGAAAGAGTGTTTCAGAACGGCTCAATCAAAACTAAGGTTCAACTCTTTTAGTTGAACAAACAGAACAGAAAGAAGTTTCACACAATTCTTCTGTGTAGTTTTTATTTGTAGACATTCTTTTTCCCAATATAGGCCTCTTAGCGCTCAGAATGTCCAATTGCAGTTTCTACAGAAAGAGTGTTTCAGAACGGCTCAATGAAAAGTAAGGTTCAACTCTGTTAGTTGAATGCACAGAACAGAAAGAAGTTTCATACAATGCTTCTGTGTAGTTTATATTTGAACATATTCTTTTTTCCACTATTACCCACTTAGCGCTACGAATGTCCAGTTGCATTTTCTACAGACAGAGTGTTTCACAACTGCTCAATCAAAAGTATGGTTTAACTCTGTTAGCTGAATGCTCAGATCAGAAAGAAGTTTCACAGAATGCTTCTGTGTAGTTTATATTTGAATATATTCCTTTTTCCACTACTACGCTCTTAGCGCTCCAAATGTCCAGTTGCATTTTCTACAGAAAGAGTGTTCAGATCTGCTCAATCAAAAGTATGGTTTAATTCTGTTAGCTGAATGCACAGATCAGAAAGAAGTTTCACCGAATGATTCTGTGTAGTTTATATTTGAAGACATTCCTTTTTCCACTATTACCCTCTTAGCGCTCCGAATCTCCACTTGCATTTTCTACAAAAAGAGTGTTTCATAACTGTTCAATCAAAAATATGTTTTATCTCTGTTAACTGAATTTACAGATCAGAAATAAGTTTCACAGAATGCATCTGTGTAGTTTTTATTTGAAGATATTCTTTTTCCCAATGTAGGCCTATTAGCGCTTAGCATGTCCAATTGCAGTTTCTACAGAAAGAGTGTTTCAGAACGGATCAATCAAAAGTAAGGTTCAACTCTGTTAGTTGAATGCACAGAAGAGAAAGAATTTTCACAGAATGCTACTGTGTAGTTTATATTTGAAAATATTCCTTTTTCCACTATTACCCTCTTAGCGCTCCGAATGTCCACTTGCATTTTCTACAGAAAGAGTGTTCAGAACTGGGCATTCAAAAGTATGGTTTCACTCTGTTAGCTTAATGAACATATCAGAAATAAGTTTCACACAATGCTTCTGTGTAGTTTTTATTTGAAGATATTATTTTTCCCAATATAGGCCTCTTAGCGCTCAGAATGTCCAATTCCAGTTTCTACAGAAAGAGTGTTTCAGAAAGGCTCAATCAAAAGTAAGGTTCAACTCTGTTAGTTGAATGCACAGAACAGAAAGGAGTTTCATACAATGCTTCTGTGTAGTTTATATTTGAACATATTCTTTTTTCTACTATTACCCACTTAGCGCTACGAATGTCCAGTTGCATTTTCTACAGACAGAGTGTTTCAAAATTGCTCAATCAAAAGTATGGTTTAACTCTCTTAGCTGAATGCTCAGATCAGAAAGAAGTTTCACAGAATGCTTCTGTGTAGTTTATATTTGAATATATTCCTTTTTCCACTACTACTCTCTTAGCGCTCCAAATGTCCAGTTGCATTTTCTACAGAAAGAGTGTTCAGATCTGCTCAATCAAAAGTATGGTTTAACTCTGTTAGCGGAATGCACAGATCAGAAAGAAGTTTCACAGAATATTCTTTGTAGTTCATATTTGGAGACATTCCTTTTTCCACTATTACCCCCTTAGCGCTCCGAATCTCCAATTGCATTTTCTACAGAAAGAGTGTTTCAGAACAGCTCAATCAAAACTAAGGTTCAACTCTTTTAGTTGAACAAACAGAACAGAAAGAAGTTTCACACAATTCTTCTGTGTAGTTTTTATTTGTAGACATTCTTTTTCCCAATATAGGCCTCTTAGCGCTCAGAATGTCCAATTGCAGTTTTTACAGAAAGAGGGTTTCAGAACGGCTCAATCAAAAGTAAGGTTCAACTCTGTTAGTTGAATGCACAGAACAGAAAGAAGTTTCATACAATGCTTCTGTGTAGTTTATATTTGAACATATTCTTTTTTCCACTATTACCCACTTAGCGCTACGAATGTCCAGTTGCATTTTCTACAGACAGAGTGTTTCAAAACTGCTCAATCAAAAGTATGGTTTAACTCTGTTAGCTGAATGCTCAGATCAGAAAGAAGTTTCACAGAATGCTTCTGTGTAGTTTATATTTGAATATATTCCTTTTTCCACTACTACGCTCTTAGCGCTCCAAATGTCCAGGTGCATTTTCTACAGAAAGAGTGTTCAGATCTGCTCAATCAAAAGTATGGTTTAACTCTGTTAGCTGAATGCACAGATCAGAAAGAAGTTTCACCGAATGATTCTGTGTAGTTTATATTTGAAGACATTCCTTTTTCCACTATTACCCTCTTAGCGCTCCGAATCTCCACTTGCAATTTCTACAAAAAGAGTGTTACATAACTGCTCAATCAAAAATATGTTTTATCTCTGTTAACTGAATTTACAGATCAGAAATAAGTTCCACAGAATGCATCTGTGTAGTTTTTATTTGATGATATTCTTTTTCCCAATGTAGGCCTCTTAGCGCTTAGCATGTCCAATTGCAGTTTCTAAAGAAAGAGTGTTTCAGAACGGCTCAATCAAAAGTAAGGTTCAACTCTGTTAGTTGAATGCACAGAACAGAAAGAATTTTCACAGAATGCTACTGTGTAGTTTATATTTGAATATATTCCTTTTTCCATTATTACCCTCTTAGCGCTCCGAATGTCCACTTGCATTTTCTACAGAAAGAGTGTTCAGAACTGCGCAATCAAAAGTATGGTTTAACTCTGTTAGCTTAATGAACATATCAGAAATAAGTTTCACACAATGCTTCTGTGTAGTTTTTATTTGAAGTTATTATTTTTCCCAATAGAGGCCTCTTCGCGCTGAGAAAGTCCAATTGCAGTTTCTACAGAAAGAGAGTTTCAGAAAAGCTCAATCAAAAGTAAGGTTCAACTCTGTTAGTTGAATGCACAGAACAGAAAGTAGTTTCATACGATGCTTCTGTGTAGTTTATATTTGAACATATTCTTTTTTCCACTATTACCCACTTAGCGCTACGAATGTCCAGTTGCATTTTCTACAGACAGAGTGTTTCAAAACTGCTCAATCAAAAGTATGGTTTAACTCTGTTAGCTGAATGCTCAGATCAGAAAGAAGTTTCACAGAATGCTTCTGTGTAGTTTATATTTGAATATATTCCTTTTTCCACTACTACTCTCTTAGCGTTCCAAATGTCCAGTTGCATTTTCTACAGAAAGAGTGTTCAGATCTGCTCAATCAAAAGTATGGGTTAACTCTGTTAGCTGAATGCACAGATCAGAAAGAAGTTTCACAGAATGATTCTGTGTAGTTTATATTTGGAGACATTCCTTTTTTCCACTATTACCCTCTTAGCGCTCCGAATCTCCACTTGCATTTTCTACAGAAAGAGTGTTTCAGAACGGCTCAATCAAAACTAAGGTTCAACTCTTTTAGTTGAACAAACAGAACAGAAAGAAGTTTCACACAATTCTTCTGTGTAGTTTTTATTTGTAGACATTCTTTTTCCCAATATAGGCCTCTTAGCGCTCAGAATGTCCAATTGCAGTTTCTACAGAAAGAGTGTTTCAGAACGGCTCAATCAAAAGTAAGGTTCAACTCTGTTAGTTGAATGCACAGTACAAAAAGGATTTTCACAGAATGCTACTGTGTAGTTTATATTTGAATATAGTCCTTTTTCCACTATTACCCTCTTAGCGCTCCGAATGTTCACTTGCATTTTCTACAGAAAGAGTGTTCAGAACTGCGCAATCAAAAGTATGGTTTAACTCTGTTAGCTTAATGAACATATCAGAAATAAGTTTCACAAAATGCTTCTGTGTAGTTTTTATTTGAAGTTATTATTTTTCCCAATAGAGGCCTCTTCGCGCTCAGAATGTCCAATTGCAGTTTCTACAGAAAGAGAGTTTCAGAAAGGCTCAATCAAAAGTAAGGTTCAACTCTGTTAGTTGAATGCACAGAACAGAAAGAAGTTTCATACGATGATTCTGTGTAGTTTATATTTGAACATATTCTTTTTTCCACTATTACCCACTTAGCGCTACGAATGTCCAGTTGCATTTTCTACAGACAGAGTGTTTCAAAACTGCTCAATCAAAAGTATGGTTTAACTCTGTTAGCTGAATGCTCAGATCAGAAAGAAGTTTCACAGAATGCTTCTGTGTAGTTTATATTTGAATATATTCCTTTTTCCACTACTACTCTCTTAGCGTTCCAAATGTCCAGTTGCATTTTCTACAGAAAGAGTGTTCAGATCTTCTCAATCAAAAGTATGGTTTAACTCTGTTAGCTGAATGCACAGATCAGAAAGAAGTTTCACAGAATGATTCTGTGTAGTTTATATTTGGAGACATTCCTTTTTTCCACTATTACCCTCTTAGCGCTCCGAATCTCCACTTGCATTTTCTACAGAAAGAGTGTTTCAGAACGGCTCAATCAAAACTAAGGTTCAACTCTTTTAGTTGAACAAACAGAACAGAAAGAAGTTTCACACAATTCTTCTGTGTAGTTTTTATTTGTAGACATTCTTTTTCCCAATATAGGCCTCTTAGCGCTCAGAATGTCCAATTGCAGTTTCTACAGAAAGAGTGTTTCAGAACGGCTCAATCAAAAGTAAGGTTCAACTCTGTTAGTTGAATGCACAGAACAGAAAGAAGTTTCATACAATGCTTCTGTGTAGTTTATATTTGAACATATTCTTTTCTCCACTATTACCTACTTAGCGCTACGAATGTCCAGTTGCATTTTCTACAGACAGAGTGTTTCAAAACTGCTCAGTCAAAAGTATGGTTTAACTCTGTTAGCTGAATGCTCAGATCAGAAAGGAGTTTCACAGAATGCTTCTGTGTAGTTTATATTTGAATATATTCCTTTTTCCACTACTACGCTCTTAGCGCTCCAAATGTCCAGTTGCATATTCTACAGAAAGAGTGTTCAGATCTGCTCAATCAAAAGTACGGTTTAACACTGTTAGCTGAATGCACAGATCAGAAAGAAGTTTCACCGAATGATTCTATGTAGTTTATATTTGAAGACATTCCTTTTTCCACTATTACCCTCTTAGTGCTCCGAATCTCCACTTGCATTTTCTACAAAAAGAGTGTTTCATAACTGCTCAATCAAAAATATGTTTTATCTCTGTTAACTGAATTTACAGATCAGTAATAAGTTTCACAGAATGCATCTGTGTAGTTTTTATTTGAAGATATTCTTTTTCCCAATGTAGGCCTCTTAGCGCTTAGCATGTCCAATTGCAGTTTCTACAGAAAGAGTGTTTCAGAACGGCTCAATCAAAAGTAAGGTTCAACTCTGTTAGTTGAATGCACAGAACAGAATGAATTTTCACAGAATGCTACTGTGTAGTTTATATTTGAATATATTCCTTTTTCCACTATTACCCTCTTAGCGCTCCGAATGTCCACTTGCATTTTCTACAGAAAGAGTGTTCAGAACTGCGCAATCAAAAGTATGGTTTAACTCTGTTAGCTTAATGAGCATATCAGAAATAAGTTTCACACAATGCTTCTGTGTAGTATTTATTTGAAGATATTATTTTTCCCAATAGAGGCCTCTTAGCGCTCAGAATGTCCAATTGCAGTTTCTACAGAAAGAGTGTTTCAGAAAGGCTCAATCAAAAGTAAGGTTCAACTCTGTTAGTTGAATGCACAGAACAGAAAGAAGTTTCATACAATGCTTCTGTGTAGTTTATATTTGAACATATTCTTTTTTCCAGTATTACCCACTTAGCGCTACGAATGTCCAGTTGCATTTTCTACAGACAGAGTGTTTAAAAACTGCTCAATCAAAAGTATGGTTTAACTCTGTTAGCTGAATGCTCAGATCAGAAAAAAGTTTCACAGAATGCTTCTGTGTAGTTTATATTTGAATATATTACTTTTTCCACTACTACTCTCTTAGCGCTCCAAATGTCCAGTTGCATTTTCTACAGAAAGAGTGTTCAGATCTGCTCAATCAAAAGTATGGTTAAATTCTGTTAGCTGAATGCACAGATCAGAAAGAAGTTTCACAGAATGATACTGTGTAGTTTATATTTGGAGACATTCCTTTTTCTACTATTACCTTCTTAGCGCTCCGAATCTCCACTTGCATTTTCTACAGAAAGAGTGTTTCAGAACGGCTCAATCAAAACTAAGGTTCAACTCTTTTAGTTGAACAAACAGAACAGAAAGTAATTTCACACAATTCTTCTGTGTAGTTTTTATTTGTAGACATTCTTTTTCCCAATATAGGCCTCTTAGCGCTCAGAATGTCCAATTGCAGTTTCTACAGAAAGAGTGTTTCAGAACGGCTCAATCAAAAGTAAGGTTCAACTCTGTTAGTTGAATGCACATAACAGAAAGAAGTTTCATACAATGCTTCTGTGTAGTTTATATTTGAACATATTCTTTTTTCCACTATTACCCACTTAGCGCTACGAATGTCCATTTGCATTTTCTACAGACAGAGTGTTTCAAAACTGCTCAATCAAAAGTATGGTTTAAGTCTGTTAGCTGAATGCTCAGATCAGAAAGAATTTTCACAGAAGGCTTCTCTGTAGTTTATATTTGAATATATTCCTATTTCCACTACTACGCTCTTAGCGCTCCAAATGTCTAGTTGCATTTTCTACAGAAAGAGTGTTCAGATCTGCTCAATCAAAAGTATGGTTTAACTCTGTTAGCTGAATGCACAGATCAGAAAGAAGTTTCACCGAATGATTCTGTGTAGTTTATATTTGGAGACATTCCTTTTTTCCACTATTACCCTCTTAGCGCTCCGAATCTCCACTTGCATTTTCTACAGAAAGAGTGTTTCAGAACGGCTCAATCAAAACTAAGGTTCAACTCTTTTAGTTGAACAAACAGAACAGAAAGAAGTTTCACACAATTCTTCTGTGTAGTTTTTATTTGTAGACATTCTTTTTCCCAATATAGGCCTCTTAGCGCTCAGAATGTCCAATTGAAGTTTCTACAGAAAGAGTGTTTCAGAACGGCTCAATCAAAAGTAAGGTTCAACTCTGTTAGTTGAATGCACAGAACAGAAAGAAGTTTCATACAATGCTTCTGTGTAGTTTATATTTGAACATATTTTTTTTTCCACTATTACCCACTTAGCGCAATGAATGTCCAGTTGCATTTTCTACAGACAGAGTGTTTCAAAACTGCTCAATCAAAAGTATGGTTTAACTCTGTTAGCTGAATGCTCAGATCAGAAAGAAGTTTCACAAAATGCTTCTGTGTAGTTTATATTTGAATATATTCCTTTTTCCACTACTACGCTCTTAGCGCTCCAAATGTCCAGTTGCATATTCTACAGAAAGAGTGTTCATATCTGCTCAATCAAAAGTATGGTTTAACTCTGTTAGCTGAATGCACAGATCAGAAAGAAGTTTCACCGAATGATTCTGTGTAGTTTATATTTGAAGACATTCCTTTTTCCACTATTACCCTCTTAGCGCTCCGAATCTCCACTTGCATTTTCTACAAAAAGAGTGTTTCATAACTGCTCAATCAAAAATATGTTTTATCTCTGTTAACTGAATTTACGGATCAGTAATAAGTTTCACAGAATGCATCTGTGTAGTTTTTATTTGAAGATATTCTTTTTCTCAATGTAGGCCTCTTAGCGCTTAGCATGTCCAATTGCAGTTTCTACAGAAAGAGTGTTTCAGAACGGCTCAATCAAAAGTAAGGTTCAACTCTGTTAGTTGAATGCACAGAACAGAAAGAATTTTCACAGAATGCTACTGTGTAGTTTATATTTGAATATATTCCTTTTTCCACTATTACCCTCTTAGCGCTCCGAATGTCCACTTGCATTTTCTACAGAAAGAGTGTTCAGAACTGCGCAATCAAAAGTACGGTTTAACTCTGTTAGCTTAATGAGCATATCAGAAATAAGTTTCACAAAATGCTTCTGTGTAGTTTTTATTTGAAGATATTATTTTTCCCAATACAGGCCTCTTAGCGCTCAGAATGTCCAATTGCAGTTTCTACAGAAAGAGTGTTTCAGAAAGACTCAATCAAAAGTAAGGTTCAACTCTGTTAGTTGAATGCACAGAACAGAAAGAAGTTTCATACAATGCTTCTGTGTAGTTTATATTTGAACATATTCTTTTTTCCACTATTACCCACTTAGCGCTACGAATGTCCAGTTGCATTTTCTACAGACAGAGTGTTTCAAAACTGCTCAATCAAAAGTATGGTTTAATTCTGTTAGCTGAATGCACAGATCAGAAAGAAGTTTCACAGAATGATTCTGTGTAGTTTATATTTGGAGACATTCCTTTTTTCCACTATTACCCTCTTAGCGCTCCGAATCTCCACTTGCATTTTCTACAGAAAGAGTGTTTCAGAACGGCTCAATCAAAACTAAGGTTCAACTCTTTTAGTTGAACAAACAGAACAGAAAGAAGTTTCACACAATTCTTCTGTGTAGTTTTTATTTGTAGACATTCTTTTTCCCAATATAGGCCTCCTAGCGCTCAGAATGTCCAATTGCAGTTTCTACAGAAAGAGTGTTTCAGAACGGCTCAATCAAAAGTAAGGTTCAACTCTGTTAGTTGAATGCACATAACAGAAAGAAGTTTCATACAATGCTTCTGTGTAGTTTATATTTGAACATATTCTTTTTTCCACTATTACCCACTTAGCGCTAAGAATGTCCAGTTGCATTTTCTACAGACAGAGTGTTTCAAAACTGCTCAATCAAAAGTATGGTTTAAGTCTGTTAGCTGAATGCTCAGATCAGAAAGAAGTTTCACAGAAGGCTTCTGTGTAGTTTATATTTGAATATATTCCTTTTTCCACTACTACGCTCTTAGCGCTCCAAATGTCCGGTTGCATTTTCTACAGAAAGAGTGTTCAGATCTGCTCAATCAAAAATATTGTTTAACTCTGTTAGCTGAATGCACAGATCAGAAAGAAGTTTCACCGAATGATTCTGTGTAGTTTATATTTGGAGACATTCCTTTTTCCACTATTACCCTCTTAGCGCTCCGAATCTCCACTTGCATTTTCTACAGAAAGAGTGTTTCAGAACGGCTCAATCAAAACTAAGGTTCAACTCTTTTAGTTGAACAAACAGAACAGAAAGAAGTTTCACACAATACTTCTGTGTAGTTTTTATTTGTAGACATTCTTTTTCCCAATATAGGCCTCTTAGCGCTCAGAATGTCCAATTGCAGTTTCTACAGAAAGAGTGTTTCAGAACGGCTCAATCAAAAGTAAGGTTCAACTCTGTTAGTTGAATGCACAGAACAGAAAGAAATTTCATACAATGCTTCTGTGTAGTTTATATTTGAACATACTCTTTTTTCCACTATTACCCACTTGGCGCTACGAATGTCCAGTTGCATTTTCTACAGACAGAGTGTTTCAAAACTGCTCAATCAAAAGTATGGTTTAACTCTGTTAGCTGAATGCTCAGATCAGAAAAAAGTTTCACAGAATGCTTCTGTGTAGTTAATATTTGAATATATTCCTTTTTCCACTACTACTCTCTTAGCGCTCCAAATGTCCAGTTGCATTTTCTACAGAAAGAGTGTTCAGATCTGCTCAATCAAAAGTATGGTTTAACTCTGTTAGCTGAATGCACAGATCAGAAAGAAGTTTCACAGAATGATACTGTGTAGTTTATATTTGGAGACATTCCTTTTTCCACTATTACCCTCTTAGCGCTCCGAATCTCCACTTGCATTTTCTACAGAAAGAGTGTTTCAGAACGGCTCAATCAAAACTAAGGTTCAACTCTTTTAGTTGAACAAACAGAACAGAAAGAAGTTTCACACAATTCTTCTGTGTAGTTTTTATTTGTAGACATTCTTTTTCCCAATATAGGCCTCTTAGCGCTCAGAATGTCCAATTGCAGTTTCTACAGAAAGAGTGTTTCAGAACGGCTCAATCAAAAGTAAGGTTCAACTCTGTTAGTTGAATGCACAGAACAGAAAGAAGTTTCATACAATGCTTCTGTGTAGTTTATATTTGAACATATTCTTTTTTCCACTATTACCCACTTAGCGCTACGAATGTCCAGTTGCATTTTCTACAGACAGAGTGTTTCAAAACTGCTCAATCAAAAGTATGGTTTAACTCTGTTAGCTGAATGCTCAGATCAGAAAGAAGTTTCACAGAATGCTTCTGTGTAGTTTATATTTGAATATATTCCTTTTTCCACTACTACGCTCTTAGCGCTCAAAATGTCCAGTTGCATTTTCTACAGAAAGAGTGTTCAGATCTGCTCAATCAAATGTATGGTTTAATTCTGTTAGCTGAATGCACAGATCAGAAAGAAGTTTCACAGAATTATTCTGTGTAGTTTATATTTGGAGACATTCCTTTTTCCACTATTACCCTATTAGCGCTCCGAATCTCCACTTGCATTTTCTACAGAAAGAGTTTTTCAGAACGGCTCAATCAAAACTAAGGTTCAACTCTTTTAGTTGAACAAACAGAACAGAAAGAAGTTTCACACAATTCTTCTGTGTAGTTTTTATTTGTAGACATTCTTTTTCCCAATATAGGCCTCTTAGCGCTCAGAATGTCCAATTGCAGTTTCTACAGAAAGAGTGTTTCAGAACGGCTCCATCAAAAGTAAGGTTCAACTCTGTTAGTTGAATGCACAGAACAGAAAGAATTTTCACAGAATGCTACTGTGTAGTTTATATTTGAATATATTCCTTTTTCCACTATTACCGTCTTAGCGCTCCGAATGTCCACTTGCATTTTCTACAGAAAGAGTGTTCAGAACTGCGCAATCAAAAGTATGGTTTAACTCTGTTAGCTTAATGAACATATCAGAAATAAGTTTCACACAATGCTTCTGTGTAGTTTTTATTTGAAGATATTATTTTTCCCAATAGAGGGCTCTTAGCGCTCAGAATGTCCAATTGCAGTTTCTACAGAAAGAGTGTTTCAGAAAGGCTCAATCAAAAGTAAGGTTCAACTCTGTTAGTTGAATGCACAGAACAGAAAGAAGTTTCATACGATGCTTCTGTGTAGTTTATATTTGAACATACTCTTTTTTCCACTATTACCCACTTAGCGCTACGAATGTCCAGTTGTATTTTCTACAGACAGAGTGTTCCAAAACTGCTCAATCAAAAGTATGGTTTAACTCTGTTAGCTGAATGCTCAGATGAGAAAGAAGATTCACAGAATGCTTCTGTGTAGTTTATATTTGAATATATTCCTTTTTCCACTACTACTCTCTTAGCGCTCCAAATGTCCAGTTGCATTTTCTACAGAAAGAGTGTTCAGATCTGCTCAATCAAAAGTATGGTTTAACTCTGTTAGCTGAATGCACAGATCAGAAAGAAGTTTCACCGAATGATTCCGTGTAGTTTATATTTGAAGACATTCCTTTTTCCACTTTTACCCTCTTAGCGCTCCGAATCTCCACTTGCATTTTCTACAAAAAGAGTGTTTCATAACTGCTCAATCAAAAATATGTTTTATCTCTGTTAACTGAATTTACAGATCAGAAATAAGTTTCACAGAATGCATCTGTGTAGTTTTTATTTGAAGATATTCTTTTTCCCAATGTAGGCCTCTTAGCGCTTAGCATGTCCAATTGCAGTTTCTACAGAAAGAGTGTTTCAGAACGGCTCAATCAAAAGTAAGGTTCAACTCTGTTAGTTGAATGCACAGAACGGAAAGAATTTTCACAGAATGCTACTGTGTAGTTTATATTTGAATATATTCCTTTTTCCACTATTACCCTCTTAGCGCTCCGAATGTCCACTTGCATTTTCTACAGAAAGAGTGTTCAGAACTGCGCAATCAAAAGTATGGTTTAACTCTGTTAGCTTAATGAACATATCAGAAATAAGTTTCACACAATGCTTCTGTGTAGTTTTTATTTGAAGATATTATTTTTCCCAATATAGGCCTCTTCGCGCTCAGAATGTCCAATTGCAGTTTCTACAGAAAGAGTGTTTCAGAAAGGCTCAATCAAAAGTAAGGTTCAACTCTGTTAGTTGAATGCACATAACAGAAAGAAGTTTCATACAATGCTTCTGTGTAGTTTATATTTGAACATATTCTTTTTTCCACTATTACCCACTTAGCGCTAAGAATGTCCAGTTGCATTTTCTACAGACAGAGTGTTTCAAAACTGCTCAATCAAAAGTATGGTTTAAGTCTGTTAGCTGAATGCTCAGATCAGAAAGAAGTTTCACAGAAGGCTTCTGTGTAGCTTATATTTGAATATATTACTTTTTCCACTACTACGCTCTTAGCGCTCCAAATGTCCGGTTGCATTTTCTACAGAAAGAGTGTTCAGATCTGCTCAATCAAAAATATTGTTTAACTCTGTTAGCTGAATGCACAGATCAGAAAGAAGTTTCACCGAATGATTCTGTGTAGTTTATATTTGGAGACATTCCTTTTTCCACTATTACACTCTTAGCGCTCCGAATCTCCACTTGCATTTTCTACAGAAAGAGTGTTTCAGAACGGCTCAATCAAAACTAAGGTTCAACTCTTTTAGTTGAACAAACAGAACAGAAAGAAGTTTCACACAATACTTCTGTGTAGTTTTTATTTGTAGACATTCTTTTTCCCAATATAGGCCTCTTAGCGCTCAGAATGTCCAATTGCAGTTTCTACAGAAAGAGTGTTTCAGAACGGCTCAATCAAAAGTAAGGTTCAACTCTGTTAGTTGAATGCACAGAACAGAAAGAAATTTCATACAATGCTTCTGTGTAGTTTATATTTGAACATACTCTTTTTTCCACTATTACCCACTTGGCGCTACGAATGTCCAGTTGCATTTTCTACAGACAGAGTGTTTCAAAACTGCTCAATCAAAAGTATGGTTTAACTCTGTTAGCTGAATGCTCAGATCAGAAAAAAGTTTCACAGAATGCTTCTGTGTAGTTAATATTTGAATATATTCCTTTTTCCACTACTACTCTCTTAGCGCTCCAAATGTCCAGTTGCATTTTCTACAGAAAGAGTGTTCAGATCTGCTCAATCAAAAGTATGGTTTAACTCTGTTAGCTGAATGCACAGATCAGAAAGAAGTTTCACAGAATGATACTGTGTAGTTTATATTTGGAGGCATTCCTTTTTCCACTATTACCCTATTAGCGCTCCGAATCTCCACTTGCATTTTCTACAGAAAGAGTTTTTCAGAACGGCTCAATCAAAACTAAGGTTCAACTCTTTTAGTTGAACAAACAGAACAGAAAGAAGTTTCACACAATTCTTCTGTGTAGTTTTTATTTGTAGACATTCTTTTTCCCAATATAGGCCTCTTAGCGCTCAGAATGTCCAATTGCAGTTTCTACAGAAAGAGTGTTTCAGAACGGCTCCATCAAAAGTAAGGTTCAACTCTGTTAGTTGAATGCACAGAACAGAAAGAATTTTCACAGAATGCTACTGTGTAGTTTATATTTGAATATATTCCTTTTTCCACTATTACCGTCTTAGCGCTCCGAATGTCCACTTGCATTTTCTACAGAAAGAGTGTTCAGAACTGCGCAATCAAAAGTATGGTTTAACTCTGTTAGCTTAATGAACATATCAGAAATAAGTTTCACACAATGCTTCTGTGTAGTTTTTATTTGAAGATATTATTTTTCCCAATAGAGGGCTCTTAGCGCTCAGAATGTCCAATTGCAGTTTCTACAGAAAGAGTGTTTCAGAAAGGCTCAATCAAATGTAAGGTTCAACTCTGTTAGTTGAATGCACAGAACAGAAAGAAGTTTCATACGATGCTTCTGTGTAGTTTATATTTGAACATACTCTTTTTTCCACTATTACCCACTTAGCGCTACGAATGTCCAGTTGTATTTTCTACAGACAGAGTGTTTCAAAACTGCTCAATCAAAAGTATGGTTTAACTCTGTTAGCTGAATGCTCAGATGAGAAAGAAGATTCACAGAATGCTTCTGTGTAGTTTATATTTGAATATATTCCTTTTTCCACTACTACTCTCTTAGCGCTCCAAATGTCCAGTTGCATTTTCTACAGAAAGAGTGTTCAGATCTGCTCAATCAAAAGTATGGTTTAACTCTGTTAGCTGAATGCACAGATCAGAAAGAAGTTTCACCGAATGATTCTGTGTAGTTTATATTTGAAGACATTCCTTTTTCCACTTTTACCCTCTTAGCGCTCCGAATCTCCACTTGCATTTTCTACAAAAAGAGTGTTTCATAACTGCTCAATCAAAAATATGTTTTATCTCTGTTAACTGAATTTACAGATCAGAAATAAGTTTCACAGAATGCATCTGTGTACTTTTTATTTGAAGATATTCTTTTTCCCAATGTAGGCCTCTTAGCGCTTAGCATGTCCAATTGCAGTTTCTACAGAAAGAGTGTTTCAGAACGGCTCAATCAAAAGTAAGGTTCAACTCTGTTAGTTGAATGCACAGAACGGAAAGAATTTTCACAGAATGCTACTGTGTAGTTTATATTTGAATATATTCCTTTTTCCACTATTACCCTCTTAGCGCTCCGAATGTCCACTTGCATTTTCTACAGAAAGAGTGTTCAGAACTGCGCAATCAAAAGTATGGTTTAACTCTGTTAGCTTAATGAACATATCAGAAATAAGTTTCACACAATGCTTCTGTGTAGTTTTTATTTGAAGATATTATTTTTCCCAATATAGGCCTCTTAGCGCTCAGAATGTCCAATTGCAGTTTCTACAGAAAGAGTGTTTCAGAAAGGCTCAATCAAAAGTAAGGTTCAACTCTGTTAGTTGAATGCACATAACAGAAAGAAGTTTCATACAATGCTTCTGTGTAGTTTATATTTGAACATATTCTTTTTTCCACTATTACCCACTTAGCGCTAAGAATGTCCAGTTGCATTTTCTACAGACAGAGTGTTTCAAAACTGCTCAATCAAAAGTATGGTTTAAGTCTGTTAGCTGAATGCTCAGATCAGAAAGAAGTTTCACAGAAGGCTTCTGTGTAGTTTATATTTGAATATATTCCTTTTTCCACTACTACGCTCTTAGCGCTCCAAATGTCCGGTTGCATTTTCTACAGAAAGAGTGTTCAGATCTGCTCAATCAAAAATATTGTTTAACTCTGTTAGCTGAATGCACAGATCAGAAAGAAGTTTCACCGAATGATTCTGTGTAGTTTATATTTGGAGACATTCCTTTTTCCACTATAACCCTCTTAGCGCTCCGAATCTCCACTTGCATTTTCTACAGAAAGAGTGTTTCAGAACGGCTCAATCAAAACTAAGGTTCAACTCTTTTAGTTGAACAAACAGAACAGAAAGAAGTTTCACACAATACTTCTGTGTAGTTTTTATTTGTAGACATTCTTTTTCCCAATATAGGCCTCTTAGCGCTCAGAATGTCCAATTGCAGTTTCTACAGAAAGAGTGTTTCAGAACGGCTCAATCAAAAGTAAGGTTCAACTCTGTTAGTTGAATGCACAGAACAGAAAGAAATTTCATACAATGCTTCTGTGTAGTTTATATTTGAACATACTCTTTTTTCCACTATTACCCACTTGGCGCTACGAATGTCCAGTTGCATTTTCTACAGACAGAGTGTTTCAAAACTGCTCAATCAAAAGTATGGTTTAACTCTGTTAGCTGAATGCTCAGATCAGAAAAAAGTTTCACAGAATGCTTCTGTGTAGTTAATATTTGAATATATTCCTTTTTCCACTACTACTCTCTTAGCGCTCCATATGTCCAGTTGCATTTTCTACAGAAAGAGTGTTCAAATCTGCTCAATCAAAAGTATGGTTTAACTCTGTTAGCTGAATGCACAGATCAGAAAGAAGTTTCACAGAATGATACTGTGTAGTTTATATTTGGAGACATTCCTTTTTCCACTATTACCCTCTTAGCGCTCCGAATCTCCACTTGCATTTTCTACAGAAAGAGTGTTTCAGAACGGCTCAATCAAAACTAAGGTTCAACTCTTTTAGTTGAACAAACAGAACAGAAAGAAGTTTCACACAATTCTTCTGTGTAGTTTTTATTTGTAGACATTCTTTTTCCCAATATAGGCCTCTTAGCGCTCAGAATGTCCAATTGCAGTTTCTACAGAAAGAGTGTTTCAGAACGGCTCAATCAAAAGTAAGGTTCAACTCTGTTAGTTGAATGCACAGAACAGAAAGAAGTTTCATACAATGCTTCTGTGTAGTTTATATTTGAACATATTCTTTTTTCCACTATTACCCACTTAGCGCTACGAATGTCCAGTTGCATTTTCTACAGACAGAGTGTTTCAAAACTGCTCAATCAAAAGTATGGTTTAACTCTGTTAGCTGAATGCTCAGATCAGAAAGAAGTTTCACAGAATGCTTCTGTGTAGTTTATATTTGAATATATTCCTTTTTCCACTACTACGCTCTTAGCGCTCAAAATGTCCAGTTGCATTTTCTACAGAAAGAGTGTTCAGATCTGCTCAATCAAAAGTATGGTTTAATTCTGTTAGCTGAATGCACAGATCAGAAAGAAGTTTCACAGAATTATTCTGTGTAGTTTATATTTGGAGACATTCCTTTTTCCACTATTACCCTATTAGCGCTCCGAATCTCCACTTGCATTTTCTACAGAAAGAGTTTTTCAGAACGGCTCAATCAAAACTAAGGTTCAACTCTTTTAGTTGAACAAACAGAACAGAAAGAAGTTTCACACAATTCTTCTGTGTAGTTTTTATTTGTAGACATTCTTTTTCCCAATATAGGCCTCTTAGCGCTCAGAATGTCCAATTGCAGTTTCTACAGAAAGAGTGTTTCAGAACGGCTCCATCAAAAGTAAGGTTCAACTCTGTTAGTTGAATGCACAGAACAGAAAGAATTTTCACAGAATGCTACTGTGTAGTTTATATTTGAATATATTCCTTTTTCCACTATTACCGTCTTAGCGCTCCGAATGTCCACTTGCATTTTCTACAGAAAGAGTGTTCAGAACTGCGCAATCAAAAGTATGGTTTAACTCTGTTAGCTTAATGAACATATCAGAAATAAGTTTCACACAATGCTTCTGTGTAGTTTTTATTTGAAGATATTATTTTTCCCAATAGAGGGCTCTTAGCGCTCAGAATGTCCAATTGCAGTTTCTACAGAAAGAGTGTTTCAGAAAGGCTCAATCAAAAGTAAGGTTCAACTCTGTTAGTTGAATGCACAGAACAGAAAGAAGTTTCATACGATGCTTCTGTGTAGTTTATATTTGAACATACTCTTTTTTCCACTATTACCCACTTAGCGCTACGAATGTCCAGTTGTATTTCCTACAGACAGAGTGTTTCAAAACTGCTCAATCAAAAGTATGGTTTAACTCTGTTAGCTGAATGCTCAGATGAGAAAGAAGATTCACAGAATGCTTCTGTGTAGTTTATATTTGAATATATTCCTTTTTCCACTACTACTCTCTTAGCGCTCCAAATGTCCAGTTGCATTTTCTACAGAAAGAGTGTTCAGATCTGCTCAATCAAAAGTATGGTTTAACTCTGTTAGCTGAATGCACAGATCAGAAAGAAGTTTCACCGAATGATTCTGTGTAGTTTATATTTGTAGACATTACTTTTTCCACTATTACCCACTTAGCGCTCCGAATCTCCACTTGCATTTTCTACAGAAGGACTGTTACAGAACGGCTCAATCAAAACTAAGGTTCAACTCTTTTAGTTGAACAAACAGAACAGAAAGAAGTTTCACAAAATTCTCCTGTGTAGTTTTTATTTGTAGACATTCTTTTTCCCAATATAGGCCTCTTAGCGCTCAGAATGTCCAATTGCAGTTTCTACAGAAAGTGTGTTTCAGAACGGCTCAATCAAAAGTAAGGTTCAACTCTGTTAGTTGAATGCACAGAACAGAAAGAAGTTTCAAACAATGCTTCTGTGTAGTTTATATTTGAACATATTCTTTTTTCCACTATTACCCACTTAGCGCTACGAATGTCCAGTTGCATTTTCTACAGACAGAGTGTTTCAAAACTGCTCAATCAAAGTATGGTTTAACTCTGTTAGCTGAATGCTCAGATCAGAAAGAAGTTTCACAGAATGCTTCTGTGTAGTTTATATTTGAATATATTCCTTTTTCCACTACTACGCTCTTAGCGCTCCAAATGTCCAGTTGCATTTTCAACAGAAAGAGTGTTCAGATCTGCTCAATCAAAAGTATGGTTTAACACTGTTAGCTGAATGCACAGATCAGAAAGAAGTTTCACCGAATGATTCTGTGTAGTTTATATTTGAAGACATTCCTTTTTCCACTATTACCCTCTTAGCGCTCCGAATCTCCACTTGCATTTTCTACAAAAAGAGTGTTTCATAACTGCTCAATCAAAAATATGTTTTATCTCTGTTAACTGAATTTACAGATCAGAAATAAGTTTCACAGAATGCATCAGTGTAGTTTTTATTTGAAGATATTCTTTTTCCCAATGTAGGCCTCTTAGCGCTTAGCATGTCCAATTGCAGTTTCTACAGAAAGAGTGTTTCAGAACGGCTCAATCAAAAGTAAGGTTCAACTCTGTTAGTTGAATGCACAGAACAGAAAGAATTTTCACAGAATGCTACTGTGTAGTTTATATTTGAATATATTCCTTTTTCCACTATTACCCTCTTAGCGCTCCGAATGTCCACTTGCATTTTCTACAGAAAGAGTGTTCAGAACTGCGCAATCAAAAGTATGGTTTAACTCTGTTAGCTTAATGAACATATCAGAAATAAGTTTCACACAATGCTTCTGTGTAGTTTTTATTTGAAGATATTATTTTTCCCAATAGAGGCCTCTTAGCGCTCAGAATGTCCAATTGCAGTTTCTACAGAAAGAGTGTTTCAGAAAGGCTCAATCAAAAGTAAGGTTCAACTCTGTTAGTTGAATGCACAGAACAGAAAGAAGTTTCATACAATGCTTCTGTGTAGTTTATATTTGAACATATTCTTTTTTCCACTATTACCCACTTAGCGCTACGAATGTCCAGTTGCATTTTCTACAGACAGAGTGTTTCAAAACTGCTCAATCAAAAGTATGGTTTAACTCTGTTAGCTGAATGCTCAGATCAGAGAGAAGTTTCACAGAATGCTTCTGTGTAGTTTATATTTGAATATATTCCTTTTTCCACTACTACTCTCTTAGCGCTCCAAATGTCCAGTTGCATTTTCTACAGAAAGAGTGTTCAGATCTGCTCAATCAAAAGTATGGTTTAACTCTGTTAGCTGAATGCACAGATCAGAAAGAAGTTTCACAGAATGATTCTGTGTAGTTTATATTTGGAGACATTCCTTTTTCCACTATTACCCTCTTAGCGCTCCGAATCTCCACTTGCATTTTCTACAGAAAGAGTGTTTCAGAACGGCTCAATCAAAACTAAGTTTCAACTCTTTTAGTTGAACAAACAGAACAGAAAGAAGTTTCACACAATTCTTCTGTGTAGTTTTAATTTGTAGACATTCTTTTTCCCAATATAGGCCTCTTAGCGCTCAGAATGTCCAACTGCAGTTTCTACAGAAAGAGTGTTTCAGAACGGCTCAATCAAAAGTAAGGTTCAACTCTGTTAGTTGAATGCACAGAACAGAAAGAAGTTTCATACAATGCTTCTGTGTAGTTTATATTTGAACATATTCTTTTTTCCACTATTACCCACTTAGCGCTACGAATGTCCAGTTGCATTTTCTACAGACAGAGTGTTTCAAAACTGCTCAATCAAAAGTATGGTTTAACTCTGTTAGCTGAATGCTCAGATCAGAAAAAGTTTCACAGAATGCTTCTGTGTAGTTTATATTTGAATATATTCCTTTTTCCACTACTACGCTCTTAGCGCTCCAAATGTCCAGTTGCATTTTCTACAGAAAGAGTGTTCAGATCTGCTCAATCAAAAGTATGGTTTAACTCTGTTAGCTGAATGCACAGATCAGAAAGAAGTTTCACAGAATGATTCTGTGTAGTTTATATTTGAAGACATTCCTTTTTCCACTATTACCCACTTAGCGCTCCGAATCTCCACTTGCATTTTCTACAAAAAGTGTGTTTCATAACTGCTCAATCAAAAATATGTTTTATCTCTGTTAACTGAATTTACAGATCAGAAATAAGTTTCACAGAATGCATCTGTGTAGTTTTTATTAGAAGATATTCTTTTTCCCAATGTAGGCCTCTTAGCGCTTAGCATGTCCAATTGCAGTTTCTACAGAAAGAGTGTTTCAGAACGGCTCAATCAAAAGTAAGGTTCAACTCTGTTAGTTGAATGCACAGAACAGAAAGAATTTTCACAGAATGCTACTGTGTAGTTTATATTTGAATATATTCCTTTTTCCACTATTACCCTCTTAGCGCTCCGAATGTCCACTTGCATTTTCTACAGAAAGAGTGTTCAGAACTGCGCAATCAAAAGTATGGTTTAACTCTGTTAGCTTAATGAACATATCAGAAATAAGTTTCACACAATGCTTCTGTGTAGTTTTTATTTGAAGATATTATTTTTCCCAATAGAGGCCTCTTAGCGCTCAGAATGTCCAATTGCAGTTTCTACAGAAAGAGTGTTTCAGAAAGGCTCAATCAAAAGTAAGGTTCAACTCTGTTAGTTGAATGCACAGAACAGAAAGAAGTTTCATACAATGCTTCTGTGTAGTTTATATTTGAACATATTCTTTTTTCCACTATTACCCACTTAGCGCTACGAATGTCCAGTTGCATTTTCTACAGACAGAGTGTTTCAAAACTGCTCAATCAAAAGTATGGTTTAACTCTGTTAGCTGAATGCTCAGATCAGAAAGAAGTTTCACAGAATGCTTCTGTGTAGTTTATATTTGAATATATTCCTTTTTCCACTACTACTCTCTTAGCGCTCCAAATGTCCAGTTGCATTTTCTACAGAAAGAGTGTTCAGATCTGCTCAATCAAAAGTATGGTTTAACTCTGTTAGCTGAATGCACAGATCAGAAAGAAGTTTCACAGAATGATTCTGTGTAGTTTATATTTGGAGACATTCCTTTTTCCACTATTACCCTCTTAGCGCTCCGAATCTCCACTTGCATTTTCTACAGAAAGAGTGTTTCAGAACGGCTCAATCAAAACTAAGGTTCAACTCTTTTAGTTGAACAAACAGAACAGAAAGAAGTTTCACACAATTCTTCTGTGTAGTTTTTATTTGTAGACATTCTTTTTCCCAATATAGGCCTCTTAGCGCTCAGAATGTCCAACTGCAGTTTCTACAGAAAGAGTGTTTCAGAACGGCTCAATCAAAAGTAAGGTTCAACTCTGTTAGTTGAATGCACAGAACAGAAAGAAGTTTCATACAATGCTTCTGTGTAGTTTATATTTGAACATATTCTTTTTTCCACTATTACCCACTTAGCGCTACGAATGTCCAGTTGCACTTTCTACAGACAGAGTGTTCCAAAACTGCTCAATCAAAAGTATGGTTTAACTCTGTTAGCTGAATGCTCAGATCAGAAAAAGTTTCACAGAATGCTTCTGTGTAGTTTATATTTGAATATATTCCTTTTTCCACTACTACGCTCTTAGCGCTCCAAATGTCCAGTTGCATTTTCTACAGAAAGAGTGTTCAGATCTGCTCAATCAAAAGTATGGTTTAACTCTGTTAGCTGAATGCACAGATCAGAAAGAAGTTTCACAGAATGATTCTGTGTAGTTTATATTTGAAGACATTCCTTTTTCCACTATTACCCACTTAGCGCTCCGAATCTCCACTTGCATTTTCTACAAAAAGGGTGTTTCATAACTGCTCAATCAAAAATATGTTTTATCTCTGTTAACTGAATTTACAGATCAGAAATAAGTTTCACAGAATGCATCTGTGTAGTTTTTATTAGAAGATATTCTTTTTCCCAATGTAGGCCTCTTAGCGCTTAGCATGTCCAATTGCAGTTTCTACAGAAAGAGTGTTTCAGAACGGCTCAATCAAAAGTAAGGTTCAACTCTGTTAGTTGAATGCACAGAACAGAAAGAATTTTCACAGAATGCTACTGTGTAGTTTATATTTGAATATATTCCTTTTTCAACTATTACCCTCTTAGCGCTCCGAATGTCCACTTGCATTTTCTACAGAAAGAGTGTTCAGAACTGCGCAATCAAAAGTATGGTTTAACTCTGTTAGCTTAATGAACATATCAGAAATAAGTTTCACACAATGCTTCTGTGTAGTTTTTATTTGAAGATATTATTTTTCCCAATATAGGCCTCTTCGCGCTCAGAATGTCCAATTGCAGTTTCTACAGAAAGAGTGTTTCAGAACGGCTCAATCAAAAGTAAGGTTCAACTCTGTTAGTTGAATGCACAGAACAGAAAGAAGTTTCATACAATGCTTCTGTGTAGTTTATATTTGAACATATTCTTTTTTCCACTATTACCCACTTAGCGCTACGAATGTCCAGTTGCATTTTCTACAGACAGAGTGTTTCAAAACTGCTCAATCAAAAGTATGGTTTAACTCTGTTAGCTGAATGCTCAGATCAGAAAGAAGTTTCACAGAATGCTTCTGTGTAGTTTATATTTGAATATATTCCTTTTTCCACTACTAGGCTCTTAGCGCTTCAAATGTCCAGTTGCATTTTCTACAGAAAGAGTGTTCAGATCTGCTCAACCAAAAGTATGGTTTAACTCTGTTAGCTGAATGCACAGATCAGAAAGAAGTTTCACCGAATGATTCTTTGTAGTTTATATTTGAAGACATTCCTTTTTCCACTATTACCCTCTTAGCGCTCCGAATCTCCACTTGCATTTTCTACAAAAAGAGTGTTTCATAACTGCTCAATCAAAAATATGTTTTATCTCTGTTAACTGAATTTACCGATCAGAAATAAGTTTCACAGAATGCATCTGTGTAGTTTTTATTTGAAGATATTCTTTTTCCCAATGTAGGCCTCTTAGCGCTTAGCATGTCCAATTGCAGTTTCTACAGAAAGAGTGTTTCAGAACGGCTCAATCAAAAGTAAGGTTCAACTCTGTTAGTTGAATGCACAGAACAGAAAGAATTTTCACAGAATGCTACTGTGTAGTTTATATTTGAATATATTCCTTTTTCCACTATTACCCTCTTAGCGCTCCGAATGTCCACTTGCATTTTCTACAGAAAGAGTGTTCAGAACTGCGCAATCAAAAGTATGGTTTAACTCTGTTAGCTTAAAGAACATGTCAGAAATAAGTTTCACACAATGCTTCTGTGTAGTTTTTATTTGAAGATATTATTTTTCCCAATATAGACCTCTTAGCGCTCAGAATGTCCAATTGCAGTTTCTACAGAAAGAGTGTTTCAGAAAGGCTCAATCAAAAGTAAGGTTCAACTCTGTTAGTTGAATGCACAGAACAGAAAGAAGTTTCATACAATGCTTCTGTGTAGTTTATAATTGAACATATTCTTTTTTCCACTATTACCCACTTAGCGCTACGAATGTCCAGTTGCATTTTCTACAGAAAGAGTGTTTCAAAACTGCTCAATCAAAAGTATGGTTTAACTCTGTTAGCTGAATGCACAGATCAGAAAGAAGTTTCACAGAATGATTCTGTGTAGTTTATATTTGGAGACATTCCTTTTTCCACTGTTACCCTCTTAGCGCTCCGAATCTCCACTTGCATTTTCTACAGAAAGAGTGATTCAGAACGGCTCAATCAAAACTAAGGTTCAAATCTTTTAGTTGAACAAACAGAACAGAAAGAAGTTTCACACAATTCTTCTGTGTAGTTTTTATTTGTAGACATTCATTTTCCCAATAAAGGCCTCTTAGCGCTCAGAATGTCCAATTGCAGTTTCTACAGAAAGAGTGTTTCAGAACGGCTCAATCAAAAGTAAGGTTCAACTCTGTTAGTTGAATGCACAGAACAGAAAGAAGTTTCATACAATGCTTCTGTGTAGTTTATATTTGAACATATTCTTTTTTCCACTATTACCCACTTAGCGCTACGAATGTCCAGTTGCATTTTCTACAGACAGAGTGTTTCAAAACTGCTCAATCAAAAGTATGGTTTAACTCTGTTAGCTGAATGATCAGATCAGAAAGAAGTTTCACAGAATGCTTCTGTGTAGTTTATATTTGAATATATTCCTTTTTCCACTACTACTGTCTTAGCGCTCCAAATGTCCAGTTGCATTTTCTACAGAAAGAGTGTTCAGATCTGCTCAATCAAAAGTATGGTTTAACTCTGTTAGCTGAATGCACAGATCAGAAAGAAGTTTCACAGAATGATTCTGTGTAGTTTATATTTGGAGACATTCCTTTTTCCACTTTTACCCTCTTAGCGCTCCGAATCTCCTCTTGCATTTTCTACAGAAAGAGTGTTTCAGAACGGCTCAATCAAAACTAAGTTTCAACTCTTTTAGTTGAACAAACAGAACAGAAAGAAGTTTCACACAATTCTTCTGTGTAGTTTTTATTTGTAGACATTCTTTTTCCCAATATAGGCCTCTTAGCGCTCAGAATGTCCAACTGCAGTTTCTACAGAAAGAGAGTTTCAGAACGGCTCAATCAAAAGTAAGGTTCAACTCTGTTAGTTGAATGCACAGAACAGAAAGAAGTTTCATACAATGCTTCTGTGTACTTTATATTTGAACATATTCTTTTTTCCACTATTACCCACTTAGCGCTACGAATGTCCAGTTGCATTTTCTACGGACAGAGTGTTTCAAAACTGCTCAATCAAAAGTATGGTTTAACTCTGTTAGCTGTATGCTCAGATCAGAAAGAAGTTTCACAGAATGCTTCTGTGTAGTTTATATTTGAATATATTCCTTTTTCCACTACTACGCTCTTAGCGCTCCAAATGTCCAGTTGCATTTTCAACAGAAAGAGTGTTCAGATCTGCTCAATCAAAAGTATGGTTTAACTCTGTTAGCTGAATGCACAGATCAGAAAGAAGTTTCACCGAATGATTCTGTGTAGTTTATATGTGAAGACATTCCTTTTTCCACTATTACCCTCTTAGCGCTCCGAATCTCCACTTGCATTTTCTACAAAAAGAGTGTTTCATAACTGCTCAATCAAAAATATGTTTTATCTCTGTTAACTGAATTTACAGATCAGAAATAAGTTTCACAGAATGCATCTGTGTAGTTTTTATTTGAAGATATTCTTTTTCCCAATGTAGGCCTCTTAGCGCTTAGCATGTCCAATTGCAGTTTCTACAGAAAGAGTGTTTCAGAACGGCTCAATCAAAAGTAAGGTTCAACTCTGTTAGTTGAATGCACAGAACAGAAAGAATTTTCACAGAATGCTACTGTGTAGTTTATATTTGAATATATTCCTTTTTCCACTATTACCCTCTTAGCGCTCCGAATGTCCACTTGCATTTTCTACAGAAAGAGTGTTCAGAACTGCGCAATCAAAAGTATGGTTTAACTCTGTTAGCTTAATGAACATATCAGAAATAAGTTTTACACAATGCTTCTGTGTAGTTTTTATTTGAAGATATTATTTTTCCCAATAGAGGCCTCTTAGCGCTCAGAATGTCCAATTGCAGTTTCTACAGAAAGAGTGTTTCAGAAAGGCTCAATCAAAAGTAAGGTTCAACTCTGTTAGTTGAATGCACAGAACAGAAATAAGTTTCATACAATGCTTCTGTGTAGATTATATTTGAACATATTCTTTTTTCCACTATTACCCACTTAGCGCTACGAATGCCCAGTTGCATTTTCTACAGACAGAGTGTTTCAAAACTGCTCAATCAAAAGTATGGTTTAATTCTGTTAGCTGAATGCTCAGATCAGAAAGAAGTTTCACAGAATGCTTCTGTGTAGTTTATATTTGAATATATTCCTTTTTCCACTACTACTCTCTTAGCGCTCCAAATGTCCAGTTGCATTTTCTACAGAAAGAGTGTTCAGATCTGCTCAATCAAAAGTATGGTTAACTCTGTTAGCTGAATGCACAGATCAGAAAGAAGTTTCACAGAATGATTCTGTGTAGTTTATATTTGGAGACATTCCTTTTTCCACTATTACCCTCTTAGCGCTCCGAATCTCCACTTGCATTTTCTACAGAAAGAGTGTTTCAGAACGGCTCAATCAAAACTAAGGTTCAACACTTTTAGTTGAACAAACAGAACAGAAAGAAGTTTCACACAATTCTTCTGTGTAGTTTTTATTTGTAGACATTCTTTTTCCCAATATAGGCCTCTTAGCGCTCAGAATGTCCAATTGCAGTTTCTACAGAAAGAGTGTTTCAGAACGGCTCAATGAAAAGTAAGGTTCATCTCTGTTAGTTGAATGCACAGAACAGAAAGAAGTTTCATACAATGCTTCTGTGTAGTTTATATTTGAACATATTCTTTTTTCCACTATTACCCACTTAGCGCTACGAATGTCCAGTTGCATTTTCTACAGACAGAGTGTTTCAAAACTGCTCAATCAAAAGTATGGTTTAACTCTGTTAGCTGTATGCTCAGATCAGAAAGAAGTTTCACAGAATGCTTCTGTGTAGTTTATATTTGAATATATTCATTTTTCCACTACTACGCTCTTAGCGCTCCAAATGTCCAGTTGCATTTTCAACAGAAAGAGTGTTCAGATCTGCTCAATCAAAAGTATTGTTTAACTCTGTTAGCTGAATGCACAGATCAGAAAGAAGTTTCACCGAATGATTCTGTGTAGTTTATATTTGAAGACATTCCTTTTTCCACTATTACCCTCTTAGCGCTCCGAATCTCCACTTGCATTTTCTACAAAAAGAGTGTTTCATAACTGCTCAATCAAAAATATGTTTTATCTCTGTTAACTGAATTTACAGATCAGAAATAAGTTTCACAGAATGCATCTGTGTAGTTTTTATTTGAAGATATTCTTTTTCCCAATGTAGGCCTTTTAGCGCTTAGCATGTCCAATTGCAGTTTCTACAGAAAGAGTGTTTCAGAACGGCTCAATCAAAAGTAAGGTTCAACTCTGTTAGTTGAATGCACAGAACAGAAAGAATTTTCACAGAATGCTACTGTGTAGTTTATATTTGAATATATTCCTTTTTCCACTATTACCCTCTTAGCGCTCCGAATGTCCACTTGCATTTTCTACAGAAAGAGTGTTCAGAACTGCGCAATCAAAAGTATGGTTTAACTCTGTTAGCTTAATGAACATATCAGAAATAAGTTTCACACAATGCTTCTGTGTAGTTTTTATTTGAAGATATTATTTTTCCCAATATAGGCCTCTTAGCGCTCAGAATGTCCAATTGCAGTTTCTACAGAAAGAGTGTTTCAGAAAGGCTCAATCAAAAGTAAGGTTCAACTCTGTTAGTTGAATGCACATAACAGAAAGAAGTTTCATACAATGCTTCTGTGTAGTTTATATTTGAACATATTCTTTTTTCCACTATTACCCACTTAGCGCTAAGAATGTCCAGTTGCATTTTCTACAGACAGAGTGTTTCAAAACTGCTCAATCAAAAGTATGGTTTAAGTCTGTTAGCTGAATGCTCAGATCAGAAAGAAGTTTCACAGAAGGCTTCTGTGTAGTTTATATTTGAATATATTCCTTTTTCCACTACTACGCTCTTAGCGCTCCAAATGTCCGGTTGCATTTTCTACAGAAAGAGTGTTCAGATCTGCTCAATCAAAAATATTGTTTAACTCTGTTAGCTGAATGCACAGATCAGAAAGAAGTTTCACCGAATGATTCTGTGTAGTTTATATTTGGAGACATTCCTTTTTCCACTATAACCCTCTTAGCGCTCCGAATCTCCACTTGCATTTTCTACAGAAAGAGTGTTTCAGAACGGCTCAATCAAAACTAAGGTTCAACTCTTTTAGTTGAACAAACAGAACAGAAAGAAGTTTCACACAATACTTCTGTGTAGTTTTTATTTGTAGACATTCTTTTTCCCAATATAGGCCTCTTAGCGCTCAGAATGTCCAATTGCAGTTTCTACAGAAAGAGTGTTTCAGAACGGCTCAATCAAAAGTAAGGTTCAACTCTGTTAGTTGAATGCACAGAACAGAAAGAAATTTCATACAATGCTTCTGTGTAGTTTATATTTGAACATACTCTTTTTTCCACTATTACCCACTTGGCGCTACGAATGTCCAGTTGCATTTTCTACAGACAGAGTGTTTCAAAACTGCTCAATCAAAAGTATGGTTTAACTCTGTTAGCTGAATGCTCAGATCAGAAAAAAGTTTCACAGAATGCTTCTGTGTAGTTAATATTTGAATATATTCCTTTTTCCACTACTACTCTCTTAGCGCTCCATATGTCCAGTTGCATTTTCTACAGAAAGAGTGTTCAAATCTGCTCAATCAAAAGTATGGTTTAACTCTGTTAGCTGAATGCACAGATCAGAAAGAAGTTTCACAGAATGATACTGTGTAGTTTATATTTGGAGACATTCCTTTTTCCACTATTACCCTCTTAGCGCTCCGAATCTCCACTTGCATTTTCTACAGAAAGAGTGTTTCAGAACGGCTCAATCAAAACTAAGGTTCAACTCTTTTAGTTGAACAAACAGAACAGAAAGAAGTTTCACACAATTCTTCTGTGTAGTTTTTATTTGTAGACATTCTTTTTCCCAATATAGGCCTCTTAGCGCTCAGAATGTCCAATTGCAGTTTCTACAGAAAGAGTGTTTCAGAACGGCTCAATCAAAAGTAAGGTTCAACTCTGTTAGTTGAATGCACAGAACAGAAAGAAGTTTCATACAATGCTTCTGTGTAGTTTATATTTGAACATATTCTTTTTTCCACTATTACCCACTTAGCGCTACGAATGTCCAGTTGCATTTTCTACAGACAGAGTGTTTCAAAACTGCTCAATCAAAAGTATGGTTTAACTCTGTTAGCTGAATGCTCAGATCAGAAAGAAGTTTCACAGAATGCTTCTGTGTAGTTTATATTTGAATATATTCCTTTTTCCACTACTACGCTCTTAGCGCTCAAAATGTCCAGTTGCATTTTCTACAGAAAGAGTGTTCAGATCTGCTCAATCAAAAGTATGGTTTAATTCTGTTAGCTGAATGCACAGATCAGAAAGAAGTTTCACAGAATTATTCTGTGTAGTTTATATTTGGAGACATTCCTTTTTCCACTATTACCCTATTAGCGCTCCGAATCTCCACTTGCATTTTCTACAGAAAGAGTTTTTCAGAACGGCTCAATCAAAACTAAGGTTCAACTCTTTTAGTTGAACAAACAGAACAGAAAGAAGTTTCACACAATTCTTCTGTGTAGTTTTTATTTGTAGACATTCTTTTTCCCAATATAGGCCTCTTAGCGCTCAGAATGTCCAATTGCAGTTTCTACAGAAAGAGTGTTTCAGAACGGCTCCATCAAAAGTAAGGTTCAACTCTGTTAGTTGAATGCACAGAACAGAAAGAATTTTCACAGAATGCTACTGTGTAGTTTATATTTGAATATATTCCTTTTTCCACTATTACCGTCTTAGCGCTCCGAATGTCCACTTGCATTTTCTACAGAAAGAGTGTTCAGAACTGCGCAATCAAAAGTATGGTTTAACTCTGTTAGCTTAATGAACATATCAGAAATAAGTTTCACACAATGCTTCTGTGTAGTTTTTATTTGAAGATATTATTTTTCCCAATAGAGGGCTCTTAGCGCTCAGAATGTCCAATTGCAGTTTCTACAGAAAGAGTGTTTCAGAAAGGCTCAATCAAAAGTAAGGTTCAACTCTGTTAGTTGAATGCACAGAACAGAAAGAAGTTTCATACGATGCTTCTGTGTAGTTTATATTTGAACATACTCTTTTTTCCACTATTACCCACTTAGCGCTACGAATGTCCAGTTGTATTTCCTACAGACAGAGTGTTTCAAAACTGCTCAATCAAAAGTATGGTTTAACTCTGTTAGCTGAATGCTCAGATGAGAAAGAAGATTCACAGAATGCTTCTGTGTAGTTTATATTTGAATATATTCCTTTTTCCACTACTACTCTCTTAGCGCTCCAAATGTCCAGTTGCATTTTCTACAGAAAGAGTGTTCAGATCTGCTCAATCAAAAGTATGGTTTAACTCTGTTAGCTGAATGCACAGATCAGAAAGAAGTTTCACCGAATGATTCTGTGTAGTTTATATTTGTAGACATTACTTTTTCCACTATTACCCACTTAGCGCTCCGAATCTCCACTTGCATTTTCTACAGAAGGACTGTTACAGAACGGCTCAATCAAAACTAAGGTTCAACTCTTTTAGTTGAACAAACAGAACAGAAAGAAGTTTCACAAAATTCTCCTGTGTAGTTTTTATTTGTAGACATTCTTTTTCCCAATATAGGCCTCTTAGCGCTCAGAATGTCCAATTGCAGTTTCTACAGAAAGTGTGTTTCAGAACGGCTCAATCAAAAGTAAGGTTCAACTCTGTTAGTTGAATGCACAGAACAGAAAGAAGTTTCAAACAATGCTTCTGTGTAGTTTATATTTGAACATATTCTTTTTTCCACTATTACCCACTTAGCGCTACGAATGTCCAGTTGCATTTTCTACAGACAGAGTGTTTCAAAACTGCTCAATCAAAGTATGGTTTAACTCTGTTAGCTGAATGCTCAGATCAGAAAGAAGTTTCACAGAATGCTTCTGTGTAGTTTATATTTGAATATATTCCTTTTTCCACTACTACGCTCTTAGCGCTCCAAATGTCCAGTTGCATTTTCAACAGAAAGAGTGTTCAGATCTGCTCAATCAAAAGTATGGTTTAACACTGTTAGCTGAATGCACAGATCAGAAAGAAGTTTCACCGAATGATTCTGTGTAGTTTATATTTGAAGACATTCCTTTTTCCACTATTACCCTCTTAGCGCTCCGAATCTCCACTTGCATTTTCTACAAAAAGAGTGTTTCATAACTGCTCAATCAAAAATATGTTTTATCTCTGTTAACTGAATTTACAGATCAGAAATAAGTTTCACAGAATGCATCAGTGTAGTTTTTATTTGAAGATATTCTTTTTCCCAATGTAGGCCTCTTAGCGCTTAGCATGTCCAATTGCAGTTTCTACAGAAAGAGTGTTTCAGAACGGCTCAATCAAAAGTAAGGTTCAACTCTGTTAGTTGAATGCACAGAACAGAAAGAATTTTCACAGAATGCTACTGTGTAGTTTATATTTGAATATATTCCTTTTTCCACTATTACCCTCTTAGCGCTCCGAATGTCCACTTGCATTTTCTACAGAAAGAGTGTTCAGAACTGCGCAATCAAAAGTATGGTTTAACTCTGTTAGCTTAATGAACATATCAGAAATAAGTTTCACACAATGCTTCTGTGTAGTTTTTATTTGAAGATATTATTTTTCCCAATAGAGGCCTCTTAGCGCTCAGAATGTCCAATTGCAGTTTCTACAGAAAGAGTGTTTCAGAAAGGCTCAATCAAAAGTAAGGTTCAACTCTGTTAGTTGAATGCACAGAACAGAAAGAAGTTTCATACAATGCTTCTGTGTAGTTTATATTTGAACATATTCTTTTTTCCACTATTACCCACTTAGCGCTACGAATGTCCAGTTGCATTTTCTACAGACAGAGTGTTTCAAAACTGCTCAATCAAAAGTATGGTTTAACTCTGTTAGCTGAATGCTCAGATCAGAGAGAAGTTTCACAGAATGCTTCTGTGTAGTTTATATTTGAATATATTCCTTTTTCCACTACTACTCTCTTAGCGCTCCAAATGTCCAGTTGCATTTTCTACAGAAAGAGTGTTCAGATCTGCTCAATCAAAAGTATGGTTTAACTCTGTTAGCTGAATGCACAGATCAGAAAGAAGTTTCACAGAATGATTCTGTGTAGTTTATATTTGGAGACATTCCTTTTTCCACTATTACCCTCTTAGCGCTCCGAATCTCCACTTGCATTTTCTACAGAAAGAGTGTTTCAGAACGGCTCAATCAAAACTAAGTTTCAACTCTTTTAGTTGAACAAACAGAACAGAAAGAAGTTTCACACAATTCTTCTGTGTAGTTTTAATTTGTAGACATTCTTTTTCCCAATATAGGCCTCTTAGCGCTCAGAATGTCCAACTGCAGTTTCTACAGAAAGAGTGTTTCAGAACGGCTCAATCAAAAGTAAGGTTCAACTCTGTTAGTTGAATGCACAGAACAGAAAGAAGTTTCATACAATGCTTCTGTGTAGTTTATATTTGAACATATTCTTTTTTCCACTATTACCCACTTAGCGCTACGAATGTCCAGTTGCATTTTCTACAGACAGAGTGTTTCAAAACTGCTCAATCAAAAGTATGGTTTAACTCTGTTAGCTGAATGCTCAGATCAGAAAAAGTTTCACAGAATGCTTCTGTGTAGTTTATATTTGAATATATTCCTTTTTCCACTACTACGCTCTTAGCGCTCCAAATGTCCAGTTGCATTTTCTACAGAAAGAGTGTTCAGATCTGCTCAATCAAAAGTATGGTTTAACTCTGTTAGCTGAATGCACAGATCAGAAAGAAGTTTCACAGAATGATTCTGTGTAGTTTATATTTGAAGACATTCCTTTTTCCACTATTACCCACTTAGCGCTCCGAATCTCCACTTGCATTTTCTACAAAAAGTGTGTTTCATAACTGCTCAATCAAAAATATGTTTTATCTCTGTTAACTGAATTTACAGATCAGAAATAAGTTTCACAGAATGCATCTGTGTAGTTTTTATTAGAAGATATTCTTTTTCCCAATGTAGGCCTCTTAGCGCTTAGCATGTCCAATTGCAGTTTCTACAGAAAGAGTGTTTCAGAACGGCTCAATCAAAAGTAAGGTTCAACTCTGTTAGTTGAATGCACAGAACAGAAAGAATTTTCACAGAATGCTACTGTGTAGTTTATATTTGAATATATTCCTTTTTCCACTATTACCCTCTTAGCGCTCCGAATGTCCACTTGCATTTTCTACAGAAAGAGTGTTCAGAACTGCGCAATCAAAAGTATGGTTTAACTCTGTTAGCTTAATGAACATATCAGAAATAAGTTTCACACAATGCTTCTGTGTAGTTTTTATTTGAAGATATTATTTTTCCCAATAGAGGCCTCTTAGCGCTCAGAATGTCCAATTGCAGTTTCTACAGAAAGAGTGTTTCAGAAAGGCTCAATCAAAAGTAAGGTTCAACTCTGTTAGTTGAATGCACAGAACAGAAAGAAGTTTCATACAATGCTTCTGTGTAGTTTATATTTGAACATATTCTTTTTTCCACTATTACCCACTTAGCGCTACGAATGTCCAGTTGCATTTTCTACAGACAGAGTGTTTCAAAACTGCTCAATCAAAAGTATGGTTTAACTCTGTTAGCTGAATGCTCAGATCAGAAAGAAGTTTCACAGAATGCTTCTGTGTAGTTTATATTTGAATATATTCCTTTTTCCACTACTACTCTCTTAGCGCTCCAAATGTCCAGTTGCATTTTCTACAGAAAGAGTGTTCAGATCTGCTCAATCAAAAGTATGGTTTAACTCTGTTAGCTGAATGCACAGATCAGAAAGAAGTTTCACAGAATGATTCTGTGTAGTTTATATTTGGAGACATTCCTTTTTCCACTATTACCCTCTTAGCGCTCCGAATCTCCACTTGCATTTTCTACAGAAAGAGTGTTTCAGAACGGCTCAATCAAAACTAAGGTTCAACTCTTTTAGTTGAACAAACAGAACAGAAAGAAGTTTCACACAATTCTTCTGTGTAGTTTTTATTTGTAGACATTCTTTTTCCCAATATAGGCCTCTTAGCGCTCAGAATGTCCAACTGCAGTTTCTACAGAAAGAGTGTTTCAGAACGGCTCAATCAAAAGTAAGGTTCAACTCTGTTAGTTGAATGCACAGAACAGAAAGAAGTTTCATACAATGCTTCTGTGTAGTTTATATTTGAACATATTCTTTTTTCCACTATTACCCACTTAGCGCTACGAATGTCCAGTTGCACTTTCTACAGACAGAGTGTTCCAAAACTGCTCAATCAAAAGTATGGTTTAACTCTGTTAGCTGAATGCTCAGATCAGAAAAAGTTTCACAGAATGCTTCTGTGTAGTTTATATTTGAATATATTCCTTTTTCCACTACTACGCTCTTAGCGCTCCAAATGTCCAGTTGCATTTTCTACAGAAAGAGTGTTCAGATCTGCTCAATCAAAAGTATGGTTTAACTCTGTTAGCTGAATGCACAGATCAGAAAGAAGTTTCACAGAATGATTCTGTGTAGTTTATATTTGAAGACATTCCTTTTTCCACTATTACCCACTTAGCGCTCCGAATCTCCACTTGCATTTTCTACAAAAAGGGTGTTTCATAACTGCTCAATCAAAAATATGTTTTATCTCTGTTAACTGAATTTACAGATCAGAAATAAGTTTCACAGAATGCATCTGTGTAGTTTTTATTAGAAGATATTCTTTTTCCCAATGTAGGCCTCTTAGCGCTTAGCATGTCCAATTGCAGTTTCTACAGAAAGAGTGTTTCAGAACGGCTCAATCAAAAGTAAGGTTCAACTCTGTTAGTTGAATGCACAGAACAGAAAGAATTTTCACAGAATGCTACTGTGTAGTTTATATTTGAATATATTCCTTTTTCAACTATTACCCTCTTAGCGCTCCGAATGTCCACTTGCATTTTCTACAGAAAGAGTGTTCAGAACTGCGCAATCAAAAGTATGGTTTAACTCTGTTAGCTTAATGAACATATCAGAAATAAGTTTCACACAATGCTTCTGTGTAGTTTTTATTTGAAGATATTATTTTTCCCAATATAGGCCTCTTCGCGCTCAGAATGTCCAATTGCAGTTTCTACAGAAAGAGTGTTTCAGAACGGCTCAATCAAAAGTAAGGTTCAACTCTGTTAGTTGAATGCACAGAACAGAAAGAAGTTTCATACAATGCTTCTGTGTAGTTTATATTTGAACATATTCTTTTTTCCACTATTACCCACTTAGCGCTACGAATGTCCAGTTGCATTTTCTACAGACAGAGTGTTTCAAAACTGCTCAATCAAAAGTATGGTTTAACTCTGTTAGCTGAATGCTCAGATCAGAAAGAAGTTTCACAGAATGCTTCTGTGTAGTTTATATTTGAATATATTCCTTTTTCCACTACTAGGCTCTTAGCGCTTCAAATGTCCAGTTGCATTTTCTACAGAAAGAGTGTTCAGATCTGCTCAACCAAAAGTATGGTTTAACTCTGTTAGCTGAATGCACAGATCAGAAAGAAGTTTCACCGAATGATTCTTTGTAGTTTATATTTGAAGACATTCCTTTTTCCACTATTACCCTCTTAGCGCTCCGAATCTCCACTTGCATTTTCTACAAAAAGAGTGTTTCATAACTGCTCAATCAAAAATATGTTTTATCTCTGTTAACTGAATTTACCGATCAGAAATAAGTTTCACAGAATGCATCTGTGTAGTTTTTATTTGAAGATATTCTTTTTCCCAATGTAGGCCTCTTAGCGCTTAGCATGTCCAATTGCAGTTTCTACAGAAAGAGTGTTTCAGAACGGCTCAATCAAAAGTAAGGTTCAACTCTGTTAGTTGAATGCACAGAACAGAAAGAATTTTCACAGAATGCTACTGTGTAGTTTATATTTGAATATATTCCTTTTTCCACTATTACCCTCTTAGCGCTCCGAATGTCCACTTGCATTTTCTACAGAAAGAGTGTTCAGAACTGCGCAATCAAAAGTATGGTTTAACTCTGTTAGCTTAAAGAACATGTCAGAAATAAGTTTCACACAATGCTTCTGTGTAGTTTTTATTTGAAGATATTATTTTTCCCAATATAGACCTCTTAGCGCTCAGAATGTCCAATTGCAGTTTCTACAGAAAGAGTGTTTCAGAAAGGCTCAATCAAAAGTAAGGTTCAACTCTGTTAGTTGAATGCACAGAACAGAAAGAAGTTTCATACAATGCTTCTGTGTAGTTTATAATTGAACATATTCTTTTTTCCACTATTACCCACTTAGCGCTACGAATGTCCAGTTGCATTTTCTACAGAAAGAGTGTTTCAAAACTGCTCAATCAAAAGTATGGTTTAACTCTGTTAGCTGAATGCACAGATCAGAAAGAAGTTTCACAGAATGATTCTGTGTAGTTTATATTTGGAGACATTCCTTTTTCCACTGTTACCCTCTTAGCGCTCCGAATCTCCACTTGCATTTTCTACAGAAAGAGTGATTCAGAACGGCTCAATCAAAACTAAGGTTCAAATCTTTTAGTTGAACAAACAGAACAGAAAGAAGTTTCACACAATTCTTCTGTGTAGTTTTTATTTGTAGACATTCATTTTCCCAATAAAGGCCTCTTAGCGCTCAGAATGTCCAATTGCAGTTTCTACAGAAAGAGTGTTTCAGAACGGCTCAATCAAAAGTAAGGTTCAACTCTGTTAGTTGAATGCACAGAACAGAAAGAAGTTTCATACAATGCTTCTGTGTAGTTTATATTTGAACATATTCTTTTTTCCACTATTACCCACTTAGCGCTACGAATGTCCAGTTGCATTTTCTACAGACAGAGTGTTTCAAAACTGCTCAATCAAAAGTATGGTTTAACTCTGTTAGCTGAATGATCAGATCAGAAAGAAGTTTCACAGAATGCTTCTGTGTAGTTTATATTTGAATATATTCCTTTTTCCACTACTACTGTCTTAGCGCTCCAAATGTCCAGTTGCATTTTCTACAGAAAGAGTGTTCAGATCTGCTCAATCAAAAGTATGGTTTAACTCTGTTAGCTGAATGCACAGATCAGAAAGAAGTTTCACAGAATGATTCTGTGTAGTTTATATTTGGAGACATTCCTTTTTCCACTTTTACCCTCTTAGCGCTCCGAATCTCCTCTTGCATTTTCTACAGAAAGAGTGTTTCAGAACGGCTCAATCAAAACTAAGTTTCAACTCTTTTAGTTGAACAAACAGAACAGAAAGAAGTTTCACACAATTCTTCTGTGTAGTTTTTATTTGTAGACATTCTTTTTCCCAATATAGGCCTCTTAGCGCTCAGAATGTCCAACTGCAGTTTCTACAGAAAGAGAGTTTCAGAACGGCTCAATCAAAAGTAAGGTTCAACTCTGTTAGTTGAATGCACAGAACAGAAAGAAGTTTCATACAATGCTTCTGTGTACTTTATATTTGAACATATTCTTTTTTCCACTATTACCCACTTAGCGCTACGAATGTCCAGTTGCATTTTCTACGGACAGAGTGTTTCAAAACTGCTCAATCAAAAGTATGGTTTAACTCTGTTAGCTGTATGCTCAGATCAGAAAGAAGTTTCACAGAATGCTTCTGTGTAGTTTATATTTGAATATATTCCTTTTTCCACTACTACGCTCTTAGCGCTCCAAATGTCCAGTTGCATTTTCAACAGAAAGAGTGTTCAGATCTGCTCAATCAAAAGTATGGTTTAACTCTGTTAGCTGAATGCACAGATCAGAAAGAAGTTTCACCGAATGATTCTGTGTAGTTTATATGTGAAGACATTCCTTTTTCCACTATTACCCTCTTAGCGCTCCGAATCTCCACTTGCATTTTCTACAAAAAGAGTGTTTCATAACTGCTCAATCAAAAATATGTTTTATCTCTGTTAACTGAATTTACAGATCAGAAATAAGTTTCACAGAATGCATCTGTGTAGTTTTTATTTGAAGATATTCTTTTTCCCAATGTAGGCCTCTTAGCGCTTAGCATGTCCAATTGCAGTTTCTACAGAAAGAGTGTTTCAGAACGGCTCAATCAAAAGTAAGGTTCAACTCTGTTAGTTGAATGCACAGAACAGAAAGAATTTTCACAGAATGCTACTGTGTAGTTTATATTTGAATATATTCCTTTTTCCACTATTACCCTCTTAGCGCTCCGAATGTCCACTTGCATTTTCTACAGAAAGAGTGTTCAGAACTGCGCAATCAAAAGTATGGTTTAACTCTGTTAGCTTAATGAACATATCAGAAATAAGTTTTACACAATGCTTCTGTGTAGTTTTTATTTGAAGATATTATTTTTCCCAATAGAGGCCTCTTAGCGCTCAGAATGTCCAATTGCAGTTTCTACAGAAAGAGTGTTTCAGAAAGGCTCAATCAAAAGTAAGGTTCAACTCTGTTAGTTGAATGCACAGAACAGAAATAAGTTTCATACAATGCTTCTGTGTAGATTATATTTGAACATATTCTTTTTTCCACTATTACCCACTTAGCGCTACGAATGCCCAGTTGCATTTTCTACAGACAGAGTGTTTCAAAACTGCTCAATCAAAAGTATGGTTTAATTCTGTTAGCTGAATGCTCAGATCAGAAAGAAGTTTCACAGAATGCTTCTGTGTAGTTTATATTTGAATATATTCCTTTTTCCACTACTACTCTCTTAGCGCTCCAAATGTCCAGTTGCATTTTCTACAGAAAGAGTGTTCAGATCTGCTCAATCAAAAGTATGGTTAACTCTGTTAGCTGAATGCACAGATCAGAAAGAAGTTTCACAGAATGATTCTGTGTAGTTTATATTTGGAGACATTCCTTTTTCCACTATTACCCTCTTAGCGCTCCGAATCTCCACTTGCATTTTCTACAGAAAGAGTGTTTCAGAACGGCTCAATCAAAACTAAGGTTCAACACTTTTAGTTGAACAAACAGAACAGAAAGAAGTTTCACACAATTCTTCTGTGTAGTTTTTATTTGTAGACATTCTTTTTCCCAATATAGGCCTCTTAGCGCTCAGAATGTCCAATTGCAGTTTCTACAGAAAGAGTGTTTCAGAACGGCTCAATGAAAAGTAAGGTTCATCTCTGTTAGTTGAATGCACAGAACAGAAAGAAGTTTCATACAATGCTTCTGTGTAGTTTATATTTGAACATATTCTTTTTTCCACTATTACCCACTTAGCGCTACGAATGTCCAGTTGCATTTTCTACAGACAGAGTGTTTCAAAACTGCTCAATCAAAAGTATGGTTTAACTCTGTTAGCTGTATGCTCAGATCAGAAAGAAGTTTCACAGAATGCTTCTGTGTAGTTTATATTTGAATATATTCATTTTTCCACTACTACGCTCTTAGCGCTCCAAATGTCCAGTTGCATTTTCAACAGAAAGAGTGTTCAGATCTGCTCAATCAAAAGTATTGTTTAACTCTGTTAGCTGAATGCACAGATCAGAAAGAAGTTTCACCGAATGATTCTGTGTAGTTTATATTTGAAGACATTCCTTTTTCCACTATTACCCTCTTAGCGCTCCGAATCTCCACTTGCATTTTCTACAAAAAGAGTGTTTCATAACTGCTCAATCAAAAATATGTTTTATCTCTGTTAACTGAATTTACAGATCAGAAATAAGTTTCACAGAATGCATCTGTGTAGTTTTTATTTGAAGATATTCTTTTTCCCAATGTAGGCCTTTTAGCGCTTAGCATGTCCAATTGCAGTTTCTACAGAAAGAGTGTTTCAGAACGGCTCAATCAAAAGTAAGGTTCAACTCTGTTAGTTGAATGCACAGAACAGAAAGAATTTTCACAGAATGCTACTGTGTAGTTTATATTTGAATATATTCCTTTTTCCACTATTACCCTCTTACCGCTCCGAATGTCCACTTGCAGTTTCTACAGAAAGAGTGTTCAGAACTGCGCAATCAAAAGTATGGTTTAACTCTGTTAGCTTAATGAACATATCAGAAATAAGTTTCACACAATGCTTCTGTGTAGTTTTTATTTGAAGATATTATTTTTCCCAATAGAGGCCTCTTAGCGCTCAGAATGTCCAATTGCAGTTTCTACAGAAAGAGTGTTTCAGAAAGGCTCAATCAAAAGTAAGGTTCAAATCTGTTAGTTGAATGCACAGAACAGAAAGAAGTTTCATACAATGCTTCTGTGTAGTTTATATTTGAACATATTCTTTTTTCCACTATTACCCACTTAGCGCTACGAATGTCCAGTTGCATTATCTACAGACAGAGTGTTTCAAAACTGCTCAATCCAAAGTATGGTTTAACTCTGTTAGCTGAATGCTCAGATCAGAAAGAAGTTTCACAGAATGCTTCTGTGTAGTTTATATTTGAATATATTCCTTTTTCCACTACTACTCTCTTAGCGCTCCAAATGTCCAGTTGCATTTTCTACAGAAAGAGTGTTCAGATCTGCTCAATCAAAAGTATGGTTTAACTCTGTTAGCTGAATGCACAGATCAGAAAAAAAGTTTCACAGAATGATTCTGTGTAGTTTATATTTGGAGACATTCCTTTTTCCACTATTACCCTCTTAGCGCTCCGAATCTCCACTTGCATTTTCTACAGAAAGAGTGTTTCAGAACGGCTCAATCAAAACTAAGGTTCAACTCTTTTAGTTGAACAAACAGAACAGAAAGAAGTTTCACACAATTCTTCTGTGTAGTTTTTATTTGTAGACATTCTTTTTCCCAATATAGGCCTCTTAGCGCTCAGAATGTCCAATTGCAGTTTCTACAGAAAGAGTGTTTCAGAACGGCTCAATCAAAAGTAAGGTTCAACTCTGTTAGTTGAATGCACAGAACAGAAAGAAGTTTCATACAATGCTTCTGTGTAGTTTATATTTGAACGTATTTTTTTTCCACTATTACCCACTTAGCGCTACGATTGTCCAGTTGCATTTTCTACAGACAGAGTGTTTCAAAACTGCTCAATCAAAAGTATGGTTTAACTCTGTTAGCTGAATGCTCAGATCAGAAAGAAGTTTCACAGAATGCTTCTGTGTAGTTTATATTTGAATATATTCCTTTTTCCACTAATACGCTCTTAGCGCTCCAAATGTCCAGTTGCATTTTCAACAGAAAGAGTGTTCAGATCTGCTCAATCAAAAGTATGGTTTAACTCTGTTAGCTGAATGCACAGATCAGAAAGAAGTTTCACCGAATGATTCTGTGTAGTTTATATTTTAAGACATTACTTTTTCCACTATTACCCTCTTAGCGCTCCGAATCTCCACTTGCATTTTCTACAAAAACAGTGTTTCATAACTGCTCAATCAAAAATATGTTTTATCTCTGTTAACTGAATTTACAGATCAGAAATAAGTTTCACAGTATGCATCTGTGTAGTTTTTATTTGAAGATATTCTTTTTCCCAATGTAGGCCTCTTAGCGCTTAGTATGTCCAATTGCAGTTTGTACAGAAAGAGTGTTTCAGAACGGCTCAATCAAAAGTAAGGTTCAACTCTGTTAGTTGAATGCACAGAACAGAAAGAATTTTCACAGAATGCTACTGTGTAGTTTATATTTGAATATATTCCTTTTTCCACTATTACCCTCTTAGCGCTCCGAATGTCCACTTGCAGTTTCTACAGAAAGAGTGTTCAGAACTGCGCGATCAAAAGTATGGTTTAACTCTGTTATCTTAATGAACATATCAGAAATAAGTTTCACACAATGCTTCTGTGTAGTTTTTATTTGAAGATATTATTTTTCCCAATAGAGGCCTCTTAGCGCTCAGAATGTCCAATTGCAGTTTCTACAGAAAGAGTGTTTCAGAAAGGCTCAATCAAAAGTAAGGTTCAACTCTGTTAGTTGAATGCACAGAACAGAAAGAAGTTTCATACAATGCTTCTGTGTAGTTTATATTTGAACATATTCTTTTTTCCACTATTACCCACTTAGCGCTACGAATGTCCAGTTGCATTTTCTACAGACAGAGTGTTTCAAAACTGCTCAATCAAAAGTATGGTTTAACTCCGTTAGCTGAATGCTCAGATCAGAAGGAAGTTTCACAGAATGCTTCTGTGTAGTTTATATTTGAATATATTCCTTTTTCTACTAATACGCTCTTAGCGCTCCAAATGTCCAGTTGCATTTTCAACAGAAAGAGTGTTCAGATCTGCTCAATCAAAAGTATGGTTTAACTCTGTTAGCTGAATGCACAGATCAGAAAGAAGTTTCACCGAATGATTCTGTGTAGTTTATATTTGAAGACATTCCTTTTTCCACTATTACCCTCTTAACGCTCCGAATCTCCACTTGCATTTTCTACAAAAACAGTGTTTCATAACTGCTCAATCAAAAATATGTTTTATCTCTGTTAACTGAATTTACAGATCAGAAAGAAGTTTCACAGTATGCATCTGTGTAGTTTTTATTTGAAGATATTCTTTTTCCCAATGTAGGCCTCTTAGCGCTTAGCATGTCCAATTGCAGTTTCTACAGAAAGAGTGTTTCAGAACGGCTCAATCAAAAGTAAGGTTCAACTCTGTTAGTTGAATGCACAGAACAGAAAGAATTTTCACAGAATACTACTGTGTAGTTTATATTTGAATATATTCCTTTTTCCACTATTACCCTCTTAGCGCTCCGAATGTCCACTTGCATTTTCTACAGAAAGAGTGTTCAGAACTGCGCAATCAAAAGTATGGTTTAACTCTGTTAGCTTAATGAACATATCAGAAATAAGTTTCACACAATGCTTCTGTGTAGTTTTTATTTGAAGTTATTATTTTTCCCAATAGAGGCCTCTTCGCGCTCAGAATGTCCAATTGCAGTTTCTACAGAAAGAGAGTTTCAGAAAGGCTCAATCAAAAGTAAGGTTCAACTCTTTTAGTTGAATGCACAGAACAGAAAGAAGTTTCATACGATGCTTCTGTGTAGTTTATATTTGAACATATTCTTTTTTCCACTATTACCCACTTAGCGCTACGAATGTCCAGTTGCATTTTCTACAGACAGAGTGTTTCAAAACTGCTCAATCAAAAGTATGGTTTAACTCTGTTAGCTGAATGCTCAGATCAGAAAGAAGTTTCACAGAATGCTTCTGTGTAGTTTATATTTGAATATATTCCTTTTTCCACTACTACTCTCTTAGCGTTCCAAATGTCCAGTTGCATTTTCTACAGAAAGAGTGTTCAGATCTGCTCAATCAAAAGTATGGTTTAACTCTGTTAGCTGAATGCACAGATCAGAAAGAAGTTTCACAGAATGATTCTGTGTAGTTTATATTTGGAGACATTCCTTTTTTCCACTATTACCCTCTCAGCGCTCCGAATCTCCACTTGCATTTTCTACAGAAAGAGTGTTTCAGAACGGCTCAATCAAAACTAAGGTTCAACTCTTTTAGTTGAACAAACAGAACAGAAAGAAGTTTCACACAATTCTTCTGTGTAGTTTTTATTTGTAGACATTCTTTTTCCCAATATAGGCCTCTTAGCGCTCAGAATGTCCAATTGCAGTTTCTACAGAAAGAGTGTTTCAAAACGGCTCAATCAAAAGTAAGGTTCAACTCTGTTAGTTGAATGCACAGAACAGAAAGAAGTTTCATACAATGCTTCTGTGTAGTTTATATTTGAACATATTTTTTTTCCACTATTACCTACTTAGCGCTACGAATGTCCAGTTGCATTTTCTACAGACAGAGTGTTTCAAAACTGCTCAATCAAAAGTATGGTTTAACTCTGTTAGCTGAATGCTCAGATCAGAAAGAAGTTTCACAGAATGCTTCTGTGTAGTTTATATTTGAATATATTCCTTTTTCCACTACTACGCTCTTAGCGCTCCAAATGTCCAGTTGCATATTCTACAGAAAGAGTGTTCAGATCTGCTCAATCAAAAGTATGGTTTAACACTGTTACCTGAATGCACAGATCAGAAAGAAGTTTCACCGAATGATTCTGTGTAGTTTATATTTGAAGACATTCCTTTTTCCACTATTACCCTCTTAGCGCTCCGAATCTCCACTTGCATTTTCTACAAAAAGAGTGTTTCATAACTGATCAATCAAAAATATGTTTTATCTCTGTTAACTGAATTTACAGATCAGTAATAAGTTTCACACAATGCATCTGTGTAGTTTTTATTTGAAGATATTCTTTTCCCAATGTAGGCCTCTTAGCGCTCAGAATGTCCAATTGCAGTTTCTACAGAAAGAGTGTTTCAGAACGGCTCAATCAAAAGTAAGGTTCAACTCTGTTAGTTGAATGCACAGAACAGAAAGAAGTTTCATACAATGCTTCTGTGTAGTTTATATTTGAACATATTCTTTTTTCCACTATTACCCACTTAGCGCTACGAATGTCCAGTTGCATTTTCAACAGAAAGAGTGTTCAGATCTGCTCAATCAAAAGTATGGTTTAACTCTGTTAGCTGAATGCACAGATCAGAAAGAAGTTTCACCGAATGATTCTGTGTAGTTTATATTTGAAGACATTCCTTTTTCCACTATTACCCTCTTAACGCTCCGAATCTCCACTTGCATTTTCTACAAAAACAGTGTTTCATAACTGCTCAATCAAAAATATGTTTTATCTCTGTTAACTGAATTTACAGATCAGAAAGAAGTTTCACAGTATGCATCTGTGTAGTTTTTATTTGAAGATATTCTTTTTCCCAATGTAGGCCTCTTAGCGCTTAGCATGTCCAATTGCAGTTTCTACAGAAAGAGTGTTTCAGAACGGCTCAATCAAAAGTAAGGTTCAACTCTGTTAGTTGAATGCACAGAACAGAAAGAATTTTCACAGAATACTACTGTGTAGTTTATATTTGAATATATTCCTTTTTCCACTATTACCCTCTTAGCGCTCCGAATGTCCACTTGCATTTTCTACAGAAAGAGTGTTCAGAACTGCGCAATCAAAAGTATGGTTTAACTCTGTTAGCTTAATGAACATATCAGAAATAAGTTTCACACAATGCTTCTGTGTAGTTTTTATTTGAAGATATTATTTTTCCCAACATAGGCCTCTTAGCGCTCAGAATGTCCAATTGCAGTTTCTACAGAAAGAGTGTTTCAGAAAGGCTCAATAAAAAGTAAGGTTCAAATCTGTTAGTTGAATGCACAGAACAGAAAGAAGTTTCATACAATGCTTCTGTGTAGTTTATAATTGAACATATTCTTTTTTCCACTATTACCAACTTAGCGCTACGAATGTCCAGTTGCATTTTCTACAGACAGAGTGTTTCAAAACTGCTCAATCAAAAGTATGGTTTAACTCTGTTAGCTGAATGCTCAGATCAGAAAGAAGTTTCACAGAATGCTTCTGTGTAGTTTATATTTGAATATATTCCTTTTTCCACTACTACTCTCTTAGCGTTCCAAATGTCCAGTTGCATTTTCTACAGAAAGAGTGTTCAGATCTGCTCAATCAAAAGTATGGTTTAACTCTGTTAGCTGAATGCACAGATCAGAAAGAAGTTTCACAGAATGATTCTGTGTAGTTTATATTTGGAGACATTCCTTTTTTCCACTATTACCCTCTTAGCGCTCCGAATCTCCACTTGCATTTTCTACAGAAAGAGTGTTTCAGAACGGCTCAATCAAAACTAAGGTTCAACTCTTTTAGTTGAACAAACAGAACAGAAAGAAGTTTCACACAATTCTTCTGTGTAGTTTTTATTTGTAGACATTCTTTTTCCCAATATAGGCCTCTTAGAGCTCAGAATGTCCAATTGCAGTTTCTACAGAAAGAGTGTTTCAGAACGGCTCAATCAAAAGTAAGGTTCAACTCTGTTAGTTGAATGCACAGAACAGAAAGAAGTTTCATACAATGCTTCTGTGTAGTTTATATTTGAACATATTCTTTTTTCCACTATTACCTACTTAGCGCTACGAATGTCCAGTTGCATTTTCTACAGACAGAGTGTTTCAAAACTGCTCAATCAAAAGTATGGTTTAACTCTGTTAGCTGAATGCTCAGATCAGAAAGAAGTTTCACAGAATGCTTCTGTGTAGTTTATATTTGAATATATTCCTTTTTCCACTACTACGCTCTTAGCGCTCCAAATGTCCAGTTGCATATTCTACAGAAAGAGTGTTCAGATCTGCTCAATCAAAAGTATGGTTTAACACTGTTAGCTGAATGCACAGATCAGAAAGAAGTTTCACCGAATGATTCTGTGTAGTTTATATTTGAAGACATTCCTTTTTCCATTATTACCCTCTTAGCGCTCCGAATCTCCACTTGCATTTTCTACAAAAAGAGTGTTTCATAACTGCTCAATCAAAAATATGTTTTATCTCTGTTAACTGAATTTACAGATCAGTAATAAGTTTCACAGAATGCATCTGTGTAGTTTTTATTTGAAGATATTCTTTTTCCCAATGTAGGCCTCTTAGCGCTTAGCATGTCCAATTGCAGTTTCTACAGAAAGAGTGTTTCAGAACGGCTCAATCAAAAGTAAGGTTCAACTCTGTTAGTTGAATGCACAGAACAGAAAGGATTTTCACAGAATGCTACTGTGTAGTTTATATTTGAATATATTCCTTTTTCCACTATTACCCTCTTAGCGCTCCGAATGTCCACTTGCATTTTCTACAGAAAGAGTGTTCAGAACTGCGCAATCAAAAGTATGGTTTAACTCTGTTAGCTTAATGAACATATCAGAAATAAGTTTCACACAATGCTTCTGTGTAGTTTTTATTTGAAGTTATTATTTTTCCCAATAGAGGCCTCTTCGCGCTCAGAATGTCCAATTGCAGTTTCTACAGAAAGAGAGTTTCAGAAAGGCTCAATCAAAAGTAAGGTTCAACTCTTTTAGTTGAATGCACAGAACAGAAAGAAGTTTCATACGATGCTTCTGTGTAGTTTATATTTGAACATATTCTTTTTTCCACTATTACCCACTTAGCGCTACGAATGTCCAGTTGCATTTTCTACAGACAGAGTGTTTCAAAACTGCTCAATCAAAAGTATGGTTTAACTCTGTTAGCTGAATGCTCAGATCAGAAAGAAGTTTCACAGAATGCTTCTGTGTAGTTTATATTTGAATATATTCCTTTTTCCACTACTACTCTCTTAGCGTTCCAAATGTCCAGTTGCATTTTCTACAGAAAGAGTGTTCAGATCTGCTCAATCAAAAGTATGGTTTAACTCTGTTAGCTGAATGCACAGATCAGAAAGAAGTTTCACAGAATGATTCTGTGTAGTTTATATTTGGAGACATTCCTTTTTTCCACTATTACCCTCTCAGCGCTCCGAATCTCCACTTGCATTTTCTACAGAAAGAGTGTTTCAGAACGGCTCAATCAAAACTAAGGTTCAACTCTTTTAGTTGAACAAACAGAACAGAAAGAAGTTTCACACAATTCTTCTGTGTAGTTTTTATTTGTAGACATTCTTTTTCCCAATATAGGCCTCTTAGCGCTCAGAATGTCCAATTGCAGTTTCTACAGAAAGAGTGTTTCAGAACGGCTCAATCAAAAGTAAGGTTCAACTCTGTTAGTTGAATGCACAGAACAGAAAGAAGTTGCATACAATGCTTCTGTGTAGTTTATATTTGAACATATTTTTTTTCCACTATTACCTACTTAGCGCTACGAATGTCCAGTTGCATTTTCTACAGACAGAGTGTTTCAAAACTGCTCAATCAAAAGTATGGTTTAACTCTGTTAGCTGAATGCTCAGATCAGAAAGAAGTTTCACAGAATGCTTCTGTGTAGTTTATATTTGAATATATTCCTTTTTCCACTACTACGCTCTTAGCGCTCCAAATGTCCAGTTGCATATTCTACAGAAAGAGTGTTCAGATCTGCTCAATCAAAAGTATGGTTTAACACTGTTACCTGAATGCACAGATCAGAAAGGAGTTTCACCGAATGATTCTGTGTAGTTTATATTTGAAGACATTCCTTTTTCCACTATTACCCTCTTAGCGCTCCGAATCTCCACTTGCATTTTCTACAAAAAGAGTGTTTCATAACTGATCAATCAAAAATATGTTTTATCTCTGTTAACTGAATTTACAGATCAGTTATAAGTTTCACACAATGCATCTGTGTAGTTTTTATTTGAAGATATTCTTTTTCCCAATGTAGGCCTCTTAGCGCTCAGAATGTCCAATTGCAGTTTCTACAGAAAGAGTGTTTCAGAACGGCTCAATCAAAAGTAAGGTTCAACTCTGTTAGTTGAATGCACAGAACAGAAAGAAGTTTCATACAATGCTTCTGTGTAGTTTATATTTGAACATATTCTTTTTTCCACTATTACCCACTTAGCGCTACGAATGTCCAGTAGCATTTTCAACAGAAAGTGTGTTCAGATCTGCTCAATCAAAAGTATGGTTTAACTCTGTTAGCTGAATGCACAGATCAGAAAGAAGTTTCACCGAATGATTCTGTGTAGTTTATATTTGAAGACATTCCTTTTTCCACTATTACCCTCTTAACGCTCCGAATCTCCACTTGCATTTTCTACAAAAACAGTGTTTCATAACTGCTCAATCAAAAATATGTTTTATCTCTGTTAACTGAATTTACAGATCAGAAAGAAGTTTCACAGTATGCATCTGTGTAGTTTTTATTTGAAGATATTCTTTTTCCCAATGTAGGCCTCTTAGCGCTTAGCATGTCCAATTGCAGTTTCTACAGAAAGAGTGTTTCAGAACGGCTCAATCAAAAGTAAGGTTCAACTCTGTTAGTTGAATGCACAGAACAGAAAGAATTTTCACAGAATACTACTGTGTAGTTTATATTGGAATATATTCCTTTTTCCACTATTACCCTCTTAGCGCTCCGAATGTCCACTTGCATTTTCTACAGAAAGAGTGTTCAGAACTGCGCAATCAAAAGTATGGTTTAACTCTGTTAGCTTAATGAACATATCAGAAATAAGTTTCACACAATGCTTCTGTGTAGTTTTTATTTGAAGATATTATTTTTCCCAACATAGGCCTCTTAGCGCTCAGAATGTCCAATTGCAGTTTCTACAGAAAGAGTGTTTCAGAAAGGCTCAATCAAAAGTAAGGTTCAAATCTGTTAGTTGAATGCACAGAACAGAAAGAAGTTTCATACAATGCTTCTGTGTAGTTTATAATTGAACATATTCTTTTTTCCACTATTACCAACTTAGCGCTACGAATGTCCAGTTGCATTTTCTACAGACAGAGTGTTTCAAAACTGCTCAATCAAAAGTATGGTTTAACTCTGTTAGCTGAATGCTCAGATCAGAAAGAAGTTTCACAGAATGCTTCTGTGTAGTTTATATTTGAATATATTCCTTTTTCCACTACTACTCTCTTAGCGTTCCAAATGTCCAGTTGCATTTTCTACAGAAAGAGTGTTCAGATCTGCTCAATCAAAACTATGGTTTAACTCTGTTAGCTGAATGCACAGATCAGAAAGAAGTTTCACAGAATGATTCTGTGTAGTTTATATTTGGAGACATTCCTTTTTTCCACTATTACCCTCTTAGCGCTCCGAATCTCCACTTGCATTTTCTACAGAAAGAGTGTTTCAGAATGGCTCAATCAAAACTAAGGTTCAACTCTTTTAGTTGAACAAACAGAACAGAAAGAAGTTTCACACAATTCTTCTGTGTAGTTTTTATTTGTAGACATTCTTTTTCCCAATATAGGCCTCTTAGCGCTCAGAATGTCCAATTGCAGTTTCTACAGAAAGAGTGTTTCAGAACGGCTCAATCAAAAGTAAGGTTCAACTCTGTTAGTTGAATGCACAGAACAGAAAGAAGTTTCATACAATGCTTCTGTGTAGTTTATATTTGAACATATTCTTTTTTCCACTATTACCTACTTAGCGCCACGAATGTCCAGTTGCATTTTCTACAGACAGAGTGTTTCAAAACTGCTCAATCAAAAGTATGGTTTAACTCTGTTAGCTGAATGCTCAGATCAGAAAGAAGTTTCACAGAATGCTTCTGTGTAGTTTATATTTGAATATATTCCTTTTTCCACTACTACGCTCTTAGCGCTCCAAATGTCCAGTTGCATATTCTACAGAAAGAGTGTTCAGATCTGCTCAATCAAAAGTATGGTTTAACACTGTTAGCTGAATGCACAGATCAGAAAGAAGTTTCACCGAATGATTCTGTGTAGTTTATATTTGAAGACATTCCTTTTTCCATTATTACCCTCTTAGCGCTCCGAATCTCCACTTGCATTTTCTACAAAAAGAGTGTTTCATAACTGCTCAATCAAAAATATGTTTTATCTCTGTTAACTGAATTTACAGATCAGTAATAAGTTTCACAGAATGCATCTGTGTAGTTTTTATTTGAAGATATTCTTTTTCCCAATGTAGGCCTCTTAGCGCTTAGCATGTCCAATTGCAGTTTCTACAGAAAGAGTGTTTCAGAACGGCTCAATCAAAAGTAAGGTTCAACTCTGTTAGTTGAATGCACAGAACAGAAAGGATTTTCACAGAATGCTACTGTGTAGTTTATATTTGAATATATTCCTTTTTCCACTATTACCCTCTTAGCGCTCCGAATGTCCACTTGCATTTTCTACAGAAAGAGTGTTCAGAACTGCGCAATCAAAAGTATGGTTTAACTCTGTTAGCTTAATGAACATATCAGAAATAAGTTTCACACAATGCTTCTGTGTAGTTTTTATTTGAAGTTATTATTTTTCCCAATAGAGGCCTCGTCGCGCTCAGAATGTCCAATTGCAGTTTCTACAGAAAGAGAGTTTCAGAAAGGCTCAATCAAAAGTAAGGTTCAACTCTTTTAGTTGAATGCACAGAACAGAAATAAGTTTCATACGATGCTTCTGTGTAGTTTATATTTGAACATATTCTTTTTTCCACTATTACCCACTTAGCGCTACGAATGTCCAGTTGCATTTTCTACAGACAGAGTGTTTCAAAACTGCTCAATCAAAAGTATGGTTTAACTCTGTTAGCTGAATGCTCAGATCAGAAAGAAGTTTCACAGAATGCTTCTGTGTAGTTTATATTTGAATATATTCCTTTTTCCACTACTACGCTCTTAGCGTTCCAAATGTCCAGTTGCATTTTCTACAGAAAGAGTGTTCAGATCTGCTCAATCAAAAGTATGGTTTAACTCTGTTAGCTGAATGCACAGATCAGAAAGAAGTTTCACCGAATGATTCTGTGTAGTTTATATTTGGAGACATTCCTTTTTTCCACTATTACCCTCTCAGCGCTCCGAATCTCCACTTGCATTTTCTACAGAAAGAGTGTTTCAGAACGGCTCAATCAAAACTAAGGTTCAACTCTTTTAGTTGAACAAACAGAACAGAAAGAAGTTTCACACAATTCTTCTGTGTAGTTTTTATTTGTAGACATTCTTTTTCCCAATATAGGCCTCTTAGCGCTCAGAATGTCCAATTGCAGTTTCTACAGAAAGAGTGTTTCAGAACGGCTCAATCAAAAGTAAGGTTCAACTCTGTTAGTTGAATGCACAGAACAGAAAGAAGTTTCATACAATGCTTCTGTGTAGTTTATATTTGAACATATTCTTTTTTCCACTATTACCTACTTAGCGCTACGAATGTCCAGTTGCATTTTCTACAGACAGAGTGTTTCAAAACTGCTCAATCAAAAGTATGGTTTAACTCTGTTAGCTGAATGCTCAGATCAGAAAGAAGTTTCACAGAATGCTTCTGTGTAGTTTATATTTGAATATATTCCTTTTTCCACTACTACGCTCTTAGCGCTCCAAATGTCCAGTTGCATATTCTACAGAAAGAGTGTTCAGATCTGCTCAATCAAAACTATGGTTTAACACTGTTACCTGAATGCACAGATCAGAAAGAAGTTTCACCGAATGATTCTGTGTAGTTTATATTTGAAGACATTCCTTTTTCCACTATTACCCTCTTAGCGCTCCGAATCTCCACTTGCATTTTCTACAAAAAGAGTGTTTCATAACTGATCAATCAAAAATATGTTTTATCTCTGTTAACTGAATTTACAGATCAGTTATAAGTTTCACACAATGCATCTGTGTAGTTTTTATTTGAAGATATTCTTTTTCCCAATGTAGGCCTCTTAGCGCTCAGAATGTCCAATTGCAGTTTCTACAGAAAGAGTGTTTCAGAACGGCTCAATCAAAAGTAAGGTTCAACTCTGTTAGTTGAATGCACAGAACAGAAAGAAGTTTCATACAATGCTTCTGTGTAGTTTATATTTGAACATATTCTTTTTTCCACTATTACCCACTTAGCGCTACGAATGTCCAGTTGCATTTTCAACAGAAAGAGTGTTCAGATCTGCTCAATCAAAAGTATGGTTTAACTCTGTTAGCTGAATGCACAGATCAGAAAGAAGTTTCACCGAATGATTCTGTGTAGTTTATATTTGAAGACATTCCTTTTTCCACTATTACCCTCTTAACGCTCCGAATCTCCACTTGCATTTTCTACAAAAACAGTGTTTCATAACTGCTCAATCAAAAATATGTTTTATCTCTGTTAACTGAATTTACAGATCAGAAAGAAGTTTCACAGTATGCATCTGTGTAGTTTTTATTTGAAGATATTATTTTTCCCAATGTAGGCCTCTTAGCGCTTAGCATGTCCAATTGCAGTTTCTACAGAAAGAGTGTTTCAGAACGGCTCAATCAAAAGTAAGGTTCAACTCTGTTAGTTGAATGCACAGAACAGAAAGAATTTTCACAGAATACTACTGTGTAGTTTATATTTGAATATATTCCTTTTTCCACTATTACCCTCTTAGCGCTCCGAATGTCCACTTGCATTTTCTACAGAAAGAGTGTTCAGAACTGCGCAATCAAAAGTATGGTTTAACTCTGTTAGCTTAATGAACATATCAGAAATAAGTTTCACACAATGCTTCTGTGTAGTTTTTATTTGAAGATATTATTTTTCCCAACATATGCCTCTTAGCGCTCAGAATGTCCAATTGCAGTTTCTACAGAAAGAGTGTTTCAGAAAGGCTCAATCAAAAGTAAGGTTCAAATCTGTTAGTTGAATGCACAGAACAGAAAGAAGTTTCATACAATGCTTCTGTGTAGTTTATAATTGAACATATTCTTTTTTCCACTATTACCAACTTAGCGCTACGAATGTCCAGTTGCATTTTCTACAGACAGAGTGTTTCAAAACTGCTCAATCAAAAGTATGGTTTAACTCTGTTAGCTGAATGCTCAGATCAGAAAGAAGTTTCACAGAATGCTTCTGTGTAGTTTATATTTGAATATATTCCTTTTTCCACTACTACTCTCTTAGCGTTCCAAATGTCCAGTTGCATTTTCTACAGAAAGAGTGTTCAGATCTGCTCAATCAAAAGTATGGTTTAACTCTGTTAGCTGAATGCACAGATCAGAAAGAAGTTTCACAGAATGATTCTGTGTAGTTTATATTTGGAGACATTCCTTTTTTCCACTATTACCCTCTTAGCGCTCCGAATCTCCACTTGCATTTTCTACAGAAAGAGTGTTTCAGAACGGCTCAATCAAAACTAAGGTTCAACTCTTTTAGTTGAACAAACAGAACAGAAAGAAGTTTCACACAATTCTTCTGTGTAGTTTTTATTTGTAGACATTCTTTTTCCCAATATAGGCCTCTTAGCGCTCAGAATGTCCAATTGCAGTTTCTACAGAAAGAGTGTTTCAGAACGGCTCAATCAAAAGTAAGGTTCAACTCTGTTAGTTGAATGCACAGAACAGAAAGAAGTTTCATACAATGCTTCTGTGTAGTTTATATTTGAACATATTCTTTTTTCCACTATTACCTACTTAGCGCTACGAATGTCCAGTTGCATTTTCTACAGACAGAGTGTTTCAAAACTGCTCAATCAAAAGTATGGTTTAACTCTGTTAGCTGAATGCTCAGATCAGAAAGAAGTTTCACAGAATGCTTCTGTGTAGTTTATATTTGAATATATTCCTTTTTCCACTACTACGCTCTTAGCGCTCCAAATGTCCAGTTGCATATTCTACAGAAAGAGTGTTCAGATCTGCTCAATCAAAAGTATGGTTTAACACTGTTAGCTGAATGCACAGATCAGAAAGAAGTTTCACCGAATGATTCTGTGTAGTTTATATTTGAAGACATTCCTTTTTCCATTATTACCCTCTTAGAGCTCCGAATCTCCACTTGCATTTTCTACAAAAAGAGTGTTTCATAACTGCTCAATCAAAAATATGTTTTATCTCTGTTAACTGAATTTACAGATCAGTAATAAGTTTCACAGAATGCGTCTGTGTAGTTTTTATTTGAAGATATTCTTTTTCCCAATGTAGGCCTCTTAGCGCTTAGCATGTCCAATTGCAGTTTCTACAGAAAGAGTGTTTCAGAACGGCTCAATCAAAAGTAAGGTTCAACTCTGTTAGTTGAATGCACAGAACAGAAAGGATTTTCACAGAATGCTACTGTGTAGTTTATATTTGAATATATTCCTTTTTCCACTATTACCCTCTTAGCGCTCCGAATGTCCACTTGCATTTTCTACAGAAAGAGTGTTCAGAACTGCGCAATCAAAAGTATGGTTTAACTCTGTTAGCTTAATGAACATATCAGAAATAAGTTTCACACAATGCTTCTGTGTAGTTTTTATTTGAAGTTATTATTTTTCCCAATAGAGGCCTCTTCGCGCTCAGAATGTCCAATTGCAGTTTCTACAGAAAGAGAGTTTCAGAAAGGCTCAATCAAAAGTAAGGTTCAACTCTTTTAGTTGAATGCACAGAACAGAAATAAGTTTCATACGATGCTTCTGTGTAGTTTATATTTGAACATATTCTTTTTTCCACTATTACCCACTTAGCGCTACGAATGTCCAGTTGCATTTTCTACAGACAGAGTGTTTCAAAACTGCTCAATCAAAAGTATGGTTTAACTCTGTTAGCTGAATGCTCAGATCAGAAAGAAGTTTCACAGAATGCTTCTGTGTAGTTTATATTTGAATATATTCCTTTTTCCACTACTACTCTCTTAGCGTTCCAAATGTCCAGTTGCATTTTCTACAGAAAGAGTGTTCAGATCTGCTCAATCAAAAGTATGGTTTAACTCTGTTAGCTGAATGCACAGATCAGAAAGAAGTTTCACAGAATGATTCTGTGTAGTTTATATTTGGAGACATTCCTTTTTTCCACTATTACCCTCTCAGCGCTCCGAATCTCCACTTGCATTTTCTACAGAAAGAGTGTTTCAGAACGGCTCAATCAAAACTAAGGTTCAACTCTTTTAGTTGAACAAACAGAACAGAAAGAAGTTTCACACAATTCTTCTGTGTAGTTTTTATTTGTAGACATTCTTTTTCCCAATATAGGCCTCTTAGCGCTCAGAATGTCCAATTGCAGTTTCTACAGAAAGAGTGTTTCAGAACGGCTCAATCAAAAGTAAGGTTCAACTCTGTTAGTTGAATGCACAGAACAGAAAGAAGTTTCATACAATGCTTCTGTGTAGTTTATATTTGAACATATTCTTTTTTCCACTATTACCTACTTAGCGCTACGAATGTCCAGTTGCATTTTCTACAGACAGAGTGTTTCAAAACTGCTCAATCAAAAGTATGGTTTAACTCTGTTAGCTGAATGCTCAGATCAGAAAGAAGTTTCACAGAATGCTTCTGTGTAGTTTATATTTGAATATATTCCTTTTTCCACTACTACGCTCTTAGCGCTCCAAATGTCCAGTTGCATATTCTACAGAAAGAGTGTTCAGATCTCCTCAATCAAAAGTATGGTTTAACACTGTTACCTGAATGCACAGATCAGAAAGAAGTTTCACCGAATGATTCTGTGTAGTTTATATTTGAAGACATTCCTTTTTCCACTATTACCCTCTTAGCGCTCCGAATCTCCACTTGCATTTTCTACAAAAAGAGTGTTTCATAACTGATCAATCAAAAATATGTTTTATCTCTGTTAACTGAATTTACAGATCAGTAATAAGTTTCACACAATGCATCTGTGTAGTTTTTATTTGAAGATATTCTTTTCCCAATGTAGGCCTCTTAGCGCTCAGAATGTCCAATTGCAGTTTCTACAGAAAGAGTGTTTCAGAACGGCTCAATCAAAAGTAAGGTTCAACTCTGTTAGTTGAATGCACAGAAGAGAAAGAAGTTTCATACAATGCTTCTGTGTAGTTTATATTTGAACATATTCTTTTTTCCACAATTACCCACTTAGCGCTACGAATGTCCAGTTGCATTTTCAACAGAAAGAGTGTTCAGATCTGCTCAATCAAAAGTATGGTTTAACTCTGTTAGCTGAATGCACAGATCAGAAAGAAGTTTCACCGAATGATTCTGTGTAGTTTATATTTGAAGACATTCCTTTTTCCACTATTACCCTCTTAACGCTCCGAATCTCCACTTGCATTTTCTACAAAAACAGTGTTTCATAACTGCTCAATCAAAAATATGTTTTATCTTTGTTAACTGAATTTACAGATCAGAAAGAAGTTTCACAGTATGCATCTGTGTAGTTTTTATTTGAAGATATTCTTTTTCCCAATGTAGGCCTCTTAGCGCTTAGCATGTCCAATTGCAGTTTCTACAGAAAGAGTGTTTCAGAACGGCTCAATCAAAAGTAAGGTTCAACTCTGTTAGTTGAATGCACAGAACAGAAAGAATTTTCACAGAATACTACTGTGTAGTTTATATTTGAATATATTCCTTTTTCCACTATTACCCTCTTAGCGCTCCGAATGTCCACTTGCATTTTCTACAGAAAGAGTGTTCAGAACTGCGCAATCAAAAGTATGGTTTAACTCTGTTAGCTTAATGAACATATCAGAAATAAGTTTCACACAATGCTTCTGTGTAGTTTTTATTTGAAGATATTATTTTTCCCAACATAGGCCTCTTAGCGCTCAGAATGTCCAATTGCAGTTTCTACAGAAAGAGTGTTTCAGAAAGGCTCAATCAAAAGTAAGGTTCAAATCTGTTAGTTGAATGCACAGAACAGAAAGAAGTTTCATACAATGCTTCTGTGTAGTTTATAATTGAACATATTCTTTTTTCCACTATTACCAACTTAGCGCTACGAATGTCCAGTTGCATTTTCTACAGACAGAGTGTTTCAAAACTGCTCAATCAAAAGTATGGTTCAACTCTGTTAGCTGAATGCTCAGATCAGAAAGAAGTTTCACAGAATGCTTCTGTGTAGTTTATATTTGAATATATTCCTTTTTCCACTACTACTCTCTTAGCGTTCCAAATGTCCAGTTGCATTTTCTACAGAAAGAGTGTTCAGATCTGCTCAATCAAAAGTATGGTTTAACTCTGTTAGCTGAATGCACAGATCAGAAAGAAGTTTCACAGAATGATTCTGTGTAGTTTATATTTGGAGACATTCCTTTTTTCCACTATTACCCTCTTAGCGCTCCGAATCTCCACTTGCATTTTCTACAGAAAGAGTGTTTCAGAACGGCTCAATCAAAACTAAGGTTCAACTCTTTTAGTTGAACAAACAGAACAGAAAGAAGTTTCACACAATTCTTCTGTGTAGTTTTTATTTGTAGACATTCTTTTTCCCAATATAGGCCTCTTAGCGCTCAGAATGTCCAATTGCAGTTTCTACAGAAAGAGTGTTTCAGAACGGCTCAATCAAAAGTAAGGTTCAACTCTGTTAGTTGAATGCACAGAACAGAAAGAAGTTTCATACAATGCTTCTGTGTAGTTTATATTTGAACATATTCTTTTTTCCACTATTACCTACTTAGCGCTACGAATGTCCAGTTGCATTTTCTACAGACAGAGTGTTTCAAAACTGCTCAATCAAAAGTATGGTTTAACTCTGTTAGCTGAATGCTCAGATCAGAAAGAAGTTTCACAGAATGCTTCTGTGTAGTTTATATTTGAATATATTCCTTTTTCCACTACTACGCTCTTAGCGCTCCAAATGTCCAGTTGCATATTCTACAGAAAGAGTGTTCAGATCTGCTCAATCAAAAGTATGGTTTAACACTGTTAGCTGAATGCACAGATCAGAAAGAAGTTTCACCGAATGATTTTGTGTAGTTTATATTTGAAGACATTCCTTTTTCCATTATTACCCTCTTAGCGCTCCGAATCTCCACTTGCATTTTCTACAAAAAGAGTGTTTCATAACTGCTCAATCAAAAATATGTTTTATCTCTGTTAACTGAATTTACAGATCAGTAATAAGTTTCACAGAATGCATCTGTGTAGTTTTTATTTGAAGATATTCTTTTTCCCAATGTAGGCCTCTTAGCGCTTAGCATGTCCAATTGCAGTTTCTACAGAAAGAGTGTTTCAGAACGGCTCAATCAAAAGTAAGGTTCAACTCTGTTAGTTGAATGCACAGAACAGAAAGGATTTTCACAGAATGCTACTGTGTAGTTTATATTTGAATATATTCCTTTTTCCACTATTACCCTCTTAGCGCTCCGAATGTCCACTTGCATTTTCTACAGAAAGAGTGTTCAGAACTGCGCAATCAAAAGTATGGTTTAACTCTGTTAGCTTAATGAACATATCAGAAATAAGTTTCACACAATGCTCCTGTGTAGTTTTTATTTGAAGTTATTATTTTTCCCAATAGAGGCCTCTTCGCGCTCAGAATGTCCAATTGCAGTTTCTACAGAAAGAGAGTTTCAGAAAGGCTCAATCAAAAGTAAGGTTCAACTCTTTTAGTTGAATGCACAGAACAGAAAGTAGTTTCATACGATGCTTCTGTGTAGTTTATATTTGAACATATTCTTTTTTCCACTATTACCCACTTAGCGCTACGAATGTCCAGTTGCATTTTCTACAGACAGAGTGTTTCAAAACTGCTCAATCAAAAGTATGGTTTAACTCTGTTAGCTGAATGCTCAGATCAGAAAGAAGTTTCACAGAATGCTTCTGTGTAGTTTATATTTGAATATATTCCTTTTTCCACTACTACTCTCTTAGCGTTCCAAATGTCCAGTTGCATTTTCTACAGAAAGAGTGTTCAGATCTGCTCAATCAAAAGTATGGTTTAACTCTGTTAGCTGAATGCACAGATCAGAAAGAAGTTTCACAGAATGATTCTGTGTAGTTTATATTTGGAAACATTCCTTTTTTCCACTATTACCCTCTCAGCGCTCCGAATCTCCACTTGCATTTTCTACAGAAAGAGTGTTTCAGAACGGCTCAATCAAAACTAAGGTTCAACTCTTTTAGTTGAACAAACAGAACAGAAAGAAGTTTCACACAATTCTTCTGTGTAGTTTTTATTTGTAGACATTCTTTTTCCCAATATAGGCCTCTTAGCGCTCAGAATGTCCAATTGCAGTTTCTACAGAAAGAGTGTTTCAGAACGGCTCAATCAAAAGTAAGGTTCAACTCTGTTAGTTGAATGCACAGAACAGAAAGAATTTTCACAGAATGCTACTGTGTAGTTTATATTTGAATATATTACTTTTTCCACTATTACCCTCTTAGCGCTCCGAATGTCCACTTGCATTTTCTACAGAAAGAGTGTTCAGAACTGCGCAATCAAAAGTATGGTTTAACTCTGTTAGCTTAATGAACATATCAGAAAAAAGTTTCACACAATGCTTCTGTGTAGTTTTTATTTGAAGATATTATTTTTCCCAATGTAGGCCTCTTAGCGCTCAGAATGTCCAATTGCAGTTACTACAGAAAGTGTGTTTCAGAACGGCTCAATCAAAACTAAGGTTCAACTCTCTTAGTTGAACAAACAGAACAGAAAGTAGTTTCACACAATTCTTCTGTGTAGTTTTTATTTGTAGACATTCTTTTTCCCAATATAGGCCTCTTAGCGCTCAGAATGTCCAATTGCAGTTTCTACAGAAAGAGTGTTTCAGAACGGCTCAATCAAAAGTAAGGTTCAACTCTGTTAGTTGAATGCACAGAACAGAAAGAATTTTCACAGAATGATACTGTGTAGTTTATATTTGAATATATTCCTTTTTCCACTATTACCCTCTTAGCGCTCCGAATGTCCACTTTCATTTTCTACAGAAAGAGTGTTCATAACTGCGCAATCAAATGTATGGTTTAACTCTGTTAGCTTAATGAACATATCAGAAATAAGTTTCACACAATGCTTCTGTGTAGGTTTTATTTGAAGATATTTTTTTTCCCAACATAGGCCTCTTAGCGCTCAGAATGTCCAATTGCAGTTTCTACAGAAAGAGTGTTTCAGAGAGGCTCAATCAAAAGTAAGGTTCAACTCTGTTAGTTGTATGCACAGAACAGAAAGAAGTTTCATACAATGCTTCTGTGTAGATTATATTTGAACATATTCTTTTTTCCACTATTACCCACTTAGCGCTACGAATGTCCAGTTGCATTTTCTACAGACAGAGTGTTTCAAAACTGCTCAATCAAAAGTATGGTTTAACTTTGTTAGCTGAATGCTCAGATCAGAAAGAAGTTTCACAGAATGCTTCTGTGTAGTTTATATTTGAATATATTCCTTTTTCCACTACTACTCTCTTAGCGCTCCATATGTCCAGTTGCATTTTCTACAGAAAGAGTGTTCAGATCTGCTCAATCAAAAGTATGGTTTAACTCTGTTAGCTGAATGCACAGATCAGAAAGAAGTTTCACAGAATCATTCTGTGTAGTTTATATTTGGAGACATTCCTTTTTCCACTATAACCCTCTTAGCGCTCCGAATCTCCACTTGCATTTTCTACAGAAAGAGTGTTTCAGAACGGCTCAATCAAAACTAAGGTTCAACTCTTTTAGTTGAACAAACAGAACAGAAAGAATTTTCACACAATTCTTCTGTGTAGTTTTTATTTGAAGATATTATTTTTCCCAATATAGGCCTCTTAGCGCTCAGAATGTCCAATTGCAGTTTCTACAGAAAGAGTGTTTCAGAACGGCTCAATCAAAAGTAAGGTTCAACTCTGTTAGTTGAATGCACAGAACAGAAGGAAGTTTCATACAATGCTTCTGTGTAGTTTATATTTGAACATATTCTTTTTTCCACTATTACCCACTTAGCGCTACGAATGTCCAGTTGCATTTTCTACAGACAGAGTGTTTCAAAACTGCTCAATCAAAAGTATGGTTTAACTCTGTTACCTGTATGCTCAGATCAGAAAGAATTTTCACAGAATGCTTCTGTGTAGTTTATATTTGAATATATACCTTTTTCCACTACTACGCTCTTAGCGCTCCAAATGTCCAGTTGCATTTTCAACAGAAAGAGTGTTCAGATCTGCTCAATCAAAAGTATTGTTTAACTCTGTTAGCTGAATGCACTGATCAGAAAGAAGTTTCACCGAATGATTCTGTGTAGTTTATATTTGAAGACATTCCTTTTTCCACTATTACCCACTTAGCGCTCCGAATCTCCACTTGCATTTTCTACAAAAAGAGTGTTTCATAACTGCTCAATCAAAAATAGGTTTTATCTCTGTTAACTGAATTTACAGATCAGAAATAAGTTTCACAGTATGCATCTGTGTAGTTTTTATTTGAAGATATTCTTTTTCCCAATGTAGGCCTCTTAGCGCTTAGCATGTCCAATTGCAGTTTCTACAGAAAGAGTGTTTCAGAACGGCTCAATCAAAAGTAAGGTTCAACTCTGTTAGTTGAATGCACAGAACAGGAAGAATTTTCACAGAATGCTACTGTGTAGTTTATATTTGAATATATTCCTTTTTCCACTATTACCCTTTTAGCGCTCCGAATGTCCACTTGCATTTTCTACAGAAAGAGTGTTCAGAACTGCGCAATCAAAAGTATGGTTTAACTCTGTTAGCTTAATGAACATATCAGAAATAAGTTTCACACAATGCTTCTGTGTAGTTTTTATTTGAAGATATTATTTTTCCCAATAGAGGCCTCTTAGCGCTCAGAATGTCCAATTGCAGTTTCTACAGAAAGAGTGTTTCAGAAAGGCTCAATCAAAAGTAAGGTTCAACCCTGTTAGTTGAATGCACAGAACAGAAAGAAGTTTCATACAATGCTTCTGTGTAGTTTATATTTGAACATATTCTTTTTTCCACTATTACCCACTTAGCGCTACGAATGTCCAGTTGCATTATCTACAGACAGAGTGTTTCAAAACTGCTCAATCAAAAGTATGGTTTAACTCTGTTAGCTGAATGGTCAGATCAGAAAGAAGTTTCACAGAATGCTTCTGTGTAGTTTAAATTTGAATATATTCCTTTTTCCACTACTACTCTCTTAGCCCTCCAAATGTCCAGTTGCATTTTCTACAGAAAGAGTGTTCAGATCTGCTCAATCAAAAGTATGGTTTAACTCTGTTAGCTGAATGCACAGATCAGAAAGAAGTTTCACAGAATGATTCTGTGTAGTTTATATTTGGAGACATTCCTTTTTCCACTATTACCCTCTTAGCGCTCCGAATCTCCACTTGCATTTTCTACAGAAAGAGTGTTTCAGAACGGCTCAATCAAAACTAAGGTTCAACTCTTTTAGTTGAACAAACAGAACAGAAAGAAGTTTCACACAATTCTTCTGTGTAGTTTTTATTTGTAGACATTCTTATTCCCAATATAGGCCTCTTAGCGCTCAGAATGTCCAATTGCAGTTTCTACAGAAAGAGTGTTTCAGAACGGCTCAATCAAAAGTAAGGTTCAACTCTGTTAGTTGAATGCACAGAACAGAAAGAAGTTTCATACAATGCTTCTGTGTAGTTTATATTTGAACGTGTTCTTTTTTCCACTATTACCCACTTAGCGCTACGAATGTCCAGTTGCATTTTCTACAGACAGAGTGTTTCAAAACTGCTCAATCAAAAGTATGGTTTAACTCTGTTAGCTGAATGCTCAGATCAGAAAGTAGTTTCACAGAATGCTTCTGTGTAGTTTATATTTGAATATATTCCTTTTTCCACTACTACGCTCTTAGCGCTCCAAATGTCCAGTTGCATTTTCAACAGAAAGAGTGTTCAGATCTGCTCAATCAAAAGTATGGTTTAACTCTGTTAGCTGAATGCACCGATCAGAAAGAAGTTTCACCGAATGATTCTGTGTAGTTTATATTTGAAGACATTCCTTTTTCCACTATTACCCTCTTAGCGCTCCGAATCTCCACTTGAATTTTCTACAAAAACAGTGTTTCATAACTGCTCAATCAAAAATATGTTTTATCTCTGTTAACTGAATTTACAGATCAGAAATAAGTTTCACAGTATGCATCTGTGTAGTTTTTATTTGAAGATATTCTTTTTCCCAATGTAGGCCTCTTAGCGCTTAGCATGTCCAATTGCAGTTTCTACAGAAAGAGTGTTTCAGAACGGCTCAATCAAAAGTAAGGTTCAACTCTGTTAGTTGAATGCACAGAACAGAAAGAATTTTCACAGAATGCTACTGTGTAGTTTATATTTGAATATATTCCTTTTTCCACTATTACCCTCTTAGCGCTCCGAATGTCCACTTGCAGTTTCTACAGAAAGAGTGTTCAGAACTGCGCGATCAAAAGTATGGTTTAACTCTCTTAGCTTAATGAACATATCAGAAATAAGTTTCACACAATGCTTCTGTGTAGTTTTTATTTGAAGATATTATTTTTCCCAATAGAGGCCTCTTAGCGCTCAGAATGTCCAATTGCAGTTTCTACAGAAAGAGTGTTTCAGAAAGGCTGAATCAAAAGTAAGGTTCAACTCTGTTAGTTGAATGCACAGAACAGAAAGAAGTTTCATACAATGCTTCTGTGTAGTTTATATTTGAACATATTCTTTTTTCCACTATTACCCACTTAGTGCTACGAATGTCCAGTTGCATTTTCTACAGACAGAGTGTTTCAAAACTGCTCAATCAAACGTATGGTTTAACTCTGTTAGCTGTATGCTCAGATCAGAAAGAAGTTTCACAGAATGCTTCTGTGTAGTTTATATTTGAATATATTCCTTTTTCCACTACTACGCTCTTAGCGCTCCAAATGTCCAGTTGCATTTTCAACAGAAAGAGTGTTCAGATCTGCTCAATCAAAAGTATGGTTTAACTCTGTTAGCTGAATGCACAGATCAGAAAGAAGTTTCACCGAATGATTCTGTGTAGTTTATATTTGAAGACATTCCTTTTTCCACTATTACCCTCTTAGCGCTCCGAATCTCCACTTGCATTTTCTACAAAAAGAGTGTTTCATAACTGCTCAATTAAAAATATGTTTTATCTCTGTTAACTGAATTTACAGATCAGAAATAAGTTTCACAGAATGCATCTGTGTAGTTTTTATTTGAAGATATTCTTTTTCCCAATGTAGGCCTCTTAGCGCTTAGCATGTCCAATTGCAGTTTCTACAGAAAGAGTGTTTCAGAACGGCTCAATCAAAAGTAAGGTTCAACTCTGTTAGTTGAATGCACAGAACAGAAAGAATTTTCACAGAATGCTACTGTGTAGTTTATATTTGAATATATTCCTTTTTCCACTATTACCCTCTTAGCGCTCCGAATGTCCACTTGCATTTTCTACAGAAAGAGTGTTCAGAACTGCGCAATCAAAAGTATGGTTTAACTCTGTTAGCTTAATGAACATATCAGAAATAAGTTTCACACAATGCTTCTGTGTAGTTTTTATTTGAAGATATTATTTTTCCCAATAGAGGCCTCTTAGCGCTCAGAATGTCCAATTGCAGTTTCTACAGAAAGAGTGTTTCAGAACGGCTCAATCAAAAGTAAGGTTCAACTCTGTTAGTTGAATGCACAGAACAGAAAGAAGTTTCATACAATTCTTCTGTGTAGTTTATATTTGAACATATTCTTTTTTCCACTATTACCCACTTAGCGCTACGAATGTCCAGTTGCATTTTCTACAGACAGAGTGTTTCAAAACTGCTCAATCAAAAGTATGGTTTAACTCTGTTAGCTGAATGCTCAGATCAGAAAGAAGTTTCACAGAATGCTTCTGTGTAGTTTATATTTGAATATATTCCTTTTTCCACTACTACTCTCTTAGCGCTCCAAATATCCAGTTGCGTTTTCTACAGAAAGAGTGTTCAGATCTGCTCAATCAAATGTATTTTTAACTCTGTTAGCTGAATGCACAGATCAGAAAGAAGTTTCACAGAATGATTCTGTGTAGTTTATATTTGGAGACATTCCTTTTTCCACTATTACCCTCTTAGCGCTCCGAATCTCCACTTGCATTTTCTACAGAAAGAGTGTTTCAGAACGGCTCAATCAAAACTAAGGTTCAACTCTTTTAGTTGAACAAACAGAACAGAAAGAAGTTTCACACAATTCTTCTGTGTAGTTTTTATTTGTAGACATTCTTTTTCCCAATATAGGCCTCTTACCGCTCAGAATGTCCAATTGCAGTTTCTACAGAAAGAGTGTTTCAGAACGGCTCAATCAAAAGTAAGGTTCAACTCTGTTAGTTGAATGCACAGAACAGAAAGAAGTTTCATACAATGCTTCTGTGTAGTTTATATTTGAACATATTCTTTTTTCCACTATTACCCACTTAGCGCTACGAATGTCCAGTTGCATTTTCTACAGACAGAGTGTTTCAAAACTGCTCAATCAAAAGTATGGTTTAACTCTGTTAGCTGTATGCTCAGATCAGAAAGAAGTTTCACAGAATGCTTCTGTGTAGTTTATATTTGAATATATTCCTTTTTCCACTACTACGCTCTTAGCACTCCAAATGTCCAGTTGCATTTTCAACAGAAAGAGTGTTCAGATCTGCTCAATAAAAAGTATGGTTTAACTCTGTTAGCTGAATGCTCAGATCAGAAAGAAGTTTCACAGAATGCTTCTGTGTAGTTTATATTTGAATATATTCCTTTTTCCACTAATACGCTCTTAGCGCTCCAAATGTCCAGTTGCATTTTCAACAGAAAGAGTGTTCAGATCTGCTCAATCAAAAGTATGGTTTAACTCTGTTAGCTGAATGCACAGATCAGAAAGAAGTTTCACCGAATGATTCTGTGTAGTTTATATTTGAAGACATTACTTTTTCCACTATTACCCTCTTACCGCTCCGAATCTCCACTTGCATTTTCTACAAAAACAGTGTTTCATAACTGCTCAATCAAAAATATGTTTTATCTCTGTTAACTGAATTTACAGATCAGAAATAAGTTTCACAGTATGCATCTGTGTAGTTTTTATTTGAAGATATTCTTTTTCCCAATGTTGGCCTTAGCGCTTAGCATGTCCAATTGCAGTTTCTACAGAAAGAGTGTTTCAGAACGGCTCAATCAGAAGTAAGGTTCAACTCTGTTAGTTGAATGCACAGAACAGAAAGAATTTTCACAGAATGCTACTGTGTAGTTTATATTTGAATATATTCCTTTTTCCACTATTACCCTCTTAGCGCTCCGAATGTCCACTTGCATTTTCTACAGAAAGAGTGTTCAGAACTGCGCGATCAAAAGTATGGTTTAACTCTGTTAGCTTAATGAACATATCAGAAATAAGTTTCACACAATGCTTCTGTGTAGTTTTTATTTGAAGATATTATTTTTCCCAATAGAGGCCTCTTAGCGCTCAGAATGTCCAATTGCAGTTTCTACAGAAAGAGTGTTTCAGAAAGACTCAATCAAAAGTAAGGTTCAACTCTGTTAGTTGAATGCACAGAACAGAAAGAAGTTTCATACAATGCTTCTGTGTAGTTTATATTTGAACATATTCTTTTTTCCACTATTACCCACTTAGCGCTACGAATGTCCAGTTGCATTTTCTACAGACAGAGTGTTTCAAAACTGCTCAATCAAAAGTATGGTTTAACTCTGTTAGCTGAATGCTCAGATCAGAAAGAAGTTTCACAGAATGCTTCTGTGTAGTTTATATTTGAATATATTCCTTTTTCCACTACTACTCTCTTAGCGCTCCAAATGTCCAGTTGCATTTTCTACAGAAAGAGTGTTCAGATCTGCTCAATCAAAAGTATGGTTTAACTCTGTTAGCTGAATGCACACATCAGAAAGAAGTTTCACAGAATGATTCTGTGTATTTTATGTTTGGAGACATTCCTTTTTCCACTATTACCCTCTTAGCGCTCCGAATCTCCACTTGCATTTTCTACAGAAAGAGTGTTTCAGAACGGCTCAATCAAAACTAAGGTTCAACTCTTTTAGTTGAACAAACAGAACAGAAAGAAGTTTCACACAATTCTTCTGTGTAGTTTTTATTTGTAGACATTCTTATTCCCAATATAGGCCTCTTAGCGCTCAGAATGTCCAATTGCAGTTTCTACAGAAAGAGTGTTTCAGAACGGCTCAATCAAAAGTAAGGTTCAACTCTGTTAGTTGAATGCACAGAACAGAAAGAAGTTTCATACAATGCTTCTGTGTAGTTTATATTTGAACGTGTTCTTTTTTCCACTATTACCCACTTAGCGCTACGAATGTCCAGTTGCATTTTCTACAGACAGAGTGTTTCAAAACTGCTCAATCAAAAGTATGGTTTAACTCTGTTAGCTGAATGCTCAGATCAGAAAGAAGTTTCACAGAATGCTTCTGTGTAGTTTATATTTGAATATATTCCTTTTTCCACTACTACGCTCTTAGCGCTCCAAATGTCCAGTTGCATTTTCAACAGAAAGAGTGTTCAGATCTGCTCAATCAAAAGTATGGTTTAACTCTGTTAGCTGAATGCACAGATCAGAAAGAAGTTTCACCGAATGATTCTGTGTAGTTTATATTTGAAGACATTCCTTTTTCCACTATTACCCTCTTAGCGCTCCGAATCTCCACTTGCATTTTCTACAAAAACAGTGTTTCATAACTGCTCAATCAAAAATATGTTTTATCTCTGTTAACTGAATTTACAGATCAGAAAGAAGTTTCACAGTATGCATCTGTGTAGTTTTTATTTGAAGATATTCTTTTTCCCAATGTAGGCCTCTTAGCGCTTAGCATGTCCAATTGCAGTTTCTACAGAAAGAGTGTTTCAGAACGGCTCAATCAAAAGTAAGGTTCAACTCTGTTAGTTGAATGCGCAGAACAGAAAGAATTTTCACAGAATGCTACTGTGTAGTTTATATTTGAATATATTCCTTTTTCCACTATTACCCTCTTAGCGCTCCGAATGTCCACTTTCAATTTCTACAGAAAGAGTGTTCAGAACTGCACAATCAAAATTATGGTTTAACTCTGTTAGCTTAATGAACATATCAGAAATAAGTTTCACACAATGCTTCTGTGTAGTTTTTATTTGAAGATATTATTTTTCCCAACATAGGCCTCTTAGCGCTCAGAATGTCCAATTGCAGTTTCTACAGAAAGAGTGTTTCAGAAAGGCTCAATCAAAAGTAAGGTTCAACTCTGTTAGTTGAATGCACAGAACAGAAACAAGTTTCATACAATGCTTCTGTGTAGTTTATATTTGAACATATTCTTTTTTCCACTATTACCCACTTAGCGCTACGAATGTCCAGTTGCATTTTCTACAGACAGAGTGTTTCAAAACGGCTCAATCAAAAGTATGGTTTAACTCTGTTAGCTGAATGCTCAGATCAGAAAGAAGTTTCACAGAATGCTTCTGTGTAGTTTATATTTGAATATATTCCTTTTTCCACTACTACTCTCTTAGCGCTCCAAATGTCCAGTTGCATTTTCTACAGAAAGAGTGTTCAGATCTGCTCAATCAAAAGTATGGTTTAACTCTGTTAGCTGAATGCACAGATCAGAAAGAAGTTTCACAGAATGATTCTGTGTAGTTTATATTTGGAGACATTCCTTTTTCCACTATTACCCTCTTAGCGCTCCGAATCTCCTCTTGCATTTTCTACAGAAAGAGTGTTTCAGAACGGCTCAATCAAAACTAAGGTTCAACTCTTTTAGTTGAACAAACAGAACAGAAAGAAGTTTCACACAATTCTTCTGTGTAGTTTTTATTTGTAGACATTCTTTTTCCCAATATAGGCCTCTTAGCGCTCAGAATGTCCAATTGCAGTTTCTACAGAAAGAGTGTTTCAGAACGGCTCAATCAAAAGTAAGGTTCAACTCTGTTAGTTGAATGCACAGAACAGAAAGAAGTTTCATACAATGCTTCTGTGTAGTTTATATTTGAACATATTCTTTTTTCCACTATTACCCACTTAGCGCTACGAATGTCCAGTTGCATTTTCTACAGACAGAGTGTTTCAAAACTGTTCAATCAAAAGTATGGTTTAACTCTGTTAGCTGTATGCTCAGATGAGAAAGAAGTTTCACAGAATGCTTCTGTGTAGTTTATATTTGAATATATTCCTTTTTCCACTACTACGCTCTTAGCGCTCCAAATGTCCAGTTGCATTTTCAACAGAAAGAGTGTTCAGATCTGCTCAATAAAAAGTATGGTTTAACTCTGTTAGCTGAATGCACAGATCAGAAAGAAGTTTCACCGAATGATTCTGTGTAGTTTATATTTGAAGACATTCCTTTTTCCACTATTACCCTTTTAGCGCTCCGAATCTCCACTTGCATTTTCTACAAAAACAGTGTTTCATAACTGCTCAATCAAAAATATATTTTATCTCTGTTAACTGAATTTACAGATCAGAAATATGTTTCACAGTATGCATCTGTGTAGTTTTTATTTGAAGATATTCTTTTTCCCAATGTAGGCCTCTTAGCGCTTAGCATGTCCAATTGCAGTTTCTACAGAAAGAGTGTTTCAGAACGGCTCAATCAAAAGTAAGGTTCAACTCTGTTAGTTGAATGCACAGAACAGAAAGAATTTTCACAGAATGCTACTGTGTAGTTTATATTTGAATATATTCCTTTTTCCACTATTACCCTCTTAGCGCTCCGAATGTCCACTTGCATTTTCTACAGAAAGAGTGTTCAGAACTGCGCAATCAAAAGTATGGTTTAACTCTGTTAGCTTAATGAACATATCAGAAATAAGTTTCACACAATGCTTCTGTGTAGTTTTTATTTGAAGATATTATTTTTCCCAACATAGGCCTCTTAGCCCTCAGAATGTCCAATTGCAGTTTCTACAGAAAGAGTGTTTCAGAAAGGCTCAATCAAAAGTAAAGTTCAACTCTGTTAGTTGAATGCACAGAACAGAAAGAAGTTTCATACAATGCTTCTGTGTAGTTTATATTTGAACATATTCTTTTTTCCACTATTACCCACTTAGCGCTACGAATGTCCAGTTGCATTTTCTACAGACAGAGTGTTTCAAAACGGCTCAATCAAAAGTATGGTTTAACTCTGTTAGCTGAATGCTCAGATCAGAAAGAAGTTTCACAGAATGCTTCTGTGTAGTTTATATTTGAATATATTCCTTTTTCCACTACTACTCTCTTAGCGCTCCAAATGTCCAGTTGCATTTTCTACAGAAAGAGTGTTCAGATCTGCTCAATCAAAAGTATGGTTTAACTCTGTTAGCTGAATGCACACATCAGAAAGAAGTTTCACAGAATGATTCTGTGTAGTTTATATTTGGAGACATTCCTTTTTCCACTATTACCCTCTTAGCGCTCCGAATCTCCACTTGCATTTTCTACAGAAATAGTGTTTCAGAACGGCTCAATCAAAACTAAGGTTCAACTCTTTTAGTTGAACAAACAGAACAGAAAGAAGTTTCACACAATTCTTCTGTGTAGTTTTTATTTGTAGACATTCTTTTTCCCAATATAGGCCTCTTAGCGCTCAGAATGTCCAATTGCAGTTTCTACAGAAAGAGTGTTTCAGAACGGCTCAATCAAAAGTAAGGTTCAACTCTGTTAGTTGAATGCACAGAACAGAAAGAAGTTTCATACAATGCTCCTGTGTAGTTTATATTTGAACATATTCTTTTTTCCACTATTACCCACTTAGCGCTACGAATGTCAACTTGCATTTTCTACAGACAGAGTGTTTCAAAACTGCTCAATCAAAAGTATGGTTTAACTCTGTTAGCTGAATGCTCAGATCAGAAAGAAGTTTCACAGAATGCTTCTGTGTAGTTTATATTTGAATATATTTCTTTTTCCACTACTACTCTCTTAGCGCTCCAAATGTCCAGTTGCATTTTCTACAGAAAGAGTGTTCAGATCTGCTCAATCAAAAGTATGGTTTAACTCTGTTAGCTGAATGCACAGATCAGAAAGAAGTTTCACAGAATGATTCTGTGTAGTTTATATTTGGAGACATTCCTTTTTCCACTATTACCCTCTTAGCGCTCCGAATCTCCACTTGCATTTTCTACAGAAAGAGTGTTTCAGAACGGCTCAATCAAAACTAAGGTTCAACTCTTTTAGTTGAACAAACAGAACAGAAAGAAGTTTCACACAATTCTTCTGTGTAGTTTTTATTTGTAGACATTCTTTTTCCCAATATAGGCCTCTTAGCGCTCAGAATGTCCAATTGCAGTTTCTACAGAAAGAGTGTTTCAGAACGGCTCAATCAAAAGTAAGGTTCAACTCTGTTAGTTGAATGCACAGAACAGAAAGAAGTTTCATACAATGCTTCTGTGTAGTTTATATTTGAACATATTCTTTTTTCCACTATTACCCACTTAGCGCTACGAATGTCCAGTTGCATTTTCTACAGACAGAGTGTTTCAAAACTGCTCAATCAAAAGTATGGTTTAACTCTGTTAACTGTGTGCTCAGATGAGAAAGAAGTTTCACAGAATGCTTCTGTGTAGTTTATATTTGAATATATTCCTTTTTCCACTACTACGCTCTTAGCGCTCCAAATGTCCAGTTGCATTTTCAACAGAAAGAGTGTTCAGATCTGCTCAATCAAAAATATGTTTTAACTCTGTTAGCTGAATGCACAGATCAGAAAGAAGTTTCACCGAATGATTCTGTGTAGTTTATATTTGAAGACATTCCTTTTTCCACTATTACCATCTTAGCGCTCCGAATCTCCCCTTGCATTTTCTACAAAAAGAGTGTTTCATAACTGCTCAATCAAAAATATGTTTTATCTCTGTTAACTGAATTTACAGATCAGAAATAAGTTTCACAGAATGCATCTGTGTAGTTTTTATTTGAAGATATTCTTTTTCCCAATGTAGGCCTCTTAGCGCTTAGCATGTCCAATTGCAGTTTCTACAGAAAGAGTGTTTCAGAACGGCTCAATCAAAAGTAAGGTTCAACTCTGTTAGTTGAATGCACAGAACAGAAAGAATTTTCACAGAATGCTACTGTGTAGTTTATATTTGAATATATTCCTTTTTCCACTATTACCCTCTTAGCGCTCCGAATGTCCACTTGCATTTTCTACAGAAAGAGTGTTCAGAACTTCGCAATCAAAAGTATGGTTTAACTCTGTTAGCTTAATGAACATATCAGAAATAAGTTTCACACAATGCTTCTGTGTAGTTTTTATTTGAAGATATTATTTTTCCCAACATAGGCCTCTTAGCCCTCAGAATGTCCAATTGCAGTTTCTACAGAAAGAGTGTTTCAGAAAGGCTCAATCAAAAGTAAAGTTCAACTCTGTTAGTTGAATGCACAGAACAGAAAGAAGTTTCATACAATGCTTCTGTGTAGTTTATATTTGAACATATTCTTTTTTCCACTATTACCCACTTAGCGCTACGAATGTCCAGTTGCATTTTCTACAGACAGAGGGTTTCAAAACTGCTCAATCAAAAGTATGGTTTAACTCTGTTAGCTGAATGCTCAGATCAGAAAGAAGTTTCACAGAATGCTTCTGTGTAGTTTATATTTGAATATATTCCTTTTTCCACTACTACTCTCTTAGCGCTCAAAATGTCCAGTTGCATTTTCTACAGAAAGAGTGTTCAGATCTGCTCAATCAAAAGTATGGTTTAACTCTGTTAGCTGAATGCACACATCAGAAAGAAGTTTCACAGAATGATTCTGTGTAGTTTATATTTGGAGACATTCCTTTTTCCACTATTACCCTCTTAGCGCTCCGAATCTCCACTTGCATTTTCTACAGAAAGAGTGTTTCAGAACGGCTCAATCAAAACTAAGGTTCAACTCTTTTAGTTGAACAAACAGAACAGAAAGAAGTTTCACACAATTCTTCTGTGTAGTTTTTATTTGTAGACATTCTTTTTCCCAATATAGGCCTCTTAGCGCTCAGAATGTCCAATTGCAGTTTCTACAGAAAGAGTGTCTCAGAACGGCTCAATCAAAAGTAAGGTTCAACTCTGTTAGTTGAATGCACAGAACAGAAAGAAGTTTCATACAATGCTTCTGTGTAGTTTATATTTGAACGTATTATTTTTTCCACTATTACCCACTTAGCGCTACGAATGTCCAGTTGCATTTTCTACAGACAGAGTGTTTCAAAACTGCTCAATCAAAAGTATGGTTTAACTCTGTTAGCTGAATGCTCAGATCAGAAAGAAGTTTCACAGAATGCTTCTGTGTAGTTTATATTTGAATATATTCCTTTTTCCACTAATACGCTCTTAGCGCTCCAAATGTCCAGTTGCATTTTCAACAGAAAGAGTGTTCAGATCTGCTCAATCAAAAGTATGGTTTAACTCTGTTAGCTGAATGCACAGATCAGAAAGAAGTTTCACAGAATGATTCTGTGTAGTTTATATTTGGAGACATTCCTTTTTCCACTATTACCCTCTTAGCGCTCCGAATCTCCACTTGCATTTTCTACAGAAAGAGTGTTTCAGAACGGCTCAATCAAAACTAAGGTTCAACTCTTTTAGTGGAACAAACAGAACAGAAAGAAGTTTCACACAATTCTTCTGTGTAGTTTTTATTTGTAGACATTCTTTTTCCCAATATAGGCCTCTTAGCGCTCAGAATGTCCAATTGCAGTTTCTACAGAAAGAGTGTTTCAGAACGGCTCAATCAAAAGTAAGGTTCAACTCTGTTAGTTGAATGCACAGAACAGAAAGAACTTTCATACAATGCTTCTGTGTAGTTTATATTTGAACATATTCTTTTTTCCACTATTACCCACTTAGCGCTACGAATGTCCAGTTGCATTTTCTACAGACAGAGTGTTTCAAAACTGCTCAATCAAAAGTATAGTTTAACTCTGTTAACTGTGTGCTCAGATGAGAAAGAAGTTTCACAGAATGCTTCTGTGTAGTTTATATTTGAATATATTCCTTTTTCCACTACTACGCTCTTAGCGCTCCAAATGTCCAGTTGCATTTTCAACAGAAAGAGTGTTCAGATCTGCTCAATCAAAAATATGTTTTAACTCTGTTAGCTGAATGCACAGATCAGAAAGAAGTTTCACCGAATGATTCTGTGTAGTTTATATTTGAAGACATTCCTTTTTCCACTATTACCATCTTAGCGCTCCGAATCTCCCCTTGCATTTTCTACAAAAAGAGTGTTTCATAACTGCTCAATCAAAAATATGTTTTATCTCTGTTAACTGAATTTACAGATCAGAAATAAGTTTCACAGAATGCATCTGTGTAGTTTTTATTTGAAGATATTCTTTTTCCCAATGTAGGCCTCTTAGCGCTTAGCATGTCCAATTGCAGTTTCTACAGAAAGAGTGTTTCAGAACGGCTCAATCAAAAGTAAGGTTCAACTCTGTTAGTTGAATGCACAGAACAGAAAGAATTTTCACAGAATGCTACTGTGTAGTTTATATTTGAATATATTCCTTTTTCCACTATTACCCTCTTAGCGCTCCGAATGTCCACTTGCATTTTCTACAGAAAGAGTGTTCAGAACTTCGCAATCAAAAGTATGGTTTAACTCTGTTAGCTTAATGAACATATCAGAAATAAGTTTCACACAATGCTTCTGTGTAGTTTTTATTTGAAGATATTATTTTTCCCAACATAGGCCTCTTAGCCCTCAGAATGTCCAATTGCAGTTTCTACAGAAAGAGTGTTTCAGAAAGGCTCAATCAAAAGTAAAGTTCAACTCTGTTAGTTGAATGCACAGAACAGAAAGAAGTTTCATACAATGCTTCTGTGTAGTTTATATTTGAACATATTCTTTTTTCCACTATTACCCACTTAGCGCTACGAATGTCCAGTTGCATTTTCTACAGACAGAGGGTTTCAAAACTGCTCAATCAAAAGTATGGTTTAACTCTGTTAGCTGAATGCTCAGATCAGAAAGAAGTTTCACAGAATGCTTCTGTGTAGTTTATATTTGAATATATTCCTTTTTCCACTACTACTCTCTTAGCGCTCAAAATGTCCAGTTGCATTTTCTACAGAAAGAGTGTTCAGATCTGCTCAATCAAAAGTATGGTTTAACTCTGTTAGCTGAATGCACACATCAGAAAGAAGTTTCACAGAATGATTCTGTGTAGTTTATATTTGGAGACATTCCTTTTTCCACTATTACCCTCTTAGCGCTCCGAATCTCCACTTGCATTTTCTACAGAAAGAGTGTTTCAGAACGGCTCAATCAAAACTAAGGTTCAACTCTTTTAGTTGAACAAACAGAACAGAAAGAAGTTTCACACAATTCTTCTGTGTAGTTTTTATTTGTAGACATTCTTTTTCCCAATATAGGCCTCTTAGCGCTCAGAATGTCCAATTGCAGTTTCTACAGAAAGAGTGTCTCAGAACGGCTCAATCAAAAGTAAGGTTCAACTCTGTTAGTTGAATGCACAGAACAGAAAGAAGTTTCATACAATGCTTCTGTGTAGTTTATATTTGAACGTATTATTTTTTCCACTATTACCCACTTAGCGCTACCAATGTCCAGTTGCATTTTCTACAGACAGAGTGTTTCAAAACTGCTCAATCAAAAGTATGGTTTAACTCTGTTAGCTGAATGCTCAGATCAGAAAGAAGTTTCACAGAATGCTTCTGTGTAGTTTATATTTGAATATATTCCTTTTTCCACTAATACGCTCTTAGCGCTCCAAATGTCCAGTTGCATTTTCAACAGAAAGAGTGTTCAGATCTGCTCAATCAAAAGTATGGTTTAACTCTGTTAGGTGAATGCACAGATCAGAAAGAAGTTTCACCGAATGATTCTGTGTAGTTTATATTTGAAGACATTCCTTTTTCCACTATTACCCTCTTAGCTCTCCGAATCTCCACATGCATTTTCTACAAAAAGAGTGTTTCATAACTGCTCAATCAAAAATATGTTTTATCTCTGTTAACTGAATTTACAGATCAGAAATAAGTTTCACAGAATGCATCTGTGTAGTTTTTATTTGAAGATATTCTTTTTCACAATGTAGGCCTCTTAGCGCTTAGCATGTCCAATTGCAGTTTCTACCGAAAGAGTGTTTCAGAACGGCTCAATCAAAAGTAAGGTTCAACTCTGTTAGTTGAATGCACAGAACAGAAAGAATTTTCACAGAATGCTACTGTGTAGTTTATATTTGAATATATTCCTTTTTCCACTATTACCCTCTTAGCGCTCCGAATGTCCACTTTCATTTTCTACAGAAAGAGTGTTCAGAACTGCGCAATCAAAAGTATGGTTTAACTCTGTTAGCTTAATGAACATATCAGAAATAAGTTTCACACAATGCTTCTGTGTAGTTTTTATTTGAAGATATTATTTTTCCCAACATATGCCTCTTAGCGCTCAGAATGTCCAATTGCAGTTTCTACAGAAAGAGTGTTTCAGAAAGGCTCAATCAAAAGTAAGGTTCAACTCTGTTAGTTGAATGCACGGAACAGAAAGAAGTTTCATACAATGCTTCTGTGTAGTTTATATTTGAACATATTCTTTTTTCCACTATTACCCACATAGCGCTAAGAATGTCCAGTTGCATTTTCTACAGACAGAGTGTTTCAAAACTGCTCAATCAAAAGTATGGTTTAACTCTGTTAGCTGAATGCTCAGATCAGAAAGAAGTTTCAGAGAATGCTTCTGTGTAGTTTATATTTGAATATATTCCTTTTTCCACTACTACTCTCTTAGCGCTCCAAATGTCCAGTTGCATTTTCTACAGAAAGAGTGTTCAGATCTGCTGAATCAAAAGTATGGTTTAACTCTGTTAGCTGAATGCACAGATCAGAAAGAAGTTTCACATAATGATTCTGTGTAGTTTATAGTTGGAGACATTCCTTTTTCCACTATTACCCTCTTAGCGCTCCGAATCTCCACTTGCATTTTCTACAGAAAGAGTGTTTCAGAACGGCTCAATCAAAACTAAGGTTCAACTCTTTTAGTTGAACAAACAGAACAGAAAGAAGTTTCACACAATTCTTCTGTGTAGTTTTTATTTGTAGACATTCTTTTTCCCAATATAGGCCTCTTAGCGCTCAGAATGTCCAATTGCAGTTTCTACAGAAAGAGTGTTTCAGAACGGCTCAATCAAAAGTAAGGTTCAACTCTGTTAGTTGAATGCACAGAACAGAAAGAAGTTTCATACAATGCTCCTGTGTAGTTTATATTTGAACATATTCTTTTTTCCACTATTACCCACTTAGCGCTACGAATGTCAACTTGCATTTTCTACAGAGAGAGTGTTTCAAAACTGCTCAATCAAAAGTATGGTTTAACTCTGTTAGCTGAATGCTCAGATCAGAAAGAAGTTTCACAGAATGCTTCTGTGTAGTTTATATTTGAATATATTTCTTTTTCCACTACTACTCTCTTAGCGCTCCAAATGTCCAGTTGCATTTTCTACAGAAAGTGTGTTCAGATCTGCTCAATCAAAAGTATGGTTTAACTCTGTTAGCTGAATGCACAGATCAGAAAGAAGTTTCACAGAATGATTCTGTGTAGTTTATATTTGGAGACATTCCTTTTTCCACTATTACCCTCTTAGCGCTCCGAATCTCCACTTGCATTTTCTACAGAAAGAGTGTTTCAGAACGGCTCAATCAAAACTAAGGTTCAACTCTTTTAGTTGAACAAACAGAACAGAAAGAAGTTTCACACAATTCTTCTGTGTAGTTTTTATTTGTAGACATTCTTTTTCCCAATATAGGCCTCTTAGCGCTCAGAATGTCCAATTGCAGTTTCTACAGAAAGAGTGTTTCAGAACGGCTCAATCAAAAGTAAGGTTCAACTCTGTTAGTTGAATGCACAGAACAGAAAGAAGTTTCAGACAATGCTTCTGTGTAGTTTATATTTGAACATATTCTTTTTTCCACTATTACCCACTTAGCGCTACGAATGTCCAGTTGCATTTTCTACAGACAGAGTGTTTCAAAACTGCTCAATCAAAAGTATGGTTTAACTCTGTTAACTGTGTGCTCAGATGAGAAAGAAGTTTCACAGAATGCTTCTGTGTAGTTTATATTTGAATATATTCCTTTTTCCACTACTACGCTCTTAGCGCTCCAAATGTCCAGTTGCATTTTCAACAGAAAGAGTGTTCAGATCTGCTCAATCAAAAATATGGTTTAACTCTGTTAGCTGAATGCACAGATCAGAAAGAAGTTTCACCGAATGATTCTGTGTAGTTTATATTTGAAGACATTCCTTTTTCCACTATTACCATCTTAGCGCTCCGAATCTCCCCTTGCATTTTCTACAAAAAGAGTGTTTCATAACTGCTCAATCAAAAATATGTTTTATCTCTGTTAACTGAATTTACAGATCAGAAATAAGTTTCACAGAATGCATCTGTGTAGTTTTTATTTGAAGATATTCTTTTTCCCAATGTAGGCCTCTTAGCGCTTAGCATGTCCAATTGCAGTTTCTACAGAAAGAGTGTTTCAGAACGGCTCAATCAAAAGTAAGGTTCAACTCTGTTAGTTGAATGCACAGAACAGAAAGAATTTTCACAGAATGCTACTGTGTAGTTTATATTTGAATATATTCCTTTTTCCACTATTACCCTCTTAGCGCTCCGAATGTCCACTTGCATTTTCTACAGAAAGAGTGTTCAGAACTGCGCAATCAAAAGTATGGTTTAACTCTGTTAGCTTAATGAACATATCAGAAATAAGTTTCACACAATGCTTCTGTGTAGTTTTTATTTGAAGATATTATTTTTCCCAATAGAGGCCTCTTAGCGCTCAGAATGTCCAATTGCAGTTTCTACAGAAAGAGTGTTTCAGAAAGGCTCAATCAAAAGTAAGGTTCAACTCTGTTAGTTGAATGCACAGAACAGAAAGAAGTTTCATACAATGCTTCTGTGTAGTTTATATTTGAACATATTATTTTTTCCACTATTACCCACTTAGCGCTACGAATGTCCAGTTGCATTTTCTACAGACAGAGTGTTTCAAAACTGCTCAATCAAAAGTATGGTTTAACTCTGTTAGCTGAATGCTCAGATCAGAAAGAAGTTTCACAGATGCTTCTGTGTAGTTTATATTTGAATATATTCCTTTTTCCACTACTACACTCTTAGAGCTCCAAATGTCCAGCTGCATTTTCTACAGAAAGAGTGTTCAGATTTGCTCAATCAAAATTATGGTTTAACACTGTTAGCTGAATGCACAGATTAGAAAGAAGTTTCACAGAATGATTCTGTGTAGTTTATATTTGGAGACATTCCTTTTTCCACTATTACCCTCTTAGCGCTCCGAATCGCCACTTGCATTTTCTACAGAAAGTGTGCTTCAGAACGGCTCAATCAAAACTAAGGTTCAACTCTTTTAGTTGAACAAACAGAAGAGAAAGAAGTTTCACACAATTCTTCTGTGTAGTTTTTATTTGTAGACATTCTTTTTCCCAATATAGGCCTCTTAGCGCTCAGAATGTAAAATTGCAGTTTCTACAGAAAGAGTGTTTCAGAACGGCTCAATCAAAAGTAAGGTTCAACTCTGTTAGTTGAATGCACAGAACAGAAAGAAGTTTCATACAATGCTTCTGTGTAGTTTATATTTGAATATATTCTTTTTTCCACTATTACCCACTTAGCGCTACGAATGTCCAGTTGCATTTTCTACAGACAGAGTGTTTCAAAACTGCTCAATCAAAAGTATGGTTTAACTCTGTTAGCTGTATGCTCAGATCAGAAAGAAGTTTCACAGAATGCTTCTGTGTAGTTTATATTTGAATATATTCCTTTTTCCACTACTACGCTCTTAGCGCTCCAAATGTCCAGTTGCATATTCAACAGAAAGAGTGTTCAGATCTGCTCAATCAAAAGTATGGTTTAACTCTGTTAGGTGAATGCACAGATCAGAAAGAAGTTTCACCGAATGATTCTGTGTAGTTTATATTTGAAGACATTCCTTTTTCCACTATTACCCTCTTAGCGCTCCGAATCTCCACTTGCATTTTCTTCAAAAAGAGTGTTTCATAACTGCTCAATCAAAAATATGTTTTATCTCTGTTAACTGAATTTACAGATCAGAAATAAGTTTCACAGAATGCATCTGTGTAGTTTTTATTTGAAGATATTTTTTCCCAATGTAGGCCTCTTAGCGCTTAGCATGTCCAATTGCAGTTTCTACAGAAAGAGTGTTTCAGAACGGCTCAATCAAAAGTAAGGTTCAACTCTGTTAGTTGAATGCACAGAACAGAAAGAATTTTCACAGAATGCTACTGTGTAGTTTATATTTGAATATATTACTTTTTCCACTATTACCCTCTTATCGCTCCGAATGTCCACTTGCATTTTCTACAGAAGGAGTGTTCAGAACTGCGCAATCAAAAGTATGGTTTAACTCTGTTAGCTTAATGAACATATCAGAAATAAGTTTCACACAATGCTTCTGTGTAGTTTTTATTTGAAGATATTATTTTTCCCAATAGAGGCCTCTTAGCGCTCAGAATGTCCAATTGCAGTTTCTACAGAAAGAGTGTTTCAGAAAGGCTCAATCAAAAGTAAGGTTCAACTCTGTTAGTTGAATGCACAGAACAGAAAGAAGTTTCATAGAATGCTTCTGTGTAGTTTATATTTGAACATATTCTTTTTTCCACTATTACCCACTTAGCGCTACGAATGTCCAGTTGCATTTTCTACAGACAGAGTGTTTCAAAACTGCTCAATCAAAAGTATGGTTTAACTCTGTTAGCTGAATGCTCAGATCAGAAAGAAGTTTCACAGAATGCTTCTGTGTAGTTTATATTTGAATATATTCCTTTTTCCACTACTACTCTCTTAGCGCTCCAAATGTCCAGTTGCATTTTCTACAGAAAGAGTGTTCAGATGTGCTGAATCAAAAGTATGGTTTAACTCTGTTAGCTGAATGCACAGATCAGAAAGAAGTTTCACAGAATGATTCTGTGTAGTTTATATTTGGAGACATTCCTTTTTCCACTATTACCCTCTTAGCGCTCCGAATCTCCACTTGCATTTTCTACAGAAAGAGTGTTTCAGAACGGCTCAATCAAAACTAAGGTTCAACTCTGTTAGTTGAACAAACAGAACAGAAAGAAGTTTCACACAATTCTTCTGTGTAGTTTTTATTTGTAGACATTCTTTTTCCCAATATAGGCCTCTTAGCGCTCAGAATGTCCAATTGCAGTTTCTACAGAAAGAGTGTTTCAGAACGGCTCAATCAAAAGTAAGGTTCAACTCTGTTAGTTGAATGCACAGAACAGAAAGATGTTTCATACAATGCTTCTGTGTAGTTTATATTTGAACGTATTCTTTTTTCCACTATTACCCACTTAGCGCTACGAATGTCCAGTTGCATTTTCTACAGACAGAGTGTTTCAAAACTGCTCAATCAAAAGTATGATTTAACTCTGTTAGCTGAATGCTCAGATCAGAAAGAAGTTTCACAGAATGCTTCTGTGTAGTTTATATTTGAATATATTCCTTTTACCACTACTACTCTCTTAGCGCTCCAAATGTCCAGTTGCATTTTCTACAGAAAGAGTGTTCAGATCTGCTCAATCAAAAGTATGGTTTAACTCTGTTAGCTGAATGCACAGATCAGAAAAAGTTTCACAGAATGATTCTGTGTAGTTTATATTTGGAGACATTCCTTTTTCCACTATTACCCTCTTAGCGCTCCGAATCTCCACTTGCATTTTCTACAGAAAGAGTGGTTCAGAACGGCTCAATCAAAACTAAGGTTCAACCCTTTTAGTTGAACAAACAGAACAGAAAGAAGTTTCACACAATTCTTCTGTGTAGTTTTTATTTGTAGACATTCTTTTTCCCAATATAGGCCTCTTAGCGCTCAGAATGTCCAATTGCAGTTTCTACAGAAAGAGTGTTTCAGAACGGCTCAATCAAAAGTAAGGTTCAACTCTGTTAGTTGAATGCACAGAACAGAAAGAAGATTCATACAATGCTTCTGTGTAGTTTATATTTGAACATATTCTTTTTTCCACTATTACCCACTTAGCGCTACGAATGTCCAGTTGCATTTTCTACAGACAGAGTGTTTCAAAACTGCTCAATCAAAAGTATGGTTTAACTCTGTTAACTGTGTGCTCAGATGAGAAAGAAGTTTCACAGAATGCTTCTGTGTAGTTTATATTTGAATATATTCTTTTTTCCACTACTACGCTCTTAGCGCTCCAAATGTCCAGTTGCATTTTCAACAGAAAGAGTGTTCAGATCTGCTCAATCAAAAATATGGTTTAACTCTGTTAGCTGAATGCACAGATCAGAAAGAAGTTTCACCGAATGATTCTGTGTAGTTTATATTTGAAGACATTCCTTTTTCCACTATTACCATCTTAGCGCTCCGAATCTCCCCTTGCATTTTCTACAAAAAGAGTGTTTCATAACTGCTCAATCAAAAATATGTTTTATCTCTGTTAACTGAATTTACAGATCAGAAATAAGTTTCACAGAATGCATCTGTGTAGTTTTTATTTGAAGATATTCTTTTTCCCAATGTAGGCCTCTTAGCGCTTAGCATGTCCAATTGCAGTTTCTACAGAAAGAGTGTTTCAGAACGGCTCAATCAAAAGTAAGGTTCAACTCTGTTAGTTGAATGCACAGAACAGAAAGAATTTTCACACAATGCTACTGTGTAGTTTATATTTGAATATATTCCTTTTTCCACTATTACCCTCTTAGCGCTCCGAATGTCCACTTGCATTTTCTACAGAAAGAGTGTTCAGAACTGCGCAATCAAAAGTATGGTTTAACTCTGTTAGCTTAATGAACATATCAGAAATAAGTTTCACACAATGCTTCTGTGTAGTTTTTATTTGAAGATATTATTTTTCCCAATAGAGGCCTCTTAGCGCTCAGAATGTCCAATTGCAGTTTCTACAGAAAGAGTGTTTCAGAAAGGCTCAATCAAAAGTAAGGTTCAACTCTGTTAGTTGAATGCACAGAACAGAAAGAAGTTTCATACAATGCTTCTGTGTAGTTTATATTTGAACATATTCTTTTTTCCACTATTACCCACTTAGCGCTACGAATGTCCAGTTGCATTTTCTACAGACAGAGTGTTTCAAAACTGCTCAATCAAAAGTATGGTTTAACTCTGTTAGCTGAATGCTCAGATCAGAAAGAAGTTTCACAGATGCTTCTGTGTAGTTTATATTTGAATATATTCCTTTTTCCACTACTACACTCTTAGAGCTCCAAATGTCCAGCTGCATTTTCTACAGAAAGAGTGTTCAGATCTGCTCAATCAAAAGTATGGTTTAACTCTGTTAGCTGAATGCACAGATCAGAAAAAGTTTCACAGAATGATTCTGTGTAGTTTATATTTGGAGACATTCCTTTTTCCACTATTACCCTCTTAGCGCTCCGAATCTCCACTTGCATTTTCTACAGAAAGAGTGGTTCAGAACGGCTCAATCAAAACTAAGGTTCAACCCTTTTAGTTGAACAAACAGAACAGAAAGAAGTTTCACACAATTCTTCTGTGTAGTTTTTATTTGTAGACATTCTTTTTCCCAATATAGGCCTCTTAGCGCTCGGAATGTCCAATTGCAGTTTCTACAGAAAGAGTGTTTCAGAACGGCTCAATCAAAAGTAAGGTTCAACTCTGTTAGTTGAATGCACAGAACAGAAAGAAGTATCATACAATGCTTCTGTGTAGTTTATATTTGAACGTATTCTTTTTTCCACTATTACCCACTTAGTGCTACGAATGTCCAGTTGCATTTTCTACAGACAGAGTGTTTCAAAACTGCTCAATCAAAAGTATGGTTTAACTCTGTTAGCTGTATGCTCAGATCAGAAAGAAGTTTCACAGAATGCTTCTGTGTAGTTTATATTTGAATATATTCCTTTTTCCACTACTACGCTCTTAGCGCTCCAAATGTCCAGTTGCATTTTCAACAGAAAGAGTGTTCAGATCTGCTCAATCAAAAGTATGGTTTAACTCTGTTAGCTGAATGCACAGATCAGAAAGAAGTTTCACCGAATGATTCTGTGTAGTTTATATTTGAAGACATTCCTTTTTCCACTATTACCCTCTTAGCGCTCCGAATCTCCACTTGCATTTTCTACAAAAAGAGTGTTTCATAACTGCTCAATCAAAAATATGTTTTATCTCTGTTAACTGAATTTACAGATCAGAAATAAGTTTCACAGAATGCATCTGTGTAGTTTTTATTTGAAGATATTCTTTTTCCCAATGTAGGCCTCTTAGCGCTTAGCATGTCCAATTGCAGTTTCTACAGAAAGAGTGTTTCAGAACGGCTCAATCAAAAGTAAGGTTCAACTCTGTTAGTTGAATGCACAGAACAGAAAGTATTTTCACAGAATGCTACTGTGTAGTTTATATTTGAATATATTCCTTTTTCCACTATTACCCTCTTAGCGCTCCGAATGTCCACTTACATTTTCTACAGAAAGAGTGTTCAGAACTGCGCAATCAAAAGTATGGTTTAACTCTGTTAGCTTAATGAACATATCAGAAATAAGTTTCACACAATGCTTCTGTGTAGTTTTTATTTGAAGATATTATTTTTCCCAATAGAGTCCTCTTAGCGCTCAGAATGTCCAATTGCAGTTTCTACAGAAAGAGTGTTTCAGAAAGGCTCAATCAAAAGTAAGGTTCAACTCTGTTAGTTGAATGCACAGAACAGAAAGAAGTTTCATAAAATGCTTCTGTGTAATTTATATTTGAACATATTCTTTTTTCCACTATTACCCACTTAGCGCTACGAATGTCCAGTTGCATTTTCTACAGACAGAGTGTTTCAAAACTGCTCAATCAAAAGTATGGTTTAACTCTGTTAGCTGAATGCTCAGATCAGAAAGAAGTTTCACAGAATGCTTCTGTGTAGTTTATATTTGAATATATTCATTTTTCCACTACTACTCTCTTAGCGCTCCAAATGTCCAGTTGCATTTTCTACAGAAAGAGTGTTCAGATCTGCTGAATCAAAAGTATGGTTTAACTCTGTTAGCTGAATGCACAGATCAGAAAGAAGTTTCACAGAATGATTCTGTGTAGTTTATATTTGGAGACATTCCTTTTTCCACTATTACCCTCTTAGCGCTCCGAATCTCCACTTACATTTACTACAGAAAGAGTGTTTCAGAATGGCTCAATCAAAACTAAGGTTCAACTCTTTTAGTTGAACAAACAGAACAGAAAGAAGTTTCACACAATTCTTCTGTGTAGTTTTTATTTGTAGACATTCTTTTTCCCAATATAGGCCTCTTAGCGCTCAGAATGTCCAATTGCAGTTTCTACAGAAAGAGTGTTTCAGAACGGCTCAATCAAAAGTAAGGTTCAACTCTGTTAGTTGAATGCACAGAACAGAAAGAAGTTTCATACAATGCTTCTGTGTAGTTTATATTTGAACGTATTCTTTTTTCCACTATTACCCACTTAGCGCTACGAATGTCCAGTTGCATTTTCTACAGACAGAGTGTTTCAAAACTGCTCAATCAAAAGTATGGTTTAACTCTGTTAGCTGAATGCTCAGATCAGAAAGAAGTTTTACAGAATGCTTCTGTGTAGTTTATATTTGAATATATTCCTTTTTCCACTAATACGCTCTTAGCGCTCCAAATGTCCAGTTGCATTTTCAACAGAAAGAGTGTTCAGATCTGCTCAATCAAAAGTATGGTTTAACTCTGTTAGCTGAATGCACAGATCAGAAAGAAGTTTCACCGAATGATTCTGTGTAGTTTATATTTGAAGACATTCCTTTTTCCACTATTACCCTCTTAGCGCTCCGAATCTCCACTTGCATTTTCTACAAAAACAGTGTTTCATAACTGCTCAATCAAAAATATGTTTTATCTCTGTTAACTGAATTTACAAATCAGAAATAAGTTTCACAGAATGCATCTGTGTAGTTTTTATTTGAAGATATTCTTTTTCCCAATGTAGGCCTCTTAGCGCTTAGCATGTCCAATTGCAGTTTCTACAGAAAGAGTGTTTCAGAACGGCTCAATCAAAAGTAAGGTTCAACTCTGTTAGTTGAATGCACAGAACAGAAAGAATTTTCACAGAATGCTACTGTGTAGTTTATATTTGAATATATTCCTTTTTCCACTATTACCCTCTTAGCGCTCCGAATGTCCACTTGCATTTTCTACAGAAAGAGTGTTCAGAACTGCGCAATCCAAAGTATGGTTTAACTCTGTTAGCTTAATGAACATATCAGAAATAAGTTTCACACAATGCTTCTGTGTAGTTTTTATTTGAAGACATTATTTTTCCCAATATAGGCCTCTTAGCGCTCAGAATGTCCAATTGCAGTTTCTACAGAAAGAGTGTTTCAGAAAGGCTCAATCAAAAGTAAGGTTCAACTCTGTTAGTTGAATGCACAGAACAGAAAGAAGTTTCATACAATGCTTCTGTGTAGTTTATATTTGAACATATTCTTTTTTCCACTATTACCCACTTAGCGCTACGAATGTCCAGTTGCATTTCCTACAGACAGAGTGTTTCAAAACTGCTCAATCAAAAGTATGGTTTAACTCTGTTAGCTGAATGCTCAGATCAGAAAGAAGTTTCACAGAATGCTTCTGTGTAGTTTATATTTGAATATATTCCTTTTTCCACTACTACTCTCTTAGCGCTCCAAATGTCCTGTTGCATTTTCTACAGAAAGAGTGTTCAGATCTGCTCAATCAAAAGTATGGTTTAACTCTGTTAGCTGAATGCACAGATCAGAAAGAAGTTTCACAGAATGATTCTGTGTAGTTTATATTTGGAGACATTCCTTTTTCCACTATTACCCTCTTAACGCTCCGAATCTCCACTTGCATTTTCTACAGAAAGAGTGTTTCAGAACGGCTCAATCAAAACTAAGGTTCAACTCTTTTAGTTGAACAAACAGAACAGAAAGCAGTTTCACACAATTCTTCTGTGTAGTTTTTATTTGTAGACATTCTTTTTCCCAATATAGGCCTCTTAGCGCTCAGAATGTCCAATTGCAGTTTCTACAGAAAGAGTGTTTCAGAACGGCTCAATCAAAAGTAAGGTTCAACTCTGTTAGTTGAATGCACAGAACAGAAAGTAGTTTCATACAATGCTTCTGTGTAGTTTATATTTGAACATATTCTTTTTTCCACTATTACCCACTTAGCGCTACGAATGTCCAGTTGCATTTTCTACAGACAGAGTGTTTCAAAACTGCTCAATCAAACGTATGGTTTAACTCTGTTAGCTGTATGCTCAGATCAGAAAGAAGTTTCACAGAATGCTTATGTGTAGTTTATATTTGAATATATTCCTTTTTCCACTACTACGCTCTTAGCGCTCCAAATGTCCAGTTGCATTTTCAACAGAAAGAGTGTTCAGATCTGCTCAATCAAAAGTATGGTTTAACTCTGTTAGCTGAATGCACAGATCAGAAAGAAGTTTCACCGAATGATTCTGTGTAGTTTATATTTGAAGACATTCCTTTTTCCACTATTACCCTCTTAGCGCTCCGAATCTCCACTTGCATTTTCTACAAAAACAGTGTTTCATAACTGCTCAATCAAAAATATGTTTTATCTCTGTTAACTGAATTTACAAATCAGAAATAAGTTTCACAGAATGCATCTGTGTAGTTTTTATTTGAAGATATTCTTTTTCCCAATGTAGGCCTCTTAGCGCTTAGCATGTCCAATTGCAGTTTCTACAGAAAGAGTGTTTCAGAACGGCTCAATCAAAAGTAAGGTTCAACTCTGTTAGTTGAATGCACAGAACAGAAAGAATTTTCACAGAATGCTACTGTGTAGTTTATATTTGAATATATTCCTTTTTCCACTATTACCCTCTTAGCGCTCCGAATGTCCACTTGCATTTTCTACAGAAAGAGTGTTCAGAACTGCGCAATCCAAAGTATGGTTTAACTCTGTTAGCTTAACGAACATATCAGAAATAAGTTTCACACAATGCTTCTGTGTAGTTTTTATTTGAAGACATTATTTTTCCCAATATAGGCCTCTTAGCGCTCAGAATGTCCAATTGCAGTTTCTACAGAAAGAGTGTTTCAGAAAGGCTCAATCAAAAGTAAGGTTCAACACTGTTAGTTGAATGCACAGAACAGAAAGAAGTTTCATACAATGCTTCTGTGTAGTTTATATTTGAACATATTCTTTTTTCCACTATTACCCACTTAGCGCTACGAATGTCCAGTTGCATTTCCTACAGACAGAGTGTTTCAAAACTGCTCAATCAAAAGTATGGTTTAACTCTGTTAGCTGAATGCTCAGATCAGAAAGAAGTTTCACAGAATGCTTCTGTGTAGTTTATATTTGAATATATTCCTTTTTCCACTACTACTCTCTTAGCGCTCCAAATGTCCAGTTGCATTTTCTACAGAAAGAGTGTTCAGATCTGCTCAATCAAAAGTATGGTTTAACTCTGTTAGCTGAATGCACAGATCAGAAAGAAGTTTCACAGAATGATTCTGTGTAGTTTATATTTGGAGACATTCCTTTTTCCACTATTACCCTCTTAGCGCTCCGAATCTCCACTTGCATTTTCTACAGAAAGAGTGTTTCAGAACGGCTCAATCAAAACTAAGGTTCAACTCTTTTAGTTGAACAAACAGAACAGAAAGCAGTTTCACACAATTCTTCTGTGTAGTTTTTATTTGTAGACATTCTTTTTCCCAATATAAGCCTCTTAGCGCTCAGAATGTCCAATTGCAGTTTCTACAGAAAGAGTGTTTCAGAACGGCTCAATCAAAAGTAAGGTTCAACTCTGTTAGTTGAATGCACAGAACAGAAAGTAGTTTCATACAATGCTTCTGTGTAGTTTATATTTGAACATATTCTTTTTTCCACTATTACCCACTTAGCGCTACGAATGTCCAGTTGCATTTTCTACAGACAGAGTGTTTCAAAACTGCTCAATCAAACGTATGGTTTAACTCTGTTAGCTGTATGCTCAGATCAGAAAGAAGTTTCACAGAATGCTTATGTGTAGTTTATATTTGAATATATTCCTTTTTCCACTACTACGCTCTTAGCGCTCCAAATGTCCAGTTGCATTTTCAACAGAAAGAGTGTTCAGATCTGCTCAATCAAAAGTATGGTTTAACTCTGTTAGCTGAATGCACAGATCAGAAAGAAGTTTCACCGAATGATTCTGTGTAGTTTATATTTGAAGACATTCCTTTTTCCACTATTACCCTCTTAGCGCTCCGAATCTCCACTTGCATTTTCTAGAAAAAGAGTGTTTCATAACTGCTCAATCAAAAATATGTTTTATCTCTGTTAACTGAATTTACAGATCAGAAATAAGTTTCACAGAATGCATCTGTGTAGTTTTTATTTGAAGATATTCTTTTTCCCAATGTAGGCCTCTTAGCGCTTAGCATGTCCAATTGCAGTTTCTACAGAAAGAGTGTTTCAGAACGGCTCAATCAAAAGTAACGTTCAACTCTGTTAGTTGAATGCACAGAACAGAAAGAATTTTCACAGAATGCTACTGTGTAGTTTATATTTGAATATATTCCATTTTCCACTATTACCCTCTTAGCGCTCCGAATGTCCACTTGCATTTTCTACAGAAAGAGTGTTCAGAACTGCGCAATCAAAAGTATGGTTTAACTCTGTTAGCTTAATGAACATATCAGAAATAAGTTTCACACAATGCTTCTGTGTAGTTTTTATTTGAAGATATTATTTTTCCCAATAGAGGCCTCTTAGCGCTCAGAATGTCCAATTGCAGTTTCTACAGAAAGAGTGTTTCAGAAAGGCTCAATCAAAAGTAAGGTTCAACTCTGTTAGTTGAATGCACAGAACAGAAAGAAGTTTCATACAATGCTTCTGTGTAGTTTATATTTGAACATATTCTTTTTTCCACTATTACCCACTTAGCGCTACGAATGTCCAGTTGCATTTTCTACAGACAGAGTGTTTCAAAACTGCTCAATCAAAAGTATGGCTTAACTCTGTTAGCTGAATGCTCAGATCAGAAAGAAGTTTCACAGAATGCTTCTGTGTAGTTTATATTTGAATATATTCCTTTTTCCACTACTACTCTCTTAGCGCTCCAAATGTCCAGTTGCATTTTCTACAGAAAGAGTGTTCAGATCTGCTCAATCAAAAGTATGGTTTAACTCTGTTAGCTGAATGCACAGATCAGAAAGAAGTTTCACAGAATGATTCTGTGTAGTTTATATTTGGAGACATTCCTTTTTCCACTATTACCCTCTTAGCGCTCCGAATCTCCACTTGCATTTTCTACAGAAAGAGTGTTTCAGAACGGCTCAATCAAAACTAAGGTTCAACTCTTTTAGTTGGACAAACAGAACAGAAAGAAGTTTCACACAATTCTTCTGTGTAGTTTTTATTTGTAGACATTCTTTTTCCCAATATAGGCCTCTTAGCGCTCAGAATGTCCAATTGCAGTTTCTACAGAAAGAGTGTTTCAGAACGGCTCAATCAAAAGTAAGGTTCAACTCTGTTAGTTGAATGCACAGAACAGAAAGTAGTTTCATACAATGCTTCTGTGTAGTTTATATTTGAACATATTCTTTTTTCCACTATTACCCACTTAGCGCTACGAATGTCCAGTTGCATTTTCTACAGACAGAGTGTTTCAAAACTGCTCAATCAAAAGTATGGTTTAACTCTGTTAGCTGTATGCTCAGATCAGAAAGAAGTTTCACAGAATGCTTCTGTGTAGTTTATATTTGAATATATTCCTTTTTCCACTACTACGCTCTTAGCGCTCCAAATGTCCAGTTGCATTTTCAACAGAAAGAGTGTTCAGATCTGCTCAATCAAAAGTATGGTTTAACTCTGTTAGCTGAATGCACAGATCAGAAAGAAGTTTCACCGAATGATTCTGTGTAGTTTATATTTGAAGACATTCCTTTTTCCACTATTACCCTCTTAGCGCTCCGAATCTCCACTTGCATTTTCTACAAAAAGAGTGTTTCATAACTGCTCAATCAAAAATATGTTTTATCTCTGTTAACTGAATTTACAGATCAGAAATAAGTTTCACAGAATGCATCTGTGTAGTATTTATTTGAAGATATTCTTTTTCCCAATGTAGGCCTCTTAGCGCTTTGCATGTCCAATTGCAGTTTCTACAGAAAGAGTGTTTCAGAACGGCTCAATCAAAAGTAAGGTTCAACTCTGTTAATTGAATGCACAGAACAGAAAGAATTTTCACAGAATGCTACTGTGTAGTTTATATTTGAATATAATCCTTTTTCCACTATTACCCTCTTAGCGCTCCGAATGTCCACTTGCATTTTCTACAGAAAGAGTGTTCAGAACTGCGCAATCAAAAGTATGGTTTAACTCTGTTAGCTTAATGAACATATCAGAAATAAGTTTCACACAATGCTTCTGTGTAGTTTTTATTTGAAGATATTATTTTTCCCAATAGAGGCCTCTTAGCGCTCTGAATGTCCAATTGCAGTTTCTACAGAAAGAGTGTTTCAGAAAGGCTCAATCAAAAGTAAGGTTCAACTCTGTTAGTTGAATGCACAGAACAGAAAGTAGTTTCATACAATGCTTCTGTGTAGTTTATATTTGAACATATTCTTTTTTCCACTATTACCCACTTAGCGCTACGAATGTCCAGTTGCATTTTCTACAGACAGAGTGTTTCAAAACTGCTCAATCAAACGTATGGTTTAACTCTGTTAGCTGTATGCTCAGATCAGAAAGAAGTTTCACAGAATGCTTATGTGTAGTTTATATTTGAATATATTCCTTTTTCCACTACTACGCTCTTAGCGCTCCAAATGTCCAGTTGCATTTTCAACAGAAAGAGTGTTCAGATCTGCTCAATCAAAAGTATGGTTTAACTCTGTTAGCTGAATGCACAGATCAGAAAGAAGTTTCACCGAATGATTCTGTGTAGTTTATATTTGAAGACATTGCTTTTTCCACTATTACCCTCTTAGCGCTCCGAATCTCCACTTGCATTTTCTACAAAAACAGTGTTTCATAACTGCTCAATCAAAAATATGTTTTATCTCTGTTAACTGAATTTACAAATCAGAAATAAGTTTCACAGAATGCATCTGTGTAGTTTTTATTTGAAGATATTCTTTTTCCCAATGTAGGCCTCTTAGCGCTTAGCATGTCCAATTGCAGTTTCTACAGAAAGAGTGTTTCAGAACGGCTCAATCAAAAGTAAGGTTCAACTCTGTTAGTTGAATGCACAGAACAGAAAGAATTTTCACAGAATGCTACTGTGTAGTTTATATTTGAATATATTCCTTTTTCCACTATTACCCTCTTAGCGCTCCGAATGTCCACTTGCATTTTCTACAGAAAGAGTGTTCAGAACTGCGCAATCCAAAGTATGGTTTAACTCTGTTAGCTTAACGAACATATCAGAAATAAGTTTCACACAATGCTTCTGTGTAGTTTTTATTTGAAGACATTATTTTTCCCAATATAGGCCTCTTAGCGCTCAGAATGTCCAATTGCAGTTTCTACAGAAAGAGTGTTTCAGAAAGGCTCAATCAAAAGTAAGGTTCAACACTGTTAGTTGAATGCACAGAACAGAAAGAAGTTTCATACAATGCTTCTGTGTAGTTTATATTTGAACATATTCTTTTTTCCACTATTACCCACTTAGCGCTACGAATGTCCAGTTGCATTTCCTACAGACAGAGTGTTTCAAAACTGCTCAATCAAAAGTATGGTTTAACTCTGTTAGCTGAATGCTCAGATCAGAAAGAAGTTTCACAGAATGCTTCTGTGTAGTTTATATTTGAATATATTCCTTTTTCCACTACTACTCTCTTAGCGCTCCAAATGTCCAGTTGCATTTTCTACAGAAAGAGTGTTCAGATCTGCTCAATCAAAAGTATGGTTTAACTCTGTTAGCTGAATGCACAGATCAGAAAGAAGTTTCACAGAATGATTCTGTGTAGTTTATATTTGGAGACATTCCTTTTTCCACTATTACCCTCTTAGCGCTCCGAATCTCCACTTGCATTTTCTACAGAAAGAGTGTTTCAGAACGGCTCAATCAAAACTAAGGTTCAACTCTTTTAGTTGAACAAACAGAACAGAAAGCAGTTTCACACAATTCTTCTGTGTAGTTTTTATTTGTAGACATTCTTTTTCCCAATATAAGCCTCTTAGCGCTCAGAATGTCCAATTGCAGTTTCTACAGAAAGAGTGTTTCAGAACGGCTCAATCAAAAGTAAGGTTCAACTCTGTTAGTTGAATGCACAGAACAGAAAGTAGTTTCATACAATGCTTCTGTGTAGTTTATATTTGAACATATTCTTTTTTCCACTATTACCCACTTAGCGCTACGAATGTCCAGTTGCATTTTCTACAGACAGAGTGTTTCAAAACTGCTCAATCAAACGTATGGTTTAACTCTGTTAGCTGTATGCTCAGATCAGAAAGAAGTTTCACAGAATGCTTATGTGTAGTTTATATTTGAATATATTCCTTTTTCCACTACTACGCTCTTAGCGCTCCAAATGTCCAGTTGCATTTTCAACAGAAAGAGTGTTCAGATCTGCTCAATCAAAAGTATGGTTTAACTCTGTTAGCTGAATGCACAGATCAGAAAGAAGTTTCACCGAATGATTCTGTGTAGTTTATATTTGAAGACATTCCTTTTTCCACTATTACCCTCTTAGCGCTCCGAATCTCCACTTGCATTTTCTAGAAAAAGAGTGTTTCATAACTGCTCAATCAAAAATATGTTTTATCTCTGTTAACTGAATTTACAGATCAGAAATAAGTTTCACAGAATGCATCTGTGTAGTTTTTATTTGAAGATATTCTTTTTCCCAATGTAGGCCTCTTAGCGCTTAGCATGTCCAATTGCAGTTTCTACAGAAAGAGTGTTTCAGAACGGCTCAATCAAAAGTAACGTTCAACTCTGTTAGTTGAATGCACAGAACAGAAAGAATTTTCACAGAATGCTACTGTGTAGTTTATATTTGAATATATTCCATTTTCCACTATTACCCTCTTAGCGCTCCGAATGTCCACTTGCATTTTCTACAGAAAGAGTGTTCAGAACTGCGCAATCAAAAGTATGGTTTAACTCTGTTAGCTTAATGAACATATCAGAAATAAGTTTCACACAATGCTTCTGTGTAGTTTTTATTTGAAGATATTATTTTTCCCAATAGAGGCCTCTTAGCGCTCAGAATGTCCAATTGCAGTTTCTACAGAAAGAGTGTTTCAGAAAGGCTCAATCAAAAGTAAGGTTCAACTCTGTTAGTTGAATGCACAGAACAGAAAGAAGTTTCATACAATGCTTCTGTGTAGTTTATATTTGAACATATTCTTTTTTCCACTATTACCCACTTAGCGCTACGAATGTCCAGTTGCATTTTCTACAGACAGAGTGTTTCAAAACTGCTCAATCAAAAGTATGGCTTAACTCTGTTAGCTGAATGCTCAGATCAGAAAGAAGTTTCACAGAATGCTTCTGTGTAGTTTATATTTGAATATATTCCTTTTTCCACTACTACTCTCTTAGCGCTCCAAATGTCCAGTTGCATTTTCTACAGAAAGAGTGTTCAGATCTGCTCAATCAAAAGTATGGTTTAACTCTGTTAGCTGAATGCACAGATCAGAAAGAAGTTTCACAGAATGATTCTGTGTAGTTTATATTTGGAGACATTCCTTTTTCCACTATTACCCTCTTAGCGCTCCGAATCTCCACTTGCATTTTCTACAGAAAGAGTGTTTCAGAACGGCTCAATCAAAACTAAGGTTCAACTCTTTTAGTTGGACAAACAGAACAGAAAGAAGTTTCACACAATTCTTCTGTGTAGTTTTTATTTGTAGACATTCTTTTTCCCAATATAGGCCTCTTAGCGCTCAGAATGTCCAATTGCAGTTTCTACAGAAAGAGTGTTTCAGAACGGCTCAATCAAAAGTAAGGTTCAACTCTGTTAGTTGAATGCACAGAACAGAAAGTAGTTTCATACAATGCTTCTGTGTAGTTTATATTTGAACATATTCTTTTTTCCACTATTACCCACTTAGCGCTACGAATGTCCAGTTGCATTTTCTACAGACAGAGTGTTTCAAAACTGCTCAATCAAAAGTATGGTTTAACTCTGTTAGCTGTATGCTCAGATCAGAAAGAAGTTTCACAGAATGCTTCTGTGTAGTTTATATTTGAATATATTCCTTTTTCCACTACTACGCTCTTAGCGCTCCAAATGTCCAGTTGCATTTTCAACAGAAAGAGTGTTCAGATCTGCTCAATCAAAAGTATGGTTTAACTCTGTTAGCTGAATGCACAGATCAGAAAGAAGTTTCACCGAATGATTCTGTGTAGTTTATATTTGAAGACATTCCTTTTTCCACTATTACCCTCTTAGCGCTCCGAATCTCCACTTGCATTTTCTACAAAAAGAGTGTTTCATAACTGCTCAATCAAAAATATGTTTTATCTCTGTTAACTGAATTTACAGATCAGAAATAAGTTTCACAGAATGCATCTGTGTAGTATTTATTTGAAGATATTCTTTTTCCCAATGTAGGCCTCTTAGCGCTTTGCATGTCCAATTGCAGTTTCTACAGAAAGAGTGTTTCAGAACGGCTCAATCAAAAGTAAGGTTCAACTCTGTTAATTGAATGCACAGAACAGAAAGAATTTTCACAGAATGCTACTGTGTAGTTTATATTTGAATATAATCCTTTTTCCACTATTACCCTCTTAGCGCTCCGAATGTCCACTTGCATTTTCTACAGAAAGAGTGTTCAGAACTGCGCAATCAAAAGTATGGTTTAACTCTGTTAGCTTAATGAACATATCAGAAATAAGTTTCACACAATGCTTCTGTGTAGTTTTTATTTGAAGATATTATTTTTCCCAATAGAGGCCTCTTAGCGCTCTGAATGTCCAATTGCAGTTTCTACAGAAAGAGTGTTTCAGAAAGGCTCAATCAAAAGTAAGGTTCAACTCTGTTAGTTGAATGCACAGAACAGAAAGAATTTTCACAGAATGCTACTGTGTAGTTTATATTTGAATATATTCCTTTTTCCACTATTACCCTCTTAGCGCTCCGAATGTCCACTTGCATTTTCTACAGAAAGAGTGTTCAGAACTGCGCAATCAAAAGTATGGTTTAACTCTGTTAGCTTAATGAACATATCAGAAATAAGTTTCACACAATGCTTCTGTGTAGTTTTTATTTGAAGATATTATTTTTCCCAATAGAGGCCTCTTAGCGCTCAGAATGTCCAATTGCAGTTTCTACAGAAAGAGTGTTTCAGAAAGGCTCAATCAAAAGTAAGGTTCAACTCTGTTAGTTGAATGCACAGAACAGAAAGAAGTTTCATACAATGCTTCTGTGTAATTTATATTTGAACATATTCTTTTTTCCACTATTACCCACTTAGCGCTACGAATGTCCAGTTGCATTTTCTACAGACAGAGTGTTTCAAAACTGCTCAATCAAAAGTATGGTTTAACTCTGTTAGCTGAATGCTCAGATCAGAAAGAAGTTTCACAGAATGCTTCTGTGTAGTTTATATTTGAATATATTCCTTTTTCCACTACTACTCTCTTAGCGCTCCAAATGTCCAGTTGCATTTTCTACAGAAAGAGTGTTCAGATCTGCTGAATCAAAAGTATGGTTTAACTCTGTTAGCAGAATGCACAGATCAGAAAGAAGTTTCACAGAATGATTCTGTGTAGTTTATATTTGGAGACATTCCTTTTTCCACTATTACCCTCTTAGCGCTCCGAATCTCCCCTTGCATTTTCTACAGAAAGAGTGTTTCAGAACGGCTCAATCAAAACTAAGGTTCAACTCTTTTAGTTGAACAAACAGAACAGAAAGAAGTTTCACACAATTCTTCTGTGTAGTTTTTATTTGTAGACATTCTTTTTCCCAATATAGGCCTCTTAGCGCTCAGAATGTCCAATTGCAGTTTCTACAGAAAGAGTGTTTCAGAACGGCTCAATCAAAAGTAAGGTTCAACTCTGTTAGTTGAATGCACAGAACAGAAAGAAGTTTCATACAATGCTTCTGTGTAGTTTATATTTGAACATATTCTTTTTTCCACTATTACCCACTTAGCGCTACGAATGTCCAGTTGCATTTTCTACAGACAGAGTGTTTCAAAACCGCTCAATCAAACGTATGGTTTAACTCTGTTAGCTGTATGCTCAGATCAGAAAGAAGTTTCACAGAATGCTTATGTGTAGTTTATATTTGAATATATTCCTTTTTCCACTACTACGCTCTTAGCGCTCCAAATGTCCAGTTGCATTTTCAACAGAAAGAGTGTTCAGATCTGCTCAATCAAAAGTATGGTTTAACTCTGTTAGCTGAATGCACAGATCAGAAAGAAGTTTCACCGAATGATTCTGTGTAGTTTATATTTGAAGACATTCCTTTTTCCACTATTACCCTCTTAGCGCTCCGAATCTCCACTTGCATTTTCTAGAAAAAGAGTGTTTCATAACTGCTCAATCAAAAATATGTTTTATCTCTGTTAACTGAATTTACAGATCAGAAATAAGTTTCACAGAATGCATCTGTGTAGTTTTTATTTGAAGATATTCTTTTTCCCAATGTAGGCCTCTTAGCGCTTAGCATGTCCAATTGCAGTTTCTACAGAAAGAGTGTTTCAGAACGGCTCAATCAAAAGTAAGGTTCAACTCTGTTAGTTGAATGCACAGAACAGAAAGGATTTTCACAGAATGCTACTGTGTAGTTTATATTTGAATATATTCCATTTTCCACTATTACCCTCTTAGCGCTCCGAATGTCCACTTGCATTTTCTACAGAAAGAGTGTTCAGAACTGCGCAATCAAAAGTATGGTTTAACTCTGTTAGCTTAATGAACATATCAGAAATAAGTTTCACACAATGCTTCTGTGTAGTTTTTATTTGAAGATATTATTTTTCCCAATAGAGGCCTCTTAGCGCTCAGAATGTCCAATTGCAGTTTCTACAGAAAGAGTGTTTCAGAAAGGCTCAATCAAAAGTAAGGTTCAACTCTGTTAGTTGAATGCACAGAACAGAAAGTAGTTTCATACAATGCTTCTGTGTAGTTTATATTTGAACATATTCTTTTTTCCACTATTACCCACTTAGCGCTACGAATGTCCAGTTGCATTTTCTACAGACAGAGTGTTTCAAAACTGCTCAATCAAAAGTATGGCTTAACTCTGTTAGCTGAATGCTCAGATCAGAAAGAAGTTTCACAGAATGCTTCTGTGTAGTTTATATTTGAATATATTCCTTTTTCCACTACTACTCTCTTAGCGCTCCAAATGTCCAGTTGCATTTTCTACAGAAAGAGTGTTCAGATCTGCTCAATCAAAAGTATGGTTTAACTCTGTTAGCTGAATGCACAGATCAGAAAGATGTTTCACCGAATGATTCTGTGTAGTTTATATTTGAAGACATTCCTTTTTCCACTATTACCCTCTTAGTGCTCCGAATCTCCACTTGCATTTTCTAGAAAAAGAGTGTTTCATAACTGCTCAATCAAAAAAAAGTTTTATCTCTGTTAACTGAATTTACAGATCAGAAATAAGTTTCACAGAATGCATCTGTGTAGTTTTTATTTGAAGATATTCTTTTTCCCAATGTAGGCCTCTTAGCGCTTAGCATGTCCAATTGCAGTTTCTACAGAAAGAGTGTTTCAGAACGGCTCAATCAAAAGTAAGGTTCAACTCTGTTAGTTGAATGCACAGAACAGAAAGAATTTTCACAGAATGCTACTGTGTAGTTTATATTTGAATATATTCCATTTTCCACTATTACCCTCTTAGCGCTCCGAATGTCCACTTGCATTTTCTACAGAAAGAGTGTTCAGAACTGCGCAATCAAAAGTATGGTTTAACTCTGTTAGCTTAATGAACATATCAGAAATAAGTTTCACACAATGCTTCTGTGTAGTTTTTATTTGAAGATATTATTTTTCCCAATAGAGGCCTCTTAGCGCTCAGAATGTCCAATTGCAGTTTCTACAGAAAGAGTGTTTCAGAAAGGCTCAATCAAAAGTAAGGTTCAACTCTGTTAGTTGAATGCACAGAACAGAAAGAAGTTTCATACAATGCTTCTGTGTAGTTTATATTTGAACATATTCTTTTTTCCACTATTACCCACTTAGCGCTACGAATGTCCAGTTGCATTTTCTACAGACAGAGTGTTTCAAAACTGCTCAATCAAAAGTATGGCTTAACTCTGTTAGCTGAATGCTCAGATCAGAAAAAAGTTTCACAGAATGCTTCTGTGTAGTTTATATTTGAATATATTCCTTTTTCCACTACTACTCTCTTAGCGCTCCAAATGTCCAGTTGCATTTTCTACAGAAAGAGTGTTCAGATCTGCTCAATCAAAAGTATGGTTTAACTCTGTTAGCTGAATGCACAGATCAGAAAGAAGTTTCACAGAATGATTCTGTGTAGTTTATATTTGGAGACATTCCTTTTTCCACTATTACCCTCTTAGCGCTCCGAATCTCCACTTGCATTTTCTACAGAAAGAGTGTTTCAGAACGGCTCAATCAAAACTAAGGTTCAACTCTTTTAGTTGGACAAACAGAACAGAAAGAAGTTTCACACAATTCTTCTGTGTAGTTTTTATTTGTAGACATTCTTTTTCCCAATATAGGCCTCTTAGCGCTCAGAATGTCCAATTGCAGTTTCTACAGAAAGAGTGTTTCAGAACGGCTCAATCAAAAGTAAGGTTCAACTCTGTTAGTTGAATGCACAGAACAGAAAGAAGTTTCATACAATGCTTCTGTGTAGTTTATATTTGAACATATTCTTTTTTCCACTATTACCCACTTAGCGCTACGAATGTCCAGTTGCATTTTCTACAGACAGAGTGTTTCAAAACTGCTCAATCAAAAGTATGGTTTAACTCTGTTAGCTGTATGCTCAGATCAGAAAGAAGTTTCACAGAATGCTTCTGTGTAGTTTATATTTGAATATATTCCTTTTTCCACTACTACGCTCTTAGCGCTCCAAATGTCCAGTTGCATTTTCAACAGAAAGAGTGTTCAGATCTGCTCAATCAAAAGTATGGTTTAACTCTGTTAGCTGAATGCACAGATCAGAAAGAAGTTTCACCGAATGATTCTGTGTAGTTTATATTTGAAGACATTCCTTTTTCCACTATTACCCTCTTAGCGCTCCGAATCTCCACTTGCATTTTCTACAAAAAGAGTGTTTCATAACTGCTCAATCAAAAATATGTTTTATCTCTGTTAACTGAATTTACAGATCAGAAATAAGTTTCACAGAATGCATCTGTGTAGTATTTATTTGAAGATATTCTTTTTCCCAATGTAGGCCTCTTAGCGCTTTGCATGTCCAATTGCAGTTTCTACAGAAAGAGTGTTTCAGAACGGCTCAATCAAAAGTAAGGTTCAACTCTGTTAATTGAATGCACAGAACAGAAAGAATTTTCACAGAATGCTACTGTGTAGTTTATATTTGAATATATTCCTTTTTCCACTATTACCCTCTTAGCGCTCCGAATGTCCACTTGCATTTTCTACAGAAAGAGTGTTCAGAACTGCGCAATCAAAAGTATGGTTTAACTCTGTTAGCTTAATGAACATATCAGAAATAAGTTTCACACAATGCTTCTGTGTAGTTTTTATTTGAAGATATTATTTTTCCCAATAGAGGCCTCTTAGCGCTCTGAATGTCCAATTGCAGTTTCTACAGAAAGAGTGTTTCAGAAAGGCTCAATCAAAAGTAAGGTTCAACTCTGTTAGTTGAATGCACAGAACAGAAAGAATTTTCACAGAATGCTACTGTGTAGTTTATATTTGAATATATTCCTTTTTCCACTATTACCCTCTTAGCGCTCCGAATGTCCACTTGCATTTTCTACAGAAAGAGTGTTCAGAACTGCGCAATCAAAAGTATGGTTTAACTCTGTTAGCTTAATGAACATATCAGAAATAAGTTTCACACAATGCTTCTGTGTAGTTTTTATTTGAAGATATTATTTTTCCCAATAGAGGCCTCTTAGCGCTCAGAATGTCCAATTGCAGTTTCTACAGAAAGAGTGTTTCAGAAAGGCTCAATCAAAAGTAAGGTTCAACTCTGTTAGTTGAATGCACAGAACAGAAAGAAGTTTCATACAATGCTTCTGTGTAATTTATATTTGAACATATTCTTTTTTCCACTATTACCCACTTAGCGCTACGAATGTCCAGTTGCATTTTCTACAGACAGAGTGTTTCAAAACTGCTCAATCAAAAGTATGGTTTAACTCTGTTAGCTGAATGCTCAGATCAGAAAGAAGTTTCACAGAATGCTTCTGTGTAGTTTATATTTGAATATATTCCTTTTTCCACTACTACTCTCTTAGCGCTCCAAATGTCCAGTTGCATTTTCTACAGAAAGAGTGTTCAGATCTGCTGAATCAAAAGTATGGTTTAACTCTGTTAGCTGAATGCACAGATCAGAAAGAAGTTTCACAGAATGATTCTGTGTAGTTTATATTTGGAGACATTCCTTTTTCCACTATTACCCTCTTAGCGCTCCGAATCTCCCCTTGCATTTTCTACAGAAAGTGTGTTTCAGAACGGCTCAATCAAAACTAAGGTTCAACTCTTTTAGTTGAACAAACAGAACAGAAAGAAGTTTCACACAATTCTTCTGTGTAGTTTTTATTTGTAGACATTCTTTTTCCCAATATAGGCCTCTTAGCGCTCAGAATGTCCAATTGCAGTTTCTACAGAAAGAGTGTTTCAGAACGGCTCAATCAAAAGTAAGGTTCAACTCTGTTAGTTGAATGCACAGAACAGAAAGAAGTTTCATACAATGCTTCTGTGTAGTTTATATTTGAACATATTCTTTTTTCCACTATTACCCACTTAGCGCTACGAATGTCCAGTTGCATTTTCTACAGACAGAGTGTTTCAAAACTGCTCAATCAAACGTATGGTTTAACTCTGTTAGCTGTATGCTCAGATCAGAAAGAAGTTTCACAGAATGCTTCTGTGTAGTTTATATTTGATTATATTACTTTTTCCACTACTACGCTCTTAGCGCTCCAAATGTCCAGTTGCATTTTCAACAGAAAGAGTGTTCAGATCTGCTCAATCAAAAGTATGGTTTAACTCTGTTAGCTGAATGCACAGATCAGAAAGAAGTTTCACCGAATGATTCTGTGTAGTTTATATTTGAAGACATTCCTTTTTCCACTATTACCCTCTTAGCGCTCCGAATCTCCACTTGCATTTTCTAGAAAAAGAGTGTTTCATAACTGCTCAATCAAAAATATGTTTTATCTCTGTTAACTGAATTTACAGATCAGAAATAAGTTTCACAGAATGCATCTGTGTAGTTTTTATTTGAAGATATTCTTTTTCCCAATGTAGGCCTCTTAGCGCTTAGCATGTCCAATTGCAGTTTCTACCGAAAGAGTGTTTCAGAACGGCTCAATCAAAAGTAAGGTTCAACTCTGTTAGTTGAATGCACAGAACAGAAAGGATTTTCACAGAATGCTACTGTGTAGTTTATATTTGAATATATTCCATTTTCCACTATTACCCTCTTAGCGCTCCGAATGTCCACTTGCATTTTCTACAGAAAGAGTGTTCAGAACTGCGCAATCAAAAGTATGGTTTAACTCTGTTAGCTTAATGAACATATCAGAAATAAGTTTCACACAATGCTTCTGTGTAGTTTTTATTTGAAGATATTATTTTTCCCAATAGAGGCCTCTTAGCGCTCAGAATGTCCAATTGCAGTTTCTACAGAAAGAGTGTTTCAGAAAGGCTCAATCAAAAGTAAGGTTCAACTCTGTTAGTTGAATGCACAGAACAGAAAGTAGTTTCATACAATGCTTCTGTGTAGTTTATATTTGAACATATTCTTTTTTCCACTATTACCCACTTAGCGCTACGAATGTCCAGTTGCATTTTCTACAGACAGAGTGTTTCAAAACTGCTCAATCAAAAGTATGGCTTAACTCTGTTAGCTGAATGCTCAGATCAGAAAGAAGTTTCACAGAATGCTTCTGTGTAGTTTATATTTGAATATATTCCTTTTTCCACTACTACTCTCTTAGCGCTCCAAATGTCCAGTTGCATTTTCTACAGAAAGAGTGTTCAGATCTGCTCAATCAAAAGTATGGGTTAACTCTGTTAGCTGAATGCACAGATCAGAAAGAAGTTTCACAGAATGATTCTGTGTAGTTTATATTTGGAGACATTCCTTTTTCCACTATTACCCTCTTAGCGCTCCGAATCTCCAATTGCATTTTCTACAGAAAGAGTGTTTCAGAACGGCTCAATCAAAACTAAGGTTCAACTCTTTTAGTTGGACAAACAGAACAGAAAGTAGTTTCACACAATTCTTCTGTGTAGTTTTTATTTGTAGACATACTTTTTCCCAATATAGGCCTCTTAGCGCTCAGAATGTCCAATTGCAGTTTCTACAGAAAGAGTGTTTCAGAACGGCTCAATCAAAAGTAAGGTTCAACTCTGTTAGTTGAATGCACAGAACAGAAAGAAGTTTCATACAATGCTTCTGTGTAGTTTATATTTGAACATATTCTTTTTTCCACTATTACCCACTTAGCGCTACGAATGTCCAGTTGCATTTTCTACAGACAGAGTGTTTCAAAACTGCTCAATCAAACGTATGGTTTAACTCTGTTAGCTGTATGCTCAGATCAGAAAGAAGTTTCACAGAATGCTTCTGTGTAGTTTATATTTGAATATATTCCTTTTTCCACTACTACGCTCTTAGCGCTCCAAATGTCCAGTTGCATTTTCAACAGAAAGAGGGTTCAGATCTGCTCAATCAAAAGTATGGTTTAACTCTGTTAGCTGAATGCACAGATCAGAAAGAAGTTTCACCGAATGATTCTGTGTAGTTTATATTTGAAGACATTCCTTTTGCCACTATTACCCTCTTAGCGCTCCGAATCTACACTTGCATTTTCTACAAAAAGAGTGTTTCATAACTGCTCAATCAAATATATGTTTTATCTCTGTTAACTGAATTTACAGATCAGAAATAAGTTTCACAGAATGCATCTGTGTAGTTTTTATTTGAAGATATTCTTTTTCCCAATGTAGGCCTCTTAGCGCTTAGCATGTCCAATTGCAGTTTCTACAGAAAGAGTGTTTCAGAACGGCTCAATCAAAAGTAAGGTTCAACTCTGTTAGTTGAATGCACAGAACAGAAAGAATTTTCACAGAATGCTACTGTGTAGTTTATATTTGAATATATTCCTTTTTCCACTATTACCCTCTTAGCGCTCCGAATGTCCACTTGCATTTTCTACAGAAAGAGTGTTCAGAACTGCGCAATCAAAAGTATGGTTTAACTCTGTTAGCTTAATGAACATATCAGAAATAAGTTTCACACAATGCTTCTGTGTAGTTTTTATTTGAAGATATTATTTTTCCCAATAGAGGCCTCTTAGCGCTCAGAATGTCCAATTGCAGTTTCTACAGAAAGAGTGTTTCAGAAAGGCTCAATCAAAAGTAAGGTTCAACTCTGTTAGTTGAATGCACAGAACAGAAAGAAGTTTCAGACAATGCTTCTGTGTAGTTTATATTTGAACATATTCTTTTTTCCACTATTACCCACTTAGCGCTACGAATGTCAAGTTGCATTTTCTATAGACAGAGTGTTTCAAAACTGCTCAATCAAAAGTATGGTTTAACTCTGTTAGCTGAATGCTCAGATCAGAAAGAAGTTTCACAGAATGCTTCTGTGTAGTTTATATTTGAATATATTCCTTTTTCCACTACTACTCTCTTAGCGCTCCAAATGTCCAGTTGCATTTTCTACAGAAAGAGTGTTCAGATCTGCTCAATCAAAAGTATGGTTTAACTCTGTTAGCTGAATGCACAGATCAGAAAGAAGTTTCACAGAATGATTCTGTGTAGTTTATATTTGGAGACATTCCTTTTTCCACTATTACCCTCTTAGCGCTCCGAATCTCCACTTGCATTTTCTACAGAAAGAGTGTTTCAGAACGGCTCAATCAAAACTAAGGTTCAACTCTTTTAGTTGGACAAACAGAACAGAAAGAAGTTTCACACAATTCTTCTGTGTAGTTTTTATTTGTAAACATTCTTTTTCCCAATATAGGCCTCTTAGCGCTCAGAATGTCCAATTGCAGTTTCTACAGAAAGAGTGTTTCAGAACGGCTCAATCAAAAGTAAGGTTCAACTCTGTTAGTTGAATGCACAGAACAGAAAGAAGTTTCATACAATGCTTCTGTGTAGTTTATATTTGAACATATTCTTTTTTCCACTATTACCCACTTAGCGCTACGAATGTCCAGTTGCATTTTCTACAGACAGAGTGTTTCAAAACTGCTCAATCAAAAGTATGGTTTAACTCTGTTAGCTGTATGCTCAGATCAGAAAGAAGTTTCACAGAATGCTTCTGTGTAGTTTATATTTGAATATATTCCTTTTTCCACTACTACGCTCTTAGCGCTCCAAATGTCCAGTTGCATTTTCAACAGAAAGAGTGTTCAGATCTGCTCAATCAAAAGTATGGTTTAACTCTGTTAGCTGAATGCACAGATCAGAAAGAAGTTTCACCGAATGATTCTGTGTAGTTTATATTTGAAGACATTCCTTTTTCCACTATTACCCTCTTAGCGCTCCGAATCTCCTCTTGCATTTTCTACAAAAAGAGTGTTTCATAACTTCTCAATCAAATATATGTTTTATCTCTGTTAACTGAATTTACAGATCAGAAATAAGTTTCACAGAATGCATCTGTGTAGTTTTTATTTGAAGATATTCTTTTTCCCAATGTAGGCCTCTTAGCGCTTAGCATGTCCAATTGCAGTTTCTACAGAAAGAGTGTTTCAGAACGGCTCAATCAAAAGTAAGGTTCAACTCTGTTAGTTGAATGCACAGAACAGAAAGAATTTTCACAGAATGCTACTGTGTAGTTTATATTTGAATATATTCCTTTTTCCACTATTACCCTCTTAGCGCTCCGAATGTCCACTTGCATTTTCTACAGAAAGAGTGTTCAGAACTGCGCAATCAAAAGTATGGTTTAACTCTGTTAGCTTAATGAACATATCAGAAATAAGTTTCACACAATGCTTCTGTGTAGTTTTTATTTGAAGATATTATTTTTCCCAATAGAGGCCTCTTAGCGCTCAGAATGTCCAATTGCAGTTTCTACAGAAAGAGTGTTTCAGAAAGGCTCAATCAAAAGTAAGGTTCAACTCTGTTAGTTGAATGCGCAGAACAGAAAGAAGTTTCATACAATGCTTCTGTGTAGTTTATATTTGAACATATTCTTTTTTCCACTATTACCCACTTAGTGCTACGAATGTCCAGTTGCATTTTCTACAGACAGAGTGTTTCAAAAGTGCTCAATCAAAAGTATGGTTTAACTCTGTTAGCTGAATGCTCAGATCAGAAAGAAGTTTCACAGAATGCTTCTGTGTAGTTTATATTTGAATATATTCCTTTTTCCACAACTACTCTCTTAGCGCTCCAAATGTCCAGTTGCATTTTCTACAGAAAGAGTGTTCAGATCTGCTCAATCAAAAGTATGGTTTAACTCTGTTAGCTGAATGCACAGATCAGAAAGAATTTTCACAGAATGATTCTGTGTAGTTTATATTTGGAGACATTCCTTTTTCCACTATTAACCTCTTAGCGCTCCGAATCTCCACTTGCATTTTCTACAGAAAGAGTGTTTCAGAACGGCTCAATCAAAACTAAGGTTCAACTCTTTTAGTTGAACAAACAGAACAGAAAGAAGTTTCACACAATTCTTCTGTGTAGTTTTTATTTGTAGACATTCTTTTTCCCAATATAGGCCTCTTAGCGCTCAGAATGTCCAATTGCAGTTTCTACAGAAAGAGTGTTTCAGAACGGCTCAATCAAAAGTAAGGTTCAAATCTGTTAGTTGAATGCACGGAACAGAAAGAAGTTTCATACAATGCTTCTGTGTAGTTTATATTTGAACATATTCTTTTTTCCACTATTACCCACCTAGCGCTACGAATGTCCAGTTGCATTTTCTACAGACAGAGTGTTTCAAAACTGCTCAATCAAAAGTATGTTTTAACTCTGTTAGCTGAATGCTCAGATCAGAAAGAAGTTTCACAGAATGCTTCTGTGTAGTTTATATTTGAATATATTCCTTTTTCCACTACTACGCTCTTAGCGCTCCAAATGTCCAGTTGCATTTTCTACAGAAAGAGTGTTCAGATCTGCTCAATCAAAAGTATGGTTTAATTCTGTTAGCTGAATGCACAGAACAGAAAGAAGTTTCACCGAATGATTCTGTGTAGTTTATATTTGAAGACATTCCTTTTTCCACTATTACCCTCTTAGCGCTCCGAATCTCCACTTGCATTTTCTACAAAAAGAGTGTTTCATAACTGCTCAATCAAAAATATGTTTTATCTCTGTTAACTGAATTTGCAGATCAGAAATAAGTTTCACAGAATGCATCTGTGTAGTTTTTATTTGAAGATATTCTTTTTCCCAATGTAGGCCTCTTAGCGCTTAGCATGTCCAATTGCAGTTTCTACAGAAAGAGTGTTTCAGAACGGCTCAATCAAAAGTAAGGTTCAACTCTGTTAGTTGAATGCACAGAACAGAAAGAATTTTCACAGAATGTTACTGTGTAGTTTATATTTGAATATATTCCTTTTTCCGATATTACCCTCTTAGCGCTCCGAATGTCCACTTGCATTTTCTACAGAAAGAGTGTTCAGAACTGCGCAATCAAAAGTATGGTTTAACTCTGTTAGCTTAATGAACATATCAGAAATAAGTTTCACACAATGCTTCTGTGTAGTTTTTATTTGAAGATATTATTTTTCCCAATAGAGGCCTCTTAGCGCTCAGAATGTCCAATTGCAGTTTCTACAGAAAGAGTGTTTCAGAAAGGCTCAATCAAAAGTAAGGTTCAACTCTGTTAGTTGAATGCACAGAACAGAAAGAAGTTTCAGACAATGCTTCTGTGTAGTTTATATTTGAACATATTCTTTTTTCCACTATTACCCACTTAGCGCTACGAATGTCCAGTTGCATTTTCTACAGACACAGTGTTTCAAAACTGCTCAATCAAAAGTATGGTTTAACTCTGTTAGCTGAATGCTCAGATCAGAAAGAAGTTTCACAGAATGCTTCTGTGTAGTTTATATTTGAATATATTCCTTTTTCCACAACTACTCTCTTAGCGCTCCAAATGTCCAGTTGCATTTTCTACAGAAAGAGTGTTCAGATCTGCTCAATCAAAAGTATGGTTTAACTCTGTTAGCTGAATGCACAGATCAGAAAGAAGTTTCACAGAATGATTCTGTGTAGTTTATATTTGGAGACATTCCTTTTTCCACTATTACCCTCTTAGCGCTCCGAATCTCCACTTGCATTTTCTACAGAAAGAGTGTTTCAGAACGGCTCAATCAAAACTAAGGTTCAACTCTTTTAGTTGAACAAACAGAACAGAAAGAAGTTTCACACAATTCTTCTGTGTAGTTTTTATTTGTAGACATTCTTTTTCCCAATATAGGCCTCTTAGCGCTCAGAATGTCCAATTGCAGTTTCTACAGAAAGAGTGTTTCAGAACGGCTCAATCAAAAGTAAGGTTCAACTCTGTTAGTTGAATGCACAGAACAGAAAGAAGTTTCATACAATGCTTCTGTGTAGTTCATATTTGAACATATTCTTTTTTCCACTATTACCCACTTAGCGCTATGAATGTCCAGTTTCATTTTCTACAGACAGAGTGTTTCAAAACTGCTCAATCAAAAGTATGGTTTAACTCTGTTAGCTGAATGCACAGATCAGAAAGAAGTTTCACCGAATGATTCTGTGTAGTTTATATTTGAAGACATTCCTTTTTCCACTATTACACTCTTAGCGCTCCGAATCTCCACTTGCATTTTCTACAAAAAGAGTGTTTCATAACTGCTCATTCAAAAATATGTTTTATCTCTGTTAACTGAATTTACAGATCAGAAATAAGTTTCACAGAATGCATCTGTCTAGTTTTTATTTGAAGATATTCTTTTTCCCAATGTAGGCCTCTTAGCGCTTAGCATGTCCAATTGCAGTTTCTACAGAAAGAGTGTTTCAGAACGGCTCAATCAAATTAAGGTTCAACTCTGTTAGTTGAATGCACAGAACAGAAAGAATTTTCACAGAATGCTACTGTGTAGTTTATATTTGAATATATTCCTTTTTCCACTATTACCCTCTTAGCGCTCCGAATGTCCACTTGCATTTTCTACAGAAAGAGTGTTCAGAACTGCGCAATCAAAAGTATGGTTTAACTCTGTTAGCTTAATGAACATATCAGAAATAAGTTTCACACAATGCTTCTGTGTAGTTTTTATTTGAAGATATTATTTTTCCCAATAGAGGCCTCTTAGCGCTCAGAATGTCCAATTGCTGTTTCTACAGAAAGAGTGTTTCAGAAAGGCTCAATCAAAAGTAAGGTTCAACTCTGTTAGTTGAATGCACAGAACAGAAAGCGTTTTCACAGAATGCTACTGTGTAGTTTATATTTGAATATATTACTTTTTCCACTATTACCCTCTTAGCGCTCCGAATGTCCACTTGCATTTTCTACAGAAAGAGTGTTCAGAACTGCGGAATCAAAAGTATGGTTTAACACTGTTAGCTTAATGAACATATCAGAAATATGTTTCACACAATGCTTCTGTGTAGTTTTTATTTGAAGATATTATTTTTCCCAATAGAGGCCTCTTAGCGCTGAGAATGTCCAATTGCAGTTTCTACAGAAAGAGTGTTTCAGAAAGGCTCAATCAAAAGTAAGTTTCAACTCTGTTAGTTGAATGCACAGAACAGAAAGAAGTTTCATACAATGCTTCAGTGTAATTTATATTTGAACATATTCTTTTTTCCACTATTACCCACTTAGCGCTACGAATGTCCAGTTGCATTTTCTACAGACAGAGTGTTTCAAAACTGCTCAATCAAAAGTATGTTTTAACTCTGTTAGCTGAATGCTCAGATCAGAAAGAAGTTTAACAGAGTGCTTCTGTGTAGTTTATATTTGAATATATTCCTTTTTCCACTACTACGCTCTTAGCGCTCCAAATGTCCAGTTGCATTTTCTACAGAAAGAGTGTTCAGATCTGCTCAATCAAAAGTATGGTTTAATTCTGTTAGCTGAATGCACAGACCAGAAAGAAGTTTCACCGAATGATTCTGTGTAGTTTATATTTGAAGACATTCCTTTTTCCACTATTACCCTCTTAGCGCTCCGAATCTCCACTTGCATTTTCTACAAAAAGAGTGTTTCATAACTGCTCAATCAAAAATATGTTTTATCTCTGTTAACTGAATTTACAGATCAGAAATAAGTTTCACAGAATGCATCTGTGTAGTTTTTATTTGAAGATATTCTTTTTCCCAATGTAGGCCTCTTAGTGCTTAGCATGTCCAATTGCAGTTTCTACAGAAAGAGTGTTTCAGAACGGCTCACTCAAAAGTAAGGTTCAACTCTGTTAGTTGAATGCACAGAACAGAAGGAATTTTCACAGAATGCTACTGTGTAGTTTATATTTGAATATATTCCTTTTTCCGCTATTACCCTCTTAGCGCTCCGAATGTCCACTTGCATTTTCTACAGAAAGAGTGTTCAGAACTGCGCAATCAAAAGTATGGTTTAACTCTGTTTGCATAATGAACATATCAGAAATAAGTTTCACAAAATGCTTCTGTGTAGTTTTTATTTGAAGATATTATTTTTCCCAATAGAGGCCTCTTAGCGCTCAGAATGTCCAATTGCAGTTTCTACAGAAAGAGTGTTTCAGAAAGGCTCAATCAAAAGTAAGGTTCAACTCTGTTAGTTGAATGCACAGAACAGAAAGTAGTTTCAGACAATGCTTCTGTGTAGTTTATATTTGAACATATTCTTTTTTCCACTATTACCCACTTAGCGCTACGAATGTCCAGTTGCATTTTCTACAGACAGAGTGTTTCAAAACTGCTCAATCAAAAGTATGGCTTAACTCTGTTAGCTGAATGCTCAGATCAGAAAGAAGTTTCACAGAATGCTTCTGTGTAGTTTATATTTGAATATATTCCTTTTTCCACTACTACTCTCTTAGCGCTCCAAATGTCCAGTTGCATTTTCAACAGAAAGAGTGTTCAGATCTGCTCAATCAAAAGTATGGTTTAACTCTGTTAGCTGAATGCACAGATCAGAAAGAAGTTTCACAGAATGATTCTGTGTAGTTTATATTTGGAGACATTCCTTTTTCCACTATTAACCTCTTAGCGCTCCGAATCTCCACTTGCATTTTCTACAGAAAGAGTGTTTCAGAACGGCTCAATCAAAACTAAGTTTCAAACCTTTTAGATGGACAAACAGAACAGAAAGAAGTTTCACACAATTCTTCTGTGTAGTTTTTATTTGTAGACATTCTTTTTCCCAATATAGGCCTCTTAGCGCTCAGAATGTCCAATTGCAGTTTCTACAGAAAGAGTGTTTCAGAACGGCTCAATCAAAAGTAAGGTTCAACTCTGTTAGTTGAATGCACAGAACAGAAAGAAGTTTCATACAATGCTTCTGTGTAGTTTATATTTGAACGTATTCTTTTTTCCACTATTACCCACTTAGCGCTACGAATGTCCAGTTGCATTTTCTACAGACAGAGTGTTTCAAAACTGCTCAATCAAACGTATGGTTTAACTCTGTTAGCTGTATGCTCAGATCAGAAAGAAGTTTCACAGAAGGCTTCTGTGTAGTTTATATTTGAATATATTCCTTTTTCCACTACTACGCTCTTAGCGCTCCAAATGTCCAGTTGCATTTTCAACAGAAAGAGTGTTCAGATCTGCTCAATCAAAAGTATGGTTTAACTCTGTTAGCTGAATGCACAGATCAGAAAGAAGTTTCACCGAATGATTCTGTGTAGTTTATATTTGAAGACATTCCTTTTTCCACTATTACCCTCTTAGCGCTCCGAATCTCCACTTGCATTTTCTACAAAAAGAGTGTTTCATAACTGCTCAATCAAAAATATGTTTTATCTCTGTTAACTGAACTTACAGATCAGAAATAAGTTTCACAGAATGCATCTGTGTAGTTTTTATTTGAAGATATTCTTTTTCCCAATGTAGGCCTCTTAGCGCTTAGCATGTCCAATTGCAGTTTCTACAGAAAGAGTGTTTCAGAACGGCTCAATCAAAAGTAAGGTTCAACTCTGTTAGTTGAATGCACAGAACAGAAAGAATTTTCACAGAATGCTACTGTGTAGTTTATATTTGAATATATTCCTTTTTCCACTATTACCCTCTTTGCGCTCCGAATGTCCACTTGCATTTTCTACAGAAAGAGTGTTCAGAACTGCGCAATCAAAAGTATGGTTTAACTCTGTTAGCTTAATGAACATATCAGAAATAAGTTTCACACAATGCTTCTGTGTAGTTTTTATTTGAAGATATTATTTTTCCCAATAGAGGCCTCTTAGCGCTCAGAATGTCCAATTGCAGTTTCTACAGAAAGAGTGTTTCAGAAAGGCTCAATCAAAAGTAAGGTTCAACTCTGTTAGTTGAATGCACAGAACAGAAAGAAGTTTCATACAATGCTTCTGTGTAGTTTATATTTGAACATATACTTCTTTCCACTATTACCCACTTAGTGCTACGAATGTCCAGTTGCATTTTCTACAGACAGAGTGTTTCAAAACTGCTCAATCAAAAGTATGGTTTAACTCTGTTAGCTGAATGCTCAGATCAGAAAGAAGTTTCACAGAATGCTTCTGTGTAGTTTATATTTGAATATATTCCTTTTTCCACAACTACTCTCTTAGCGCTCCAAATGTCCAGTTGCATTTTCTACAGAAAGAGTGTTCAGATCTGCTCAATCAAAAGTATGGTTTAACTCTGTTAGCTGAATGCACAGATCAGAAAGAAGTTTCACAGAATGATTCAGTGTAGTTTATATTTGGAGACATTCCTTTTTCCACTATTACCCTCTTAGCGCTCCGAATCTCCACTTGCATTTTCTACAGAAAGAGTGTTTCAGAACGGCTCAATCAAAACTAAGGTTCAACTCTTTTAGTTGAACAAACAGAACAGAAAGAAGTTTCACACAATTCTTCTGTGTAGTTTTTATTTGTAGACATTCTTTTTCCCAATATAGGCCTCTTAGCGCTCAGAATGTCCAATTGCAGGTTCTACAGAAAGAGTGTTTCAGAACGGCTCAATCAAAAGTAAGGTTCAACTCTGTTAGTTGAATGCACAGAACAGAAAGTAGTTTCATACAATGCTTCTGTGTAGTTTATATTTGAACATATTCTTTTTTCCACTATTACCCACTTAGCGCTACGAATGTCCAGTTGCATTTTCTACAGACAGAGTGTTTCAAAACTGCTCAATCAAAAGTATGGTTTAACTCTGTTAGCTGTATGCTCAGATCAGAAAGAAGTTTCACAGAATGCTTCTGTGTAGTTTATATTTGAATATATTCCTTTTTCCACTACTACGCTCTTAGCGCTCCAAATGTCCAGTTGCATTTTCAACAGAAAGAGTGTTCAGATCTGCTCAATCAAAAGTATGGTTTAACTCTGTTAGCTGAATGCACAGATCAGAAAGAAGTTTCACCGAATGATTCTGTGTAGTTTATATTTGAAGACATTCCTTTTTCCACTATTACCCTCTTAGCGCTCCGAATCTCCACTTGCATTTTCTACAAAAAGAGTGTTTCATAACTGCTCAATCAAAAATATGTTTTATCTCTGTTAACTGAATTTACAGATCAGAAATAAGTTTCACAGAATGCATCTGTGAAGTTTTTATTTGAAGATATTCTTTTTCCCAATGTAGGCCTCTTAGCGCTTAGCATGTCCAATTGCAGTTTCTACAGAAAGAGTGTTTCAGAACGGCTCAATCAAAAGTAAGGTTCAAATCTGTTAGTTGAATGCACAGAACAGAAAGAATTTTCACAGAATGCTACTGTGTAGTTTATATTTGAATATATTCCTTTTTCCACTATTACCCTCTTAGCGCTCCGAATGTCCACTTGCATTTTCTACAGAAAGAGTGTTCAGAACTGCGCAATCAAAAGTATGGTTTAACTCTGTTAGCTTAATGAACATATCAGAAATAAGTTTCACACAATGCTTCTGTGTAGTTTTTATTTGAAGATATTATTTTTCCCAATAGAGGCCTCTTAGCGCTCAGAATGTCCAATTGCAGTTTCTACAGAAAGAGTGTTTCAGAAAGGCTCAATCAAAAGTAAGGTTCAACTCTGTTAGTTGAATGCACAGAACAGAAAGAATTTTCACAGAATGCTACTGTGTAGTTTATATTTGAATATATTCCTTTTTCCACTACTACTCTCTTAGCGCTCCAAATGTCCAGTTGCATTGTCTACAGAAAGAGTGTTCAGATCTGCACAATCAAAAGTATGTTTTAACTCTGTTAGCTGAATGCACAGATCAGAAAGAAGTTTCACAGAATGATTCTGTGTAGTTTATATTTGGAGACATTCTTTTTCCACTATTACCCTCTTAGCGCTCCGAATCTCCACTTGCATTTTCTACAGAAAGAGTGTTTCAGAACGGCTCAATCAAAACTAAGGTTCAAATCTTTTAGTTGAACAAACAGAACAGAAAGAAGTTTCACACAATTCTTCTGTGTAGTTTTTATTTGTAGACATTCTTTTTCCCAATATAGGCCTCTTAGCGCTCAGAATATCCAATTGCAGTTTCTACAGAAAGAGTGTTTCAGAACGGCTCAATCAAAAGTAAGGTTCAACTCTGTTAGTTGAATGCACAGAACAGAAAGAAGTTTCATACAATGCTTCTGTGTAGTTTATATTTGAACATATTCTTTTTTCCACTATTACCCACTTAGCGCTACGAATCTCCAGTTGCATTTTCTACAGACAGAGTGTTTCAAAACTGCTCAATCAAACGTATGGTTTAACTCTGTTAGCTGTATGCTCAGATCAGAAAGAAGTTTCACAGAATGCTTCTGTGTAGTTTATATTTGAATATATTACTTTTTCCACTACTACGCTCTTAGCGCTCCAAATGTCCAGTTGCATTTTCAACAGAAAGAGTGTTCAGATCTGCTCAATCAAAAGTATGTTTTAACTCTGTTAGCTGAATGCACAGATCAGAAATAAGTTTCACCGAATGATTCTGTGTAGTTTATATTTGAAGACATTCCTTTTTCCACTATTACCCTCTTAGCGCTCCGAATCTCCACTTGCATTTTCTACAAAAAGAGTGTTTCATAACTGCTCAATCAAAAATATGTTTTATCTCTGTTAACTGAATTTACAGATCAGAAATAAGTTTCACAGAATGCATCTGTGTAGTTTTTATTTGAAGATATTCTTTTTCCCAATGTAGGCCTCTTAGCGCTTAGCATGTCCAATTGCAATTTCTACAGAAAGAGTGTTTCAGAACGGCTCAATCAAAAGTAAGGTTCAACTCTGTTAGTTGAATGCACAGAACAGAAAGAATTTTCACAGAATGCTACTGTGTAGTTTATATTTGAATATATTCCTTTTTCCACTATTACCCTCTTAGCGCTCCGAATGTCCACTTGCATTTTCTACAGAAAGAGTGTTCAGAACTGCGCAATCAAAAGTATGCTTTAACTCTGTTAGCTTAATGAACATATCAGAAATAAGTTTCACACAATGATTCTGTGTAGTTTTTATTTGAAGATATTTTATTTCCCAATAGAGGCCTCTTAGCGCTCAGAATGTCCAATTGCAGTTTCTACAGAAAGAGTGTTTCAGAAAGGCTCAATCAAAAGTAAGGTTCAACTCTGTTAGTTGAATGCACAGAACAGAAAGAAGTTTCATACAATGCTTCTGTGTAGTTTATATTTGAACATATTCTTTTTTCCACTATTACCCACTTAGCGCTACGAATGTCCAGTTGCATTTTCTACAGACAGAGTGTTTCAAAACTGCTCAATCAAAAGTATGGTTTAACTCTGTTAGCTGAATGCTCAGATCAGAAAGAAGTTTCACAGAATGCTTCTGTGTAGTTTATATTTGAATATATTCCTTTTTCCACAACTACTCTCTTAGCGCTCCAAATGTCCAGTTGCATTTTCTACAGAAAGAGTGTTCAGATCTGCTCAATCAAAAGTATGGTTTAACTCTGTTAGCTGAATGCACAGATCAGAAAGAAGTTTCACAGAATGATTCTGTGTAGTTTATATTTGGAGACATTCCTTTTTCCACTATTACCCTCTTAGCGCTCCGAATCTCCACTTGCATTTTCTACAGAAAGAGTGTTTCAGAACGGCTCAATCAAAACTAAGGTTCAACTCTTTTAGTTGAACAAACAGAACAGAAAGAAGTTTCACACAATTCTTCTGTGTAGTTTTTATTTGTAGACATTCTTTTTCCCAATATAGGCCTCTTAGCGCTCAGAATGTCCAATTGCAGTTTCTACAGAAAGAGTGTTTCAGAACGGCTCAATCAAAAGTAAGGTTCAACTCTGTTAGTTGAATGCACAGAACAGAAAGAAGTTTCATACAATGCTTCTGTGTAGTTCATATTTGAACATATTCTTTTTTCCACTATTACCCACTTAGCGCTACGAATGTCCAGTTGCATTTTCTACAGACAGAGTGTTTCAAAACTGCTCAATCAAAAGTATGGTTTAACTCTGTTAGCTGTATGCTCAGATCAGAAAGAAGTTTCACAGAATGCTTCTGTGTAGTTTATATTTGAATATATTACTTTTTCCACTACTACGCTCTTAGCGCTCCAAATGTCCAGTTGCATTTTCAACAGAAAGAGTGTTCAGATCTGCTCAATCAAAAGTATGGTTTAACTCTGTTAGCTGAATGCACAGATCAGAAAGAAATTTCACCGAATGATTCTGTGTAGTTTATATTTGAAGACATTCCTTTTTCCACTATTACCCTCTTAGCGCTCCGAATCTCCACTTGCATTTTCTAGAAAAAGAGTGTTTCATAACTGCTCAATCAAAAATATGTTTTATCTCTGTTAACTGAATTTACAGATCAGAAATAAGTTTCACAGAATGCATCTGTGTAGTTTTTATTTGAAGATATTCTTTGTCCCAATGTAGGCCTCTTAGCGCTTAGCATGTCCAATTGCAGTTTCTACAGAAAGAGTGTTTCAGAACGGCTCAATCAAAAGTAAGGTTCAACTCTGTTAGTTGAATGCACAGAACAGAAAGAATTTTCACAGAATGCTACTGTGTAGTTTATATTTGAATATATTCCTTTTTCCACTATTACCCTCTTAGCACTCAGAATGTCCACTTGCATTTTCTACAGAAAGAGTGTTCAGAACTGCGCAATCAAAAGTATGGTTTAACTCTGTTAGCTTAATGAACATATCAGAAATAAGTTTCACACAATGCTTCTGTGTAGTTTTTATTTGAAGATATTATTTTTCCCAATAGAGTCCTCTTAGCGCTCAGAATGTCCAATTGCAGTTTCTACAGAAAGAGTGTTTCAGAAAGGCTCAATCAAAAGTAAGGTTCAACTCTGTTAGTTGAATGCACAGAACAGAAAGAAGTTTAATACAATGTTTCTGTGTAGTTTATATTTGAACATATTATTTTTTCCACTATTACCCACTTAGCGCTACGAATGTCCAGTTGCATTTTCTACAGACAGAGTGTTTCAAAACTGCTCAATCAAAAGTATGGCTTAACTCTGTTAGCTGAATGCTCAGATCAGAAAGAAGTTTCACAGAATGCTTCTGTGTAGTTTATATTTGAATATATTCCTTTTTCCACTACTACTCTCTTAGCGCTCCAAATGTCCAGTTGCATTTTCAACAGAAAGAGTGTTCAGATCTGCTCAATCAAAAGTATGGTTTAACTCTGTTAGCTGAATGCACAGATCAGAAAGAAGTTTCACAGAATGATTCTGTGTAGTTTATATTTGGAGACATTCCTTTTTCCACTATTAACCTCTTAGCGCTCCGAATCTCCACTTGCATTTTCTACAGAAAGAGTGTTTCAGAACGGCTCAATCAAAACTAAGTTTCAAACCTTTTAGATGGACAAACAGAACAGAAAGAAGTTTCACACAATTCTTCTGTGTAGTTTTTATTTGTAGACATTCTTTTTCCCAATATAGGCCTCTTAGCGCTCAGAATGTCCAATTGCAGTTTCTACAGAAAGAGTGTTTCAGAACGGCTCAATCAAAAGTAAGGTTCAACTCTGTTAGTTGAATGCACAGAACAGAAAGAAGTTTCATACAATGCTTCTGTGTAGTTTATATTTGAACGTATTCTTTTTTCCACTATTACCCACTTAGCGCTACGAATGTCCAGTTGCATTTTCTACAGACAGAGTGTTTCAAAACTGCTCAATCAAACGTATGGTTTAACTCTGTTAGCTGTATGCTCAGATCAGAAAGAAGTTTCACAGAAGGCTTCTGTGTAGTTTATATTTGAATATATTCCTTTTTCCACTACTACGCTCTTAGCGCTCCAAATGTCCAGTTGCATTTTCAACAGAAAGAGTGTTCAGATCTGCTCAATCAAAAGTATGGTTTAACTCTGTTAGCTGAATGCACAGATCAGAAAGAAGTTTCACCGAATGATTCTGTGTAGTTTATATTTGAAGACATTCCTTTTTCCACTATTACCCTCTTAGCGCTCCGAATCTCCACTTGCATTTTCTACAAAAAGAGTGTTTCATAACTGCTCAATCAAAAATATGTTTTATCTCTGTTAACTGAATTTACAGATCAGAAATAAGTTTCACAGAATGCATCTGTGTAGTTTTTATTTGAAGATATTCTTTTTCCCAATGTAGGCCTCTTAGCGCTTAGCATGTCCAATTGCAGTTTCTACAGAAAGAGTGTTTCAGAACGGCTCAATCAAAAGTAAGGTTCAACTCTGTTAGTTGAATGCACAGAACAGAAAGAATTTTCACAGAATGCTACTGTGTAGTTTATATTTGAATATATTCCTTTTTCCACTATTACCCTCTTTGCGCTCCGAATGTCCACTTGCATTTTCTACAGAAAGAGTGTTCAGAACTGCGCAATCAAAAGTATGGTTTAACTCTGTTAGCTTAATGAACATATCAGAAATAAGTTTCACACAATGCTTCTGTGTAGTTTTTATTTGAAGATATTATTTTTCCCAATAGAGGCCTCTTAGCGCTCAGAATGTCCAATTGCAGTTTCTACAGAAAGAGTGTTTCAGAAAGGCTCAATCAAAAGTAAGGTTCAACTCTATTAGTTGAATGCACAGAACAGAAAGAAGTTTCATACAATGCTTCTGTGTAGTTTATATTTGAACATATACTTCTTTCCACTATTACCCACTTAGTGCTACGAATGTCCAGTTGCATTTTCTACAGACAGAGTGTTTCAAAACTGCTCAATCAAAAGTATGGTTTAACTCTGTTAGCTGAATGCTCAGATCAGAAAGAAGTTTCACAGAATGCTTCTGTGTAGTTTATATTTGAATATATTCCTTTTTCCACAACTACTCTCTTAGCGCTCCAAATGTCCAGTTGCATTTTCTACAGAAAGAGTGTTCAGATCTGCTCAATCAAAAGTATGGTTTAACTCTGTTAGCTGAATGCACAGATCAGAAAGAAGTTTCACAGAATGATTCAGTGTAGTTTATATTTGGAGACATTCCTTTTTCCACTATTACCCTCTTAGCGCTCCGAATCTCCACTTGCATTTTCTACAGAAAGAGTGTTTCAGAACGGCTCAATCAAAACTAAGGTTCAACTCTTTTAGTTGAACAAACAGAACAGAAAGAAGTTTCACACAATTCTTCTGTGTAGTTTTTATTTGTAGACATTCTTTTTCCCAATATAGGCCTCTTAGCGCTCAGAATGTCCAATTGCAGGTTCTACAGAAAGAGTGTTTCAGAACGGCTCAATCAAAAGTAAGGTTCAACTCTGTTAGTTGAATGCACAGAACAGAAAGTAGTTTCATACAATGCTTCTGTGTAGTTTATATTTGAACATATTCTTTTTTCCACTATTACCCACTTAGCGCTACGAATGTCCAGTTGCATTTTCTACAGACAGAGTGTTTCAAAACTGCTCAATCAAAAGTATGGTTTAACTCTGTTAGCTGTATGCTCAGATCAGAAAGAAGTTTCACAGAATGCTTCTGTGTAGTTTATATTTGAATATATTCCTTTTTCCACTACTACGCTCTTAGCGCTCCAAATGTCCAGTTGCATTTTCAACAGAAAGAGTGTTCAGATCTGCTCAATCAAAAGTATGGTTTAACTCTGTTAGCTGAATGCACAGATCAGAAAGAAGTTTCACCGAATGATTCTGTGTAGTTTATATTTGAAGACATTCCTTTTTCCACTATTACCCTCTTAGCGCTCCGAATCTCCACTTGCATTTTCTACAAAAAGAGTGTTTCATAACTGCTGAATCAAAAATATGTTTTATCTCTGTTAACTGAATTTACAGATCAGAAATAAGTTTCACAGAATGCATCTGTGAAGTTTTTATTTGAAGATATTCTTTTTCCCAATGTAGGCCTCTTAGCGCTTAGCATGTCCAATTGCAGTTTCTACAGAAAGAGTGTTTCAGAACGGCTCAATCAAAAGTAAGGTTCAAATCTGTTAGTTGAATGCACAGAACAGAAAGAATTTTCACAGAATGCTACTGTGTAGTTTATATTTGAATATATTCCTTTTTCCACTATTACCCTCTTAGCGCTCCGAATGTCCACTTGCATTTTCTACAGAAAGAGTGTTCAGAACTGCGCAATCAAAAGTATGGTTTAACTCTGTTAGCTTAATGAACATATCAGAAATAAGTTTCACACAATGCTTCTGTGTAGTTTTTATTTGAAGATATTATTTTTCCCAATAGAGGCCTCTTAGCGCTCAGAATGTCCAATTGCAGTTTCTACAGAAAGAGTGTTTCAGAAAGGCTCAATCAAAAGTAAGGTTCAACTCTGTTAGTTGAATGCACAGAACAGAAAGAATTTTCACAGAATGCTACTGTGTAGTTTATATTTGAATATATTCCTTTTTCCACTACTACTCTCTTAGCGCTCCAAATGTCCAGTTGCATTGTCTACAGAAAGAGTGTTCAGATCTGCACAATCAAAAGTATGTTTTAACTCTGTTAGCTGAATGCACAGATCAGAAAGAAGTTTCACAGAATGATTCTGTGTAGTTTATATTTGGAGACATTCCTTTTTCCACTATTACCCTCTTAGCGCTCCGAATCTCCACTTGCATTTTCTACAGAAAGAGTGTTTCAGAACGGCTCAATCAAAACTAAGGTTCAAATCTTTTAGTTGAACAAACAGAACAGAAAGAAGTTTCACACAATTCTTCTGTGTAGTTTTTATTTGTAGACATTCTTTTTCCCAATATAGGCCTCTTAGCGCTCAGAATATCCAATTGCAGTTTCTACAGAAAGAGTGTTTCAGAACGGCTCAATCAAAAGTAAGGTTCAACTCTGTTAGTTGAATGCACAGAACAGAAAGAAGTTTCATACAATGCTTCTGTGTAGTTTATATTTGAACATATTCTTTTTTCCACTATTACCCACTTAGCGCTACGAATCTCCAGTTGCATTTTCTACAGACAGAGTGTTTCAAAACTGCTCAATCAAACGTATGGTTTAACTCTGTTAGCTGTATGCTCAGATCAGAAAGAAGTTTCACAGAATGCTTCTGTGTAGTTTATATTTGAATATATTACTTTTTCCACTACTACGCTCTTAGCGCTCCAAATGTCCAGTTGCATTTTCAACAGAAAGAGTGTTCAGATCTGCTCAATCAAAAGTATGTTTTAACTCTGTTAGCTGAATGCACAGATCAGAAATAAGTTTCACCGAATGATTCTGTGTAGTTTATATTTGAAGACATTCCTTTTTCCACTATTACCCTCTTAGCGCTCCGAATCTCCACTTGCATTTTCTACAAAAAGAGTATTTCATAACTGCTCAATCAAAAATATGTTTTATCTCTGTTAACTGAATTTACAGATCAGAAATAAGTTTCACAGAATGCATCTGTGTAGTTTTTATTTGAAGATATTCTTTTTCCCAATGTAGGCCTCTTAGCGCTTAGCATGTCCAATTGCAATTTCTACAGAAAGAGTGTTTCAGAACGGCTCAATCAAAAGTAAGGTTCAACTCTGTTAGTTGAATGCACAGAACAGAAAGAATTTTCACAGAATGCTACTGTGTAGTTTATATTTGAATATATTCCTTTTTCCACTATTACCCTCTTAGCGCTCCGAATGTCCACTTGCATTTTCTACAGAAAGAGTGTTCAGAACTGCGCAATCAAAAGTATGCTTTAACTCTGTTAGCTTAATGAACATATCAGAAATAAGTTTCACACAATGATTCTGTGTAGTTTTTATTTGAAGATATTTTATTTCCCAATAGAGGCCTCTTAGCGCTCAGAATGTCCAATTGCAGTTTCTACAGAAAGAGTGTTTCAGAAAGGCTCAATCAAAAGTAAGGTTCAACTCTGTTAGTTGAATGCACAGATCAGAAAGAAGTTTCACAGAATTCTTCTGTGTAGTTTATTTTTGAATATATTCCTTTTTCCACTACTACTCTCTTAGCGCTCCAAATGTCCAGTTGCATTTTCTACAGAAAGAGAGTTCAGATCTGCTCAATCAAAAGTATGGTTTAACTCTGTTAGCTGAATGCACAGATCAGAAAGAAGTTTCACAGAATGATTCTGTGTAGTTTATATTTGGAGACATTCCTTTTTCCACTATTACCCTCTTAGCGCTCCGAATCTCCACTTGCATTTTCTACAGAAAGAGTGTTTCAGAACGGCTCAATCAAAACTAAGTTTCAACTCTTTTAGATGGACAAACAGACCAGAAAGAAGTTTCACACAATTCTTCTGTGTAGTTTTTATTTGTAGACATTCTTTTTCCCAATATAGGCCTCTTAGCGCTCAGAATGTCCAATTGCAGTTTCTACAGAAAGAGTGTTTCAGAACGGCTCAATCAAAAGTAAGGTTCAACTCTGTTAGTTGAATGCACAGAACAGAAAGAAGTTTCATACAATGCTTCTGTGTAGTTTATATTTGAACATATTCTTTTTTCCACTATTACCCACTTAGCGCTACGAATGTCCAGTTGCATTTTCTACAGACAGAGTGTTTCAAAACTGCTCAATCAAACGTATGGTTTAACTCTGTTAGCTGTATGCTCAGATCAGAAAGAAGTTTCACAGAAGGCTTCTGTGTAGTTTATATTTGAATATATTCCTTTTTCCACTACTACGCTCTTAGCGCTCCAAATGTCCAGTTGCATTTTCAACAGAAAGAGTGTTCAGATCTGCTCAATCAAAAGTATGGTTTAACTCTGTTAGCTGAATGCACAGATCAGAAAGAAGTTTCACCGAATGATTCTGTGTAGTTTATATTTGAAGACATTCCTTTTTCCACTATTACCCTCTTAGCGCTCCGAATCTCCACTTGCATTTTCTACAAAAAGAGTGTTTCATAACTGCTCAATCAAAAATATGTTTTATCTCTGTTAACTGAATTTACAGATCAGAAATAAGTTTCACAGAATGCATCTGTGTAGTTTTTATTTGAAGATATTCTTTTTCCCAATGTAGGCCTCTTAGCGCTTAGCATGTCCAATTGCAGTTTCTACAGAAAGAGTGTTTCAGAACGGCTCAATCAAAAGTAAGGTTCAACTCTGTTAGTTGAATGCACAGAACAGAAAGAATTTTCACAGAATGCTACTGTGTAGTTTATATTTGAATATATTCCTTTTTCCACTATTACCCTCTTTGCGCTCCGAATGTCCACTTACATTTTCTACAGAAAGAGTGTTCAGAACTGCGCAATCAAAAGTATGGTTTAACTCTGTTAGCTTAATGAACATATCAGAAATAAGTTTCACACAATGCTTCTGTGTAGTTTTTATTTGAAGATATTATTTTTCCCAATAGAGGCCTCTTAGCGCTCAGAATGTCCAATTGCAGTTTCTACAGAAAGAGTGTTTCAGAAAGGCTCAATCAAAAGTAAGGTTCAACTCTGTTAGTTGAATGCACAGAACAGAAAGAAGTTTCATACAATGCTTCTGTGTAGTTTATATTTGAACATATACTTCTTTCCACTATTACCCACTTAGTGCTACGAATGTCCAGTTGCATTTTCTACAGACAGAGTGTTTCAAAACTGCTCAATCAAAAGTATGGTTTAACTCTGTTAGCTGAATGCTCAGATCAGAAAGTAGTTTCACAGAATGCTTCTGTGTAGTTTATATTTGAATATATTCCTTTTTCCACAACTACTCTCTTAGCGCTCCAAATGTCCAGATGCATTTTCTACAGAAAGAGTGTTCAGATCTGCTCAATCAAAAGTATGGTTTAACTCTGTTAGCTGAATGCACAGATCAGAAAGAAGTTTCACAGAATGATTCAGTGTAGTTTATATTTGGAGACATTCCTTTTTCCACTATTACCCTCTTAGCGCTCCGAATCTCCACTTGCATTTTCTACAGAAAGAGTGTTTCAGAACGGCTCAATCAAAACTAAGGTTCAACTCTTTTAGTTGAACAAACAGAACAGAAAGAAGTTTCACACAATTCTTCTGTGTAGTTTTTATTTGTAGACATTCTTTTTCCCAATATAGGCCTCTTAGCGCTCAGAATGTCCAATTGCAGGTTCTACAGAAAGAGTGTTTCAGAACGGCTCAATCAAAAGTAAGGTTCAACTCTGTTAGTTGAATGCACAGAACAGAAAGTAGTTTCATACAATGCTTCTGTGTAGTTTATATTTGAACATATTCTTTTTTCCACTATTACCCACTTAGCGCTACGAATGTCCAGTTGCATTTTCTACAGACAGAGTGTTTCAAAACTGCTCAATCAAAAGTATGGTTTAACTCTGTTAGCTGTATGCTCAGATCAGAAAGAAGTTTCACAGAATGCTTCTGTGTAGTTTATATTTGAATATATTCCTTTTTCCACTACTACGCTCTTAGCGCTCCAAATGTCCAGTTGCATTTTCAACAGAAAGAGTGTTCAGATCTGCTCAATCAAAAGTATGGTTTAACTCTGTTAGCTGAATGGACAGATCAGAAAGAAGTTTCACCGAATGATTCTGTGTAGTTTATATTTGAAGACATTCCTTTTTCCACTATTACCCTCTTAGCGCTCCGAATCTCCACTTGCATTTTCTACAAAAAGAGTGTTTCATAACTGCTCAATCAAAAATATGTTTTATCTCTGTTAACTGAATTTACAGATCAGAAATAAGTTTCACAGAATGCATCTGTGAAGTTTTTATTTGAAGATATTCTTTTTCCCAATGTAGGCCTCTTAGCGCTTAGCATGTCCAATTGCAGTTTCTACAGAAAGAGTGTTTCAGAACGGCTCAATCAAAAGTAAGGTTCAAATCTGTTAGTTGAATGCACAGAACAGAAAGAATTTTCACAGAATGCTACTGTGTGGTTTATATTTGAATATATTCCTTTTTCCACTATTACCCTCTTAGCGCTCCGAATGTCCACTTGCATTTTCTACAGAAAGAGTGTTCAGAACTGCGCAATCAAAAGTATGGTTTAACTCTGTTAGCTTAATGAAGATATCAGAAATAAGTTTCACACAATGCTTCTGTGTAGTTTTTATTTGAAGATATTATTTTTCCCAATAGAGGCCTCTTAGCGCTCAGAATGTCCAATTGCAGTTTCTACAGAAAGAGTGTTTCAGAAAGGCTCAATCAAAAGTAAGGTTCAACTCTGTTAGTTGAATGCACAGAACAGAAAGTATTTTCACAGAATGCTACTGTGTAGTTTATATTTGAATATATTCCTTTTTCCACTACTACTCTCTTAGCGCTCCAAATGTCCAGTTGCATTTTCTACAGAAAGAGTGTTCAGATCTGCACAATCAAAAGTATGTTTTAACTCTGTTAGCTGAATGCACAGATCAGAAAGAAGTTTCACAGAATGATTCTGTGTAGTTTATATTTGGAGACATTCCTTTTTCCACTATTACCCTCTTAGCGCTCCGAATCTCCACTTGCATTTTCTACAGAAAGAGTGTTTCAGAACGGCTCAATCAAAACTAAGGTTCAAATCTTTTAGTTGAACAAACAGAACAGAAAGAAGTTTCACACAATTCTTCTGTGTAGTTTTTATTTGTAGACATTCTTTTTCCCAATATAGGCCTCTTAGCGCTCAGAATGTCCAATTGCAGTTTCTACAGAAAGAGTGTTTCAGAACGGCTCAATCAAAAGTAAGGTTCAACTCTGTTAGTTGAATGCACAGAACAGAAAGAAGTTTCATACAATGCTTCTGTGTAGTTAAATTTGAACATATTCTTTTTTCCACTATTACCCACTTAGCGCTACGAATCTCCAGTTGCATTTTCTACAGACAGAGTGTTTCAAAACTGCTCAATCAAACGTATGGTTTAACTCTGTTAGCTGTATGCTCAGATCAGAAAGAAGTTTCACAGAATGCTTCTGTGTAGTTTATATTTGAATATATTACTTTTTCCACTACTACGCTCTTAGCGCTCCAAATGTCCAGTTGCATTTTCAACAGAAAGAGTGTTCAGATCTGCTCAATCAAAAGTATGTTTTAACTCTGTTAGCTGAATGCACAGATCAGAAATAAGTTTCACCGAATGATTCTGTGTAGTTTATATTTGAAGACATTCCTTTTTCCACTATTACCCTCTTAGCGCTCCGAATCTCCACTTGCATTTTCTACAAAAAGAGTGTTTCATAACTGCTCAATCAAAAATATGTTTTATCTCTGTTAACTGAATTTACAGATCAGAAATAAGTTTCACAGAATGCATCTGTGTAGTTTTTATTTGAAGATATTCTTTTTCCCAATGTGGGCCTCTTAGCGCTTAGCATGTCCAATTGCAATTTCTACAGAAAGAGTGTTTCAGAACGGCTCAATCAAAAGTAAGGTTCAACTCTGTTAGTTGAATGCACAGAACAGAAAGAATTTTCACAGAATGCTACAGTGTAGTTTATATTTGAATATATTCCTTTTTCCACTATTACCCTCTTAGCGCTCCGAATGTCCACTTGCATTTTCTACAGAAAGAGTGTTCAGAACTGCGCAATCAAAAGTATGCTTTAACTCTGTTAGCTTAATGAACATATCAGAAATAAGTTTCACACAATGATTCTGTGTAGTTTTTATTTGAAGATATTTTATTTCCCAATAGAGGCCTCTTAGCGCTCAGAATGTCCAATTGCAGTTTCTACAGAAAGAGTGTTTCAGAAAGGCTCAATCAAAAGTAAGGTTCAACTCTGTTAGTTGAATGCACAGAACAGAAAGAAGTTTCATACAATGCTTCTGTGTAGTTTATATTTGAACATATTCTTTTTTCCACTATTACCCACTTAGCGGTACGAATGTCCAGTTGCATTTTCTACAGACAGAGTGTTTCAAAACTGCTCAATCAAAAGTATGGTTTAACTCTGTTAGCTGAATGCTCAGATCAGAAAGAAGTTTCACAGAATGCTTCTGTGTAGTTTATATTTGAATATATTCCTTTTTCCACAACTACTCTCTTAGCGCTCCAAATGTCCAGTTGCATTTTCTACAGAAAGAGTGTTCAGATCTGCTCAATCAAAAGTATGGTTTAACTCTGTTAGCTGAATGCACAGATCAGAAAGAAGTTTCACAGAATGATTCTGTGTAGTTTATATTTGGAAACATTCCTATTTCCACTATTACCCACTTAGCGCTCCGAATCTCCACTTGCATTTTCTACAAAAAGAGTGTTTCATAACTGCTCAATCAAAAATATGTTTTATCTCTGTTAACTGAATTTACAGATCAGAAATAAGTTTCACAGAATGCATCTGTGTAGTTTCTATTTGAAGATATTCTTTTTCCCAATGTAGGCCTCTAAGCGCTTAGCATGTCCAATTGCGGTTTCTACCGAAAGAGTGTTTCAGAACGGCTCAATCAAAAGTAAGGTTCAACTCTGTTAGTTGAATGCACAGAACAGAAAGAATTTTCACAGAATGCTACTGTGTAGTTTATATTTGAATATATTCCTTTTTCCACTATTACCCTCTTAGCGCTCCGAATGTCCACTTGCATTTTCTACAGAAAGAGTGTTCAGAACTGCGCAATCAAAAGTATGGTTTAACTCTGTTAGCTTAATGAACATATCAGAAATAAGTTTCACACAATGCTTCTGTGTAGTTTTTATTTGAAGATATTATTTTTCCCAATAGAGGCCTCTTAGCGCTCAGAATGTCCAATTGCAGTTTCTACAGAAAGAGTGTTTCAGAAAGGCTCAATGAAAAGTAAGGTTCAACTCTGTTAGTTGAATGCACAGAACAGAAAGAAGTTTCATACAATGCTTCCGTGTAGTTTATATTTGAACATATTCTTTTTTCCACTATTACCCACTTAGCGCTACGAATGTCCAGTTGCATTTTCTACAGACAGAGTGTTTCAAAACTGCTCACTCAAAAGTATGGTTTAACTCTGTTAGCTGAATGCTCAGATCAGAAAGAAGTTTCACAGAATGCTTCTGTGTAGTTTATATTTGAATATATTCCTTTTTCCACTACTACTCTCTTAGCGCTCCAAATGTCCAGTTGCATTTTCTACAGAAAGAGTGTTCAGATCTGCTCAATCAAAAGTATGGTTTAACTCTGTTAGCTGAATGCACAGATCAGAAAGAAGTTTCACAGAATGATTCTGTGTAGTTTATATTTGGAGACATTCCTTTTTTCCACTATTACCCTCTTAGCGCTCCGAATCTCCACTTGCATTTTCTACAGAAAGAGTGTTTCAGAACGGCTCAATCAAAACTAAGGTTCAACTCTTTTAGTTGAACAAACAGAACAGAAAGAAGTTTCACACAATTCTTCTGTGTAGTTTTTATTTGTAGACATTCTTTTTCCCAATATAGGCCTCTTAGCGCTCAGAATGTCCAATTGCAGTTTCTACAGAAAGAGTGTTTCAGAACGGCTCAATCAAAAGTAAGGTTCAACTCTGTTAGTTGAATGCACAGAACAGAAAGAAGTTTCATACAATGCTTCTGTGTAGTTTATATTTGAACATATTCTTTTTTCCACTATTACCCACTTAGCGCTACGAATGTCCAGTTGCATTTTCTACAGACAGAGTGTTTCAAAACTGCTCAATCAAAAGTATGGTTTAACTCTGTTAGCTGTATGCTCAGATCAGAAAGAAGTTTCACAGAATGCTTCTGTGTAGTTTATATTTGAATATATTCCTTTTTCCACTACTACGCTCTTAGCGCTCCAAATGTCCAGTTGCATTTTCAACAGAAAGAGTGTTCAGATCTGCTCAATCAAAAGTATGGTTTAACTCTGTTAGCTGAATGGACAGATCAGAAAGAAGTTTCACCGAATGATTCTGTGTAGTTTATATTTGAAGACATTCCTTTTTCCACTATTACCCTCTTAGCGCTCCGAATCTCCACTTGCATTTTCTACAAAAAGAGTGTTTCATAACTGCTCAATCAAAAATATGTTTTATCTCTGTTAACTGAATTTACAGATCAGAAATAAGTTTCACAGAATGCATCTGTGAAGTTTTTATTTGAAGATATTCTTTTTCCCAATGTAGGCCTCTTAGCGCTTAGCATGTCCAATTGCAGTTTCTACAGAAAGAGTGTTTCAGAACGGCTCAATCAAAAGTAAGGTTCAAATCTGTTAGTTGAATGCACAGAACAGAAAGAATTTTCACAGAATGCTACTGTGTGGTTTATATTTGAATATATTCCTTTTTCCACTATTACCCTCTTAGCGCTCCGAATGTCCACTTGCATTTTCTACAGAAAGAGTGTTCAGAACTGCGCAATCAAAAGTATGGTTTAACTCTGTTAGCTTAATGAAGATATCAGAAATAAGTTTCACACAATGCTTCTGTGTAGTTTTTATTTGAAGATATTATTTTTCCCAATAGAGGCCTCTTAGCGCTCAGAATGTCCAATTGCAGTTTCTACAGAAAGAGTGTTTCAGAAAGGCTCAATCAAAAGTAAGGTTCAACTCTGTTAGTTGAATGCACAGAACAGAAAGTATTTTCACAGAATGCTACTGTGTAGTTTATATTTGAATATATTCCTTTTTCCACTACTACTCTCTTAGCGCTCCAAATGTCCAGTTGCATTTTCTACAGAAAGAGTGTTCAGATCTGCACAATCAAAAGTATGTTTTAACTCTGTTAGCTGAATGCACAGATCAGAAAGAAGTTTCACAGAATGATTCTGTGTAGTTTATATTTGGAGACATTCCTTTTTCCACTATTACCCTCTTAGCGCTCCGAATCTCCACTTGCATTTTCTACAGAAAGAGTGTTTCAGAACGGCTCAATCAAAACTAAGGTTCAAATCTTTTAGTTGAACAAACAGAACAGAAAGAAGTTTCACACAATTCTTCTGTGTAGTTTTTATTTGTAGACATTCTTTTTCCCAATATAGGCCTCTTAGCGCTCAGAATGTCCAATTGCAGTTTCTACAGAAAGAGTGTTTCAGAACGGCTCAATCAAAAGTAAGGTTCAACTCTGTTAGTTGAATGCACAGAACAGAAAGAAGTTTCATACAATGCTTCTGTGTAGTTAAATTTGAACATATTCTTTTTTCCACTATTACCCACTTAGCGCTACGAATCTCCAGTTGCATTTTCTACAGACAGAGTGTTTCAAAACTGCTCAATCAAACGTATGGTTTAACTCTGTTAGCTGTATGCTCAGATCAGAAAGAAGTTTCACAGAATGCTTCTGTGTAGTTTATATTTGAATATATTACTTTTTCCACTACTACGCTCTTAGCGCTCCAAATGTCCAGTTGCATTTTCAACAGAAAGAGTGTTCAGATCTGCTCAATCAAAAGTATGTTTTAACTCTGTTAGCTGAATGCACAGATCAGAAATAAGTTTCACCGAATGATTCTGTGTAGTTTATATTTGAAGACATTCCTTTTTCCACTATTACCCTCTTAGCGCTCCGAATCTCCACTTGCATTTTCTACAAAAAGAGTGTTTCATAACTGCTCAATCAAAAATATGTTTTATCTCTGTTAACTGAATTTACAGATCAGAAATAAGTTTCACAGAATGCATCTGTGTAGTTTTTATTTGAAGATATTCTTTTTCCCAATGTGGGCCTCTTAGCGCTTAGCATGTCCAATTGCAATTTCTACAGAAAGAGTGTTTCAGAACGGCTCAATCAAAAGTAAGGTTCAACTCTGTTAGTTGAATGCACAGAACAGAAAGAATTTTCACAGAATGCTACAGTGTAGTTTATATTTGAATATATTCCTTTTTCCACTATTACCCTCTTAGCGCTCCGAATGTCCACTTGCATTTTCTACAGAAAGAGTGTTCAGAACTGCGCAATCAAAAGTATGCTTTAACTCTGTTAGCTTAATGAACATATCAGAAATAAGTTTCACACAATGATTCTGTGTAGTTTTTATTTGAAGATATTTTATTTCCCAATAGAGGCCTCTTAGCGCTCAGAATGTCCAATTGCAGTTTCTACAGAAAGAGTGTTTCAGAAAGGCTCAATCAAAAGTAAGGTTCAACTCTGTTAGTTGAATGCACAGAACAGAAAGAAGTTTCATACAATGCTTCTGTGTAGTTTATATTTGAACATATTCTTTTTTCCACTATTACCCACTTAGCGGTACGAATGTCCAGTTGCATTTTCTACAGACAGAGTGTTTCAAAACTGCTCAATCAAAAGTATGGTTTAACTCTGTTAGCTGAATGCTCAGATCAGAAAGAAGTTTCACAGAATGCTTCTGTGTAGTTTATATTTGAATATATTCCTTTTTCCACAACTACTCTCTTAGCGCTCCAAATGTCCAGTTGCATTTTCTACAGAAAGAGTGTTCAGATCTGCTCAATCAAAAGTATGGTTTAACTCTGTTAGCTGAATGCACAGATCAGAAAGAAGTTTCACAGAATGATTCTGTGTAGTTTATATTTGGAGACATTCCTATTTCCACTATTACCCACTTAGCGCTCCGAATCTCCACTTGCATTTTCTACAAAAAGAGTGTTTCATAACTGCTCAATCAAAAATATGTTTTATCTCTGTTAACTGAATTTACAGATCAGAAATAAGTTTCACAGAATGCATCTGTGTAGTTTCTATTTGAAGATATTCTTTTTCCCAATGTAGGCCTCTAAGCGCTTAGCATGTCCAATTGCGGTTTCTACCGAAAGAGTGTTTCAGAACGGCTCAATCAAAAGTAAGGTTCAACTCTGTTAGTTGAATGCACAGAACAGAAAGAATTTTCACAGAATGCTACTGTGTAGTTTATATTTGAATATATTCCTTTTTCCACTATTACCCTCTTAGCGCTCCGAATGTCCACTTGCATTTTCTACAGAAAGAGTGTTCAGAACTGCGCAATCAAAAGTATGGTTTAACTCTGTTAGCTTAATGAACATATCAGAAATAAGTTTCACACAATGCTTCTGTGTAGTTTTTATTTGAAGATATTATTTTTCCCAATAGAGGCCTCTTAGCGCTCAGAATGTCCAATTGCAGTTTCTACAGAAAGAGTGTTTCAGAAAGGCTCAATGAAAAGTAAGGTTCAACTCTGTTAGTTGAATGCACAGAACAGAAAGAAGTTTCATACAATGCTTCCGTGTAGTTTATATTTGAACATATTCTTTTTTCCACTATTACCCACTTAGCGCTACGAATGTCCAGTTGCATTTTCTACAGACAGAGTGTTTCAAAACTGCTCAATCAAAAGTATGGTTTAACTCTGTTAGCTGAATGCTCAGATCAGAAAGAAGTTTCACAGAATGCTTCTGTGTAGTTTATATTTGAATATATTCCTTTTTCCACTACTACTCTCTTAGCGCTCCAAATGTCCAGTTGCATTTTCTACAGAAAGAGTGTTCAGATCTGCTCAATCAAAAGTATGGTTTAACTCTGTTAGCTGAATGCACAGATCAGAAAGAAGTTTCACAGAATGATTCTGTGTAGTTTATATTTGGAGACATTCCTTTTTTCCACTATTACCCTCTTAGCGCTCCGAATCTCCACTTGCATTTTCTACAGAAAGAGTGTTTCAGAACGGCTCAATCAAAACTAAGGTTCAACTCTTTTAGTTGAACAAACAGAACAGAAAGAAGTTTCACACAATTCTTCTGTGTAGTTTTTATTTGTAGACATTCTTTTTCCCAATATAGGCCTCTTAGCGCTCAGAATGTCCAATTGCAGTTTCTACAGAAAGAGTGTTTCAGAACGGCTCAATCAAAAGTAAGGTTCAACTCTGTTAGTTGAATGCACAGAACAGAAAGAAGTTTCATACAATGCTTCTGTGTAGTTTATATTTGAACATATTCTTTTTTCCACTATTACCCACTTAGCGCTACGAATGTCCAGTTGCATTTTCTACAGACAGAGTGTTTCAAAACTGCTCAATCAAAAGTATGGTTTAACTCTGTTAGCTGAATGCTCAGATCAGAAAGAAGTTTCACAGAATGCTTCCGTGTAGTTTATATTTGAATATATTACTTTTTGCACTACTACGCTCTTAGCGCTCCAAATGTCCAGTTGCATTTTCTACAGAAAGAGTGTTCAGATCTGCTCAATCAAAAGTATGGTTTAACTCTGTTAGCTGAATGCACAGATCAGAAAGAAGTTTCACCGAATGATTCTGTGTAGTTTATATTTGAAGACATTACTTTTTCCACTATTACCCTCTTAGCGCTCCGAATCTCCACTTGCATTTTCTACAGAAAGAGTGTTACATAACTGCTCAATCAAAAATATGTTTTATCTCTGTTAACTGAATTTACAGATCCGAAATAATTTCCACAGAATGCATCTGTGTAGTTTTTATTTGAAGATATTCTTTTTCCCAATGTAGGCCTCTTAGCGCTTAGCATGTCCAATTGCAGTTTCTACAGAAAGAGTGTTTCAGAACGGCTCAATCAAAAGTAAGGTTCAACTCTGTTAGTTGAATGCACAGAACAGAAGGAAGTTTCATACAATGCTTCTGTGTAGTTTATATTTGAACATATTCTTTTTTCCACTATTACCCACTTAGCGCTACGAATGTGCAGTTGCATTTTCTACAGACAGAGTGTTTCAAAACTGCTCAATCAAAAGTATGGTTTAACTCTGTTAGCTGAATGCTCAGATCAGAAAGAAGTTTCACAGAATGCTTCTGTGTAGTTTATATTTGAATATATTCCTTTTTCCACTACTACTCTCTTAGCGCTCCAAATGTCCAGTTGCATTTTCTACAGAAAGAGTGTTCAGATCTGCTCAATCAAAAGTATGGTTTAACTCTGTTAGCTGAATGCACAGATCAGAAAGAAGTTTCACAGAATGATTCTGTGTAGTTTATATTTGGAGACATTCCTTTTTTCCACTATTACCCTCTTAGCGCTCCGAATCTCCACTTGCATTTTCTACAGAAAGAGTGTTTCAGAACGGCTCAATCAAAACTAAGGTTCAACTCTTTTAGTTGAACAAACAGAACAGAAAGAAGTTTCACACAATTCTTCTGTGTAGTTTTTATTTGTAGACATTCTTTTTCCCAATATAGGCCTCTTAGCGCTCAGAATGTCCAATTGCAGTTTCTACAGAAAGAGTGTTTCAGAACGGCTCAATCAAAAGTAAGGTTCAACTCTGTTAGTTGAATGCACAGAACAGAAAGAAGTTTCATACAATGCTTCTGTGTAGTTTATATTTGAACATATTCTTTTTTCCACTATTACCCACTTAGCGCTACGAATGTCCAGTTGCATTTTCTACAGACAGAGTGTTTCAAAACTGCTCAATCAAAAGTATGGTTTAACTCTGTTAGCTGAATGCTCAGATCAGAAAGAAGTTTCACAGAATGCTTCCGTGTAGTTTATATTTGAATATATTCCTTTTTGCACTACTACGCTCTTAGCGCTCCAAATGTCCAGTTGCATTTTCTACAGAAAGAGTGTTCAGATCTGCTCAATCAAAAGTATGGTTTAACTCTGTTAGCTGAATGCACAGATCAGAAAGAAGTTTCACCGAATAATTCTGTGTAGTTTATATTTGAAGACATTCCTTTTTCCACTATTACCCTCTTAGCGCTCCGAATCTCCACTTGCATTTTCTACAGAAAGAGTGTTACATAACTGCTCAATCAAAAATATGTTTTATCTCTGTTAACTGAATTTACAGATCCGAAATAATTTCCACAGAATGCATCTGTGTAGTTTTTATTTGAAGATATTCTTTTTCCCAATGTAGGCCTCTTAGCGCTTAGCATGTCCAATTGCAGTTTCTACAGAAAGAGTGTTTCAGAACGGCTCAATCAAAAGTAAGGTTCAACTCTGTTAGTTGAATGCACAGAACAGAAAGAAGTTTCATACAATGCTTCTGCGTAGTTTATATTTGAACATATTCTTTTTTCCACTATTACCCACTTAGCGCTACGAATGTCCAGTTGCATTTTCTACAGACAGAGTGTTTCAAAACTGCTCAATCAAAAGTATGGTTTAAGTCTGTTAGCTGAATGCTCAGATCAGAAAGAAGTTTCACAGAAGGCTTCTGTGTAGTTTATATTTGAATATATTCCTTTTTCCACTACTACGCTCTTAGTGCTCCAAATGTCCGGTTGCATTTTCTACAGAAAGAGTGTTCAGATCTGCTCAATCAAAAATATGGTTTAACTCTGTTAGCTGAATGCACAGATCAGAAAGAAGTTTCACCGAATGATTCTGTGTAGTTTATATTTGGAGACATTCCTTTTTTCCACTATTACCCTCTTAGCGCTCCGAATCTCCACTTGCATTTTCTACAGAAAGAGTGTTTCAGAACGGCTCAATCAAAACTAAGGTTCAACTCTTTTAGTTGAACAAACAGAACAGAAAGAAGTTTCACACAATTCTTCTGTGTAGTTTTTATTTGTAGACATTCTTTTTCCCAATATAGGCCTCTTAGCGCTCAGAATGTCCAATTGCAGTTTCTACAGAAAGAGTGTTTCAGAACGGCTCAATCAAAAGTAAGGTTCAACTCTGTTAGTTGAATGCACAGAACAGAAAGAAGTTTCATACAATGCTTCTGTGTAGTTTATATTTGAACATATTCTTTTTTCCACTATTACCCACTTAGCGCTACGAATGTCCAGTTGCATTTTCTACAGACAGAGTGTTTCAAAACTGCTCAATCAAAAGTATGGTTTAACTCTGTTAGCTGAATGCTCAGATCAGAAAGAAGTTTCACAGAATGCTTCTGTGTAGTTTATATTTGAATATATTCCTTTTTCCACTACTACGCTCTTAGCGCTCCAAATGTCCAGTTGCATATTCTACAGAAAGAGTGTTCAGATCTGCTCAATCAAAAGTATGGTTTAACTCTGTTAGCTGAATGCACAGATCAGAAAGAAGTTTCACCGAATGATTCTGTGTAGTTTATATTTGAAGACATTCCTTTTTCCACTATTACCCTCTTAGCGCTCCGAATCTCCACTTGCATTTTCTACAAAAAGAGTGTTTCATAACTGCTCAATCAAAAATATGTTTTATCTCTGTTAACTGAATTTACGGATCAGTAATAAGTTTCACAGAATGCATCTGTGTAGTTTTTATTTGAAGATATTCTTTTTCCCAATGTAGGCCTCTTAGCGCTTAGCATGTCCAATTGCAGTTTCTACAGAAAGAGTGTTTCAGAACGGCTCAATCAAAAGTAAGGTTCAACTCTGTTAGTTGAATGCACAGAACAGAAAGAATTTTCACAGAATGCTACTGTGTAGTTTATATTTGAAAATATTCCTTTTTCCACTATTACCCTCTTAGCGCTCCGAATGTCCACTTGCAGTTTCTACAGAAAGAGTGTTCAGAACTGCGCGATCAAAAGTATGGTTTAACTCTGTTAGCTTAATGAACATATCAGAAATAAGTTTCACACAATGCTTCTGTGTAGTTTTTATTTGAAGATATTATTTTTCCCAATAGAGGCCTCTTAGCGCTCAGAATGTCCAATTGCAGTTTCTACAGAAAGAGTGTTCCAGAACGGCTCAATCAAAACTAAGGTTCAACACTTTTAGTTGAACAAACAGAACAGAAAGAAGTTTCACACAATTCTTCTGTGTAGTTTTTATTTGTAGACATTCTTTTTCCCAATATAGGCCTCTTAGCGCTCAGAATGTCCAATTGCAGTTTCTACAGAAAGAGTGTTTCAGAACGGCTCAATCAAAAGTAAGGTTCAACTCTGTTAGTTGAATGCACAGAACAGAAAGAAGTTTCATACAATGCTTTTGTGTAGTTTATATTTGAACATATTCTTTTTTCCACTATTACCCACTTAGCGCTACGAATGTCCAGTTGCATTTTCTACAGACAGAGTGTTTCAAAACTGCTCAATAAAAGTATGGCTTAACTCTGTTAGCTGTATGCTCAGATGAGAAAGAAGTTTCACAGAATGCTTCTGTGTAGTTTATATTTGAATATATTCCTTTTTCCACTACTACGCTCTTAGCGCTCCAAATGTCCAGTTGCATTTTCAACAGAAAGAGTGTTCAGATCTGCTCAATAAAAAGTATGCTTTAACTCTGTTAGCTGAATGCACAGATCAGAAAGAAGTTTCACCGAATGATTCTGTGTAGTTTATATTTGAAGACATTCCTTTTTCCACTATTACCCTCTTAGCGCTCCGAATCTCCACTTGCATTTTCTACAAAAAGAGTGTTTCATAACTGCTCAATCAAAAATATGTTTTATCTCTGTTAACTGAATTTACAGATCAGAAATAAGTTTCACAGAATGCATCTGTGTAGTTTTTATTTGAAGATATTCTTTTTCCCAATGTAGGCCTCTTAACGCTTAGCATGTCCAATTGCAGTTTCTACCGAAAGAGTGTTTCAGAACGGCTCAATCAAAAGTAAGGTTCAACTCTGTTAGTTGAATGCACAGAACAGAAAGAATTTTCACAGAATGCTACTGTGTAGTTTATATTTGAATATATTCCTTTTTCCACTATTACCCTCTTAGCGCTCCGAATGTCCACTTGCATTTTCTACAGAAAGAGTGTTCAGAACTGCGCAATCAAAAGTATGGTTTAACTCTGTTAGCTTAATGAACATATCAGAAATAAGTTTCACACAATGCTTCTGTGTAGTTTTTATTTGAAGATATTATTTTTCCCAATAGAGGCCTCTTAGCGCTCAGAATGTCCAATTGCAGTTTCTACAGAAAGAGTGTTTCAGAAAGGCTCAATCAAAAGTAAGGTTCAACTCTGTTAGTTGAATGCACAGAACAGAAAGAAGTTTCATACAATGCTTCTGTGTAGTTTATATTTGAACATATTCTTTTTTCCACTATTACCCACTTAACGCTACGAATGTACAGTTGCATTTTCTACAGACAGAGTGTTTCAAAACTGCTCAATCAAAAGTATGGTTTAACTCTGTTAGCTGAATGCTCAGATCAGAAAGAAGTTTCACAGAATGCTTCTGTGTAGTTTATATTTGAATATATTCCTTTTTCCACTACTACTCTCTTAGCGCTCCAAATGTCCAGTTGCATTTTCTACAGAAAGAGTGTTCAGATCTGCTCAATCAAAAGTATGGTTTAACTCTGTTAGCTGAATGCACAGATCAGAAAGAAGTTTCACAGAATGATTCTGTGTAGTTTATATTTGGAGACATTCCTTTTTCCACTATTACCCTCTTAGCGCTCCGAATCTCCACTTGCATTTTCTACAGAAAGAGTGTTTCAGAACGGCTCAATCAAAACTAAGGTTCAACTCTTTTAGTTGAACAAACAGAACAGAAAGAAGTTTCACACAATTCTTCTGTGTAGTTTTTATTTGTAGACATTCTTTTTCCCAATATAGGCCTCTTAGCGCTCAGAATGTCCAATTGCAGTTTCTACAGAAAGAGTGTTTCAGAACGGCTCAATCAAAAGTAAGGTTCAACTCTGTTAGTTGAATGCACTGAACAGAAAGTAGTTTCATACAATGCTTCTGTGTAGTTTATATTTGAACGTATTCTTTTTTCCACTATTAACCACTTAGCGCTACGAATGTCCAGTTGCATTTTCTACAGACAGAGTGTTTCAAAACTGCTCAATCAAAAGTATGGTTTAACTCTGTTAGCTGAATGCTCAGATCAGAAAGAAGTTTCACAGAATGCTTCTGTGTAGTTTATATTTGAATATATTCCTTTTTCCACTAATACGCTCTTAGCGCTCCAAATGTCCAGTTGCATTTTCAACAGAAAGAGTGTTCAGATCTGCTCAATCAAAAGTATGGTTTAACTCTGTTAGCTGAATGCACAGATCAGAAAGAAGTTTCACCGAATGATTCTGTGTAGTTTATATTTGAAGACATTCTTTTTTCCACTATTACCCTCTTAGCGCTCCGAATCTCCACTTGCATTTTCTACAAAAACAGTGTTTCATAACTGCTCAATCAAAAATATGTTTTATCTCTGTTAACTGAATTTACAGATCAGAAATAAGTTTCACAGTATGCATATTTGTAGTTTTTATTTGAAGATATTCTTTTTCCCAATGTAGGCCTCTTAGCGCTTAGCATGTCCAATTGCAGTTTCTACAGAAAGAGTGTTTCAGAACGGCTCAATCAAAAGTAAGGTTCAACTCTGTTAGTTGAATGCACAGAACAGAAAGAATTTTCACAGAATGCTACTGTGTAGTTTATATTTGAATATATTCCTTTTTCCACTATTACCCTCTTAGCGCTCCGAATGTCCACTTGCATTTTCTACAGAAAGAGTGTTCAGAACTGCGCGATCAAAAGTATGGTTTAACTCTGTTAGCTTAATGAACATATCAGAAATAAGTTTCACACAATGCTTCTGTGTAGGTTTTATTTGAAGTTATTATTTTTCCCAATAGAGGCCTCTTAGCGCTCAGAATGTCCAATTGCAGTTTCTACAGAAAGAGTGTTTCAGAAAGGCTCAATCAAAAGTAAGGTTCAACTCTGTTAGTTGAATGCACAGAACAGAAAGTAGTTTCATACAATGCTTCTGTGTAGTTTATATTTGAACATATTCTTTTTTCCACTATTACCCACTGAGCGCTACGAATGTCCAGTTGCATTTTCTACAGACAGAGTGTTTCAAAACTGCTCAATCAAAAGTATGGTTTAACTCTGTTAGCTGAATGCTCAGATCAGAAAGAAGTTTCACAGAATGCTTCTGTGTAGTTTATATTTGAATATATTCCTTTTTCCACTACTACTCGCTTAGCGCTCCAAATGTCCAGTTGCATTTTCTACAGAAAGAATGTTCAGATCTGCTCAATCAAATGTATTTTTAACTCTGTTAGCTGAATGCACAGATCAGAAAGAAGTTTCACAGAATGTTTCTGTGTAGTTTATATTTGGAGACATTCCTTTTTCCACTATTACCCTCTTAGCGCTCCGAATCTCCACTTGCATTTTCTACAGAAAGAGTGTTTCAGAACGGCTCAATCAAAACTAAGGTTCAACTCTTTTAGTTGAACAAACAGAACAGAAAGAAGTTTCACACAATTCTTCTGTGTAGTTTTTATTTGTAGACATTCTTTTTCCCAATATAGGCCTCTTACCGCTCAGAATGTCCAATTGCAGTTTCTACAGAAAGAGTGTTTCAGAACGGCTCAATCAAAAGTAAGGTTCAACTCTGTTAGTTGAATGCACAGAACAGAAAGAAGTTTCATACAATGCTTCTGTGTAGTTTATATTTGAACATATTCTTTTTTCCACTATTACCCACTTAGCGCTACGAATGTCCAGTTGCATTTTCTACAGACAGAGTGTTTCAAAACTGCTCAATCAAAAGTATGGTTTAACTCTGTTAGCTGTATGCTCAGATCAGAAAGAAGTTTCACAGAATGCTTCTGTGTAGTTTATATTTGAATATATTCCTTTTTCCACTACTACGCTCTTAGCGCTCCAAATGTCCAGTTGCATTTTCAACAGAAAGAGTGTTCAGATCTGCTCAATCAAAAGTATGGTTTAACTCTGTTAGCTGAATGCTCAGATCAGAAAGAAGTTTCACAGAATGCTTCTGTGTAGTTTATATTTGAATATATTCCTTTTTCCACTAATACGCTCTTAGCGCTCCAAATGTCCAGTTGCATTTTCAACAGAAAGAGTGTTCAGATCTGCTCAATCAAAAGTATGGTTTAACTCTGTTAGCTGAATGCACAGATCAGAAAGAAGTTTCACCGAATGATTCTGTGTAGTTTATATTTGAAGACATTCCTTTTTCCACTATTACCCTCTTAGCGCTCCGAATCTCCACTTGCATTTTCTACAAAAAGAGTGTTTCATAACTGCTCAATCAAAAATATGTTTTATCTCTGTTAACTGAATTTACGGATCAGTAATAAGTTTCACAGAATGCATCTGTGTAGTTTTTATTTGAAGATATTCTTTTTCCCAATGTAGGCCTCTTAGCGCTTAGCATGTCCAATTGCAGTTTCTACAGAAAGAGTGTTTCAGAACGGCTCAATCAAAAGTAAGGTTCAACTCTGTTAGTTGAATGCACAGAACAGAAAGAATTTTCACAGAATGCTACTGTGTAGTTTATATTTGAAAATATTCCTTTTTCCACTATTACCCTCTTAGCGCTCCGAATGTCCACTTGCAGTTTCTACAGAAAGAGTGTTCAGAACTGCGCGATCAAAAGTATGGTTTAACTCTGTTAGCTTAATGAACATATCAGAAATAAGTTTCACACAATGCTTCTGTGTAGTTTTTATTTGAAGATATTATTTTTCCCAATAGAGGCCTCTTAGCGCTCAGAATGTCCAATTGCAGTTTCTACAGAAAGAGTGTTCCAGAACGGCTCAATCAAAACTAAGGTTCAACACTTTTAGTTGAACAAACAGAACAGAAAGAAGTTTCACACAATTCTTCTGTGTAGTTTTTATTTGTAGACATTCTTTTTCCCAATATAGGCCTCTTAGCGCTCAGAATGTCCAATTGCAGTTTCTACAGAAAGAGTGTTTCAGAACGGCTCAATCAAAAGTAAGGTTCAACTCTGTTAGTTGAATGCACAGAACAGAAAGAAGTTTCATACAATGCTTTTGTGTAGTTTATATTTGAACATATTCTTTTTTCCACTATTACCCACTTAGCGCTACGAATGTCCAGTTGCATTTTCTACAGACAGAGTGTTTCAAAACTGCTCAATAAAAGTATGGCTTAACTCTGTTAGCTGTATGCTCAGATGAGAAAGAAGTTTCACAGAATGCTTCTGTGTAGTTTATATTTGAATATATTCCTTTTTCCACTACTACGCTCTTAGCGCTCCAAATGTCCAGTTGCATTTTCAACAGAAAGAGTGTTCAGATCTGCTCAATAAAAAGTATGCTTTAACTCTGTTAGCTGAATGCACAGATCAGAAAGAAGTTTCACCGAATGATTCTGTGTAGTTTATATTTGAAGACATTCCTTTTTCCACTATTACCCTCTTAGCGCTCCGAATCTCCACTTGCATTTTCTACAAAAAGAGTGTTTCATAACTGCTCAATCAAAAATATGTTTTATCTCTGTTAACTGAATTTACAGATCAGAAATAAGTTTCACAGAATGCATCTGTGTAGTTTTTATTTGAAGATATTCTTTTTCCCAATGTAGGCCTCTTAACGCTTAGCATGTCCAATTGCAGTTTCTACCGAAAGAGTGTTTCAGAACGGCTCAATCAAAAGTAAGGTTCAACTCTGTTAGTTGAATGCACAGAACAGAAAGAATTTTCACAGAATGCTACTGTGTAGTTTATATTTGAATATATTCCTTTTTCCACTATTACCCTCTTAGCGCTCCGAATGTCCACTTGCATTTTCTACAGAAAGAGTGTTCAGAACTGCGCAATCAAAAGTATGGTTTAACTCTGTTAGCTTAATGAACATATCAGAAATAAGTTTCACACAATGCTTCTGTGTAGTTTTTATTTGAAGATATTATTTTTCCCAATAGAGGCCTCTTAGCGCTCAGAATGTCCAATTGCAGTTTCTACAGAAAGAGTGTTTCAGAAAGGCTCAATCAAAAGTAAGGTTCAACTCTGTTAGTTGAATGCACAGAACAGAAAGAAGTTTCATACAATGCTTCTGTGTAGTTTATATTTGAACATATTCTTTTTTCCACTATTACCCACTTAACGCTACGAATGTACAGTTGCATTTTCTACAGACAGAGTGTTTCAAAACTGCTCAATCAAAAGTATGGTTTAACTCTGTTAGCTGAATGCTCAGATCAGAAAGAAGTTTCACAGAATGCTTCTGTGTAGTTTATATTTGAATATATTCCTTTTTCCACTACTACTCTCTTAGCGCTCCAAATGTCCAGTTGCATTTTCTACAGAAAGAGTGTTCAGATCTGCTCAATCAAAAGTATGGTTTAACTCTGTTAGCTGAATGCACAGATCAGAAAGAAGTTTCACAGAATGATTCTGTGTAGTTTATATTTGGAGACATTCCTTTTTCCACTATTACCCTCTTAGCGCTCCGAATCTCCACTTGCATTTTCTACAGAAAGAGTGTTTCAGAACGGCTCAATCAAAACTAAGGTTCAACTCTTTTAGTTGAACAAACAGAACAGAAAGAAGTTTCACACAATTCTTCTGTGTAGTTTTTATTTGTAGACATTCTTTTTCCCAATATAGGCCTCTTAGCGCTCAGAATGTCCAATTGCAGTTTCTACAGAAAGAGTGTTTCAGAACGGCTCAATCAAAAGTAAGGTTCAACTCTGTTAGTTGAATGCACTGAACAGAAAGTAGTTTCATACAATGCTTCTGTGTAGTTTATATTTGAACGTATTCTTTTTTCCACTATTAACCACTTAGCGCTACGAATGTCCAGTTGCATTTTCTACAGACAGAGTGTTTCAAAACTGCTCAATCAAAAGTATGGTTTAACTCTGTTAGCTGAATGCTCAGATCAGAAAGAAGTTTCACAGAATGCTTCTGTGTAGTTTATATTTGAATATATTCCTTTTTCCACTAATACGCTCTTAGCGCTCCAAATGTCCAGTTGCATTTTCAACAGAAAGAGTGTTCAGATCTGCTCAATCAAAAGTATGGTTTAACTCTGTTAGCTGAATGCACAGATCAGAAAGAAGTTTCACCGAATGATTCTGTGTAGTTTATATTTGAAGACATTCTTTTTTCCACTATTACCCTCTTAGCGCTCCGAATCTCCACTTGCATTTTCTACAAAAACAGTGTTTCATAACTGCTCAATCAAAAATATGTTTTATCTCTGTTAACTGAATTTACAGATCAGAAATAAGTTTCACAGTATGCATATTTGTAGTTTTTATTTGAAGATATTCTTTTTCCCAATGTAGGCCTCTTAGCGCTTAGCATGTCCAATTGCAGTTTCTACAGAAAGAGTGTTTCAGAACGGCTCAATCAAAAGTAAGGTTCAACTCTGTTAGTTGAATGCACAGAACAGAAAGAATTTTCACAGAATGCTACTGTGTAGTTTATATTTGAATATATTCCTTTTTCCACTATTACCCTCTTAGCGCTCCGAATGTCCACTTGCATTTTCTACAGAAAGAGTGTTCAGAACTGCGCGATCAAAAGTATGGTTTAACTCTGTTAGCTTAATGAACATATCAGAAATAAGTTTCACACAATGCTTCTGTGTAGGTTTTATTTGAAGTTATTATTTTTCCCAATAGAGGCCTCTTAGCGCTCAGAATGTCCAATTGCAGTTTCTACAGAAAGAGTGTTTCAGAAAGGCTCAATCAAAAGTAAGGTTCAACTCTGTTAGTTGAATGCACAGAACAGAAAGTAGTTTCATACAATGCTTCTGTGTAGTTTATATTTGAACATATTCTTTTTTCCACTATTACCCACTGAGCGCTACGAATGTCCAGTTGCATTTTCTACAGACAGAGTGTTTCAAAACTGCTCAATCAAAAGTATGGTTTAACTCTGTTAGCTGAATGCTCAGATCAGAAAGAAGTTTCACAGAATGCTTCTGTGTAGTTTATATTTGAATATATTCCTTTTTCCACTACTACTCGCTTAGCGCTCCAAATGTCCAGTTGCATTTTCTACAGAAAGAATGTTCAGATCTGCTCAATCAAATGTATTTTTAACTCTGTTAGCTGAATGCACAGATCAGAAAGAAGTTTCACAGAATGTTTCTGTGTAGTTTATATTTGGAGACATTCCTTTTTCCACTATTACCCTCTTAGCGCTCCGAATCTCCACTTGCATTTTCTACAGAAAGAGTGTTTCAGAACGGCTCAATCAAAACTAAGGTTCAACTCTTTTAGTTGAACAAACAGAACAGAAAGAAGTTTCACACAATTCTTCTGTGTAGTTTTTATTTGTAGACATTCTTTTTCCCAATATAGGCCTCTTACCGCTCAGAATGTCCAATTGCAGTTTCTACAGAAAGAGTGTTTCAGAACGGCTCAATCAAAAGTAAGGTTCAACTCTGTTAGTTGAATGCACAGAACAGAAAGAAGTTTCATACAATGCTTCTGTGTAGTTTATATTTGAACATATTCTTTTTTCCACTATTACCCACTTAGCGCTACGAATGTCCAGTTGCATTTTCTACAGACAGAGTGTTTCAAAACTGCTCAATCAAAAGTATGGTTTAACTCTGTTAGCTGTATGCTCAGATCAGAAAGAAGTTTCACAGAATGCTTCTGTGTAGTTTATATTTGAATATATTCCTTTTTCCACTACTACGCTCTTAGCGCTCCAAATGTCCAGTTGCATTTTCAACAGAAAGAGTGTTCAGATCTGCTCAATCAAAAGTATGGTTTAACTCTGTTAGCTGAATGCTCAGATCAGAAAGAAGTTTCACAGAATGCTTCTGTGTAGTTTATATTTGAATATATTCCTTTTTCCACTAATACGCTCTTAGCGCTCCAAATGTCCAGTTGCATTTTCAACAGAAAGAGTGTTCAGATCTGCTCAATCAAAAGTATGGTTTAACTCTGTTAGCTGAATGCACAGATCAGAAAGAAGTTTCACCGAATGATTCTGTGTAGTTTATATTTGAAGACATTCCTTTTTCCACTATTACCCTCTTAGCGCTCCGAATCTCCACTTGCATTTTCTACAAAAAGAGTGTTTCATAACTGCTCAATCAAAAATATGTTTTATCTCTGTTAACTGAATTTACGGATCAGTAATAAGTTTCACAGAATGCATCTGTGTAGTTTTTATTTGAAGATATTCTTTTTCCCAATGTAGGCCTCTTAGCGCTTAGCATGTCCAATTGCAGTTTCTACAGAAAGAGTGTTTCAGAACGGCTCAATCAAAAGTAAGGTTCAACTCTGTTAGTTGAATGCACAGAACAGAAAGAATTTTCACAGAATGCTACTGTGTAGTTTATATTTGAAAATATTCCTTTTTCCACTATTACCCTCTTAGCGCTCCGAATGTCCACTTGCAGTTTCTACAGAAAGAGTGTTCAGAACTGCGCGATCAAAAGTATGGTTTAACTCTGTTAGCTTAATGAACATATCAGAAATAAGTTTCACACAATGCTTCTGTGTAGTTTTTATTTGAAGATATTATTTTTCCCAATAGAGGCCTCTTAGCGCTCAGAATGTCCAATTGCAGTTTCTACAGAAAGAGTGTTCCAGAACGGCTCAATCAAAACTAAGGTTCAACACTTTTAGTTGAACAAACAGAACAGAAAGAAGTTTCACACAATTCTTCTGTGTAGTTTTTATTTGTAGACATTCTTTTTCCCAATATAGGCCTCTTAGCGCTCAGAATGTCCAATTGCAGTTTCTACAGAAAGAGTGTTTCAGAACGGCTCAATCAAAAGTAAGGTTCAACTCTGTTAGTTGAATGCACAGAACAGAAAGAAGTTTCATACAATGCTTTTGTGTAGTTTATATTTGAACATATTCTTTTTTCCACTATTACCCACTTAGCGCTACGAATGTCCAGTTGCATTTTCTACAGACAGAGTGTTTCAAAACTGCTCAATAAAAGTATGGCTTAACTCTGTTAGCTGTATGCTCAGATGAGAAAGAAGTTTCACAGAATGCTTCTGTGTAGTTTATATTTGAATATATTCCTTTTTCCACTACTACGCTCTTAGCGCTCCAAATGTCCAGTTGCATTTTCAACAGAAAGAGTGTTCAGATCTGCTCAATAAAAAGTATGCTTTAACTCTGTTAGCTGAATGCACAGATCAGAAAGAAGTTTCACCGAATGATTCTGTGTAGTTTATATTTGAAGACATTCCTTTTTCCACTATTACCCTCTTAGCGCTCCGAATCTCCACTTGCATTTTCTACAAAAAGAGTGTTTCATAACTGCTCAATCAAAAATATGTTTTATCTCTGTTAACTGAATTTACAGATCAGAAATAAGTTTCACAGAATGCATCTGTGTAGTTTTTATTTGAAGATATTCTTTTTCCCAATGTAGGCCTCTTAACGCTTAGCATGTCCAATTGCAGTTTCTACCGAAAGAGTGTTTCAGAACGGCTCAATCAAAAGTAAGGTTCAACTCTGTTAGTTGAATGCACAGAACAGAAAGAATTTTCACAGAATGCTACTGTGTAGTTTATATTTGAATATATTCCTTTTTCCACTATTACCCTCTTAGCGCTCCGAATGTCCACTTGCATTTTCTACAGAAAGAGTGTTCAGAACTGCGCAATCAAAAGTATGGTTTAACTCTGTTAGCTTAATGAACATATCAGAAATAAGTTTCACACAATGCTTCTGTGTAGTTTTTATTTGAAGATATTATTTTTCCCAATAGAGGCCTCTTAGCGCTCAGAATGTCCAATTGCAGTTTCTACAGAAAGAGTGTTTCAGAAAGGCTCAATCAAAAGTAAGGTTCAACTCTGTTAGTTGAATGCACAGAACAGAAAGAAGTTTCATACAATGCTTCTGTGTAGTTTATATTTGAACATATTCTTTTTTCCACTATTACCCACTTAACGCTACGAATGTACAGTTGCATTTTCTACAGACAGAGTGTTTCAAAACTGCTCAATCAAAAGTATGGTTTAACTCTGTTAGCTGAATGCTCAGATCAGAAAGAAGTTTCACAGAATGCTTCTGTGTAGTTTATATTTGAATATATTCCTTTTTCCACTACTACTCTCTTAGCGCTCCAAATGTCCAGTTGCATTTTCTACAGAAAGAGTGTTCAGATCTGCTCAATCAAAAGTATGGTTTAACTCTGTTAGCTGAATGCACAGATCAGAAAGAAGTTTCACAGAATGATTCTGTGTAGTTTATATTTGGAGACATTCCTTTTTCCACTATTACCCTCTTAGCGCTCCGAATCTCCACTTGCATTTTCTACAGAAAGAGTGTTTCAGAACGGCTCAATCAAAACTAAGGTTCAACTCTTTTAGTTGAACAAACAGAACAGAAAGAAGTTTCACACAATTCTTCTGTGTAGTTTTTATTTGTAGACATTCTTTTTCCCAATATAGGCCTCTTAGCGCTCAGAATGTCCAATTGCAGTTTCTACAGAAAGAGTGTTTCAGAACGGCTCAATCAAAAGTAAGGTTCAACTCTGTTAGTTGAATGCACAGAACAGAAAGAAGTTTCATACAATGCTTTTGTGTAGTTTATATTTGAACATATTCTTTTTTCCACTATTACCCACTTAGCGCTACGAATGTCCAGTTGCATTTTCTACAGACAGAGTGTTTCAAAACTGCTCAATAAAAGTATGGCTTAACTCTGTTAGCTGTATGCTCAGATGAGAAAGAAGTTTCACAGAATGCTTCTGTGTAGTTTATATTTGAATATATTCCTTTTTCCACTACTACGCTCTTAGCGCTCCAAATGTCCAGTTGCATTTTCAACAGAAAGAGTGTTCAGATCTGCTCAATAAAAAGTATGCTTTAACTCTGTTAGCTGAATGCACAGATCAGAAAGAAGTTTCACCGAATGATTCTGTGTAGTTTATATTTGAAGACATTCCTTTTTCCACTATTACCCTCTTAGCGCTCCGAATCTCCACTTGCATTTTCTACAAAAAGAGTGTTTCATAACTGCTCAATCAAAAATATGTTTTATCTCTGTTAACTGAATTTACAGATCAGAAATAAGTTTCACAGAATGCATCTGTGTAGTTTTTATTTGAAGATATTCTTTTTCCCAATGTAGGCCTCTTAACGCTTAGCATGTCCAATTGCAGTTTCTACCGAAAGAGTGTTTCAGAACGGCTCAATCAAAAGTAAGGTTCAACTCTGTTAGTTGAATGCACAGAACAGAAAGAATTTTCACAGAATGCTACTGTGTAGTTTATATTTGAATATATTCCTTTTTCCACTATTACCCTCTTAGCGCTCCGAATGTCCACTTGCATTTTCTACAGAAAGAGTGTTCAGAACTGCGCAATCAAAAGTATGGTTTAACTCTGTTAGCTTAATGAACATATCAGAAATAAGTTTCACACAATGCTTCTGTGTAGTTTTTATTTGAAGATATTATTTTTCCCAATAGAGGCCTCTTAGCGCTCAGAATGTCCAATTGCAGTTTCTACAGAAAGAGTGTTTCAGAAAGGCTCAATCAAAAGTAAGGTTCAACTCTGTTAGTTGAATGCACAGAACAGAAAGAAGTTTCATACAATGCTTCTGTGTAGTTTATATTTGAACATATTCTTTTTTCCACTATTACCCACTTAACGCTACGAATGTACAGTTGCATTTTCTACAGACAGAGTGTTTCAAAACTGCTCAATCAAAAGTATGGTTTAACTCTGTTAGCTGAATGCTCAGATCAGAAAGAAGTTTCACAGAATGCTTCTGTGTAGTTTATATTTGAATATATTCCTTTTTCCACTACTACTCTCTTAGCGCTCCAAATGTCCAGTTGCATTTTCTACAGAAAGAGTGTTCAGATCTGCTCAATCAAAAGTATGGTTTAACTCTGTTAGCTGAATGCACAGATCAGAAAGAAGTTTCACAGAATGATTCTGTGTAGTTTATATTTGGAGACATTCCTTTTTCCACTATTACCCTCTTAGCGCTCCGAATCTCCACTTGCATTTTCTACAGAAAGAGTGTTTCAGAACGGCTCAATCAAAACTAAGGTTCAACTCTTTTAGTTGAACAAACAGAACAGAAAGAAGTTTCACACAATTCTTCTGTGTAGTTTTTATTTGTAGACATTCTTTTTCCCAATATAGGCCTCTTAGCGCTCAGAATGTCCAATTGCAGTTTCTACAGAAAGAGTGTTTCAGAACGGCTCAATCAAAAGTAAGGTTGAACTCTGTTAGTTGAATGCACTGAACAGAAAGTAGTTTCATACAATGCTTCTGTGTAGTTTATATTTGAACGTATTCTTTTTTCCACTATTAACCACTTAGCGCTACGAATGTCCAGTTGCATTTTCTACAGACAGAGTGTTTCAAAACTGCTCAATCAAAAGTATGGTTTAACTCTGTTAGCTGAATGCTCAGATCAGAAAGAAGTTTCACAGAATGCTTCTGTGTAGTTTATATTTGAATATATTCCTTTTTCCACTAATACGCTCTTAGCGCTCCAAATGTCCAGTTGCATTTTCAACAGAAAGAGTGTTCAGATCTGCTCAATCAAAAGTATGGTTTAACTCTGTTAGCTGAATGCACAGATCAGAAAGAAGTTTCACCGAATGATTCTGTGTAGTTTATATTTGAAGACATTCTTTTTTCCACTATTACCCTCTTAGCGCTCCGAATCTCCACTTGCATTTTCTACAAAAACAGTGTTTCATAACTGCTCAATCAAAAATATGTTTTATCTCTGTTAACTGAATTTACAGATCAGAAATAAGTTTCACAGTATGCATATTTGTAGTTTTTATTTGAAGATATTCTTTTTCCCAATGTAGGCCTCTTAGCGCTTAGCATGTCCAATTGCAGTTTCTACAGAAAGAGTGTTTCAGAACGGCTCAATCAAAAGTAAGGTTCAACTCTGTTAGTTGAATGCACAGAACAGAAAGAATTTTCACAGAATGCTACTGTGTAGTTTATATTTGAATATATTCCTTTTTCCACTATTACCCTCTTAGCGCTCCGAATGTCCACTTGCATTTTCTACAGAAAGAGTGTTCAGAACTGCGCGATCAAAAGTATGGTTTAACTCTGTTAGCTTAATGAACATATCAGAAATAAGTTTCACACAATGCTTCTGTGTAGGTTTTATTTGAAGTTATTATTTTTCCCAATAGAGGCCTCTTAGCGCTCAGAATGTCCAATTGCAGTTTCTACAGAAAGAGTGTTTCAGAAAGGCTCAATCAAAAGTAAGGTTCAACTCTGTTAGTTGAATGCACAGAACAGAAAGAAGTTTCATACAATGCTTCTGTGTAGTTTATATTTGAACATATTCTTTTTTCCACTATTACCCACTGAGCGCTACGAATGTCCAGTTGCATTTTCTACAGACAGAGTGTTTCAAAACTGCTCAATCAAAAGTATGGTTTAACTCTGTTAGCTGAATGCTCAGATCAGAAAGAAGTTTCACAGAATGCTTCTGTGTAGTTTATATTTGAATATATTCCTTTTTCCACTACTACTCGCTTAGCGCTCCAAATGTCCAGTTGCATTTTCTACAGAAAGAATGTTCAGATCTGCTCAATCAAATGTATTTTTAACTCTGTTAGCTGAATGCACAGATCAGAAAGAAGTTTCACAGAATGTTTCTGTGTAGTTTATATTTGGAGACATTCCTTTTTCCACTATTACCCTCTTAGCGCTCCGAATCTCCACTTGCATTTTCTACAGAAAGAGTGTTTCAGAACGGCTCAATCAAAACTAAGGTTCAACTCTTTTAGTTGAACAAACAGAACAGAAAGAAGTTTCACACAATTCTTCTGTGTAGTTTTTATTTGTAGACATTCTTTTTCCCAATATAGGCCTCTTACCGCTCAGAATGTCCAATTGCAGTTTCTACAGAAAGAGTGTTTCAGAACGGCTCAATCAAAAGTAAGGTTCAACTCTGTTAGTTGAATGCACAGAACAGAAAGAAGTTTCATACAATGCTTCTGTGTAGTTTATATTTGAACATATTCTTTTTTCCACTATTACCCACTTAGCGCTACGAATGTCCAGTTGCATTTTCTACAGACAGAGTGTTTCAAAACTGCTCAATCAAAAGTATGGTTTAACTCTGTTAGCTGTATGCTCAGATCAGAAAGAAGTTTCACAGAATGCTTCTGTGTAGTTTATATTTGAATATATTCCTTTTTCCACTACTACGCTCTTAGCGCTCCAAATGTCCAGTTGCATTTTCAACGGAAAGAGTGTTCAGATCTGCTCAATCAAAAGTATGGTTTAACTCTGTTAGCTGAATGCTCAGATCAGAAAGAAGTTTCACAGAATGCTTCTGTGTAGTTTATATTTGAATATATTCCTTTTTCCACTAATACGCTCTTAGCGCTCCAAATGTCCAGTTGCATTTTCAACAGAAAGAGTGTTCAGATCTGCTCAATCAAAAGTATGGTTTAACTCTGTTAGCTGAATGCACAGATCAGAAAGAAGTTTCACCGAATGATTCTGTGTAGTTTATATTTGAAGACATTCCTTTTTCCACTATTACCCTCTTAGCGCTCCGAATCTCCACTTGCATTTTCTACAAAAACAGTGTTTCATAACTGCTCAATCAAAAATATGTTTTATCTCTGTTAACTGAATTTACAGATCAGAAATAAGTTTCACAGTATGCATCTGTGTAGTTTTTATTTGAAGATATTCTTTTTCCCAATGTTGGCCTCTTAGCGCTTAGCATGTCCAATTGCAGTTTCTACAGAAAGAGTGTTTCAGAACGGCTCAATCAGAAGTAAGGTTCAACACTGTTAGTTGAATGCACAGAACAGAAAGAATTTTCACAGAATGCTACTGTGTAGTTTATATTTGAATATATTCCTTTTTCCACTATTACCCTCTTAGCGCTCCGAATGTCCACTTGCATTTTCTACAGAAAGAGTGTTCAGAACTGCGCAATCAAAAGTATGGTTTAACTCTGTTAGCTTAATGAACATATCAGAAATAAGTTTCACACAATGCTTCTGTGTAGTTTTTATTTGAAGATATTATTTTTCCCAATAGAGGCCTCTTAGCGCTCAGAATGTCCAATTGCAGTTTCTACAGAAAGAGTGTTTCAGAAAGACTCAATCAAAAGTAAGGTTCAACTCTGTTAGTTGAATGCACAGAACAGAAAGAAGTTTCATACAATGCTTCTGTGTAGTTTATATTTGAACATATTCTTTTTTCCACTATTACCCACTTAGCGCTACGAATGTCCAGTTGCATTTTCTACAGACAGAGTGTTTCAAAACTGCTCAATCAACAGTATGGTTTAACTCTGTTAGCTGAATGCTCAGATCAGAAAGAAGTTTCACAGAATGCTTCTGTGTAGTTTATATTTGAATATATTCCTTTTTCCACTACTACTCTCTTAGCGCTCCAAATGTCCAGTTGCATTTTCTACAGAAAGAGTGTTCAGATCTGCTCAATCAAAAGTATGGTTTAACTCTGTTAGCTGAATGCACAGATCAGAAAGAAGTTTCACAGAATGATTTTGTGTATTTTATATTTGGAGACATTCCTTTTTCCACTATTACCCTCTTAGCGCTCCGAATCTCCACTTGCATTTTCTACAGAAAGAGTGTTTCAGAACGGCTCAATCAAAACTAAGGTTCAACTCTTTTAGTTGAACAAACAGAACAGAAAGAAGTTTCACACAATTCTTCTGTGTAGTTTTTATTTGTAGACATTCTTTTTCCCAATATAGGCCTCTTAGCGCTCAGAATGTCCAATTGCAGTTTCT